>NC_086105.1:150353216-151553216 GCF_963921235.1 Mobula hypostoma
CACACAGAGAGTGGTGGGAGTGTGGAATGAGCTGCCAGACGAGGTGGTAAATGCGAGCTCACTTTTAACATTTAAGAATAAATTGGACAGATACATGGATGGGAGGTGTATGGAGGGATATGGTCCGTGTGCAGGTCAGTGGGACTAGGCAGAAAATGGTTTGGCACAGCCAAGAAGGGCCAAAGGGCCTGTTTCTGTGCTGTAGTTTCTATGGTTTCAGCGTCATTACAGACGGCAGTAACTGAACTGATGGAATATGGAAGAGAGAGCGAGGGGTCGAGTGTAACCCCCTACTGCCACCGAAGGCTCCCTCAACTAAACGCAGAGGATTTCTGAATTCAATAGCTTGGGGTCAGGCTGTCCAAGGTGCAAATTTCTCAAAAGAAGGAAGTAATCAGTAGAAAGCAGGGCGTTAGTGACCAGATCAGTGGGGTTGGACAAATCATCAGACCAACAAGTGACCTAATTGTGAACCAAGAAGAATTATTATTTAAAACAAATGGAAGCGAGGGGAGAGCAAGAGAGCTCTGCGTGAGTCTGTATGCAGTAATGCAGGCTGGTGTCTGTGCTGAGTCTGTGTCGGGCTCAAAGGAGAGGAGTCTTGCTGTGATACACCCCTGAGGTCTTGGCTGTGTTCTTCTTCATCCCATCACCTCTGCTGGGGCATAGGTCGCTGACAGCAACTCACCAGACTCCTCTGTCCTGAGACAGTCTTTCAGTCTAGAAATAACCCATCTTCTAGGCGAAGGTCCTTCCTCTCCCGAGCACGAGGTCTCCGGAGCTTCTGCTGGAGTTTCTGTCGCTCTGGGTTTTTACCGGATGGGGTTGCCGAACCCTCCTCCTTTCGCAGCCGGGCTTGGGACCGTCTGTGGCAGAGTCCTTGGCCCCGTTACAGCCGATGGAATTGCTTAAGTTTCCTTGAATGTGTGGTCGGGGCAGCGGGCAAGAGGCGTCAGTTCAGGCAAGAGGCATTGACACGTGAAGATGGGATATTAACTCGAGATGTGCGGTCCTCAGTCACGGTGCAATAGAAAATGGAAATAAACCAGGCGGGGTGCGGGGGCGTAAACAACGTAAATCTTTGACTCTGTTAATGTCTCTCAGACACTGATATGTTTCACAACACACACAAACGCTGGAGGAACTCAGCAGGTCAGGCAGCATCTATGGAGAGGAATAAACAGTCGATGGTTTGGGCTGAGACGCTTCATCAAAACTGGCTCATTCCGACTTTCCAGTCCTGATGAAGAGTCTCGGCCCGAAGCATCAACTGTTTATTCTGACCTGCTGAGTTCTTCCAGCATTTTGTATATGTTTTTTTTCCCAAGATTTCCAGCATCTGAAGAATTTCTTATGTTGCTGGTAGATTTCATTGAGACCTCTTATCAGTTTCCTGAAACCCAATGATCATAGACTCAATCAGCTCAACTCCTCTTCATATGTCAACCCCTTCATCAAAGGCATCCACCCCATGAACCTAATCCTGTTTAAATGTGGAGACTAAAGGTGTTCGCAGTAGCCCAGGTGTGCTCTCCCCACTACCCCATATATAGTATCTTGTGTGCATTCTCACCAGCATATAATATCAATTTTTATTGGGATTTATCCCAAAAGGATCAATCCAAAATTATCAATGATCTCTGTAATTTTTCTGTTTTTACTTATTAATTCTCTAGCCTCTTCCGGCAAGGAAACAAGATTTACTTCAGCTGCAAACACAAGGAAATCTGCAGATGCTGGAATTTCAAGCAACACACAAAAAAGTTGCTACAGGCCAGGCAGCAACTTTTTGTGTGTTGCTTTACTTTAGCTGTCCTTCCTGGTTGTATGCCTCCTTCTTTGTGGAACAGACTCAATGGGCTGAATGGTCTAATTCGGCTCCTATGTCTTTTATGAACTTCCTGTTAGCATTTCAATTATCTGTTCATTTCTCACATTCTCAAGTTTATTTATCAATTGAGTAATCATCGGCTGGTTTCTAAACATCCTCTCATCAACCACCAACTTTCAGAGTATTCTTTGCCTTACCATTCAAACTGATACCATCCTTAACTTCCTCATGTTAACTACAGAAACTGCTCACTGATATAGCACACTGCTAGGAAATCCTCCTGAAATGTCTACTGTCGTGAATCAATCCATCGAGAGAACCCAGCAACCTGCTGGAAGAACTCAGTAGGTCAGGCAGTATGTGTGGGAGGGTTACACAAAAACTTCCGGGGGGGAGTGAATACTTTTTATAGGCACATCGCTCTCATTACATATAAAATACCAGTAGTGTTCTACTGTTTACTTTTTAACTTGTGTTGTAAATATACCTTATACTGAACGTCATTCTTTGGGAATATATTTTATTATTTGATAATTTATTTATATTACTTTGTTTTTTTCTCTGAATTATTTGTACTGTGTTGTGCACCTTGGTTGTTTCATCTGGCCATGTACACATATTCGGTTGAACGAGATTAAACTGAACTTGAACTCGATAGTGAAGAGAAAAGCACTAGCTCACACAACCTATCCTCGTAAGACATGATCTCTAATCCAGGCATCATGTTGGTAAATCTCCCCAGTACGCTCTCAAAAGTTAGAGAGAATCTGGTATTACTGAGTATTTTGAGGGCAGTGCCTTGGGAAGAATATCTTAACACTGGAGATTAATGATTACGTTAATCAACACTCAACATTAATGATCTTAGGAATGGAAGGGTTAATGTTTGAGGAGTGTTTCATGGCTCTGGGCCTGTACTCGCTGGAGTTTAGAAGAATGAGGGGGGGGTCTTATTGAATCCTACCATATCAAAAGGCCTGGATAGAGTGGATGCAGAGAGGATGTTTCCTACAGGGGGGAGTACAAGACCAGAGAGCACAGCCTCAGAATAGAAGGACGACCCTTTAGAACAGAGATGAGGAGGAATGTCTTTAATCAGAGGGAGGTGAACCTGTGGACTTCAATGCCACAGACATCTGTGGAAGCCACATCATCAGATATATTGAAAGCAGAGGTTGATAGTTTCTCGATGAGTTATGGTGTCATAGGTTACAGGAAAAGGGCAAGTGAATGGGGTTGAGAGGGATAATAAATCAGCCATAATGGAATGATGCAGCAGGTTCAATGGGCTGAATAGCCTAATTCTGCCCCTATGTCTTATGGTTGTATGGAAATCTATCGATCTAAACGAGTGTCTCCACTGTTCATCTCTCCCGGTTTACTTTACCCCACCCTGTCCTGAATTATCATTGTAATTACACCATCAGATACAAGAGTAGAATCAGGCCACTCGGCCCATCATCTGCTTCACCATTCCATCATGGTTGACCTATAGCTTTACCCCGCTCAACACCATTCTCCCGCCTTCCCTCTGTAACCTTTGTCAGGTTAAACAACAACCTGTCAACCTCCGCTTTAAATGTACCCAATGACTTGGCCTTTACAGCCGACCATGGCGATAAATTTCACAGATTCACCACCCTCTGGCTAAAGAAATTCCTCCTCATCTCTATTCTTGTCATGAGCGCTGAGGTCTCTGCAGATTGCTGTAGAGCATCGAGCTAATGCGGTTCTTGAACCCCTGTATTTACTAATCGTTCTGTTAATGAGAGCCATTAAGCCCTTGTACTTTCGGTTTAATCTTGTCACCTGTTTCCCACGTTCTATGAAGACTCTTGTTCAGCGCCTCTGCGGACTGATTGTGTCAGAGAAAATGATTTGTCTCACAACGTGGCTCAGTTGCTCTTTCCATGCTCTGTTGGTATTCCTGTGTCTAACCTCTGATTTCTGTCTCTTCATTGGGAATCTGTCATTCCTCCGCCCCTGCGTCGAGTTGTGAGCCTTGGCATTCCTCTACTCCTTTTTTTTTCAACATACAAAATATCTTTATTACGAATTCAGTGCTATATATACAAACCAGTGACTAACACAATTACCACACTACAAATAGACATTACACATTAAACCAAACTGTTTCCATCTCTGTCAGTGATGGCAATTACCCCCCCGTGGAGCCCCACGGTCCCGGAACGCCTCTATGGTCGCCGTGGACAGCGCGCGTTCCTTCTCAATATTTACCCGGGCACAAACATACCCCCTAAACATTGCTAGGCAGTCTGTCCGGGCAGATCCTGTTTCCAAGACCCACGGATGGCAGTTTTGGCCAGCCCCAGGAGCAAGTTGAAAAGGACGTCCTCATCCCCCCATGCCCCCCTCCTTACTGGCTGACCGTATATAAATAGGGTGGGGATAAAATGCAACCAGGAGGTGAGAAGCAGCCCACGCAGATACGCAAAGAGGGGCTGCAGCCTCAGACACTCCATGTACATGTGGTACACGGTCTCCTCCAGCCCACAGAAGTGACATGCGGCTGGGAGATTCAGGTACAAACTAAAGAACCTATTGCAGGGCACTGCTCTATGCAGCAGCCTGTACACTAGATCCCCCAGGTGCATGGGAAGAACACCCTCATAAAGGGACTTCCACTGGGGACCCCTCTCACCTCCAGGAGGAAAGACCGACCGCCATGGTGTGTCGGGATGGTGGACAAGGGCAAGGAAGTGGAGGGTGTGGAGCAGCAGCCCATACAGATACCTCCTACTTGCAACCCTGAATGGGACTGTGGGTGTCGAGGGGAGATGGCTCAAGTTTTGTGGACTCAGCTCTCGGATAAGATTGCGGGGCCTGGACATGACAAGCAGCTCAGCCTGGCCATCACTCCAGTCCTGTGTCCAGTGGTGAGCTGCTCTCCGCAGCTCCTGGGTTGAGTGACTCCAGCGACAGAGAAAGCCTATGGTCGTCTTCATGTGGGTCCAGTCCTCCAAGAGCGTACCGTGACAGATCTAAAGAGACGTCCCTCCAATTCTGAGGCTGTGCCCTCTGGTCCTCGACTCCCCAACTACAGGAAACATCCCCTCCACGTCCAGTCTATCTAGGCCTTTCAGTATTCAATAGGTTTCAATGAAATCCACCCCACCCCCGAACACCATTCTTTTAAACTCCAGAGAGTACAGGCCCAGAGCCATCAGAAGCTTCTATATGGTAATCCTTTCACTCAATTCCCTGGTCTGGTGTGGGAATTGCAAGGCATCTATCCACAAGTCCCTACAAAAGATTGTGAGAACTGCCCAGAGGATCATCACCTCTGTTCCACCCATCAGAGACGTGTGTCAGGAGTGCTGTGTATGCAGGGCGATGATCCCTCCCGTCTGTCTTTGAACACCGCCCCCCACCATCAGGCATGAGGTTCTGTAGCGTTAGGGCAAGAACTGTCAGGATGGGAAAGAGCTTCTTCCCCCGGACTGTGAAACTACTGAACTCCCTGCCTCCACCCACGTCTCATCACGTATGAAACACCAGTATCGATATACTGTTTACTTTTTAAACTTGCATCATAAATGTACCTTATGTTGTTCACCTTAGTCCGGAGAAACATTGTTTCACTTGGCGGTATACATGTGAACGGTTGTATGTTGTTTCACTTGGCGGTATACGTGTGAATGGTTGTATGTTGTTTCACTTGGCGGTATACATGTGAACGGTTGTATGTTGTTTCACTTGGCGGTATACATGTGAACGGTTGTATGTTGTTTCACTTGGCGGTATACATGTGAACGGTTGTATGTTGTTTCACTTGGCGGTATACGTGTGAATGGTTGTATGTTGTTTCACTTGGCGGTATACATGTGAACGGTTGTATGTTGTTTCACTTGGCGGTATACATGTGAATGGTTGTATGTTGTTTCACTTGGCGGTATACGTGTGAACGGTTGTATGTTGTTTCACTTGGCGGTATACATGTGAACGGTTGTATGTTGTTTCACTTGGCGGTATACGTGTGAATGGTTGTATGTTGTTTCACTTGGCGGTATACATGTGAACGGTTGTATGTTGTTTCACTTGGCGGTATACGTGTGAATGGTTGTATGTTGTTTCACTTGGCGGTATACGTGTGAATGGTTGTATGTTGTTTCACTTGGCGGTATACGTGTGAATGGTTGTATGTTGTTTCACTTGGCGGTATACGTGTGAACGGTTGTATGTTGTTTCACTTGGCGGTATACATGTGAACGGTTGTATGTTGTTTCACTTGGCGGTATACGTGTGAACGGTTGTATGTTGTTTCACTTGGCGGTATACGTGTGAATGGTTGTATGTTGTTTCACTTGGCGGTATACGTGTGAATGGTTGAGTGTTGTTTTACTTGCTGTTATACGTGTGAACAGCTGAACGGTTGAATGACAATAAACTTACCTTGAATTTTAACCTCTTCTGGACCCTCTCAATGCCAGCACATCTTTTCTAAGATAAGGGGCCCAAAACTGCTCTCAATACTCCAAGTGCGGTCTGACCAGTGCCTGATAAAGCTCCAGTATTACATTCTTGCCTTTATATTCTAGTCCTCTTGAAATGAATGCTAACATGTTGCTCTCCTCACCACCAACTCAACCTGCAAGCTAACCTTTAATCCCAAGTCCATTTGCACTTCTGATTTTTGAATTTTATCCCTGTTTAGAAATCAGTCTGTAGTGGTCTATGCCTTTATTCCTTTAATCAAAGTGCATGACACTGTCCTCCTTCCCTGTAATGTGAAGGGTTAGTTTACTTGCTGGTTGAAAGCTGCTTCCGTCGTGCTGCTTGTTGAACGACACATTCAGGGGATGTAGCAGCTCATTCCCATTGGTGGCCCTGTGTGCCACGGCACCAGTGTCCAGTTCCGCGTGCCTCAGGGGTATAAGAGTTGCACGTGCGAGAGACTCGTGAGCTTTCCTTTGTCTCCAGGGGCTCCTCTTCACGCTGAGGTCATGATCAGTGCTGAAGAACGGTTGGGAAAGTGTGTGGCAGATATAGGAGGGCCGACACACACCTATTTGTTTGTTGAATACTTAGTTTTGTAGCTGTAGGGTGTCTAAGACCAGAGGACACAACCTCAGAGTAGAGGGGCATCCTTTTAGTACGGCGATGAGGAGGAAGTCCTTTTGTGAGAGAGTGATGAATCTGTGGAATGTTACCACAACTGTGGAGGTCAAGTCATTGGATATATTTAAGGCAGAGGTTGATAGATTCTTGACTGGTCAGGGCATGAAGGGATACGGGGAGAAGGCAGGAGATTGGGGCTGAGAGTAAAATTGAATCAGCCATGATGAAATGGCGACACAGACTCGATGGGCCAAATGGCCTCATCCTGCTCCTATATTTTATGGTCTTGTGAACAACCTTGAGATTCGTCTTCTTGCAGGTGGCCACAAAACAAAGGAACACAACAGAACTCACAAAAAACCCACATCACAAAGAATGTCAAACTCCAATCTGCAAAAAAGGACAATTCATGCAAATGCAAACAAGTACCAGAGAGAACATGATCTGCAGAATCACTGAAAATGAGCCCACAGGCAGAGAGCCGGTCCAGCGCTGAGGTGACAAAGTAGTGACCTGTGGTCTACCCTCCGCCTCAGCATCTTAACTTTTCAATCTGACTCAGCGTGTAAATGGCTAAACACCAGTTCTCCTTTCACTCTCAAGCCCGAGCTCCACTGCTTCAACCCAGACCAAAGTCTCAACGTGGCCTCAAGTCTACTCCAGCAATGGCCGCCGCGGCCATACCTGCATTCTCAAATGCCCAGTTCACCAAATCCTTCAGAATACCGCAAAAACGCCAGGTCGTACAGACGGTTCGAAAGCACGACCCCCAGAGGGAAATTACAGGCTGCAGTGATCATAGTAGAGTAAAAGAATCTTTAGTAGAATAATTATTACTTTTGTTAGTTGCCCACAAAGCATCAGGTCAAAACATGACTGGGTAAGTCTTCCTGGGATTAACCATTAATCCTCGGTCAAACGTCTGCAGACTAAACCTCAGCCTCTGTCGTCTACCAGAGACTTTTACCAGTGGGATCCAGGAGTGAGGATCAAATTGGGTAAATGCCTTGGTTCGGTGGAACTAAGCAAAGGACAATAGAGCAACACCGGAGGAACTCTGCAGGTCAGGCAGCATCTGTGGAGGGAAAGGACAGTCGATGCTTTGAGCTGAGACCCTTCATCGGGTTGGCTGTCCATCAGATAGGAGCAGAATTCGGCAACTTGGCCCAACGAGTCTGCACAACCTGATTGCTATCTCAGGAACACACCACAAAGGCCACCTCTCACATGGCCGAGGTCACCTCACCCTGATAGCACCTTTTAAATTTATTTAGAGATACAGCACGGAGTGGGCCCTTCTGGTCCTTTGAACTGCCACCCCAGCAAGCCCTGACAACTCTGATCTAACCCCAAGCTAATCACGGGACAGCTTACAATGACCGGTTAGATTACCCGGTCTGCCTTTGGACTATGGAGACCCAGAGAAAACCCACACAGTGCACAGGGATGTACAGAGACTCCTGACAGGGGATGGCTGACACCCCGAGCTGTAATGACGCCTCCTTACTGTAGTGTAATCAAGGTCCTGCGTCTTTGCACAGTCTTTTTCCCTCTTGCTCCTCATTGTTTTGCATAATTTATGCATATTTCCTGTAAAAATGATGCCCTGTCTTATGTGTACGTGAAACTGGTGCAGATGGGCCATTTCCTACCTGTACCTCACTGTAACTGTGAACAGGACAATAAACTGAATTTGATATGCTCCTGATTTATACTTCACAATAAAGAGGTTTGCGGGTGATCACACGAGCCAGCCGGTGGTGTCGTGGCATCTGTACCGGACTTTGGGGCGAGTGGATCTGCGTTCGAATCCGGCCAGCTCCGTGCATGCTTTCCATCCGTGCTAGGCTGAGCGTCGAGCCGGCAACTCGGCCTTGTAAAAAACAGACAAACGCTAAAGAAATGGCAAAGTTACTGCCTGCAGAGTGGAACCACAGCAAGATGATCACACACTGGCTCTGTGGTTGACCATCAGGAGAACTTTACTCTGGCCTTCATTGAAAGGCAGAACTCAAGAACCCCGATCCCAGCGAGTTCATTCTGACACGGAAGTAGTCAGTAGCTCAGAGGGAATGGCCTGACCTGACCAGTCCTGTGGGACTCCAGGACCGACCCCACACCATGTAGATATGACAAAGACTTTGCTGTGGACACTTCACAGAAAAGGTGCCTCAAGGAGCAACAATTTATGTGCATTACTGAATAACATAATGTTTGTAACAATACAAACATTTTTCTTGAAGACAGAGAGGAAACAGCTGAAAACTACTGGCTTCATTGTCACAGGTGTCACACCTTCCTAAGACATTCACTCCTTGACGATTCCCTGAAATTCCTTGTCTACGTTAAGATATGTGACAGCTTCTACAAGTTCAAGCTCAAGTTTAACTACTGTTCAACCATACATGGATATCCATGAATATAGCCAAACGAAACAGCGTTTCTCTGGGCCCAAGGAACAAGACACAGTATCAATGGTCATACACGGCACAGGACACATTTAGCATGTATAAGAGAGCAGTACAATACTGTCATACAAAGAAATATAATAGCCCAAGTCCCTGAGTGTTATGTCCTGTAAATTGATGGTGCATGGGTGTTATTGGTAAAAACAAGGAATTCTCAGCAGTCTGCAGATGAGCATACACACAATCCAGCTTGTCATTCCACAGAAGGGCAGTACCTGCAGGAGGGGCCAGCTCCCAACCCGGCATGGACAGTGCGCTACACCACCTCTGGAGTCTCCTCTCCTGGGCTGCTGCAACAGGTAAGCCCACGGCTTGAGGCCTAGTCCTTGCTACAGCTGAGGACATACAGCTGTCTCCACCGTCTGCCTCGCCAAGGAAAATGGACTTGCATCAATTTACGTTATCATTATCCGACAGGGTCTTACGACCACAAGAGAAGCATCCTAGCCAATCACATGCAGTTAGACTGCACACTGACTCCAGTGTCTACTACAGGAAGGCAGAAATATGGTCTGTAGCCAGTTCAGCACCTCGCTGACGGGGTACATCTGCAGTCCCTGAAGTTCTTAATGCCCAACATTGTCTTGCAGTCGTAAAACGGACAAAAAACCTTTGGTTGACCCCAGGGAGGCTGCTGCATCCAAGCACTCCGCCATCTTACCGAAAGACTGACCTCATCTTACCAACTAAAGTCCCCTTCTCCTGCCAGTTACTCAAAATTTGACCTGATTGTGGATGAAACGTCACTAGTTTTGGAGTGCAGTGACCTGGCCAGGTAACCTGGGTTAGTGTAGTTGCCTTGTTGACCGTTACCTCCAGCACGTTTCTGGTAAACCAGACGTAGTTCACCAATAACCATAGAATCCGAGGTATTCTTTCCACATACAAAGCACAGCAGGGTAAAGACAGGACGTGGGCACCGGAGATTACGGTAAACATTGTTGGCCTCTATCATTTAACTCTCTGTATGGAGAGCATCCATAACAATGGTTTTCACTGGACCTCAGCACACAAACAAATTCACCTACTTACCCCGCAAACTTCAAACTTTTTGAACCCAACTCACTTAGTCCCAATCCCTTGTTTTCTGATTGGATCCCAGTTAGGCAACAGTTTGATGTAAAATTTTCATAGCTGTTTTTAAATGATTCACTTGTTTGGCACAGCTCACCCCTCTCCACATGGTGTACATTTCCTATGGCAGAACGTATCGAGCACATTGCTACCTCTGACCAGGGTGACCCAGGATTACAACAGCGTTTGCGGGATGTGTAACTAACTGTCTGCTGAATCGGTGACAATTTCTCTTCCCCCACACAGACGCTGCTCGACACGCTGAGTTTCTCCGGCAGATTGTTTGTGGTTCTGGATTCCACCATCTGCCATTCTGTTGTCTCCAGTGTGTACAGCCAGTGAACCATAAGCAGCAGACTCAATCAATAGTTAAGCATCAGTTAAAACAAATAGGACATAGATAACTGTGACCTTGTCCTGAAAACAGGGAGTGCCAAACCCCCAGCAGGTTTTGACAGTGTCTGTGAAGACCGGAACCCAGTTCACATATTGAACTCTTTGTCACAACTCCAGATTCCCAGCATTAGTATTCTTTTCATTATGATTTGAAATTGTACTGTTACAGAGAATTGCCTCTCTGTTCAGTTATGGGGCTTACTTTTAATCTCACCATATCCTGTTCGTACGGTGGTGAATAACAGACAATTACACTTGCTTGCACGTTACATACTGTACATAGCATATAAACTCACAGATGACACAAACTCACCAACTGACGCCTGGCCCACTTCATCGTGTTTTCCCGTGGCCTTGTCTGTCTCGGGGGCAGTTTATGAAGTCAAGTTTATTGGGTATCAGAATCAGGATTACTATCATCGGCACATGTCCAGAAATAAGTTGTCTTTGCAAAAATCAAATCGAAATAAAAAAGTAGTGAGGTAGTGTTCATGGGTTCAATGTCCATTCAGAAATCGGATGGCAGAGGGGAAGAAGCTGTTCCTGAATCACTGAGTGTGTGTCTTCAGGCTCCTGTACCTCCACCCTGATGGTAACAGTGAGAAAAGGGCATGCCCTGGGTGATGAGGGTCCTTAATGATGGATGCTGCCTTTTTGAGACACCGCTCCCTGAAGATGTCTTGGATACTACGGAGGTTAGTGCCAATGTAGCTAAGTTTACAACTTTCTGCAACTTATTTTGTTCCTCCACAGGAGCCTCCCCATACCAGATGGTGATGAGGCCAGTTAGAATGCAAAAGTCTGCATGTGTAGGGATGCCATGCAAAGCTTACCTGCCGTAACATCCACGGGCACATGGCGTCATGCAAGGAGCATCCACAAGCACATGACCGGCAACCAGTCGGTGTTTGGGATTGATTAGCAAGAGCAAATTAAAGGAAGGCAGGGGCGAAGGTAACAGCCAGTGTCTGAGTGGGCAGGGTCAGAGTGGTGATCTTGGGGCTTTAGCTCTTCGAGGCTTCAGTCAGAGAAAGGAAAGCAAGAGAAAAGCTCAGCTTTTTCCTCATCCCTTCTTTATATCTGCTCAGCTAGGACAGCACCGATGCTAGGCAGGATAGTTGAATGCTACTCTTGCAGGATGTGGGAAGGCAGGGAGACATCCAGTGACCCTGACGACAACAGTTATGAGAAATGCATCCAGCTGCAGCTTCTAACAAACTGCGACAAGGAGTTGGAGCTGGAACTAGGAGGCTGAGTGAGTGATAGAGAGGACATATAGAGAGGACGTTACACACAAGGTGCAAGACACAGGAAACTGGGTGACAGTCAGAAAGGGGAAAGGGGTTAAGGAGCCAGTGCAGAGAACCCCTGTGGCCATCCTGCTCAACAACAGGTATATCACTTTAGATACTGTGGGGGGTGTGGGAATGACCTCGCAGAGGAAAGTCACAGTGGTCAGGTCTCTGACACTGAGTCAAGCTCTGTAACTCAGAAGGGAAGTGGGAGGGGGGGAGAGGAGAGGAACGCTGTTGCAATAGGGGATTTGTTAGTTAGGGGAACGGACAGGAGGTGCTGTGGGCAAGATCAAGAGTCCTGGCTGGTATGTTGCCTCCAGGGTGATGACGACACCCCCCCCCCCCCGTTAGACTGGTATTAACCTCTGTTTACCACATCCTTCTATTGCAGAAACCCTGTGTAATCCTACCATCTCTTCTTACCATGCCTAAGCGGGAGGGTGAACAGCTGGAGGTCACGGTCCTTGCAGGTACCAATGACACGGTGGGGAGACTGACTCGGTTCGACATAGGGAGTTCAGGGAGTTAGGTGCTCAGTTAAAAGGAAGAACTTCCAGGGTTGTGATCTCAGGATTGCTACTCATGCCATATGTTAGTGAAGCCAGTATTAGGAAGGTTATACAGTTTAATACGTGGCTAAGGAGTTGGTGTAGGAGGGAGGGCATAAGATTTTTGGATCATTAGGCTCTCATCCAGGGAAGGTGGCACTTGCACAGAAGGGACAGCTTGCACCTGAACTGGAGGAGGACTAATATCCTAGCAGGAAGGTTTCTTAATGCTGCACGGTGGGGTTTAAACTAGTGTTGCAGACAGATGGGAACCAGAATGCCAGAACAGGTAGTGGAGAGGTTATGGAGGCAGATGTTGATAGGACCTCAGACCAAGACAGAAATCAAAAGGTTGAACATGGTGTGACTGGTGTCCTGAGCTGCATATATTTCAATGCCAGACGTATGGTAGGAAAGGCGGATGATAGCGCTGAAGATGAGGTAGCTGGTTTACAGACAGAGGCAACGTGTAGTGAGGAGAGGCTGCTGATGGGGCAAAATTGCAGTCAACAGGATGAGTTGTAACATAAAAGGTGGACAAAATCGAAAAAAGTGAATAAAGGACTGAAGGTGTTATATTTGAATCCACGCAGTGTATGGAATAAGGTAGATGAACTCGTAGCAGTTACCAATTGGCATGTATCACTGAATCATGGCTGAAAGAAGATTATAGCTGGAAGCTTAATGTCCAAGGATACACATTGTATCAAAAAGACAGGAAGGCAGAGGGGGGCGGCATTGCTCTGTTGGTAAAAAATTAAATCAAATCATTAGAAAGAGGTGACGGGGTCGGAAGATGTTGAATTATTGTGGATAGAGCTAACTGCAAGGGTAAAAAGACCCCCAAACAGTAGTAAGGATGTGGCCTACAAATTACAACAGGAAATAGAAAATGCATTCCAAAAATGCAATGTTACAATAGTCATGGGGACTTCAATATGCAGGGAAATTGGGAAAATCAGGTAGGTGCTGGATTCCAAGAGGGGGATCTTCTAGAATGCCTATAAGATGGCTTTTTAGAGCAGCTTGTGGTTGAGTCCATTGGGGATCAGCTGTTCTGGACTGGGTGTTGTGTAATGAACCAGAATTGATTAGAGAGCTTAAGGTAAAAGAACCCTTAGGAGCAAGTGATCACAATATGATCGAATTCTCCCTTAAATTTGAGAAGGAGAAGCTAAAGTCAGATGTATCAGTATTACAGTGGAGTAAAGGGAATTACAGAGCCACGAGAGAGGAGTTGGACAGAATTGGATGGAAAAGAACACTGGCAGGGGTGACGGCAGAGCAGCAATGGCTGGAATTCCTGAAAGAAATTCCAAAGGCACAGGATATATACATCCCAAAGAGGAAGAAATATTCTACTGGAAAGAGACACAACTGGCTAACAAAAAAGTCAAAGCCAAAAAAAGAAGGCATATAATAGAGCAAAAATTAGTGGGAAGTTAGAGGATTGGGAAATTTTAAAAAATCAACAGAAGGCAACTAAAAAAGTCATTAAGAAGGTAAAGATGGAATATGAAAGTAAGCTAGCCAATAATATTAGAGAGGATACCAGAAGTTTCTTCAGATACATAAAGTGTAAAAGAGAGACTGGAAAACGATGCTGGAGAGGTAGTAATAGGGGACAAGGAAATAGAGCACAAACTGAATAAGTATTTTGCATCAGTCTTCTCTGTGGAAAACACTAGCAATAAGGCGGAAGTTGCAGGTGTCAGGATCCTGAGGTGTGTGAAGTTACAATAACGAGACATAAGGTTCTTGGAAACTGAAAAGTCAGCGGAGGTTTGAGGTCAGAGTTTTCCTTCTCCTGGATGAGCTGCCAATCACAGCTGATGAGCCTATCTGCCTGAAGAAGCTGGTTTTAAGGCACCAGTAATCCACCTTTGCCCTTTGTCCTGTCAGTAGAAATGGTAGCTGGGCTTGGTAGCTAAACCACACGTGAAGGCCAGGAGCTGGACCTGGTCGTCAGAGGCTATTCGAGATGTATGCCACTGGGAGCATTTAATGGGTAGTGGGAGCTTGTCCCTACTATTCCACCCCTCCCCCCGGCTATGACAACCTTAAGGAACCAATTCAGGCTTCTCTATAGACCTACCAAACTTTCTGAACATCTGGCACTAACAGGGTAGAGAACACTGAACATCTGGTTTGTTATTTTCTTTTGAGATCCAGCACAGTGACAGACTCTTCCGGCCCAACGAGCCCTTGCCACGCCACCCAATTACACTCGTGCGACTAATTAATATACGAATCTGTACCATAGCATGTGGAGGAAAGCCACACGGTCACAGGCAGAATGTACACACGCCTTATCTTCAGTGACAGGAATCGAACCCAGGTCGCTGACACTATAAGGCGTCATGTTAACTGTTTAACTACCATGCCACTTTGTGATCGGCAGTTAACATTTCTCAGGTGCTCCTCTACATACGTTCAGCTGTCTGAATGTGTGAGTCTGCAGTGAGATGGCCCATCGGCCCGGAGAGCAACAAGGACTAGGCTCTCGTGCCTCTTGCAGCCACCCAGCGGGGGTGGTGTGGGAGACGGCAGAGGTGCAGCGGCCACGCTGGTGTGGGGGCTGGCCTCGCCCATCAGTGCTGCCCGCCAGTGTTTGCTTGGTGGAAGACAGGCTGGATTGCTGTTGTCTGCGGACTGCTACAGGCTTGTTTTTGCCGGCACCATCAATCTACAGGGACATGACTCTCGGGGACTTGGGCTAGATTATATTTTTTGTACATTCGCTTGTGCAACTATATAGTTGCTGCTATCTTACTTGTGCCGTGTGCTGAGGGTGGCTGTTGGTACCATGCTTTGCTCCATGGCCCTGGAGGAACACTGTGACGTTTAGCTGTGTTCATGACAATTAAACTTGAATGTGAACTTCAGTACAGGGCCTGCTCGGGGTTGTACATGCAGCAGGGTGACACTAGAGGGCGCACAGAGCCCAGCGCTTCCAGCCTGGATCCTGCTCTTCTGCCGCAGGGACGCCGCTGACTTTGGGCCTTTCCTTCTCCCAGCCTCCGCTCCCCTGCTGCCCGGGTCTCCTCATATCCCACTCCATCACTGAGGTACTGAAGAGGAGACAGATCTGTTTAAAGATCAGGAAATTGAGGGCAATGTGGAACTGATGCAGGAGAAGAGATGAGAGCTGGGGCTGACCCGCTGTGACTGGGACAGGTTTGACGGATGGGTCGAGCGGCTGACTCCTGCTCCCAGTCGTTTATGATCCCTGATTGTCAGCGCTGTGGAAAATGGTACTGCAGCGGTTACTGTGACGCTATTCCAGCTTGGGGTATCTGAATTTCGGAGCTCAATTCCGTGTGTGTACGTTCCTCCCTGTAATCGCGTGGCTCTCTTCGCACAGTCCGAAGCTGTGCTGGCGAGTAGGTTAATTGTGAGCGGTCCTGTAATTAGGCTCGGGTTAAACCGGGGGGTCGGTGGGCGGCACAGCTCATCGGGCCTGTTCCATGCTGAATCTCTAAATAAACACAAAATAACATAAAAGGTGGTACATCTATTTAAAGATCAGGGAATCGAGGGAACTGGTGCGGGACATGAGATGGGGCCCGGGGCAATCAGCTGTGACCATGACAGGCTTGATGTAGCCTGGCCATCTCCTGCTCCCAGCTGCTTATCAGCACGGTGGGAAATTTGACCCAATGGGCTGAGCCTCATTCATGGCGGGGCACGAATAGTGGAGCTCACTCCAGAATGGGGTACATGAAATACCGAACGGTACATCACACGAACAGGCCATTCGGCCCACAATATTGTGCCAATCCAATTAACTTATGATCAAATGGCCAACTAAACTAATCCTCTCTGCCTACATAATGTCCATATCCCTCACATTCATGCGCCTATCTAAACATTTCTTAAAAGTCTCTAATGTTTCTGCGTCTAACCCACCCCAGGCAGCACGTACCACTCTGTGTGTAAAAAAACTTGGCTCTCACATCTCCTTTGAAATTACCGCCTCTCACCTTTAATGCATGCTCTCTGGTATTAGACATTTCAACTCTGGGAAAAGATACTGTCTGTCTACTCTATCTCTGCCTCTCACAATCTTATAAATCTTTATCGGATCTCCCTCAGTCTCCAGCGCTCCTGAGAAAACAACCCAAGTTTGCCCAACCTCTTGCTGTAGCACAAAGCCCTCTAATCCAGACAGCATCTGATGAACCTCAACATCCTTCCTATAATGGGATGCCCAGAACTGTTTGCAACGCTCTAGATACTGCCTGACTAGAGTTCTATAAAGCTGCCACATAACTTCCTGATGTTTGAACTCAATGCCTCGACTACTAAAGATAAGCATGCCATTTGCCTTCTGAACCACCCTAACAACCTGTGTAGCCTCTTTTAGGGAGAAATAACCTTGGACCCCGAGGTCTCTCTGCTCATCAATGCTGTTAAGGGTTTTACTGTCTCTTTACGTTTGCTCAAGGTGCAACACCTCACATTTGTCTGGGTTAAACTCCACCTGCCATTTCTCTGCCCACATATGCAACTGATCTATAGCTCACTGTATTCTTTGCCAGTCTTATCCACAACACTGCCAATCTTCATATCATTTGCAAACTTACTAACCCAGCCATCTAAATCCGTGTTGGTGATGAGGGGGGAAGGGGTTATCTGACTCCCTTCAATAGTATGGAGGAGGTATTGGGGAGTCACCAGTATTGGGACAAGGAGGAATTCCCCAGAACAACACCATCCACTGGGTATATCTTTCTCTTGTTTGCTCTCCCCAAAGGATTCCCACATCAGGGGTAAATCCCATATGCCACAGCTCTGCCAATCGTCCCAGGTCACCTGGCCTGTCATACCCCAACCACCAAACCCCCTCACCACCGACTAGAATAGTTTAAAAAATGAAAGATAAAGATTAGCCTTATCTGTACACCAGAATATACCGTGAAATGTGTCGACATGTCTGAGGATGTGCCGAGGGCAGCTCGCAAGTGTTGCCGCATTTCCAGCACGACACAGCCGCCGTGTCCACAATTTACTAACCCTAACCCACAAACACCAGGGATTCCGCAGACGCTGGGAATCCAGGGCAATTCACGCAGAATGCTGGAGGAACTCAGCAGGCCAGGCAGCATCTATGGAGAGGAATAAACAGTCAACATTCCAGGCCAAGACCCTCCATCAGGATCAGTTATGATGAAAGATTGGACAAACTTGGGTTGTTTACACTGGAGGCTGAGGGGAGATCGGACAGAGATTTACAAGATTATCATAGATATCGAGCAACACGCAGAAATGCTGGAGGAACTCAGCAGACCGGGCAGCATCTATGGAGAGGAATAAACAGTCTCTTCCATAGATGCTGCCTGGCCTGCTGAGTCCCTCCAGCATTTTGTGTGTATTGCTTTGGATTTCCAGCATCAGCAAATTTTCTTGTGTTTGTAATTACGAGTTTAATTAGTTTGTCACAACTGATATTATGCTGTACCAGAAACACCAATTCCTAACAGAGAAAAAAAACCCTTAGCTTCAAGATAGCAACAACCTCCTGGGTTGAGGCAAGAAATAAAGACAGTGGTGAGCTGTAAATATGTGGGATGTTTGCAGGATGTTCCACCAGACACTGAAGTGGTACTGGAGGGAGAGTTTCAACCCTGTCAGTTCAGAGTGACAGAGCTCCTCCCAGCCCCTGTTCTGTCTCTGTTCCTTTCTCAGATACTGTATTGTATCTGCACCCACCACCCACCACCCAGAGCCCGTGTAGTCCAAATCCTAAACATGAATTCCTGACCTCTTCCTATAGATGCTGCCTGGCCTGCTGCGTTCACCAGCATTTTGTGTGTGTTGCTGTAATTTCCAGCATCTGCAGATTTCCTCGTGTTATGCCACAATGTTATATTTTGCTTTGCCAATCCCCTCCACTGCTCTGGTTCAAGTTATATATCTTCACCCCCCCCCCCCAATCATTCCCATGTACTTAATATTCTTTTCTACAGAAATAAATCTCTTCTGGTGGGATAATTCACATAAATTGGGTTTGGTAACGAAGACTGTTTCGTTGGTGAATTGGTAACTGCATTAAAATCAGTTGTACTCCTAGACCCAGGAGGAGGGACTTGAGACCAGAATAACCTGGCGCTAGGACCCAGCGCTGTGAAGGAGAAAGGACTCGACGCCTGAACGAGAACGACGCTAGGATCCCACGTTGAACGGGGAGGGTTAACGCCTCACTCAGACGGGCGCTAGGACCCAGCGCAGTACAGAAAGGGTTTAATGCTTGACTAAGACGTGCGCTAGGACCCAGCGCTGGTGTGGGGCGCAGCATTATGTGAATGAGCGATAGTGAGCTGTTGTTCCAGTGGGGCAGCGAGCCGAGCCGAGTCGAGCGGAGCGGCATGAGGGTCGGCGTCAGTCCTGCAGCAAACAAGGAGGGCAGAGCGTGAAGCCCATCCCGGAGAGACAGGCAGCGGGCAGAGAGGAGACGGAGCGGGGACAAAGGAACACGACTGGGACCCTGGCGGTTGCTGAGGAGGCGAGGGGTGTACGGTCACTCTTGCAGCCGCGGTCCGCCCCAGGGAGGCACCCCCACACTTCCAACTGGGCAACAGACAGGAGAGGCTGGACGCGCCGCGGGAGCGGGAGCATGTGGAGGAGGCTCGGGTGTCCAGGAGCTGCAGGTGAGCGCGCCGGAGCCTGCCGCCGCCCATTCAGGTGCTTACAAGGAACACAAAGAGCCTTCCCCCCTCCCCTCCCCAGTTGTGGCTGGGCTCCGGCTGTGGGTCTGCTCGTCGCCGGCTGCCCCGGGAGGTCGCTGCAAGAAGGTCGGAAGCGGCTGCCGTTTACCCACTCGGGATGGTTTGACACGGGCAGTGATCCGGTGGGTTTCCCGGGCCCGGGGCGCAGGCAAATTCAGTGTGAGGGATCGAAGCGCTTGTCAGAGTGTCCGCGGTTCGAGCCCTTCCTTCTCCCGCACTTGAGTGTCCACTTGTTTTTTTTCCAGGTTTCACCCGTTACAACCGGGAAGAGGGGGCGGGGATTTCCAGCGCCCACCCACCGGGATCCTCCCTCCAGTGCTCGCTGTTCTCCCGGGGTGCTGGCGGTTAAACACGGCGTTCTCACTCGGCACGGCCAGTTGAACACCCAGAACACAAGCGCAGCCCCCGGATGAGTTTTGTTTTACCTGACGGATTGTGTCTCGGATTTATCCCAGTCCCGCCTATCTGTCACCCTTGTAGGAGGCTTTCAGGTCTCTCCACGGACTTTAGAGTTCCGTAATGCCGAGACTCAGTTCACCACGGAGTTTCCACCCGGTTAAACTTTATATGGCTCCGGTCTCGGGTTACACCCTCCTTCTCCCGGAGCACAGTACCATGGTTTCCCGCCCGTTCCGATAGTTTTAAACCGAGGTCATTAACACAAGAGATGCTGGAACTTCAGAGTAGCACACACAAAATGCTGGAGAAACTCAGCGGGTCAGGCAGCAGCGATGAACAGTCGACGTTTCGGACCGACAACCTTCATCAAAGTCCTTAATCCTCTCCATAGGTGCTGCTCGACCTGCTGAGTTCCTCCAGCATGATCATAAACCGAGATCCCGCGAGTCCCCATCGAGTTACCATAAACGTCCCGGGACACAAGCGATGTTCTCCCCTGTGTTTGCCTCCCCCGCCTCGGATGTTAACACAGAAGCGGGAGATGCTCAATTAGAGCGGTGGGATGTTGCCGTGCGCGCACTGGCCAGGGTGCTGGCAGATCCACGGCGCACTTTGGGACGTCCAGCGCGACGTGTAGAACTGCTGGGTTCTACCGGAAAGTCTTTCGGAGACTTCTCTGCAAGCGTCCTCATGGTTTGTGGCGATCTGACTTGACCCGACATCTGGGTCCCACGACCTCACCCTCCGATGACGCCCAGTTGCCGACACGGGGTACTCGCGGAAGGGGTGGGAGTGGATGTCTGACGAATGCTGACCCAACTAGTGACCCCGTGGACAAGAAGGTCTTGTTTACCAGATCCTTTCACCAGAGCGTGTGTGTGTGTATCAGATCCTTTCACCAGAGCGTGTGTGTGTGTTTCTTGATCTTATTGTATTTCTGTGTGCCGCGTCGGAACAATTACTGTTTCTTGTTCTCCTTTACACTTGGGTACAGGAAATAACATTGAGCAAGCTTGAATCTTTAATCCTACTCACTGGTCCACAGTAGACACGGACATAGAATGGGGAAGGGCTCACTAGTGAAGCCCTGGGAACGAAAGGTCCATGTGCTTATTCGAAGCCCATGCCGCGCGAACCGGACTCAGGCCATCTCCCAGCATGTTTTTCTGAAAGAAGCTGATCGAATTTGCATTTGAATGAATTGTAGAGTTTCCCAACAGTGTGGAGAGTGGGTAGCTCGTGTCGGTCTGAGTGAACCCTGCCCTATGGCAGGAAACAATCTGGGGGTGGTGGGAACTGGCTGAAGGGGAAGAAATATCAAATGCCCCGAGTTAATGGAGCTGATTAAAATCAGCGGCTGCCGGATGAATGTGCTGAATTTCAAATACTCTCGTTTAACCTGGCTGACGCAAGTAATGGAATTATGTCATGTCCTCAGAGAATGGAAGTGGGGAAGGAGAGAGACAGGTGCAGTACCTCCAACCCGCACTCCTGTGGGAAGTCATTAATATGAAGCTTGCCTGTCTTTGACCGAGATAGAATGTGTTCCAGTTTGTTCAGATGCTCTCTGTTCTGACCGCCTTGTTTTCCCAGCCACACTCTCCTCTGCTGGTCACTGGACAGGAGGGGTTCTCGCCCTGCCGTCCCCTCGGCCCGTGGCGTGAGCCTGCTCCACAGTCACCTGAGGGTCTGCTGATAGACAATCCCCGAGGAGAGCGTCATGCTCGACTTGAGAGACGGCACTGCTTGTACTTACACTGGAACTGTCTGCACACACAAAGTGCTGGAAGAACTCAGCAAGTCAGACAGCATTTATTAATATATCTAAAACAATTAACGTTTTGGGCTGGAACCCTTCATCAGCACCGGAAAGGGCAGGAGCAGAAGCTTTGACCTCCATGTACGCTGCCTGGCTTGCTGAGTTCCTCCAGTACTTTGTGTTTCAAGATTTCCAACATCCGCAGACTCCCTTGCGTCAAAGGAGCAGAAGTCGGCCATTCGGCCCATCGAGTCTGCTCCGCCATTTTATCATGAGCTGATCCATTCTCCCATTTAGTCCCACTCCCCGGCCTTCTCACCATAACCTTTGATGCCCTGGCTACTCAGATACCTATCAATCTCTGCCTTAAATACACCCAGTGACTTGGCCTCCACTGCTGCCCGTGGCAACAAATTCCATAGATTCACCACCCTCTGACTAAAAAAATTTCTTCGCATCTCTGTTCTGAATGGGCGCCCTTCAATCCTGAAGTCATGCCCTCTCGTACTAGACTCCCCCATCATGGGAAACAACTTTGCCACATCCACTCTGTCCATGCCTTTCAACATTCGAAATGTTTCTATGAGGTCCCCCCTCATTCTTCTAAACTCCAAGGAACACAGTCCAAGAGCGGACAAACGTTCCTCATATGTTAACCCTCTCATTCCCCAGAATCATTCTAGTGAATCTTCTCTGTACCCTCTCCAACAACAGCACATCCTTTCTTAAATAAGGAGCCCAAAACTGTACACACTACTCCAAGTGAGGTCTCACCAGCGCCTTATAGAGCCTCAACATCACATCCCTGCTCCTATACTCTATTCCTCTAGAAATGAATGCCAACATTGCATTCGCCTTCTTCACCACCGACTCAACCTGGAGGTTAACTTTAAGGGTATCCTGCACGAGGACTCCCAAGTCCCGTTGCATCTCAGAACTTAGAATTCTCTCCCCATTTAAATAATAGTCTGCCCGTTTATTTCTTCTGCCATACACTTTCCAACATTGTATTTCATTTGCCACTTCTTTGCCCATTCTCCCAATCTATCCAAGTCTCTCTGCAGACTCTCTGTTTCTTCAGCACTACCGGCCCCTCCACCTATCTTTGTATCATCAGCAAGTTCGTCACCTGAGTGGGAAGTGGATGAGGGAAATGAGAGCTGGAATTGTCTGCGGCAGCCGAGAGCCGTAAGCAGCAGGCCTGTACTCCCTGCTCCTTCTGATGAGGAGCAGGAATGCTCATTTCACATTCTGTGTTCCTCAAGTTCATGGTAAAGGGAGCTTAAACCTACAATCTTTCTCATTGGTCATGGCTTGGACAGAAATCTATCTAGAGTCACAGTACAGACCCTTCAGCTCACAATGTTGTACCAACCTTTTAACATCCTCCAACATCAATCTATTCCTTCTCTTCGACATAGTCCTCCATTCTTCTGTTATCCATGTGCCTATATACCAGTCTCTTGTGATATTTATTTATTTAGAGATACAGCGTGGACCAGTCCCTTTTGGCCTGATGAACCACTGTGCCCAGCAACCTGTTTATTTAACCCTCGTCGAACCACAGGACAATTCACAATGACCAATTGACCTACTGACCGGTACGCCTTTGGACTGTGGGAGGAAACTGGAGCAGCAGGAGGAAACCCACACCTCGTCACAAAGAGAACGTACAAACTCCTTCCAGACGGCACCAGAATAGAACTCTGAACTCTGACCCCCGGGGCTGTAGTAGTGCCACACTGACCTCTAGACTACCTTGGCATGCATATTTTAAAAGTGTTAAGTTCCATCATTTACATCGAACTTCACCACAGCACCAGGATAAGTTATGGATAGTTACCTCTGATTGATCGTTAAAAGCTGCAGAAAGTTGTAACTCAGCCAGCTCCATCCTGGGCACTCGTCTCCCCAGCGCCGAGCACATCTTCAAAAGGTGATGCTTCACAAAGGCAGCATCCAACATTCAGGACCCCCGGCCCCAGGACATTCTCTCTTCTCATTGCTACCATCAGAGAGGTGCAGCAGCCTGAAGACTCAATGTTTTAGGAACACCGTCAGATTTCAGATTTTATTATTACGTATTGCTGCCGTAGAGCAACAAATTTGGTGACATGCCATGGTAGAGTGGAGGTTTTGTGCAACACTGTAACAGTTCAGGGTGATTTGGAGCTCAATTCTCGCACCGGTCTGAAGGAGTCTTTGCACCTCCTCCCAGTAGAATGTGTGGGGTTTCCCCGGGTACTCTGGTTTCCTCCCATGGTCCAAAGACATGTCGGGTAGGTTAGTTGGTCTCTGTAAACTGTTCTATGAGTAGGCCAGGGTAAAATCAAGGTTGTGGGGTTGCTGGGCAGTGCGGCTGGAAGGGCCCATTCCACACTGTATCACTCAACAGATAAATACTGAGCCTGACCCTGATTTACTGTTGTTACCACAGAGCTATACAAGCATAGAAAAATAGACCGCTCGGCCCAACTGATCCATTCTGACCCAGCTGCCCAACTGAGCCTGTGCCATTTCTGTCTGTTAGGCCCACATCCCTGTAAATATTTCCTATCAACATGTCCATCCAGTGTCTTTTAAATATCGTAACGGTACCCATCTCTGACACGACAGCTCATTCCATATTCTCATCACCTTCTGTGTGAGGTGGGTGGGGGCATTGCCCTTCACCTTTCAATCTTTCCCCCCTCACTTTAAACCCATGCCCTCTAGTATTGGGCTCCCCTCCCCCACCAGCCGGCTGACTGCAATGGGATATATAATGGGCAAAAATCTGACGTTTTCCGCTGTTCCCCAGAGATTCATTACTGTGCAAAAGTCTTGTGCACCCCAGAGTTTTTATATAAATTTTGTTTTAGATATTCTGAATTAGTGTGTCAGTAGAAAAGTGCAAGAAATGTTAATTTTCCAAAAAAATTATATATTATATTAGAGAGAATTCTTATTTCATTAAAGAAAGTAACATTAATTTAAGGTTCATCCATCGTCATCGATGAAGACCTCGACGCCATTAGTACTTTTTACAAGGTCGAGTTGCTAGCTCGACGCTCAACCCAGCGCAGATGGAAAGTGTGCAAGGGAGCCGGCTGGATTCGAACTCGGGACCCCTCGCCCCGAAGTCCAGCACTGATGCCACTACGCCACCAGCTGGCTTTGATGGTGTCGAGACTAGCGTGTGACTTGGATTTAAGTGAGGGAGAGTTGTGCAGCGTCAGCCTTGCTCTCTCTTCCCAATTCCCATCTGGATCCAGTGGCAAGACAGAGTGAAGACGGCTGGAGATGGGACTAGGCGCAGTGGATGATCAGGACATCTTCTGTGTCTTGTCCTGCTCTACATGTTCCACGATGTTCGCAGAGACCAGCTTCTTGACAGTTGGACCTTCCGCTGGTCTCGTCCGCCCAATCCGCCGGAGTCTGTCTTCACATGCTGAGATAGACAACTCCCTATCTCACCGAGGGTTTGAGACCCGTCCGCTATCCTCACCTGGTTTAGCCGGCTTGTTGAAGCCGTTGCCCGGGGTGTGGCCGCTGTCGCATGCAAACAGCTACGGGGAGCCACAGGTGAGAGCTGAGTGCCAGGTGGGGACCAAAGGTGGACTAACCGCCCTGAAAAGGACGCGACATGTTCGCCTACCAGAGGTGCTACCCCTCCCTGACACCCCACCCCAGGGAAAGTAACATATTAAGTAATAGACCAGTTTTCAAATAAAATGGTAATTACTTTGCAGGTATGTAGCCCAGTATATGATTAAACAAAGATAACAAACAGGTGCTAATGATCAATGACAGAATGAGTTGAATGAATTAAACTGATTAACAAATGGAAATGGGTGTAGAAGGAATCAAACTGGGTGAAGGACAACCAAACTAAAAGGTGAGGGTGTGCTGACGTGAGTTAAACCTTCAGATCATCAATTCTTACACCATGGCAAGACTGAGCACAGCAACAAGTCACAAGGTGGTCATCCTGGTCTCTCCCAAGCAGAAATTTTGCAGCAGACAGGACTTTCAAGATGTGCTGCCCAAGCTGTTCTGAAGAAGCATGGAGAAACAGGTGAGGTTGAGGAACAGAAACACAGTGGTCGGCCATGGAAACTAAGCGCAGCAGAGGAGAGTTACGTCAAGCTAATGTCCCTCCTAAACTGGAAGAAGTCCAGTACTACCAGCTCTGAGCTCACAGAAACCACTGGAACCCAAGTACACCCCTCTACAGACTGGAGAAGTCTTGATAAAGTCTTCATGGAAGAATTGCTGCCAAAAAGCATTCCTCTGAAGTGGAAACAAAGCCAAGAGACTCACCTATGCACAAAAGCACAAGGACTAGGGTGCTGAACAGTGGCAGCAAGGCTCTGCACTGATGGGTCAAATGTTCAAATTTTTGCTCCAACAGGACCATAAGGTATAGGAGCAGGATGAGGCCATTTGGCCCATCGAGTCTGCTCCGCCATTTTATCATGGCTGATCCAATTTTCCTCTCAGCCCCAGTCTCCAGCCTTCTCCCCGCATCCCTTCATGTCCTGACCAATCAAGAATCTATCAACCTCTGCCTTAAATATACATAAAGACTTGGCTTCCACAGCTGCTTGTGGCAAAGAATTCCACAGATGCACCACTCTCTGACTAAAGAAATTCCTCCTCATCTCCTTATGAAAAGGATGCCCCTCTATTCTGAGGCTCTGTCCTCTGGTCTTAGACTTCCCCACTATTGGAAACAGCTTCTCCACATCTATTCTATCATCATTCAGTAGAAGGCTGTTTGTCTGTAGAAGAGCGCTACATGGAGGAGAGTCTGCAGCCACCAGTGAAACACTCTGCAGGTTTGGGGCTGTGTATCTGAAAATGGAGTTGGTGATCCAGTCAGAATTAATGGAATTCTCCATGCAGATTCTCATCCATCAGACAATATCATCAGGGAGGCATCTGATCAGTCCCAACTTCATTCTGTACCAGGACAATGACCCAAAACACACAGCCAAGGTCATAAAGAACTATCTTCAGTAAAAAGAAGAACAAGGGATTCAGCAACAGATATGGAATGGGCTCCACAGAGCCCTGATCCCAACACCATCGAGGCTGTCTGGGATTACTTGGAGAGACAGAAGCCAGCGAGACAGCCAAAGTCTGCAGAAGAACTGAGGCAATTTCTCCAAGATGCTTGGAACAATCTACTAGCTGATTTTCTTATAAAACTGCACTAAGAGAACTGATGCAGTTTTAAAGGCAAAGAGTGGTCATACCTAATATTGATTTGATTTAGTTTTTTTTTTACTGTTTACTGCTCTTTTTAGTAATTTTTTTTGATATTTAGAAACTTTTCATTTCTCTAGTTTTCAAGGCATCTTTGCTTTACAAATTTTCTTTACACATCTAAGACCTTTGCACACGACTATAAACTCGCCACTGAAATGGCATGTAATGCTTTAGTGAATGAGATTGTTCCTGTGGTTTTTTTAAAAAAACCTATTGGTACTCCCTTTCTCCCTATCCCTTTGCTTCTACCCTCTGTCTGGTACCGTTTCTTCTTCCCAGTGGACATGGCCAACTCCCCTCTCCTATCAGATTCCTTCTTCAGCCTTTTATCTTTGCCGCCTACCATCTCCCAGTTTCCCACTTCATCCCCATCCCTACCGATCCACCTTCCCCCTCACCTGGGTTCACCTATCTCTTGCCAGCTTGTACTCTCTCCTCTCCTACCGTCTTCCTTTTTGGCTTCTTCCCCCTTCCTTTCCAGTGCTGAAGAAGCCCAAAACTTAAATTGTTTAATCCCCTCCCCTTCCCCCATAGATGTTGCCTGACCTGCTGAGTTGCTCCAGCATTGTGTGTGTGTGTGTGTGTTGCTCAAGATTTCCAGTATCTGTATAATCTCTTCTGGGGAGAAGGTGTCTGGACTGAAAGCGGGAAGGTAAAAACCCAATGTCCAGGATTACTGTGTCAAAGTTGCCCCCTGCCACCACTGGCCTGCTAATCGCTTATCTTCTGACACATTTCCAGTGCTAGGATGAATGTTTGTGGGACCGAGCAGGAACCAACCCGGAGCTCGCACAGCATGGTGGGCGTAACCGACGACACGCAGGGTTTGACCGTGCGGAGCCTGCTGACCTCGGACATCCACAAACACTACGATTTCATTCGAGAGCTGGGAAAGGGGACGTATGGCAAGGTGGAACTCGTGATTCATAGAGTCGCAGGTAATGTGAGACGGTACACAGGCTAACCTCATGGTGAGCTGGGCTTGTCAGTGATGAACAACGCACCAGATACAGTTGTAAAGTGAGTGAACGCCGTGAGTTTCTAATGGGTCTGTCTTTCAGCAGAGCCTCTCGGGCAGAGATAGACAACAGGTGCAGGAGCAGGCCATTCGGCCCTTCGAGTCTGCACCGCCATTCACTGTGATCATGGCTGATCACCCACAATCCATATCCAGTTCCTGCCTTATCCCCATAACCTTTGATTCCACTATCTTTAAGAGCTCTATCCATCTCTTTCTTGAAAGCATCCAGAGACCTGGCCTCCACAGCCTTCTGGGGCAGAGCATTCCATATATCCACCACTCACTGGGTGAAAAAGTTTTTCCTCAACTCCGTTCTAAATGGCCTACCCCTAATTCTTAAACTGTGGCCTCTGGTTCTTGGCTCACTCATCAGCGGGAACATGCTTCCTGCCTCCAGCGTGTCCAATTCCTTAATAATCTTATATGTTACAATAAGATCCCCTCTCAGCCTTCTAAATTCCAGAGTATACAAGCCCAGTCGCTCCAATCTTTCGACATATGACAGTCCCGCCATCCCGGGAATTAACCTTGTGAACCTACGCTGCACTCCCTCAATAGCAAGAATGTCCTTCCTCAAATTTGGAGTCCAAAACTGCACACAGTACTCCAGGTGTGGTCTCACCAGGGCCCTGTACAGCTGCAGAAGGACCTCTTTGCTCCTATACTCAATTCCCCTTGTTATGAAGGCCAGCATGCCATTAGCTTTCTTCACTGCCTGCTGTACCTGCATGCTTACTTTCAGTGACTGATGTACCACACAGAAGCAATTGTATGGTGTTTGCCAGCCTCTGTGGCAAATCTTTCTCTGCAGCACCTGACTGGGGGCATCTGGGCACTTGACAGCTTGGGGGTGGTGTGTGAAATAGGACAGAGCCTCTGAGTATGTGTAAGATGAGGGTGGTGAGGAGCTGCAGGGTCTGGGTGCTGATGCTGGGAAGTTCATAAATGAATGGTGGATAGGAATGTCAGACTGGGTAACAGCTTCTTTCCCCAGGCTATGGACTAATGAATACCCTGCCGTCATCGAGGTCTCGTCACTAGGACAGTGAACTGCTTATCTGTGCTGCGCTTTACTACTTGCGTTTTGAATTATATTTTATTAACTCATTTACAGTATAATATTTTGGTTTATGTGCTGTGTGTGTACACGTTGTGTGGGTGCACCATGGTCCAGTGGAATGTTGTTTCGTTTGGTTGTATACATGACAATAAACTTGAACTTGAAGTCATTCTAGGGAAGTGTGAGGAGGACACACAAGACAAGTAAGTATAAAATTAAAGAAATGTGGTGAGATCTTGGATTGTGCATCCACAAGTCACTGCACAAAGAAAGGCAGAAGATATACAGTGGTAGTTATGAAAGGAAACAGGAAACAAGAGAAGATCTGCTGATGCTGGAAATCCAAGCAACACACAAAGTGCTGGGGGAACTCAGCAGGTCAGGCAGCACCTCTGGAAAAGAGTGAACAGCTGATATTTCGGGCTGAGACCCTTCAATACTATATAGACCTCATTGTTGGGGGAAAAGCTCTGTTCAATTCAGGCTGCCACTTCCGTTGTATCCTGGGTAATGGACTACTTGACTGGCAGACCACAGTTCGTGCGGCTTCACAGCTGTGTGTCAGACATGGCTAGAAACAGCACTGTACTGGCTCCCTTCCTGTTTACTGTGTACCTCAGACTTTAGATACAATCTGCAGAAATTCTCTGACTCAGCAACAGTTGGGTGTATAAAGGGTGGACAGGAGGATGAATACAGGGTGGAGGACTTTGTCAAATGTGCAAGCTGAGTCATCTGCAGCTCAACATCAGTCAGACAAAGGAGATGGTGATGGACTTTAGGCAGACTGAGCCTGCATTGCTCCCTGTTACTATTGATGGTGAGGATGTGGATGTGGTGAGGACCTACACGTACCTGTGGGTGCACCACGATGACAGACTTGAGTGGAGCACCAACACAGAGGCTGTGTACAAGAAGGGCCAGAGTCACCTCTACTTCCTGAGGAGACTGAGGTCCTTTGGAGTATTCAGGCCTCTCCTTCACATGTTCTGCCAGTCTGTTGTTGCCAGTACAGTCTTCTTTGTGGTGGTGTGCTGGGGCAGTGGCATCAACACAGGTGATGCCAACAGGCTCAATAAACTGATTAGAAAGACTGGCTCTGTTATAGGAGTCAAACTGGACACACTGGAGGCTGTGGTGGAACAGAGAACCCTCCAGAAAATCCTGGCAATTCTGAAAAATGTTTCCCAGCCTCTGCAAGTCACCTTGTCTGAACAGAGGAGCACTTTTAGTAACAGACTAGGACAACTGTGCTGCTCCAAAGAGCGCGATATGAGGTCATTCTTACCCTTGGCCATTAAACTCGATAATGAGTCAACCTATAGCAGGGGAAGTGATGACCCCCTCCTGTCAGACTGTCATTAACCTCTGTTTAGTTCTGTTTACCACATCGTTCTATTACAGAAAACCCTGTGTAATCTTACCATCTCTTCTTATCTGGACGGTGTGAATATGCACCCATTACTGTATAATATGCTAGTTCTTGCACTACCGTCTTATCACTGTAACTCTTGTAATTTTTTACTTGTAAATCTTGTACATCTTATTTTTAAAGTAACTTTTAAAATTCTTCTGATGTTTGTATCTGTGTTACTGTGTAATGCTACAATGACTCTGTAATTTTCTTCAGGATCAATAAAGTATCTGTCTATCTTCATCAAGACTCAAGGAGTAAACAGTTGACATTTTAGACCGAGACCCTTGCAAGGTTACTGTATCAGAATGTAAAAGTAAGCATGTAATGCTGAGGCTTTGTATGGAATTGGTCAGACCGCACTTGGAGCAGTTTTGGGCCCAAGTCTCAGAAATGTAGTGCTGGCATTGGAGGAGGTCCAGAGGAAAATTATGAGAATGGCCCTGGGAATGAGGAGCATTTGAAGGTTCTGGGCCTGTACTCACTGGAGATTAGAAGAACGAGGGGGGAAATCTCCTGGCATGTCATCTGAAGCTTTGATGAACTTCTATAGATGTGTGATGACTAGTGGACTACATTGACTAGTTGCATCATGGCCTGGTATGGCAAGACCAAAGCCCTTGAATGGAAAAGTCTATGAAAAGTAGTGAATACATCTCAGTCCTCACGGGTAAAGTGTCCCCACTACTGAGCATATCTACATGGAGCGTTGTCGCAGGAAAGCAGCATCCATCATCAACGACTCCACCATCAGGTCCCTTAACCATCACCTCTTGAACCAGAGGGGACAAGTTCATTCAACTTCACTCACTCCAGTAGCGAACTGTTCCCCTATGGACTCGCTTTCAAGTACTGTTCATCTCGTGTTCTCTATTTATTGTTATTGTTGTTATCTCTCAGTTTATTGTCCTTTGCACATTAGTTGTTTGTGCATCTTGAGTGCGGTCTTTCATTCTATTGTGAATGCCCACAAGAAAATCTGATGGCTATATATGGTGGCATATACGTATGTACTTTGAATTTCAAACTTTTAAAGGTGAGCGGAGGAACATATGGGGGAATGTCAGAGGTATGTTTTTTTTTACACACACAGAGGATTGGGTATGTAGAACGCACTGCTAGGGATGGTAGTGGACGCAGATACATTAGGGGCAGTTATGAGACACTTAGGCAAAGAAAAATGGAGGGCTAAGTGGAGAAGGTTAAAAGGTCGGCACAACATTGTGGGCTGAAGGGACTGTTCTGGGCTGTACTGTCCTAAGTTCCATGTGGTGACTGGGTGGATCGTAGGGGTCATTGTGGATGAGGCTGAGGGATGCTGGAGTTGGTCTACGTGTTGTTGGGAGGCAAGTGCACTGGATTTGCTTGTCAAAGACCAAGGTCAGGACCCTGACACTATGAGTTTACCACTTGGACTTTTTCGAACAGTGATCAGAGGTGAAGCCACTGAGTTTCTCTCAGCTTGCTTCCCCGCTTCTGCTAAGCGACCTGGCACACTTCACAGCCCGGGGTGTCGTGTCTCACAAAAGAGCTCGTGCTGAATGTACTGAGGGTCACGCCCTGTCAATGTCACTGCGTACAGCCTCGCCTCCTCCAAGCCCATTGTTCGCCAGCTGGCTGTGGCAGGGAGCTGGCTGAGTGTTGTCAACAAAGGGAGAACTCTAAATGTTTGAAAGACAGCATCTGAGAGTGGGTTTGTACAATTGACGCCCTCTGCTTCTGACTACGCTCTGAATTGGCCAATTCCTTACTCCTTTTAATTAGCCTATTTTTCAGTGATGTAATACGGATGCTGTATGTAGGTCAGTTTGAGCTTCCTCCTGGCATGGCTACTGCTCTGACCAAGTAGAGATAGTTAGAGCCGTGAAGCTAAATTTTATTATTTTTTATTTAGCGATATGGCTCAGAGCAGGCCTTCTGGCCCAATGAGTGACACCCCCAGCAATCCACCTATTTAACCCTAGCCTAATCACAAGACGGTTTTACAACGATCAATGAAACCCACATGTTTGGAATGTGGGAGGAAACTTCAGAACCCAGAGGAAACCCATACACACACAGGAAGGACAGCGGTGGAATTGAACTCTGAGCTGCAATAGCATTGCACTTACCGCTACACCATCGTGGCGCTGTTGAAACCCCGTGCCTTGCTCGCGAACTCATAGCGGCTCTAATTCCAGTCCAGCTCTGTGCTAAGATGTCCGAGGGGTAAGAGTAAATCAGATACTTGAGTGTAAAACAGCCCTGAAAAAGGCTTTTGCTGTTTCCAAGCCATGAGGAGTTGGTTAATTGCAGCGGAGAGTTCCAAATGTGAAGATAATGAAATATTATCTGCAGCTCAATGTGAAAAAGACTAAGGAGCTGGTGGTAAACCTGAGGAGAGCTAAGGCACCGGTGACCCCTGTTTCCATCCAGGGGGTCAGTGTGGACATGGTGGAGGATTACAAATACCTGGGGATACGAATTGACAATAAACTGGATTGGTCAAAGAACACTGAGGCTGTCTACAAGAAGGGTCAGAGCCGTCTCTATTTCCTGAGGAGACTGAGGTCCTTTAACATCTGCCAGACGATGCTGAGGATGTTCTACGAGTCTGTGGTGGCCAGTGCTATCATGTTTGCTGTTGTGTGCTGGGGCAGCAGGCTGAGGGTAGCAGACACCAATGAATCAACAAACTCATTCGTAAGGCCAGTGATGTTGTGGGGATGGAACTGGACTCTCTGATGGTGGTGTCTGAAAAGAGGATGCTGTCCAAGTTGCATGCCATCTTGGACAATGTCTCCCATCCACTACATAATGGACTGGGTGGGCACAGGAGTACATTCAGCCAGAGACTCATTCCACCAAGATGCAACACAGAGCGTCATAGGAAGTCATTCCTGCCTGTGGCCATCAAACTTTACAACTCCTCCCTTGGAGGGTCAGACACCCTGAGCCAATAGGCTGGTCCTGGACTTATTTCCTGGCACAATTTACATATTACTATTTAATTATTTATGGTTTTATTACTATTTATTATTTATGGTGCAACTGTAACAAAAATCAGTTTCCCCCGGGATCAATAAAGTATGACTATGACTATAAAGACTAGCAGTTCCACTTTGTAACACAAGAGGTTCTACAGATGTTGGAAATCTTGAGCAGCACATGAAATGCGAGGGAATCGAGCAGGTCCGGGAGCATTAATGGGCATAAATGAACAGTTGAGGTTTCGGGTTGTAACTCTTCATCACAAATGATTCTGTCATCCTCCCTCACATACTGTTCTGTTCATTTCTGTCCCCAAACAGTTCTTGGGGACAGGAACTCATTGTAACCCAAGGACTGGTTGTATTTCAGTCCTAAATGGCCTACAGCTTCATTTGAGACTTTAACCCCTAAATCTAGACTGCCTCCAGGGCATATGACCTCCTGACACCCATCCTGAACTGTGCTTGTAAAACAAATTAAACACTTCAGTCTCCCATCTCCCATCAGACTGAACAGAGAGTAGAGATGGCACAGCAGCAGTTTGTGCAAAACTTTATAGTTCCAGCGATCGGGGTTCAATTCCCACCGTTGTCTGTAAGGAGTTTTTGTGTTCTCTGCGTGACCAGGTGGGTTTCTTTCAGGTGCTCCAGGTTCCTTCCACAGTCCAAAGGTGTATGGGTTAGGGTAAACGCGTTGCGGCCATGCTGGGATGGGGCCAGAAGCATGGCGCTTGTGAGCTGTCCAAGCACGATCCTCAGACTGCGTTGACCAACACAGTTCAAGATGGTCGTGGGGCCACTGCAAGTGTTGTTGTGCTTCTGGCGTGAGCTACTTAATCCCTCCTTGATGGAGGACCCATATTGGCAGGAGGCAGTCTGGTGAATATTGGTACACTTCTTCAGTAGGAAGCCCGTACAGAACCATACACCATAGTCCAGGAGTGCCTGTTCCAAGACGGATATAGTTGTGTGTCGGTACCCAGCAGCAGCGCTGGCTCTGCTCATCAGCAATCCTCTTGAGGTGTAACCTCAGCCAATGCAGCTGACTTTCACCACAGCCTTCTCAACACTTCCTCTTTTATCATCTCCTAGCCTACCCACCATCTCCTTTTATCGCAAGCGAGGAATCATCTCTTTCCTTTATAGCAACATGTAAAGTACTCAATTAATTCTTCAGGCAAGTCCTCTGCTTTCATGAATAAGTCTCTATTTTTGTCCCTAACTCTCTGCTTACAATTTCTATTCAGGATTGTTTAGTGTCACTTCCAGTACAGAAGTGTAAAGGAGAATGAAATAATTATTACTCCAGATCTGATGCAGCACAAAAAAACCCACAAAAAGATAAAGAACACAATAATAAAAAAAACACAATAAATAGAAATAATATAGCTTATATACATTGATTGTATTTCTATAAAGTGACGCTGGGTGCAGGAGTGTCTGTACACGAGGTGACTGACAGGAAATGATAAAGTAGTGGTGGTTGGGGGTATGGAGGGGTGGGTTAGTGGGTGGAGGTGTTGATCAGCCTTACTGCTTGGGGAAGGTAACTGTTTTTGAGTCTGGTGGTCCTGGATGCTATGTAGCCTCATCCCGGGTGGGTTAGTGGGTGGAGGTGTTGATCAGCCTTACTGCTTGGGGAAGGTAACTGTTTTTGAGTCTGGTGGTCCTGGATGCTATGCAGCCTCATCCCTGATGGGAGTGGGACGAACATTCTATACATTTCATGTTGGTCTACTCTCATTTCCTTGGCCTTCATTACTTCCTTTGTTATTTTCCTGAGCTTTCAGGAGTCAACTTGGTTCCCAGTTGCATTATCAAACCAGTGTCACACACCCTGCATCTGTACCCCGCCCACTCTCAACCCACTTTTTGTTTCACCTTTCAAAAACTTTGGTTTGGAGCAAAGGAGGATGAGAGGTGACGACAGAGGTGTATAAGATGACAAGAGGTATAGACTGAATGGATGGCCAGAGATTTTCCCAGCAGAAATGGCTGATACCAGGGGGCATAATTTGAAGGTGATTGGAGCAAAGTAAAGGGATGATGTTGGAGATTTTTTTTACACAGAAAATGGTGAACGTGTGGAATGTACTGTCAGAGTGGTGGTAGAATCAGATACATTACAGGCTCTCAGGCACATAGATGATAGAAAACTGGAGTGTCTGTAGGAGGGAAGGAGTAGATTGGTCTTGGAGTAGGCACGGCATCGTAGGCCAAAGGGCCTGAACTCTACTGTAACGTTCTATGTTCATTAGCTTGTCCTTTTGTAAATGTTCACTTATATTTTTGTCTAGTTATTTCCCACTGTCTTTTTTTAGGCTGATCAACTTTAGTTACTCTATATGTTCCTTTGATCCCTTTTCACAGCCAAAGTACATCAGCAGCATTCCAGATCTAAGGCAGCGTGCGGTGGTGAGAGAGGGCCACAGAATGATACCGTTACACTGTTAGAATAGAAGACATAGGAGCAGAATTAGGCCATTCGGCCCATTGAGTCTGCTCTGCCATTCCACCATGGCTGATTTATTATCCCTTTCAACCCCATTCTCCTGTCTTCTCCCCGTGACCTTTGACAACCTTATTAATCAAGAAGCTATCAATCTCCACTTTCAATGTACCCAAGACTTGTCCTCCACAGCCATCTGTAGCAATGAGTTCTCAATGTGTAAAGAAATTTTTAAAAAATGTTCTAAATGGACGTTCCTCAATTCTGAGGTGGTGCCCTCCGGTCCTAGGCTTCCCCACTGTAAGGAAATATCCTCTCCACATCCACTCTATCCAGGCCTTTCACCATTCGATAGGTTTCAATGAGGTCACCCCTCGTTCTTCTGAATTCCAGTGAATACAGGCCCAAAGCCATCAAACGCTCTTCGTATGACAAGCCATTCAATCCTGGAATCACTTTTGTGAACCTCCTTTAAACCCTCTCCAGTTTCAGCATGTCCTTTCTAAGGGACCCAAACCTGCTCACAATACTCCAAGTGAGGCCTCACCAGTGCTGAATAAAGTCTCAACGTTACATCCTTGCTTTTATATTCTAGTCCTCTTGAAATGAATGCTGACATTGCATTTACCTTCCTCACCACAGACTCAACCTGCAAATTAACCTTTCTGGAATCCTGCACAAAGACTCCCAAGTCCCTTTGCACCTCAGATTTTTGTACTTTCTCTCCATTTAGAAAATAGTTAACCCTTTCCTTCCTTCTACCAAAGTGCATGACCATACACTTCCCGACACTGTATTCCATCTGCCACTTCTTTGCCCATTCTCCAAATCTATCTAAGTCCTTCTATAGCCTCTCTACTTCCTTAAAACTGCCTGCCCTTCCACCTATCTTCATATCGTCTGCTAACTTTGCAACAAAGCCATCAATTCATCATCCAAATCATTGGCATATAATGTAAAAAGAATCGGTCCCAACACAGACCCCCGTGGAACACCACTAGTCACCTGCAGCCAACCAGAAAAAGGCTTCCTTTGTTTTCACTCTGCCACCTGCCAATGAGTCCATGCTAGAATCTTTCCTGTAATACCATGGGCTCATAACATGTTAAGTACCCTCGTGTGCAGCACCTTGTCAAAGGCCTTCTGAAAATCTAAGTACACAACATCAACCGATACCCCTTTGTCTATCCTGCTTGTTATTTCTTCAAAAAGTTCCAACGGATCTGTCAGGCAAGATTTTCCTTGAGGAAACCATGCTGAGTACGGCCTATTTTATCATGTGCCTCCAAGTACCCTGAGACCTCATCCTGAATAATTGGCTCCAACATCTTCCCAATCACTGAAGTCAGAGTGACTGGCCCATAGTTTCCTTCCTTCAGCCTCTCTCTCTTCTTGACTGGAGTGACATTTGCAATTCATAAGATATCAAACAACCAATGTGCAAGAGACAACAAGCTGCAAATTGCAGATACAAAAAGAAAGATAAATAAATAAGCAATAAACATTCAGAGCACGAGTCCAAATATTGCAAAATCAGTTCACTGAAGTGAAGTTATCCACTCTGGTTCAATAGCCTGATGGTTGAGGGGTAATAACTGTTCCTGAGGCTGAGGCTGGTGGTGTGGGTCCAAAGGCTCCTGTACGGCAGCAGTGAGGAGGGAGTGTGAACTGGGTGGTGGGGTGAGGGAGTCCTCGATGACGGACGCTGCTTCCCTGTGACGGTGCTCTGTGTAGATGTGTTCAATGGTGGGGAGGGCTTTACCGTGACAGACTTGACTGTAGTCTTTTTAGTTGAGTGTCATTGTTTTTTCCATACCAGGCCGTGATGTAAGCAGTCAATGTAAACCTCACCCCTGTGAAAGTACATGCTGACAAGATGTTCTCCAAAAGACAGAGATAAGAACCAGATTGAACGCGAAATGATCTGTGACAAATGGCAAGACTTGATAACAAGTGTAAAAGGGATCAGTGTCTGAAGCAACCTCACTACGAGCTGAACTAAAATTACAAAGTGGAAGTTCACCAAAGGAGGGTCATTCAAGCACTGATATTCCTGAGCAGAAGTCCTCCTAAATACAGAAAATCTTCACTTTGTAATTAAAGAAGAAGTGTGTCCAGACCTCGGTGGGACGTTTGGAGTAGACCACTCAGCCCATCAAGTCTGTCCCACCATTCCATATGATCATGGCTGATCTGTCCCGGAGCTCAGCTCCTATTCAAAGCCACAAACCACAACCCTCACTTCCATGATCTTGAAATATTGAGCAGCGAGCTCTGTTCAACCTACATGCAAGGTAAAGGAAGGGTTTAATACTTCCGAGTCATACCATACAAACCAGACGAGGCCTGGAAGAAAAATAATTCAAGAATCTTAGAGTAACACAGCATGGAACCAAGGTCCTTCGGCTCATCTCATCCATGTGAACCAGGTGTCTGTCCAAGCTATTCCCATTGGCCCATACTTGGCCTACATCCCTCCAGACCTTACCTAACTCCATACCTTCCATTTTAAATGTTGTTATTGTCCCTGCCTGAAGCTGTATACACCACTCACACACTCAGTGTTTCAGGAACAGATTCTTCCCCTCCACCATCAGATTTCTGAATAGACATTGAACCCATGAACACTGCCTCACTATTTTTGCACTACCTATTTAATACTTGTATAATTTTATTTTCTATACTCTTAATGTAATTTATAGTTTTTATTATGATGTATTGCAATATACTACTGCCACAAAACAACTAATTTCATAACATATTCCAAGGATATTAAATCTAATTCTGATTTTGCCCCTCTGGTGCCTTTTTAAATCTCATTCCTCTCGGCATAAACCTGTGCTCACTATTATTTGATTTCCTTTCCCTGGAGAAAAGACTGAGTGCATTCACCCCCATGGTTTTATACTCCTCTGTACGGTCATCCCTCAGTCTTCTGCACTTCAAGGATTAAAGGTCTCATCTGCCCCACCTTTCCCTATAACTCAATCAGAATTAGGTTTATTATCACTGATATGTCGTGAAATTTGTTTTCTGACAGCAGTACAGTGCAAGGCATCAACAAAATGTTAGGGGTGGCACAGTGCACAGTATCACAACGCTTTCCTGTGGTTCGATTCCCACCGTTGTCTGTAAGGAGTTTGTACATGACCGCATGCTCTTTCTGGGTGCTCTGCATTCCCCCCACATCCAAAAGGCATATAGATTGGTCAGTTAGTTGGTCGTGTGTATTTGGGCAGCGCGTGCTTGTTGGTTCAGAAAGGCCGGACCATACTGAATTTCTTGATTAGTCAAGGCATTAAAGGTTTCAGGAAGAAGGCTGGAGAAAGATAATAAATCAGCCATGATGGAATAATGGAACAGACTAGTCTAATTCTGCTCCTCTGATTTATGGTCTAAAATGACTATAACTTACAATTATACATGAATAAAATGAGAAGTTCAGATTACTTCGTGGACTGTTCAGAGATGTGATGGCAGAAGGGAAGAAATGTTTTAAGATCACTAACACCCTGTCTTTGATATTCCATATTTGGTCCAGGACATCACACCTCATTTGCCTTAGTTTCTTAGCTTCCATGACCTTCTCCGTGTATTCGTTAAAATAATCTCCTGTGGCTCTGTACGTAAATGGCCATGCTGGTCTCTAAGGGGACCTATTCTCTCCCTAGCCATCCTTTTACTTTTGATATACCCATCGAATTTCCTTAATCTTGCCCGCCACATCCAGCTCATGCCCTCTCTCTGCCCTCCTGATTTCCCTCATGTTATTCCTGCTATTTGCCTCCTTTTTCCTGAGCACATTGAAGCAGCGATCCCTAAACTTGCCAGATTTGTCCTTCACTCTAACAGGAACATTTTGTCCCAGAACACTTGATGTTGTACTTTGAAGCACCTCCCACTTGCCACTAACTGCCCCTTTCCCTGCAAGTGGTCGCTGCAGGTTGACCTCTACAAGTTCCTGCCTAATGCTTCCAAAGGTGGCACTGTCCCAATTTTTCGAGGTTAAAATGCTGAAGCCACAAGCAGCACTGCAAGGCACATCGGAGATCGAGTGGCCTGTGAGAATGGATACATTATTTTTCGGGAATATCTTGGCAACAGAAGCAGAAAAAGCAGCTGTCTGTCTAAAAAAGAACAAATTACATAGTTTATTTGTGGAAAAGGCAGATCTGAAAACATCATACCCATCGGAGATGATAAGACCACCAACTGATAACAGTAAAAGATGAACCACGTTGGACAAAGAATTGCTCATCAGGGAGCTACTTGAGCAGGAAACAAACATCCGGGAGGCAGAGAACCATTTTGATATCAATGCAGATAGATGAACAATGGAAGAGATTGCAACCTAACAAAATCCTTTCAGAAATGGGAAACCCCCTGGTGTGAGTTCATTAAGACAGAATTGTTCAAAGTCCTGAGTTTAGAGATTGATCCTAACCCCTCTATCCAAAGGGAAACTAGAAAAGAATGGCACAGGAACGGGCACTTTGGCCCACGATGTGCCGAACCAATTAACTTAGTAATCAAGTGGCTAACTAATCCCTTCTGCCGCCCCAATGTTCACAGCCTTCCATTTTCCTCACATTCATTTGCACATCTAAATGTCTCTTAAAAGCCCCTAATGTTTCTGCCCCAGGCAGCGCATTCCAGGTACCCCCCACTCTGAGTGAAAAAACGCTCCTCATATCTCCTTTGAAATGACCACCTCTCACCTTAAATTCATGCCCTCTAGTATTAGACATTTCAACCTGCGACAAAGGTTCTGTCTGTCTATCTATGCATTTTATAATCTCATAAACCTCTATCGGATCTCCCGTCAGTCTCTGCCGCTCTAGAGAAAACAACCCAAGTTTGTCAGCCTCTCAATATAGCACATACCCTCTAATTCAGGCAGCATCCTGATAAACCTCTTCTGCACCCTCTCCAAAGCCTTGATGTCCTTCCTATAATGGGGTCCCCAGAACTGTATGCAATGCTCCAGATGTGGCCAATCTGGAGTTTTATGAAGCTGCAATGTAACCTCCTGACTTTTGAACTCCATGCCATAGGCAAGCATGACATTTGCTGTCTGAACCACCCTATCAACCTGTGCAGCCCCTTTCAAGGAGCTATCAACCTGGAAAATGGACTAATTGGGTCAGAGTGAAGATTATTGTTACAATAATGGGTGTGATGTTGAACTTTTATCTTTTATGTTCTGTGGAGATTAGATCTCTGCATCGATACATTTCTGAAAATGGGTTGAGCAAACAACTGATATCCAGAGGCCTCAGGGCTTTCTATGAAAGCACGAATGCAAAGACTGAACTATTGTATAATAATTCAGAGTAGCTGTTGCAGCTATGGACAGGAACATGCATCGGAAAGTTTCAGATGCATGTGGACCAAACGCAGGCAAATGAGACTACCTCAGGACTGGTCAGTGCAGACAAATCGGGCTGAAGGGACAGTATCCTTGTTGTAAAATCTTCCACAAACCTCAAATCAGGGTGAGGGGCCAGTATTTTTGGTGTAAAAGCCTGTACAAACCTCAAATCGGGGTGAAGGATGTCGATCCTTGATGTAAAATACTATAAAAACCTTAAATCATTGTTAAAGACCAGTATCCTTGTTGTATAGACCTTAACAAACATCAAATTGGGTTTGGGAATGAATATCCTTGCTGCAAAACCTGACATTATCCTGTCGCAAAACCCTATACAAAGCTCAAATCTGTGTGACAGGCCAGTATCCTTGTTGTAAAACCCTATACAAACCACAAATCGGGGTGAAGAATGACTATCTTTGCTGTAAAACCTTATAGAAATCTATAGAAATAGAAATTTAGAAATCAGCAGACCAATTTCTGCTCAATCTGTGGGCTTGTGAAATCCTCTCTACTCTGAATTCAATATCATTAAAAGGTTCTTCACTTTTGCATGATAATTATCGAATCCTGCAGCCGAGTAGCAAGCCCTTTGGCCCATCTATTCTTTGCTAGCCTGGTTGTCGGACTGTAACCCACCACACCCTCATCCATTTGTCTGTGCAGTCTTCCCTTACGTGTTGTGACTGAACCTGCATCTGTATTGTGGGAACCTTGTTCCACACACACCACCCTCTGAGTAAAGAAGTTCCCCTCATAATCCCCTTAAATACTTCACTTTTCATCTTAAACCTGTAACCTCTAGTTGTAGTCTCACCCAACTTCAGTGGAAAAAGACTGCTTGCATTCACCCTATCTATATCCTTCATAATTTTGTCTAACTGTATCAGATCTCCCCTCACTCTCCTACACTCCACAGAATAAATTCCTAACTCATTCAACTTTCCCCTGTAACTCAGGTCCTCAAGTCCCAGCAAGTTCCTCGTAAATTTTCTCTGCATGCTTTCAATCTTACTGATACGTCACCAGCTTCAATTGTAATTTCAACATAACATCCCAACTCCGGTACTCAGTGTCCTGATTTACAAAGACCAACGTGCCAAAAGTTCTCTTTACTTGGAGTATTATGTTCACTTCTGGTCACCTTATTATAGGAAAGATGTGGAATCTTTAGAGAGGGTGCAGAGGAGATTTACCAGGATGCCACCTAGACTGGAGAGCATGTCTTTTCAGGACAGTTGTGTGAGTGAAGGAAAATGAAAGGTGATTTGATAGAGTCGTATAAGATGATAAAGACTGATAAAGACAAATGTAGGTCCCCTGCAAACAGAAACAGGTGAATTGATTATGGGGAGCAAGGACATGGCAGACCAATTGAATAATTACTTTGGTTCTGTCTTCACTAAGGAGGACATAAATAATCTTCCAGAAATAGTAAGGGACAGAGGGTCCAGTGAGATGGAGGAACTGAGCGAAATACATGTTAGTAGGGAAGTGGTGTTAGGTAAATTGAAGGGATTGAAGGCAGATAAATCCCCAGGGCCAGATGGTCTGCATCCCAGAGTGCTTAAGGAAGTAGCCCAAGAAATAGTGGATGCATTAGTGATAATTTTTCAAAACTCGTTAGATTCTGGACTAGTTCCTGAGGATTGGAGGGTGGCTAATGTAACCCCACTTTTTAAAAAAGGAGGGAGAGAGAAACCGGGGAATTATAGGCCGGTTAGCCTAACGTCGGTGGTGGGGAAACTGCTGGAGTCAGTTATCAAGGATGTGATAACAGCACATTTGGAAAGCGGTGAAATGATTGGACAAAGTCAGCATGGATTTGTGAAAGGAAAATCATGTCTGACGAATCTCATAGAATTTTTTGAGGATGTAACTAGTAGAGTGGATAGGGGAGAACCAGTGGATGTGGTATATTTGGATTTTCAAAAGGCTTTTGACAAGGTCCCACACAGGAGATTAGTGTGCAAACTTAAAGCACACGGTATTGGGGGTAAGGTATTGGTGTGGGTGGAGAATTGGTTAGCAGACAGGAAGCAAAGAGTGGGAATAAACGGGACCTTTTCAGAATGGCAGGCGGTGACTAGTGGGGTACCGCAAGGCTCAGTGCTGGGACCCCAGTTGTTTACAATATATATTAATGACTTGGATGAGGGAATTAAATGCAGCATCTCCAAGTTTGCGGATGACACGAAGCTGGGTGGCAGTGTTAGCAGTGAGGAGGATGCTAAGAGGATGCAGGGTGACTTGGATAGGTTGGGTGAGTGGGCAAACTCATGGCAGATGCAATTTAATGTGGATAAATGTGAAGTTATCCACTTTGGTGGCAAAAATAGGAAAACAGATTATTATCTGAATGGTGGCCGATTAGGAAAAGGGGAGGTGCAACGAGACCTGGGTGTCATTATACACCAGTCATTGAAAGTGGGCATGCAGGTACAGCAGGCGGTGAAAAAGGCGAACGGTATGCTGGCATTTATAGCGAGCGGATTCGAGTACAGGAGCAGGGAGGTACTACTGCAGTTGTACAAGGCCTTGGTGAGACCACACCTGGAGTATTGTGTGCAGTTTTGGTCCCCTAATCTGAGGAAAGACATCTTTGCCATAGAGGGAGTACAAAGAAGGTTCACCAGATTGATTCCTGGGATGGCAGGTCTTTCATATGAAGAAAGACTGGATGAACTGGGCTTGTACTCGTTGGAATTTAGAAGATTGAGGGGGGATCTGATTGAAACGTATAAGATCCTAAAGGGATTGGACAGGCTAGATGCGGGAAGATTGTTCCCGATGTTGGGGAGGTCCAGAACGAGGGGTCACAGTTTGAGGATAGAGGGGAAGCCTTTTAGGACCGAGATTAGGAAAAACTTCTTCACACAGAGAGTGGTGAATCTGTGGAATTCTCTGCCACAGCAAACTGTTGAGGCCAGTTCATTGGCTATGTTTAAGAGGGAGTTAGATATGGCCCTTGTGGCTACAGGGGTCAGAGGGTATGGAGGGAAGGCTGGGTTCTGAGTTGGATGATCAGCCATGATCATAATAAATGGCGGTGCAGGCTCGAAGGGCCGAATGGCCTACTCCTGCACCTATTTTCTATGTTTCTATGTTTCTATGATAAGAGGCATAGAAGGAGTGGACAGCCAGAGACTTTTTCCCAGAATGGAGATGGCTAATACAAGGGGGCATAATTTTAAGGTTGGAAGAAAGTACCCCCCTGGATGTCAGAGGTAGGTGGGTGTGTGGTAAAGGCAGATACATTAGGAACATTTAAGAAACTCTTAGATAAGCACATGGATGAAAGAAAAGTGGAGGACTATGTGGAAGGGAAAGGTTAGATTGATCTTGGACTTGCCACAACATTGTGGGCTGAAGGGCCTGTACCGTGCTGTACTTTCCTGTGATCTTAAACCAAACTTGAAAGAGCACAGCTCAGATAAGCCTCAACGCTTCTCCTTGTGTTCTACTGGTGAATGATATAACATCACACAAAGAAAAATTTCTGTGCCTTTTCTGCACAGAACAGCCTTAAACCTGTACGTACGTATTGAAACAATGCAGTGTGGAAGATACTGCCAGGAGTACGAGAGACAGACTGGTCATGTGCTTCAGGTGGGAACTGCTTTCATCACCAGAATATCAGAATCAGAATCACGTTTAACGTCACTGGCATGTCTTGTGAAATTTGTTGTGTTGTGGCAGCGGTACATTGCAATACATAATAAAAAAAAAGTACAACATATACTAAAACATTAAGTTAGTAGAGCAAATAGAGATCAAAAAAAAAAGAAAAGAAAATGAGGTAGCGTACATGGCTTCATTGTCCATTCAGAAATCTGATGGCAGAGGGGAAGAAATGCTGAGTGTGTTTCTTCAGGCCCCTGTACCTCCTTCCCGATGTCACAATGAGAAGAGGCCCATGCCCTGGGTGATGGGGTTCCTTAATGATGGTCTTCTATAGGCAAGCAAGAAATAGTGCCCTCTGAAAATAAAGTGGCTGTGGAAACTGAGCTGGTAAGCCGGGGAAGTATTGAAAGATTTGACAGAACAAATGGAGTAGAAGAGCTTTGTCCTTGCTCAAATGTGAGAAGCTAACGTAAGTACCAGTACACAAGGAAATCTGCACATGCTGGAAGTTCAAGCAACACACATAAACAATGCTGGTGAATGCAGTAAGTGCCAGTAATTATCCAGAGAGAGCAGATTTAGTTTGACTACAGCAAATGTGCCCACCCTAACCTGCCATTGATCATACATGACTTTTCCTTATCAAACCCCTATGCTGGTCTTTGATTAATGTGTAACTCTCCAGATGCTGATTTATACAGTCCTTCAGAACATTTTCCAAAAATATTCTCTGATTGGCGTTCGTTACTTCTTTAAGATTGCTTCAATCTCTTTCACCTATCCAATCTGCATCCACAATCTTCCAGACTTCTGGCACAATGCCTCTGACCAGAGAGGATCAGAAAATGGCATTGAGAACCTCTGCTCTTTGCTTTCTGGCATCTTATAATTGCCTGTGATACATCTCATTTCAAAGAAGTTCAGTTTCTTAATATTTCTCCTTTCTATGTTAATCAGATTCCACAATCCTTAACGACATCGTCTGTTTCCCTGTCTGCTCTGAGCAATGCTGTCAGCCTTCTGCTTTGAAACTTAACATGAAAGCTGGAGTCCTGTCTGCAAACGTTCCCATAGAAATATTCAAGTTAATTGTCGCCATCCGATTGCTGCGTACGGAATGTTGTTGGTACAGGATGACGGCTGCCTTGCTCTCTGGCACTACAACCTTAAAGTACACGTTAGTGTGAAGTGTTACTGTAACATCTCCTGCTCCTGTATCAATTTTCCTTTGCAGTTTGTTATCTTGTGAGAGAATTCTAACTGGGTAATGTGTGAGTCTGTCTCTACTTTGTACAACCTGTGTTGGTTGTCTGTCATATTAGACAGTGATTGGAACCCTGTATGGGAGAGTTTTTACAGTGGAAAAGCCACAGCACCAGAGCAGTTCCACTCTCCACCTCAGCGGTCTAGGTCCAGTGGTACGAGTAGTCTTCACAAACAGGGGTCTTCCTTGCTTGCTGAGGAAGCCCGTGACTAATTCTGTGCCTTGTCATGCCCCTCGCTCTCCACGAAGTGTTGCAGAACCACCTTCCTGGCCGTTGGATCTCATCCGCCCAACCCGCCAGAGCTAACTTCGCATGCTCGGGCAGGCACGTCCCATCTCACTGGGGTGCGATGCCTGCCAGCTACCCTCACGTGGTTTAGCCAGCCTGTCGATGCAGTGTACAGGGAGTAGCTGCTGTCATATGCAAACAGCTGCTTGGAGCCACAGGTGAGAGCACGGAGCCTCCAGTGGGGCACAAAGGTGAGTGAGCTGCCCCAGAATGGATACCACAAGCCACATCGCCAGAGGTGCTTCCCATCCCTGGACACCCCATACACCCCAAAAACCTGTACAACCTGTAGCCACTGTTTAACTGCTACATCCCTTCCCTTAAGCTCTGTGCCTGTTGCTTGTTGTCCACACTAAGGTTTGGCTTTAGTTGAATAACAGGGGTGTCAAACTCATTTTAGGTCAGGGGCCGGATTGGGCAAAATGCGACTTCATGCGGGCTGGATCAGTTGTGCATGCGCGTGCTCCCACAGCTTTCGTTGCCCTCGTTTTTTCAATCTGCTCTCATGTGTCTCAGTCTCTGCTATAACTACAAAGTGTTTCACTTTACGAATTTCATTTCTTATGAAGAAGATTGCCCAGCAAGCATTATTTTTATGATTGGTATTAACTTACAGTCGTAGGCTACAAAAAAGTTGTGATGAGAGAGAGAAAAAACGATGCTATTTTGGCTAAGATTGTTTTGGGAGCCAAACCCTTTCCATTAATAAACCACTTGAAATCGAACATTAGACACAAATGTAGACCTAACGAAACAAATTGTAAATGTAGGCTACACAAGTGCACCTAATTTTTATTAGCCTGCTTTCAGCAATCAAACTCAGACAATGAACACAGTTAATCTCTAATTTTTATTGAAGTGATCACATTTACAATAATAGAATAGTCAGAAAATGAATGAATCACAATATTATGACACTCAATATTTCATAATGCATTTTGCTTACATGTCGCAGTGCATCGAACAGTGTCACTCATTTTTCACTTGCTGCTTCCAGACACCTGGCATCTCTTGGCTTTAACCAGCCTGTCAACATCAGGGACCAGTTTCTGGGCAGTTGTGATTTTCATAATCTCATTTAGATGTCTGTGTGTCAGCTGCAAGCGCAGTTTGGATTTGTTAATGTTCGTTCTGGAGAACGCCTGCTCACAGAGATATGTTGTCCCAAACATGCAAAGGATCTTTAAGGCAAAGTCTGTCATCTTGGGGTACATCGGTCCCAGGTATTGATAGAATGAGTCCAGACCAACAGTCTCAAATCTATATTTGAAAGCTGAGTTACACTGAATTTCAATTAGTTCCATTTGGAGTTCCTTCGGCAGATCTGATGCTGCGTTGACGGCAAACGGTGAGCAAAATAGTGAGAATTCCTTCTTGAGCTGAGTGAACACTTGGAAACGATTCTGAAACTCACTTTTCAGCCGTGATATTTTGTCCTTGTACCTGTCCATGTTGTCACTATTCCCATGAGCGACACGCACAGACTGCAATGAGGGGAAATGAGCTGGGTTGCTCCGGGATAGTTACATCTCCCACAGGCCTAATTTAATTTGAAAGGCATGAATGCTGTCGTAGCATTCTGTAACAAGTTTGTTGTGGCCTTGCATGTTAACATTAAGCACATTTAAGTGCTCTGTTACATCCACCAAAAATGCAAGATCATGAAGCCAGTCTGGGTCATCCAACTCTGCCACTGGCTTCCCTTTTTTGTTCATGAATAGTCCAATTTCTGCACGTAATTGAAAAGAACGTTTGAGTACAACCCCTCTGCTCAACCAGCGGACTTCAGTGTGGTAGGGTAGGCCTTTTCCAATATTACTTTCGGACAAAAGAGTGTCAAATTGCCGATGATTGAGTCCCTTGGCTCTAATAAAATTAACCGTTTTGATTACTACATCCATGACATTGTCCATTTTCAGGCTCCTGCTACATAACGCCTCTTGGTGTATAATACAATGAAAATTCCAGAATTCTTGCTCTGGATTCTCTATCTGAACTTTCTCTCTGAGTTTCACAACAACACCTGCCTTTTTCCCGACCATGGACGGTGCGCCATCTGTTGCCACGCTGACAGCGTGACCCCAGTTAACCCCCAGTCTGTCCAAGACCTCGACAAGGCTGGAGAAAACGTCATTCACCGTTGTGGTGTTTGTCATGGGCACCATCTCCACAAACTCCTCGGTGACTGTCAAAGATGCATCAACACCACGAATAAATATTCCCAGTTGAGCTACATCAGTCACATCAATTGCAATAGAGAAGGCAATAAATAACTTCATTTTGTCTTTTAGTTGACTGTTCAAATCTCCTGCAAGGTCCCCGATTCTCTCTGCCACAGTATTTCGTGACAAGCTGATATTACCAAAAGCCTGACTCTTCTCAGGGCACCAGCTCAGCCGCAGTCAGCATGCATGCTTTGATGAATTCCCCCTCTGGGTATGGCTTTGATGCAGCGGCTATTTTGTTGGCAATAATGTAGCTGGCCTTGACAGCTCCATCATGAGTCTCTCGACTTTTGGTGAACACTGATTGCTGTGTTTTCAGAGCTGCTTCAAGCTCATTTACCTTTTGCGTTCTGAGTCGTCCTGCGTACTTGTCATATTTTTCTCCGTGTGACATCTCATAGTGTCGTTTGATATTGTACTCTTTTGTCACAGCCACTTGTTGCGAGCATATCAGACACACAGGTTTGCCGTTGACCTCACAGAGGAAAAAACTATCTTTCCAATTATCGTTCCATATCTGACCTTCAACGTCAACTTTTCTTTTCTTGGAAAGCACTTTGAGCCACAGCAGCAAACAGTCTCAGCCTTGCTACAGGTGTTACTTACCTGAGGAGTCTGTGTGTTTATACTGTGTCTGATGATGTAAGTGGGGCCCTAGTGGTCTTCAGTGCAGGGTGGTAGGTGCTTGTACACTGCGGGTGGTTAACTGCCGCCTGTTGTTTTCTAAGTACACACAACAAGCTGCTGGTGCGGCAGGCGGCACAGACAGCGGTGGGAGAGACAGCGGCTGCCGTACAGATACATAATAAATGGTCGTGAATATACTTTTCCCCAAATCATCCCACGGGCCAGACTGGACCCCTTCGTGGGCCGGTAGTTTGACACCCCTGTTGTACAATAATGTTAAAGATTACAGGCCTCTCTTTCCCAATCAGGCACTGCCGTCACAGTTTACTGCATCGGGCATCTTTGCATTTTCCGTCTGATATAGCTGTTCTCTTTCTGTGTCTCTCTGCAGGAATGAAAATGGCTTTAAAGTTTTTGAATAAAAGTAAAACGAAGCAGAAGAATTTCCTGAGAGAGTATAGTGTCACCAACAACCTCTCCTCCAACCCTTTCATCATCAAGGTCTTTGACGTTATCTTTGAGACAGAAGACTGCTACGTGTTTGGCCAGGAGTATGCACCAGGAGGTGACTTGTTTGACATCATTCCTCCTCAGGTGAGTCACCTAAGGACAGTCATACAGAACAGAAGCCCAACTCATCCATGCCTTACTATGCTAATTCCATTTGCCCATGTTAGGGCCATCCATGTACCTGTCTAAATGCCTTTTAAATGCTGTAATTGTGTCTGCCTCTGCCACTTCACTGACTGTATAACTGTGCTCCCTAGTATTAGGCTCCACACCCGTCTACGGAGCATGAACAGGTCTTTTGGTACATGATGATGATCATCATAATGTTATAAAATTACCTCTCAGAATAAAGCTGGCCCATCCAGACAACATCCTGTTGATTCTCCTCCCTACAGCCTTCCTGCAGTGCGTAACCAGAACCCCACACAATACTTCACCCATGGATCCACTCCTATCCTACGTTTTTCCCCAAGTTTTGGGAATCTCTGGAATTCTGCATGTAAGGCCATTTCATATCCACTTTATGTTCTAATTTCTTTAAGTTCTCTCCTATATCCGTTATAAACCTCAAAGGATTGCCTCAAAACCAAGTACCTGAATTATGGTTCCTTTCTCTTTTTGTTCAGACCTTCAACTTCCTTTGTGAGTGAAGATTCCCTCGGTTTACCATCTTCACTTCTTACCCATACAAAGACATTTATTTTTATTTTTATTTAGAGATACAGGCCCTTTTGCCCTTCAAGCTGTGCCACCAGCAAGCCCCGATTTAACCCCAGCCTAATCACGGGACAATTTACAGTTACCAATTAACCCACCGACCGGTGCGTCTTTGGACTGTGGGAGGAAGCCAAAGGACCCGGAGGAAACCCATGCATTCCATGGGGTGGGTGTACAACCTCCTTCCAGAGGACACCAGGATTGAAGTCTGGACTCCGACTCCCCACACTGTAATACCACAGCGCTACCATAGCACTCGTGCTGACCCAGGACTCTTAACGGTTTTGCTTTTAAATTCCTCCCACTTAACGGATGTTTTCCCCTCGCCAGTGGCTCCTCACAATCTCCTTTTGCCAGGTGCCGTCCTATACTGTTGAAACCAGCCTTCCCCTAATTCTATTACCAGGCGTATTTTTTTTCATGGCAAGCTTGAAACTTGCCTAACTATGGCCACTGTTCCCTCAGGGCACCTCAACCATTTACCATTTGCATTCCCTCACATAAGGCTATGTACTGTAGAACTGCCTACATTGTCGTTTTAAAAAGCTACAGTTGCTGGAAATTTTTAGCAACACACACAAATGCTAGAGGAACTCGAAGATGTAATGCTGAGGCTTGATAAGATATTGATCAGACTGCACTTGGATCGTGTTTGGGCCCCATATCTAAGAAAAGATGTGGTGGCATTATAGACGGTCCAGAGGAGGTTCATGAGAATAATTCTGGGAATAAAAGGTTAACACATGAAGATCATTTGATCAGTTTGGGCCTGTACTCACTGGAGTTTAGAAGAACTGGGGTGGGGGGGGGCGTGGAAATCAACTGAAACCCATTGAATATTGAAAGGCCTAGATAGAGTGAATTTGATGATGTTTCCAATACTGGAGGAGTCTAGGACCAGAGAGCACAGCCACAGAACAGAGGGATTCCATTTAGAACAGAGATGAGGAGGAATTTCTTGAATGGTGAATCTGTGGAGTTCATTGCCACAGATGGCTGTGGAGGCAAAGTCATTGGGTATATTTAAAGCGGGTGTTTGATAGGTTATTGATTAGTCAGGGCATCAAGGGTTCCGGGGAGAAGGCAGGAAAATGGGGTTGAGCGGGATAATAAATTAGCCATGATGGAATGGCAGAGCAGATTTGAAGGACTCATTCAACTCCTATTGCTTATGGTCTAACTCAGCACATCAGGCAGCATCTATGGAGGGGGAATAAATAGCTGACGTTTTGGGCCAAGACGCTTCATTAGGACTGGAAAAGCAGGGGGCAGAAGTCAGAATAACATCTCGGCCTGAAACATTGACCTTTATAGATGCAGCCAGACTTGTTGAGTCCCTCCAGTATTTCGTGTGTGCCACCCTTTTAATGTTCCAGACCCAAGGACAATTCTGGTCAATATTAGGAAGAGAGTGAACAGCTTTAAATTCTTGCATGCTAACGTATTGGCTGATCTGTTCTGGGCACAGCACGTAGAGGCAATCAGAAGGAGGGCTTCTGTACTCTCTCTGATTAATGCGGTTCAGCTTGTCACCGAACACTACAACAAACTTCTATAGATGTATTGTTGAAAGTATCCAGACTGGTTGCATCATGATCTGGATACAGCAATTTGAATTTACGAAGCTATAGAGTAGTGGTGCCTGCACAGTACATCACAGGTATATCTCTCCCTACCATTGGTAGCAGCTTCAAGATGTACTGCCTCAAGAATATAGCATCTGTCATCAAAGATCCCCACAATCTGGGCCGTACCATTTTCCTGCAGCCCCTATCAAGTTCAAGTTCGAATTTAATTATCACTCACCTATACACAGCATTGTTCTGGGGCCAAGGTGCAAAACACATTACCCACAGCACACAGCACACTGTGAATAGCACGTAGCACAAATGGGACATATCGTTACGATTTCAGAAAACTGTACAGTCACAAAGAGAAAAAATATATACAGTATAGCCCATCCCTCAGTGGCATGACTATAGATCAGGGGTCCCCAACCTTTTTTGCACCGCGGACTGGTCTAATATTGACAATATTCTTGCGGACTGGCCGATGGGGTGGGGGGGAGAACCGGAATATAGGTAATAAGTCAACTATAAGTCACTTATAAGTGGCTAATACACTCAATTTCTTTTCTAAAAGGGTTTATCTAACTAATTTAATATTAAACACAGCGCATATTTTCCTCGCAAACAACAGGAATTCTGCAGATGCTGGAAATTCAAGCAACATACATCAAAGTTGCTGGTGAACGCAGCAGGCCAAGCAGCATCTATAGGAAGAGGTGCAGTCGATGTCGACTGCACCTCTTCCTATAGATGCTGCTTGGCCTGCTGCGTTCACCAGCAACTTTGATGTATGTTGCATATTTTCCTCGCATGAATATAGTGATGAGTCAATTATAAGTCACTTATAAGTCAATAGCATCATAACATTTTAAGTAACGTTTGGATATTAAACACACAGCACATATTTTCCCCGTATGAACATATAAAATCATTGCGACACACCAATATCGCTGAATCAGTGGGAGCCCTGGGCTTGTTTCCCTGCAACAAGACGGTCCTATCGAAGGGTGATGGGAGACAGCGATACTTGAATGGGTTCCTTATGTCCAGTCTATTCTGCAATTTAGTATTCATTGCAGAAAATCCTGCTTTGCAGAGATATGATGTTGCAAATGGAAGCAACGTTTTCAGTGCTTTCGTGGCTATCTCAGGAATTCAGCCTTGACTTTGATCCAGAATGCCGGCAGGGATGTTATGTCAAACATACTTTTCAGCCCACCGTCACTTGCAAGCTCGAGGAGTTGATCTTCTTCCCGTGCTGACATGGATGATTCACTGGGGACATTCACAAATGGGTCACGGACCCATTCCTTTGCACGTCTTGGGTCATCTGCGGTTGGGAAGTGACGTTTGAATTCTGCCGACAGCGAAGATAGGTGAGAAGGACAGTGCAGGCTCAGTCTCTCCCAAAATCCCAGCTACTGTTGGGAACATGTTAAATATGCCCCTGTCCACTCACCGTCCCCACAGTTCCAGTTTAGCTGTGAAAGCAGACACTTTATCTGCCAACTTGAAGACAGTTGTCATTCTCCCCTGAAGTGACAAATTGAATTCATTGAGCAGGTTGAAGATGTCACACAGATAAGCGAGTTTTGCAATCCACTCCTCGTCACTGAAGTGTGCTTTCAATGGTGACTTTTTTCTTGAAAGAAATCTCTGTAGCTGCTCTCTTAACTCAAAAACCCTGGCCAGGACTCTCTCCCTTGATAGCCACCTGACGTCAGTGTGTAAGAGAAGGCGTTTGTACTCTGTATCCATTTCCTCGCAAAGCTGCTCAAACAGACGTGAGTTAAGGGCTTTTGCTTTGATGTGATTGATAACTTCAACAACGTCACTCAATATGCTGTTAAGATCAGGTGACATTTTTCAGCTGCCAGCATTTCCCTGTGTGTGACACAGTGTGTAGACTGACATTCAGGAGCAACCTCTGACTCGGGTAGTGAAACCAGACGGCCGTCCGGTCATAGCTGCAGCCCCAACTGTGCATATTCCAACACAGAATGGCCAGTCCAGTTTGCCTGACATGTAGTCATTCAAAGACTTGAATAGTTCTGCCCCAGTTGTGTTAGTTGGCAGCGGCAGTGCACACAACATATCCTCGTGCACACTGTCTTGAAATATATATCGCACATAAACCAGCAGTATTGTCGACATCGGTAGACTCGTCGACCTGGATCGCGTACCATGGTCACTCATTAAGCCGTTCCAACAGCTGTGCTTCGATGTCCTCCGCTATGTCATTGATTCTCCTTGATACTGTGGTAGCTGAAAGAGAAATCTGTGCCATCTTGTTAGCTGTAGCTTCTCCCAACAGTTCACAGCACATGTTCTTGGCAGCAGGCAGAATCAGTCCTTCACCAACAGTGAAAGGCTTCTTAGCCGTAGCAATACGGCTAGCCACTAAGTACGACGCTCTCAGAGCAGCAGCGTTTATGAAGGTGGTGACGCTCAGCACTTGCTTCTGTCCCGCTTGCTCACGATTTTCCCTCTCAAAAAAACTCAACAGGTTTGTCTGTAAGTGCAGGGTGCTTGGACTCAAGGTGCCGAAGCAGTTTTGAGGGCTTCATTGCCTCATTAGACAGCTTGTCTCCACATATTAAGCAAGGCTGCAGGACCGGATGGTGTCACGACCAGGGTGCTCAATGCCTGTGCCCCTCAGCTATGTGGAGTACTTCACCATGTATTCAACCTGAGCCTGAGGCTCCGGAGGATTCCTGTGCTGTGGAAGACGTCCTGCCTCGTCCCTGTGCCAAAGACGCCGCGCCCCAGCGGCCTCAATGACAACAGACTGCTGGCATTGACCTCCCACATCATGAAGACCCTGGAGAGACTTGTTCTGGAGCTGCTCCGGCCTATGGTCAGGCCACACTTAGATCCCCTCCAGTTCGCCTACCAGCCCCGACTAGGAGTTGAGGATGCCATCGTCTACCTGCTGAACCGTGTCTACACCCACCTGCACAAGCCAGCGAGCACTGTGAGGGTCATGTTTTTTGACTTCTCCAGTGTGTTCAACACCATCCGCCCTGCTCTGCTGGGGGAGAAGCTGACAGCGATGCAGGTGGATGCTGTCCTGGTGTCATGGATTCTTGATTACCTGACTGGCAGACCACAGTACGTGTGCTTGCAACACTGTGTGTCTGACAGACTGATCAGCAGCACTGGGGCTCCACAGGGGACTGTCTTGTCTCCCTTTCTCTTCACCATTTACACCTCGGACTTCAACTACTGCACAGAGTCTTGTCATCTTCAGAAGTTTTCGGATGACTCTGCCATAGTTGGATGCATCAGCAAGGGAGATGAGGTTGAGTACAGGGCTACGGTAGGAAACTTTGTCACATGGTGTGAGCAGAATTATCTGCAGCTTAATGTGAAAAAGACTAAGGAGCTGGTGGTTGACCTGAGGAGAGCTAAGGTACCGGTGACCCCTGTTTCCATCCAGGGGGTCAGTGTGGACATGGTGGAGGATTACAAATACCTGGGGATACGAATTGACAATAAATTGGACTGGTCTAAGAACACTGAGGCTGTCTACAAGAAGGGTCAGAACCGTCTCTATTTCCTGAGAAGACTGAGGTCCTGTAACATCTGTCGGATGATGCTGAGGATGTTCTACGAGTCTCTGGTGGCCAGTGCTATCATGTTTGCTGTTGTGTGCTGGGGCAGCAGGCTGAGGGTAGCAGACACCAACAGAATCAACAAACTCATTCGTAAGGCCAGTGATGTTGTGGGGATGGAACTGGACTCTCTGACGGTGGTGTCTGAAAAGAGGATGCTGTCTAAGTTGCATGCCATCTAAGTTGCATGCCATCTTGGACAATGTCTCCCATCCACTACATAATGTACTGGTTGGGCACAGGAGTACATTCAGCCAGAGACTCATTCCTCCGAGATGCAGCATAGAGCGTCATAGGAAGTCATTCCTGCCTGTGGCCATCAAACTTTACAACTCCTCCCTTGGAGGGTCAGACACCCTGAGCCGATAGGCTGGTCCTGGACTTATTTCATAATTTACATATTACTATTTAACTATTTATGTTTCTATTACTATTTATTATTTATGGTGCAACTGTAACGAAAACCAATTTCCCCCAGGATCAATAAAGTATGACTATGACTATCACACACAGGGGGCTTGGAGCGTGCGAGTCACCGGTTGCATTAAAGCCATATTTTATGTACGACTCATCGTATTTTCCATTGAAGGAAACTTTCTTTTTTTTTTGCAATCTTGGCCTCAGCTGTCTCTGCGTTATCATCATCGTTAGACCTTTTATGTCCCCTACCACCTCTTCCAAAGAAACTCTCAAGCGACATTTGTTTTTTACTCATCGAGTAGTTGTAGGTTAATGGCCGACTGATGACCTCGTGTGGGTAATGACCTCGCATGCATTCAAATTCAATAGTGGGCATGACAGGGAATGAGGAAAGGCGCAGCCGACTCATATCGCCAAATCATATGGTTTCCTCGTGGCCCGGTAGCACATGCTTTGGTTGGGGACCACTGCAATAGATTATCCTGGTCCAGCTTGTTCTTCTACTGAGCATACACTGGAGAGCAGCACTGAGCGAGCACCAAAAGGCAGTACTGAGTAAACACTGGAGGACAGCACCCAACCCAGCACAATTCCAGCACGCCCAGCAGAGGCCCCTGCTCTCTGCCCTGGGTGGCTGTAGGTACAGAAGCCTGGGTCCAAGAACAGTTGTTCCTGTTCAACCGTTCAGTTCTTGAACCAACCGGCAAATGTAATGATTCCTCCCCTGCACCCCCACCCCTACAGATGCTGTTGACTTGCTGAGCTCCTCCAGCAGATTGTTTATGCATCTCCAATTGGAGAATGGATATGCGCTCAGATCAAGTGGAATTCAGTCAGCTTCAGGTGTAACAGTAAAAGTTCAGTCTTTGTCACTGCTGGTCTGGAGACTAATGTACAAGGTGACAAGAGGCATAGATCGAGTGCATAACCAGAGCCTTTTGCCCAAGGCGGATATGGCTCATATGAGGGACATAATTTTTAGGTGATTGGAGGAAAGTATAGGAGGGATGTCACAGGTAAGTTTTCTACTAGAGAGTAATGACTGCAACATGCAGATACATTATGGGCATTTAAGGGACCCTTGGATTGGCAGATGGAAGATAGGAAACTGAAGGGCTAGGTTAGATTGTTCTTGGAGTAGATTAAAAGGTTGGTACAACATCGTGGGCCGAGGGGCTTGTACAGTGCCGTAACGTTCTTGGTTCCAGTTTCTTGAGTAGAAGATTTTTACATATTTTCATTTTTCCAAATGACACAGGAGGCCATTTCAACCCATCAAGCCTATGCTAGAATAATCCCATTCCCACACAAATATTCCCTATAACCTATTCTCCTCACATCCCCATCAACTCCTCCTAGATTCTGCCAGACACCCACACATGGGGTACCTCACCCTGGACAAGTAACGTACCAACGTGCACATCTTCAGGATGTGGGGGTGGGGGGGAACCAGAGCACCTAGAGGAAACTACAAGGTCGTGGGGAGAATGTGCAGACAATGCCGGAGGTCAGGATTGACCCATGGTTGTGAGATCTATGGGTATATGGCTTTATGGTTATGTGTCAGTTACGCTGCTCTGCCTTGTATGTGAACTCAAGAATCATGAAGTGCTTTGACTCTCGAGTACTAGTTGGTTGCACAGTCATAGAGGTCTTCCCATGGTAGAGGTGGAAGTCAGGACTGGCTGAATCTGACTGTGTCCTCTCTCTCTACAGGTGGGCCTGCCTGAAGAAACGGTGAAGCGCTGTGTTCAGCAGTTGGGATTGGCCATTGATTACATGCATAGCAAAAACCTGGTCCACAGGGACATCAAGCCAGAGAATGTGCTCCTGTTTGACAAAGAGTGTCGACGGGTCAAGCTGTCTGACTTTGGGATGACTCGCAAGGTAGGGTGCAGAGTGAAGCGTATCAGTGGTACCATCCCCTACACTGCTCCCGAGGTCTGCCAGGCCAACAGGACTGAGGGCTTTCTGGTGGATTGCAGTATTGACATCTGGGCCTTTGGTGTCCTGATCTTCTGCATGCTGACTGGAAACTTCCCCTGGGAGGCTGCCATGCCATCTGACATGTTCTATGAGGAATTTGTGCGGTGGCAAAGAGGTCGTCTGAATGGGTTTCCTTCACAGTGGAAAAGGTTCACAGACGAGGCCCTCCAGATGTTTGAAAGGTTGCTGGCTGTCAATCCTGACAAAAGATGCTCTGTTAAGGAAGTCTTTTATTTCCTGAAATGTGACTTGATGGTGGAATTGAGGAGAAGGGCTTCTTATCGATGTAGAACCCACTCCTCTGATAAATCAGCTGTGCCGGCACACAGACGTGAGGGATCGGCTCCCAACATGCCCACACCTTTGAGAAGAAACCTCCTGTCAGAAGCACCAGGATCCAGGTTTGCATCCACATCAACTGAGTTGAGTTTGCAAACATCTGGGAGCAGGATGGACGGAAGACAGGACAAGAGCAAAGGCCGAATGATTGGTGCAACTGCAATTGAAATCTGTGTTTAATCCCCTGATCCACTAGTAGGTGTTGCACTGGTAAAGAGAAATAGTCTGCGAATACTTTCAGTCCTCGGATGCTGCTGGGTCCTTCTTCAAAGACACCTGAAACTAGTAATATGTGGAAACAATCCAGGAGGATTCATTTGAGATGTGTCTTATGTAGAAGGCCTCATAGCCCTAGCTTTACAGTCTGCTTCAGAGGTGCAATCTACTTTTGGACAGAGCGTGGCAGAGCGCTGGAGGTGGGGTTGAAAAACTAGACCTCAATCAAACAAACATCTGATCACTGGGACCAATATTTAAACTCAGTTCACAGATTAAAAATGCAGGGTTTTGGCTCTGAGGGTCCAACTTCAGAGGTACTGGTACCATTCTGGCCCAGCCACTGCTTAATCTTGAGCCTGCAGCGTAAAGTGGTCCCTGCCTTATGCTACCGGCTGTTCTTCAGATTCATCTCGTGAGGCAAATTGACTATGAAGGGAATTACAGCCGAGTCCAGTCCCTGACACAAATGTGCATGGTCTTCTTAGATGGTTGACAGTGAGTAGGAGAGAGGAGGTCCGTCACACAGCAGTCAAGTGAAGCCAACTGGTCAGTGGCTCACTGCTTTCCCTAGGTGAAGCTCTTTAGGAATGGTTTAAAGCATGGTGTGTTACTGATTACCTTGAACATCATTTTCAAAGATGTACAAAGTATTAACATACTTCAAATATGCCATTTGATTCGACTGCCCCAATCTTCATCTCCCTCTTAGACCATATCACTTTTTCTTTCTCATGTCCTTAATTGTTTAAATTGTTTTGCCCTATAACTGGCACCGTTGTATGGCAAACCCACTCTCTGGAGCAGTGCGGTCCATATCTCACTACCCTCTGGACAAGTATTTTACTTCAGAGATTTTTGTTGGATTTACTAGTCATTACCTGATGTTCACAGTTGCCTGTTCTGGTCCTAGCATTTTCCTTTGATTGTTTTAAAGACTGATGGCTCTAAGATAGGTGGTGTAGTGGACAGTGAGGAAGGTTATCAAGAATTACAGGGGAATCCTGTACAGCTACTCTAGGTAGGTGGGCCAAGGAATGGCAGATGCAGTTTAATTCAGATAAGAGCGAGATGTTACATTTTGGAAAGTCAAATTAAGGTAGGACTCTCTGTGAATGGAAGAACCCTGGGCAGTATGGCAGTAGGAGAGGCTTTAGAAAATAAGTACATGGCTTTCTGAAAGTGGATTCACAGATAGGGTGGTGAAGAAGGCTTTCAGCCACTTTATTTCATGGTCTTCAATCTTGAAAACAAACTGATTAAACACCATCTTATCATACGGCTCTTTGGATGTCCACATACATCGTATCATAACACTTCCCTCATGGACAGATAGATAGATAGATATACTTTATTGATCCCGAGGGATCAATATGGACTCTCTCCATATACCCTTTTATGAAAGAGGAGGTGGTGTTTGCAGTTTTCCAGTCCTTGGAAAAATATGCAATCCAAAATTCTGCTATTTTCTACTTCACATCCCTCAGTAACCTAGTTTACATTCAATTTGGTCCAAGTTCTTTGTTGGCATTTCTAGAGCCTCTTTGGCTATCCTGCATTTCAAACTACATTGAGTCTTTTGTGGTAAGAGAGGAGAGGAAGTTGCATTATTAAGGAGAACATAATTTCAGAGGATATTCAGGAGGAAGTGTCCAATGAGAATATATGGTTAGAGCTGAGAAAGTGGTGGTCACATTAATGGGATTGTATAATAGGTCCCTGACAGCGAGAATAAAGGGAGTAAATATGTAGGGAGGTTGCAGACTGGTGTAGGAATAGAAGAAAGAAGAAAGCCCTTAACTCTGAGTGGAGTCATTGGGATGCCATCAATACGGCGTTTTTTTTAGCAGGCTTTCTTGTTTTTATGAGGCTGAGTTGCTAGCTCGACGCTCAACCCAGCATGGATAGAAAGCGTGCAAGGGAGCCGGCTGGATTCGAGCTCGGGAGCCTTCGCTCCGAAGTCCGGCGCTGATGCCACTACGCCACCAGCTGGCCAGGTGTAGGAATAATAGGGGTTAAATAGTAGGTAATCTCTGATATTGATGGGGATTGTCATAGTGCTAGGCAGAATGCAAGTGTGTTGAGGAACATTTTCCAAAGCAGTGCATAGATGGCTTGACAGAGAAGAGGCTACACTCAATCTCACCTCAGGAAAATAGTCTGGGCCAGTGGCTGATGTGTCAGTGGAGGAGCACTTTAGAACAGTGACCATGATTCTCTCAGCTTTACAATAGCTAAGAGAAAAGATAGAACTGGTCTACAAGTCAGATGTCCCATGTTGCGGAGAGGCTAATTTTGCTTTCATTGGACAGGAGTTTCAAAGGTTGACTGGGAGGTGCTGTTAGCAGGTGAAGGGATATCTGGCAAGTGGGGGACTTCTAAAAGTGGAATAGGAAGTGTTCAGGGACAAACATGTCTGTATAATGAGTGAAGGGCAAGGTTGGCAGGATTAAGGAACCCTGGCTGAGGAGAGATACGGAGGCTTTGGTCAGGAAAATAGAGGCATATGTTATGTACGGGTAGCTAGAACAAGCGAGTGCCTTCAGGTGCATAATTGAGTACACTTAGAAAGAAAAAAAGGACATGAGCTATCCCTGGCAGATGAGGTAGTGCAGAATCTTAGATCATCTTGGTGGTAAGAGAAGGAAGGTAGTGGTGGAGAAGTGTCTTTCAGATCAGTGGCCTTGGGCCAGTGGTGTGCCACTGTTGTTGCCATGTACATTCATGACTTGGATCAGAATGGAGGTGGCATGATATATCAGTTTACAGACAACAACAACATTCCTGGTATGGTGGACAGTAAAGAACCTTGTCTTAGGTTACGACAGGATATTGATCACTGGGAAATTGGGCAAAGGAATAGCAAATGGAACTTCGCTTGCACAGGTTTGAAGTGATGCACTTGTGGAGGGTAAACCTGGAAATGACATGCACAGCCAGTGGCGGGGGCTTATTGTGCTTCAGAATGGAGAGATGCAGGAGGACAAGCACATAGCTCCCTGAAAGTGGCAACACAGGTACTGAGGAAGACATACGGCATGCTTGCTTTCATAGACAACATTGTACAACAGTTGGGACGTTACGCTGCAGTTCTACAAAACACTGGTGAGACTGCATGGAGAATCGCGTGCAGTTCAGGCTGCCACACTGTAGACAGGAAGTGGATAAGGTACAGAGGATTCACAGAGGTGTTGCTGCAGCTGGAGGGTTTGAGCATTAAGGAGAGACTGGATAGGCTGAGACTGTTATCTTGGAGTAAAGGAAGCTGACTGGTGACCTTGTAGAGATTTATAAAACTGAGAGGTGGAGATATGGTAGTTGGTCACAATCTTTTTTCCCAGGACAGGGAAGTCTTTTATATAAAAAAAAAGAAGAGTGAGCATAGGTTTAAGATGGAGGAGGGGGAACATTTAAAGTAGTCTAGGAGTAAGTTTTGCACACAGGGGTGGGTTACAGTGGGTTCTGTAACACACACAAAATGCTGGAGGAGCTCAGCAGGCCAGACAGCATCTATGGAAAAGAGTACAGTTCCAGCATCTGCCGATTTTCTCTTGGTGGGGTCTGTACTTTGGATGAGCTACCAAAGGAAGAGATAAGAGGTTGATATGAAAAGAAAAAAAAAATTGGACAGGCACATGGCTAGGGAAGATTCAGAGAGATGTGGGCCAAATGCAGGCAAACAGGATTAGTTTAAATAAATATCATGGTCAGCATGGACAAGATGGGCTGGAAGGCCTGTTTTGTGCTTGATACTGTATGAATCTCAGTGTACTGCTGAACTTGGCAAACAGGGGATACAAGTTGTCTTTTGTATTGGTGATAGCAATCAGGCCTTCAACAGGGAGGGTGAAATCTCTAAGGTAGGAGCCGGTGATGGACAGGGTGATGTAGGTGTAGTTGAAAATGTGGATACACAAAGTTGAGAAAGTTCTCAACTATTTTTAATGTCCTGTAGTAGGAACCATGAGAATGTAAATGTGAGGCATCAACTTGAAGAAAAATGGCTTTTGAGGGACATTTCTGTGGAACAGGATTAACCTACATTTGGAAAGCCAGGATAAGATCAAACAGGCGCTGGATACTGACAACATGTCTCCCAATCCCCACCCTCCCAAAGACAGATGCTCTGATAATGAAATGAAGTTTCCAGCCTGCTCACATATCCCATTTCAAGGGAAAACTCCCCCAGTTATAATGTTGTTACTGATGCTGCTTAATTGGGGAATGAGTCACTAATTTTCTGTCTCTTTTCCTACCCTGTTCTGGATGTGTCCCTTCTGCTGGGTACCAGCACAGCATTATGTTGTGTGAATGGGTAGGTGCTTGGTAGTCGAAAAATGACATTGACCCCGTCTGACATAAAGGCAAAAGAGCAAGCTGAGATGGACAGAAAGTGGGGTGAAGGACGATGCCGGGTAAAGGTGGACATCATGTTGCCCAAACTTCAGGTACATTTCTATGTTTAAGTCCAGTCCTGTAAGCTTAACTTTAGAATTTGCAGAGTATTGTGTGCAGTCTGATCACATACCTACAGGAAAGATATCAATAACATTGAAAGAGTACGTGGAAAATTTACAAGGATGTTGGTGGATCTTGAGTACCTGACCTGTAGGGAAAGGTTGAACAGGTTGGCACTTTATTCCCAAGAGTGTAGGAGAATGAGGGGAGATTTGATAGAGGTGTACAGAATTGAGGGCTATAGATAGGGTAAATGCAAGCAACTTTTTTCCACTGAGGTTGGGTGAGACTAGAACTAGAGGTCATAGCTTAAGGGTAAACAGTAAAATATTTAAGGGGAAGGGAAACATCTTCATTCCGGAGTGGTGAGATGTGAAACAAGCTGCCAATGGATGTGGTGGATACAGATTAATTTCAACATTTAAGAGAAATTTGTATAAGTATTTGGATGAAAAGGGTATGGAGGGCCATGGTCCGGGTGCAGATTAATGGCACCAGGCAGAATAAGAGTTTGGCACAGATGGGCCAAAGGGCCTGCTTTTGTGCTGTGCTGTTCTTGATTCTATGAAATAACCATATAACAATTACAGCACAGAAACAGGCCATCTCGGCCCTTCCAGTCCGTGCCAAACTCTTACTCTCACCTAGTCCCACCGACCTGCACTCAGCCCATAACCCTCTATTCCTTTCCTGTCCATATAGCTGTCCAATTTAACTTTAAATGACATCGAACCTGCCTCAACCACTTCTGCTGGAAGTTTGTTCCACACAGCTACCACTCTCTGAGTAAAGGAAGTTCCTCCTCATGTTACCCCTAAACTTTTGCCCTTTAACTCTCAACTCATGTCCTCTTGTTTGAATCCCCCCCCTACTCTCAATGGAAAAAGCCTATCCACGTCAACTCTATCTATCCCCCTCATAATTTTAAATACCTTTATCAAGTCCCCCCCCCAACCTTCTACACTCCAAAGAATAAAGACCTAACTTGCTCAACCTTTCTCTGTAACTTAGGAGATGAAATCCAGGCAACATTTTAGTAAATCTCCTCTGTACTCTCTCAATTTTATTGACATCTTTCCTATAATTCGGTGACCAGAACTGTACACAATACTCCAGATTTGGCCTCACCAATGCCTTATACAATTTCAACATTACATCCCAACTCTTAAACTCAATGCTCTCATTAATAAAGGCCAGCAAACCAAAAGCTTTCTTCACCACCCTATCCACATGAGATTCCACCTTCAGGGAACTATGCACCATTATTCCTAGATCCCTCTGTTCTACTGCATTCTTCAATGCCCTACCATTTACCACGTATGTCCTATTTTGATTAGTCCTACCAAAATGTAGCACCTCACATTTTTCAGCATTAAACTCCATCTGCCACCTTTCAGCCCACTCTTCTAACTGGCCTAAATCTCTCTGCAAGCTTTGAAAACCTACTTCATTATCCACAACGCCACCTATCTTAGTATCATCTGCATACTTACTCATCCAATTTACCACCCCATCATCCAGATCATTAATATATATGACAAAACAACATCGGACCCCGTACAGATTCCTGAGGCACACCACTAGTCACCGGCCTCCCATCTGACAAACAGTTATCCACCACTACTCTCTGGCTTCTCCCATCCAGCCACTGCTGAATCCATTTTTACTACTTCGATATTAATGTCTAATGATTGAACCTTCCTAACTAACCTTCTGTGTGGAACCTTGTCAAAGGCCTTACTGAAGTCCATGTAGACAACATCCACCACTTTACCCTCGTCAACTTTCCTAGTAACCTCATCAAAAAATTCAATAAGATTTGTCAAACATGACCTTCCACACACAAATCCATGTTGACTGTTCCTAATCAGACCCTGTCTATCCAGATAATTATATATACCATCTCTAAGAACACTTTCCATCAATTTACCCACCACTGACGTCAAACTCACAGGCCGATAATTGCTAGGTTTACTCTTAGAACCCTTTTTAAACAATTGAACAACATGAGCAATATGCCAATCCTGCGGCACCATCCCTGTTTCTAATGACGTTTGAAATATTTCTGTCAGAGTCCCTGCTATTTCCACACTAACTTCCCTCGAGGTCCTAGGGATTATCTTGTCCGGACCCGGAGACTTATCCACTTTTATATTCCTTAAAAGCGCCAGTACTTCCTTTTCTTTAATCATCATACTTCCCATAACTACCCTCCTTGCTTCCTTTACCTATTACATATAGCCCAGTAAATATAGTGTTCATCGATATGCCTCACTCGTGTTCAGAGTGTTACATTTGTAAGGTTTATATTTGTTATTAATTCTTAGAGTTAATCACACCAGTATTTCAATAATATGCAGCAGTGGGTTTATGGAAATTGTTTTCCGTATCCACTCGATATGTAAAAACCCAGCAGTAGATGTACACAGCAGTAACCATGAGGATTTAGGTTCCTGGTGTTTCCCTGCAAATGAGAAATCACGCTTTGTATCATTATAAGGCAGGAGAATGGGGTGGAAAGGGATAATAAGTCAGCCATGATGGGATGACAGAGAAGACTTGATGGGCTGAGTGGCCTAATTCTGCTCCTATGTCTTATGGTCTTATTATCAATCCACTACAAATGAGTTGCCCAACCTCCGGCTGGAGTACAGTCCTGTTCTTATTGGTGGCACTCATAAGGAACAGGGTAGGATTCAAGTAAATTGGTAAATCTGTTCATTGTTGTCACATGTACAAAGATACAATGGAAAAATTGCCTTACATTCTGTTCATACAGATCAATTCATTACACAGTGCATTGAGGTAGAACATGGGAAACAACAATAGAATGCAGAGTGAAGTGTTAACGGCCACAGAGGAAGTGCCGTACTGGGGAAACGTTTTGGAGCGAGGTCACAATGAAGTAGTTTGTTTATTAAACTAGGGGACTGCTCAATAGTCTTATAACAGCAGGGTAGAAACTGTACTTAAGCTGGTGATAGATGCTTTCAGGCTTTTGTATTTTCACCTTGATTAGGGGGAATGTCCACGGTGGGTGGGGTCTTTGAACATGCTGGCTGTTTCATCATGAGAGTGTGGTATAGACAAAGTTCATGGAGGGGAGGCTGGAGAGACTGATATAGCCATTGAGTTGAGCTGACCATCAACCACCCATTTACAGTGATTCTCATTTAATTGTCCCCATATTCTGTCACTCACCTTCCTACAATGACTCATCTATGCATGAGGGAGGAAATCACAGCACATGGAGGGAGCCCATGTGGTCACAGGGAGAACGTGCACTGAAGGTCAGCGTTGAAGCCAGCTCACTGGCTCGAACGCAGCATCTCTGCACCCCCATGTCTTTCCCAGAAGGGTAATCAGATAAAACAGCCACATCAAAGGGACTCAGGATTCTAGGTTCAAGATTGTTTAATGTCGTTGCCAGTACACAAGTATAACAGAAAACAGAATGATTGTTACTTCAGATCCAATACAGCACAAACAAATCAACAAGATGAAAACACAATAAATATATATAAATAGATTTGTGATGCTAGCCGCAGGAGTGTCTGTACATAAGGTGACTGACAGGAAATGATAAAGTAGTGGTCGTGAGGAGTATGGAGGGGTGGGTTAGTGGGTGGAGGTGTTGATCAGCCTTACTGCTTGGGGAAAGTAACTGTTTTTGAGTCTGGTGGTTCTGGTGTGGTTGCTATGTTGTCTCCTCCCTGATGGGAGAGGGACAAACAGTCCTGAGCAGGGCGGGTGAGATCCTTTATGATGTTACTGGCCCTTTTCTGGCACCTTTCTGTATACATGTCCTTGGTGGATAGGCTGGTGTTGGTGATGCTTTGGACAACTTTGACTACCTGTTGAAGAGCCTTCCTGTCCATCACACTGAAGTTGTATACCATGCAGTAATACAGCTTTTTAGGATGCTCTCTACTTTGAATCTGTAGAATGATGTGAGTATAGATGTGCAAAGTCCAGCTCTCCTCTACCTCCTCTGAAAGTAGAGACATTGGTGAGCTTTCCTGATAGTGTAGAATGTGCTTTGCCTATTGGGAATATGCTTTGGAAAGTGAGGTAACAGCTAGTCTTGAGATATTTTATCTATTAATAAAATGAGTTTTCAGAAAATCCACAAGATAATGAACCTTGATTGTGTGTTCTCTGGCTAGAATGGGTTACAGCCTCAGAATAGAGGGATGTTCTTTTAGAACGGAGATGAGGAGGAATTTCTTTAGCCTGAGAGGTGAATCTGTGGAATTCTTTGCCACAGGCAGTTGTGGAGGCCAAGTCTTCTTATATATTTAAGACAGAGATTAATAGATTCTTGATTGGGCAGGGCATGAAGGGATATGGGGAGAATGCAGGAGACTGTGGCTAAGAGGAAAATTGGATCAGCCATAGTGAAATGGTGGAGCAGACTCGATGGGCCAAATGGCCTAATTCTGCTTCTATGTCTTATGGTCTTATTACACCCTTGTGCCACCACTATCAAAATAATAGTTGGAATTCCAATCACTTGGCCACAATGAAGATACTAATATCAGTTAAAAGTAATAGACGTTGAGACCGGGAGGTTTTGTTAATAATAACCCCAGCACTGTGGCACTACCAGAGAGATCCTTCCCACCTCCTCTGAGATTTTACAGGAACACGAGTGAAGTAAGTGCGATCCAATTTCAATCCCTGATCTTCATCGGCATTTTTGAATCTGCTTTGGTAACCTGGAGTTCTACTTCTGGTTACTCTAGCAACATGTGTGGGAGTTGGTTTGACAATGGCACCCTCCAAGTGCAGTTTGGTGGTTTGATACCAATGTTAAGGATAGTGGTTGGATGAGCTGTTGAATGACTGGTCTTCAGAGAATGGATATTTTCAGGCATGGAAGGAAAAAGGAAGCAGAAGGTTCAAAAACAAGTTTTGCTTTCGCCTACTTTATAAAGTAAAGTATAAAGTATAAAGTATTTGCCGTTAATAGAACACAGACCAGAACAGAACCATACAGGCCCTTATTCTTTGACATCCTGAGTTGCCGGCCATTGCAACAGTCCTCGTAAAAGTGGACATTACTGCCAAGAGCTTTTGTCAAATCAAAACTCCCCATTCTTGTTTATCCTCAAGAAACTAGCAGCATTCAGCAGCTGAGGCTGACCGTGAGAGATCCGGGTAAAGGGTCAGCTGCCCTTGTTTGGAGCAGCTTTCTGTGTAGACTGGTCCATCAGTAACACATGGAGCTTAACAAACTTTAACCTCATTCCTTTTCACTATGGTAATATTAAAATATTGTTAACAGGATGTGTATAAAATTATATCAATGATATAATATTAATCTGAGTGTAAGGTTAGAAACACTTTTTAAAGGAAAGGTGGTGTCACAAGGATTACTGTGACTGCTTCTCTGGTTAAATGTTACAAGCCCCAATGGAATATATATTTCTCCTTAAGCTCATTACCCGTATTGGGGCATAGGCTGCCTACAGTAGCTTACCAGAGTCCTCTATCCTGGGCCAGTCTTTCAAGTTGTCCATCAAAGATCCTTCCTCTCCCAGGGATGAGGTCTTTGGAGCTCTGTTGGTGTTTTTGTAGCTCTGGGTTTTTGTGGGATAGGGTTGCTAGTCCCATGTCCAACCCTCCTTTTGCAGCCGGGTGTGGGCTGGCCACGGCGGAGTTGATGGAATACATTACACCACGTTTTTGGACGCACAACACTGAACTGTGGTATTAGCAATGTAGTGAAGAAAGAATTTTAAATAGAGCACTTTGTGTAGAGAAGACTATAACTGTTAGTGCTGCTATAAAGGACTGTGGTCCCTCTGTGTGTGTGTGTGTGTGTGTGTGTGTGTGTGTGTGTGTGTGTGGTTTGCAATAATTTTAGAAATAGAGCTTTTGTAGATCTACTTATATAACAAGGCTCCTTTTACCTCAGTTTGGAATATGTACTGACCTCAATATTGTTGTGTTAGGAAGAGAAAGTAAATATATTGAATGTTAACCGAGTTTTAAGAACTAATCTAAAGTTCTGGTAATTCTGCTCATGTTGCTGAGAGACACAACAGCCCTTACAGCACTCTCTCCTGAATCCAACAAACAACTGCTAAACTCCCCTACATGTAGCTTATCACCAGTTCTTACATACTTCTATGCACGTGTGAATTTTTAAAAACCGGTATCTGCTCGGTGGAATCTTCTTTCAATGAAACAAAGTGGAGTGCAGTGCCCAGGGTGCTGGACAGGCAAATACATTTGAAAGATTCTCAGATAGGCACATACTTACTTCACCCATACTGGGACATGGGCTGCCTGCTGACCTTAGCTTGGCAGAGTCCCCCATCCTGGCCAGTCCTTCAAGCTGTCCCTAGGTGTAGCCCATCAAAGACTCTCTTCTCCTAGGAATGAGGTCTCTGGAGCTTCTATAGTGCTGGGTTTGCACAACTCTCTTCCTTTTGCAGCAGGGCTTCGATCTACCCATGCTGTAGTTAGATAGACACATGGATATTAAAAAAAAACAGAGTTATGGGCTGTGTAGGAGGGTTTTACTGATCATACTCCATGACATTACAATTGTTGTATCTGTGTCCTGAGCTGTTACCTGTAACAATGTTGAGAGGACTACGCTCTATATCTAACCCCGCTTTATATCTAGCCTGGCCATGTTTACAAGAGTCATGATCATATTGAGGCTTGGTCTGCCCCACCTTTCAATATGATCGTGGTTAGTTTATACTGGCCTCCTCAGCTCCTCTTCTGTGCCAGTTCCCCACATCCCTCAAATCCCCATCTTTCAAGTTCAAAGTTCATTGTCATCTGATTGTACATATATAGAACCAAACAGAACAACGTTCCTCCAGACCACGGTGCACCCACAAAAAATCACACACAGCTCATAAACTGAAATATTACTATAAGTAAGTTAATAAAATAGAATATAATTTCTATTTTGTTTACAGTTTATTTATTTATTTAGAGATGCAGCACGCAGCAGACCCTTCCAGCCCAATGACCAGCAACCCACCTATTTAAGCATGATATTGTGCTGACCTCTATAAAATAGAGCTATTTATAATGAGCGATTGACCGGTAAGTCTTTGCACTGTGGAAGGGAACTCACATGGTTACAGGGAGAGCATGCAGACTCGTTATAGCCGGTGCTGGAATTGAATTTTGAATGTCCCACACTGTAATTCCATTGCGCTGACTGTTACACTGTGGTGGTGTGTAGCTTACCTATCAGGTGACATCATAGAGAAAAGCAGGAAGATCAGTATGAATACTCCACCAGAATCAAAATCAAGTTTTATTAACATTAAAATACATCTTACCATTCGGTAAGATCCTGGCTGATCGTGTGCCTCAGTGCCACTTTCCTAATCAACCTAATATCCAAAAATCAGTCACTGTCCAGTAACCAGACTCTAAGAGACTCCACAGCCCTCTTTGGACAGATTCACCAATAGGTGAAGAAATTTTTTCTCATCTCTCCCCTGACATGTATGTACTTTGATAATAAAATTTACTTTGAACAGCCAACCCCTCATTTTGAGACAACTCCTGGCTTGTTAGTAGCAGAGGATCCAGTGCCAATGCCAATGGTCACTGTCTCCTGGTCCAGAAATGACCTGTTTACTCTTTATTTTCTGTCAATTCACATCAATCTATCGCCCTCAATAGCGTTGTAGTTTTATTTATGTGGCAGTTTATTGAAGATTTTGAAGGTCAAAGGACATTTATTATCAAAGTATGTACACCGCATATAACATTGAGATTCACCTTCTTGCAGGCAGCCACAAAACAACGAAGCACAGTAGAATCCACGAAAAGCCCCACACAGCAAAGATCGACAACGTCCAATGTGCAATAAAAAGTAAGCAGGCAACACACAGCACGCGAGCCACAGAATCCATGAGAGTGAGTCCACAGCCACACAGCCAGTTCAGCACTCAGGCGAGTGAAGCCAGCTCAAGAGCTCGATGGCCACAGGCGACAGTTGTGGCCAAATGCACAAGATGTACTGCTAGTCCTGCAACTTATAATCTAAAAATCTAGAGGACTTGTGTAATAAAATATTCCTTTCAAACATCCACATTGATTCTGCTTAGTCCTATGACCTTACAGGTGCCCCGTCTCCACTTTAATATCAGGAGCTAGCATCTTCCGCATGACCGATGCTGGTAGTACCTCTATGGAAGGGGTTCCGAGCCTGGGATACACAGGCATCTCAGTTAACGGTAAGGTTCCTTCCAAACCTCTTCAGGAGATTTTACAGAACTCACTCTGAAATCGGAGAAGATCTTGGGGTTGACTTACTATAAGCCCAGCTCAGAAATTTCCTGAGTCACCCTATGCGATTCATTGCCACAGAGAGCTGTGGAGCCCAGGTCACTGTGGACATTTAAAGTGGAGTGGATTGGAGCTTGATTAGTCAAGCCAGCAAAGGTTACAGGGAGAAGGCAGGAGAATAGGGTTGAGAGGGAAAATAAATCAGTCATGATGGAGTGGCGGAGTAGTTTCAATGGGCCGAATGGCCTAATTCTGCTGCTATGTCTTATGGTCTAATATCTTTCTGTCTGAAATGCCAATTCTCAAACAGCTGACAGAGTGAGTGAGACCAGCAATGGTTTCCAATAATCACTATATTCATTACGAATGATGCAACATTTCAAAGTGGGGTTACAGGGATTTAATAAATTCAAAGACACTCTCAGTGAAATTGATGAATTTCACTGTTTTTTTTCTCCACATCATTTAAAGGATGAACAATGGTTATCTGTCCCCAAAGTACAAGTATAATCATATAACTAGGGCCCCACTGTAGCGTAGCAGTGAGCACAATGCTATTACAGCTCCGGATGTCAGACTTTGGAGTTCAATTCTGGTGACACTGTATACCCTTCTTGTGAATGTGTGGGTGCTCCAGTGCCCACAGTCCAAAGACAAACCAGTTTGCAAGTTTATTAGCCATTGTACACTGTCCCGTGCTTTGGCAGGGGATAAACAGGTGGGCTGCTGGAAGGGTCTGTTCCACACTGTATCTCCAAATAACAATAACATAAATACTCTCAAATTAATAGATACATAGAGGTATGTAAGACACATATCTATATTCATAGGATATGCACAGATATTAAATAGCCACCTTAGCTGAGGCTGTTGTCATACACAGTCAACTCCAGGGATCTACAGCACCCCTGGCCTTATAATCAGTCGAAAGCATGTGCTGTTCTGAAGACAGTTAATGCAATAATAACCATATGCAATCATATCCCATTCTACACTGATATATGCAGAACATGAACTATTGATACGTTATCCTCCAGTATTCTGAGTGTAAAGAGGCCACTTAGTTGTGTTGGCAATGATTCTGCAGATGTGGAATTTTCCCATGTTTTCATGTGAATACAATAAAAATGATTTGGTTTGAAATGCTCTTTTTGTGTCCTTATTTCTACCTTAAAGTGAATCTGACAAACTGGACAGTCTACAAATGAAAATCTCAACTTGCACAGTTCAGCAGCGAACACTGGCCAAAGAATGTGAAACAAAACACCAGGGATCATGAAGATAGTAAGAGGATGGTGTAGATAGTAGACGATGGTGAAGGTAGTAGGAAATGATGATGAAGATAGTAGAGGATGGTGAAGATAGAAGATGATGCAAGTAGAAGATGATGAAGATAATAGCGGATGGTGTAGATGGTAGAGGATGATGAAAGTAGTAGGGGATGATGATGAAGATTGTAGAGGATGGTGAAGATAGAAGATGATGCAAATAGAAGATGATGAAGATAATAGCGGATGGTGTAGATGGTAAAGGATGGTGAAGATAGAGGGTGAAGGTAGTAGAGGATGATGAAAACAATAGAAGATGGTGAAGATAGAGGAATCTTATCTGACCTGCAGAGGAATTTGCAGTGGGAGGGGAAAGATCCAGTTGTCGTGCTCCATGTGGGTGTCAACAACATAGGTAGAATGAGGAAAGGGATTCTGCTGAGGGAATTTGAGCAGCTAGAGTACCTGAACCATGATGGGACCTGGATCCTGGTGAATCGCATAACTAGGGCTGTGGATAGGGCTTTGAACTAAATAGGGGTGGGAGAAGGGGGCGGATGGTGGAATTCAACAGATTGGAGAAGTGTGGATAAAGTAAAACAGAAAAGTATGGATAAAGATAAAGAAGAAGCAAAAGTTAAAAAAGGGAAAAGTGGAATGCAGAAAAGTCAAGTGCAAAAGAGATAAAAACGACTTGATTTTAAAAGTACAATGAGTGTAAGGGCACTTTATCTGAATACCCATAGTATTCATAACAAGGTCAGTGAGCTTGTGGCACGGATCTGTTAAAGGGGTATGATTTAGTGGCCATTACAGAAACATGGTTGCAGGGTGGAGAGGATTGGGAAATAGATATCCAAGGATACCACATAATATGGAAGGATAGGCAGGAAGGTAAGGGAGGTGGAGAAGCGCTCGTATGTAAGGATGAAACCAGGGTGATAGTAAGAGACGATATAAGATCTAAGGACCTCTATAGGACCTTGATACAACAGCTATCACTAAAGAGGTAATGCTGAGCAAACTTGTGGGCCTAAAGATAGACAAGTCCCCTGGTCCTGATGGAATACTGAGAGAAATGGCAGAGGTTTCATAGAGGCTTTAGTGATAGTTTACCAAAATTCTCTGGACTCTGGGTACATCTCAGCAGACTGGAAGAAGGTGAATGTCACGCTACTGTTCAAAAAAGGATGTAGGCAAAAGGCAGGTGACTATAGGCCAGTTAGTTTAACATCTGTAGTTGGGGAAATGCTTGAAGCTATCATTAAAGAAGAAATAGTGAAAGAAATGGATCCATCAGGCAGACACAGCATGGATTCAGCAAAGGCAGGTTCTGTTTGACAAGCTTACTGGCGTTCTTTGAGGATAGAATGAGCGCAGTGGATAGAGGGGAACAGAAGGACGTTATTTACTTGGATTTCCAGAAGGCGTTCAATAAGGTGCCACATAAAAGACTTATCCATAAGATAAGGATGCATAGAGTTGGGGGTGACGTATTAGCATGGATACAGGATTGGTTAACTGATAGAAAGCAGAGAGTTGGGATACATGGCTGTTTCTATTGTTGGCAATCAGTGGGGAGTGGTGTGCAGCAGGGGCCAGTGCTGGGCACGCAACTGTTCACGATATATATTAACGATCTGGAAGAGGGGATTGAGTGTAGTGTATTTAAGTTTGCTGATGATACTAAATTGAGTGGAAAAGCAATTTGTGCAGAAGATATGGAGAGTCTGCAGAGAGATATAGCTAGGTTAAGTGAGCTGGCAAGGGTCTGGTAGATGGAGTACAATGTTGATAAATGCAAGGTCATCCACTTTGGAAGGAAAAATGAAAGAGCAGATTATTATTTAAATGGTAAAAAATTACAGCATGCTGCTGTGCAGAGGGACTTGGGAGTGCCTGTGCATGAATCACAAAAGGTTGGTTTGCAGGTGCAGCAGGCCATCAAGAAGGCAAATGGAATCTTAGCCTTCATTGCTAGAGGGATTGAATTTAACAGCAGGGAGGTTATGCTGCAACTATACAGGGTACTGGTGAGGCTGCACCTGGAGTACTGCGTGCAGTTCTGGTCTCCTTACTTGAAGAAGGATATACTGGCTTTGAAGGCAGTGCAGAGGAGTTTCACCAGGTTGATTCCAGAGATGAGGGGGTTAGAGTAAGAGGAGAGATTGAGTCGCCTGGGACTGTACTCACTGGAATTCAGAAGAATGAGAGGAGATCTTATAGAAACATATAAAGTTATGAAAAGGATAGATAAAATAGAGGCAGGAAACTTGTTTTGACTGGTAGGTGAGACTAGAACTAGGGGACATAGACTCAAAATTCGGGGCAGTAGATTTAGGATGGAGATGAGGAGGAACTGCTTTTCACAAAGAGTGGTGAATCTGTGGAATTCTCTGTCCAATGAAGCAGTGGAGGCTACCTCAGTAAATATAGTTAAGACAAGGTTGGATAGATTTTTGCATAGTAGGGGAATTAAGGGTTATGGGGAAAAGGTAGGTAGGTGGAGATGAGACCATGGCCAGATCAGCCATGTTCTTAATGAATGGTGGAGCAGGCTCTATGGGCCAGATGGCCTACTCTTGCTCCTATTTCTTATATTATGTTAGGTGATGATGAAGATAGTAGAGGATAATGAAGATAGCAGAGGATGGTGAAGAGAGTAGAGTATCGTGAAGATAGAAAAGGAGGATAAAGATAGTAGCAGATCATGAAGATAATAAAAGGATAGTGAAGATGACAGAGAATGATGAAGAAAGTAGAAATTGATGAAGATGGTAGAGGAGGGTGAGGGTAGTCGAGGATAATAAAGATAGTAGAAGATGGTGAGCTAGTAGAGGATGATGAAGGTAGTAGAGAATGATCATGAAGGGAGTAGAGCATGCTGAAGATAAAGGATGATGATGAAGTTAGTAGGGGATGGTGAAGGTATTAAAGGATGATGAAGAAAGTAGAGGATGATGAGGGTAAAAAAGGATGATGAATGTGTAGAGGATAATGAAAATAGAGTATGCTGAAGATACCAGAGCATGATGATTAAGTTAGCAGAGGATAGTGAAGATAGAGGATGATGAAAAGAGTATCATGAAGATAGAAAAGGATAATGAAGATTGTAGATGATGGTGAAGATAGCAGAGAATTATAAAGATGATAGAGGATGGTGAAGATAGGGGATTATGAAGATAGTTCAGAATGGTGTAGATAGTAGAGAATGGTGAAGGTTGTAAACGATGATGAAGATAGTACAGGTTGGTGAAGATATTAAAGGATAATGAAGGTTGTAGAGGATGATGACTAGAGAACGGTGAAAATGGCAGAGGATAATGATGATGAAGATAGTGGATGGTGAAGATAGTAGAGGATGATAATGATGAAGATAGTGGATGGTGAAGATAGAGGATGATGATGAAGTTAGTAAAGGATGATGAATATATTAGAGGATGGTGAAGACAGTAGTGGATGGTGAAGATAGTAGAGGATGATGAAGATAATAAAGAATGGTGAAAATAGTAGAGGATGATGATGAAGATAGTAGTGGATGATGATGAAGTTAGTAAAGGATGATGAATGTATTAGAGGATGGTGAAGATAGGAGAGGATAATGAAGAGGAGGATAAAGATTGCTAATCACAGCTGGTCTGTCTACAAGAGGTATAAATACAACTTGAATGAGGACCGAGGAGAGTTATGAAACAATACTAGCATTGCGGTTAGTGGAACGCTACTACAGCTCAGAGGGTCAGAATTCAGAGTTCAATTCTGTCACCATCTGTCAAGAGTTCTATGTCTTCCCCAGGAATGCAAGAGTTTCCTCCAGGTGCTCTGGTTTTTTCCCACAGTCCAAAGACATATGGGTTAGTAGGTTAATGGACCAGATGGCCTACTCCTGCTCCTATTTCTTATGTTCTTATGTTAATTGGTTATTGTAAACTGTCATGTGATTCGGCCAGGGTTAAATAGGTGGGTTGCTGGACAGCATACCTTGGTGGGTCGGAAGGGTCTGTACTGTGCTGTATCTCTAAATAAAATAAAACCAATTAATTAACTGCTGACTGTAAAACTGAAATAAGAGAGAATGCTGGAAATACCTCAGCAGCTATTAGCACCTGTGGGAGTGAAGAAAAACCAAGTTAATGTGAAGGGTTGGTAACATCTCACCAGAACTGAGTAGTTGGTTATCTGCAATTACTGAATGCAGTGTTAAGTTCTGAGAGGTGTTCCATACCTTGATGAAGTTGAAATATTGTTCTCTGAGCTTTTGCAGAATATTGCTGAAACAGTATAGGCGGTCAAAGGCTGAGGCTGAAGCGGGAGCATTCAGGATGAAGTAGTAAATTAGATTAGACATTGGCTTTGAGGGAGAGTGGTAGCAGAGGACATGTTGCATCATTCAAGGGATATGCACAGAGAGATTGCAGAGATGACCAACAGGAACAAGAAACAATCAAGGAAGTTTAATGTCGGTAGTAGGTAAGTTATTGGAGGGAGTACTAAGAGACAGAATCTACAAGCATTTGGATAGACAGGGGCTTATTAGGGAGAGTCAACATGGCTTTGTGCGTGGTAGGTCATGTTTGACCAATCTGTTGGAGTTTTTCGAGGAGGTTACCAGGAAAGTGGATGAAGGGAAGGCAGTGGATATTGTCTACATGGATTTCAGTAAGGCCTTTGACAAGGTCCCGCATGGGAGCTTAGTTAGGAAAATTCAGTTGCTAGGTATACGTTGGAGAGGTGGTAAATTGGATTAGACATTGGCTCAATGGAAGAAGCCAAAGAGTGGTAGTAGAGAATTGCTTCTCCAAGTGGAGGCCTGTGACTAGTGGTGTGCCACAGGGATCAGTGCCGGGTCCATTGTTATTTGTCATCTATATCAATGATCTGGATGATAATGTGGTAAATTGGATCAGCAAATTTGCTGATGATACAAAGATTGGAGGTGTAGTAGACAGTGAGGAAGGTTTTCAGAGCCTGCAGAGGGACTTGGACCAGCTGGAAAAATGGGCTGAAAAATGGCAGATGGAGTTTAATACAGACAAGTGTGAGGTAATGCACGTTGGAAGGACAAACCAAGGTAGAACATACAGGGTTAATGGTAAGGCACTGAGGAGTGCAGTGGAACAGAGGGATCTGGGAATACAGATACAAAATTCCCTAAAAGTGGTGTCACAGGCAGATAGGGTCGTAAAGAGAGCTTTTGGTACATTGGCCTTTATTAATCAAAGTATTGAGTATAAGAGCTGGAATGTTACGATGAGGTTGTATAAGGCATTGGTGAGGCCGAATCTGGAGTATTGTGTTCAGTTTTGGTCACCAAATTACAGGAAGGATATAAATAAGGTTGAAAGAGTGCAGAGAAGGTTTACAAGGATGTTGCCAGGACTTGAGAAACTCAGTTACAGAGAAAGGTTGAATAGGTTAGGACTTTATTCCCTGGAGCGTAGAAGAATGAGGGGAGATTTGATAGAGGTATATAAAATTATGATGGGTATAGATAGAGTGAATGCAAGCAGGCTTTTTCCACTGAGGCAAGGGGAGAAAAAAACCAGAGGACATGGGTTAAGGGTGAGGGGGGAAAAGTTTAAAGGGAATGTTAGGCGGGGGCTTCTTCACACAGAGAGTGGTGGGAGTATGGAATGAGCTGCCAGACGAGGTGGTAAATGCGGGTTCTTTTTTAACATTTAAGAATAAATTGGACAGATACATGGATGGGAGGTGTATGGAGGGATATGGTCCGTGTGCAGGTCAGTGGGACTAGGCAGAAAATGGTTCGGCACAGCCAAGAAGGGCCAACAGGCCTGTTTCTGTGCTGTAGTTTCTATGACTGGCATTATTCAAGACAAGGACGGGGACATACTCTTTGAGAATGACAAGGTGGAAGGTAGATAGATGTAGGTTGTGGAATCAGTTCAGTATTGCGGTGACTGAAGTTATCCATGCCTGATAGTTGTAGGGTAATAACTGTTCCTGAACTTGGTGCTGCGGGACCTAAGGATCCTGTACCTCCTTCCGGATGGCAGCAGCAAGAAGACAGCATGGCCTGAGTAGCGGGGTCTTTGATGATGGATGCTGTTTGATGGATGCAGTGCGTGAGTGGGCCAGTGAAGGAGTGGAGTTTTGAGGCTTTGACTCGAGAGATTCTGGCAGTTTTGGCAGTTGGTCTGTGCAATCAAGTCAATCAAGATTTGGATAGATCAGCAGAAAACCGTTGACTAGACAATCAAGATTTGAATAGCTCAGACTGAGCAGAAAGCAGCTGATTGGGCAGTCGAGGTCAGGTGACCAAACATTTTGAAAAGCTCAAACAGATAAATAGAGGATAGCTCAAGCGAAGCCGCCAGTGCGTGAGTGGGTCAGTGAAGGAGTGGAGCTTTGAGGCTTTGACTCGAGAGGCTTCGACAAGAAGAGGCAGAGGACAAGCTAGCTCGCAGTTAGTTTTTACCATGTCTCCTGAGACGGTGATGTGTCTCTCATGTGAGTTGTGGCAGTCCTGGGGGAACTCCCCTCTCCCGCAGAGTCACATCTGCCAGAAGTGCATACGGTTGGGCGATCTGGAAGACCGTGTAAGGAATCTGGAGCAGCAGCTGGATGACCTTTGACTCATAAGGGAGAATGAGGCAGTCATAGATGAGAGCTACAGGGAGGTAGTCACACCTAGGCTGTCGGAAGCAAGTCGTTGGGTGACAGTCAGAGGGGGGAAAGCGAAGGTGAGCAGACAGGTAGTGCAGAGCACCCCTGTAGCCATTCCCCTGAATAATAAGTTTACCGTCCTGGATACTGTTGGTGGGAACGACCGACCAGGTGTGAGCCACGGTGGCAGGGCCTCCGGCACTGAGTCTGACCCTGTGGTGCAGAAGGGTGGGACGGAGAAGAGGAGAGCTGTCGTCATTGGAGACTCTATAGTCAGGGGAGCAGACAGGAGATTTTGTGGACGTGAGAAGGACACCAGCATGGTTTGTTGCCTCCCGGGTGCCAGGGTCCGGGATGTCTCTGACTGGGTGCACGACATCCTGGTACGGGAGGGAAAGCAACCAGAAGTCGTGATACATGTTGGGACCAACGACACAGGCAGGAAGAGGGATGAGGTCCTGAAGTGTGAGTTCGGGAATTAGACAGAAGGCTGAAGAACAGGACCTCAAGGGTGGCGTTCTCAGGATTGCTGCCAGTGCTACGTGATAGAGATGGTAAGAATTGGAGGAGATGGCAGTTGAATGCGTGGCTGAGGAGTTGGTGCAGGGAGCAGGGTTTTAGATTTTTAGATTATTGGGATCTCTTCTGGGGAAGGTGGGACCTGTACAGATTGGATGGGTTGCACCTGAACTCGAGGGGGAGCAATATCTTTGCAGGTAGGTTTGCCAGCATGGTTCGGGAGGGTTTAAACTAATTTGCGAGGGGGATGAGACCCAGAGCAATAGAGCAGTGAAAGAAGTGCATGGAGTAAAGCCAGATCTAACATACAGAAAGGCTTTGAGGAAAGAGAAGCAGAATAAACGGTGTAAAGACAGTAAGGTAGAAGGGCTGAAATGTGTGTACCTCAATGCAAGAAGCATCAGGAACAAAGGTGATGAACTGAGAGCTTGGATACATACATGGAATTATGATGTAGTGGCCATTACAGAGACTTGGCTGGCACCAGGGCAGGAATGGATTCTCAATATTCCTGGATTTCAGTGCTTTAAAAGGGATAGAGAGGGCGGAAAAAGGGGAGGACGGGTGGCATTACTGGTCAGGGATACTAATGCAGCTACAGAAAGGGTGGGTAATGTAGCAGGATCCTCTTTTGAGTCAATATGAGTAGAAGTCAGGAACAGGAAGGGAGCAGTTACTCTACTGGGGGTATTCTATAGGCCCCCTGGTAGCAGCAGAGATACAGAGGAGCAGATTGGGAGGCAGATTTTGGAAAGCTGCACAAATAACAGGGTTGTTATCATGGGTAACTTTAACTTCCCTAATATTGATTGGCACCCGATTAGTTCCAAGGGTTTAGATGGGGCAGAATTTGTTAAGTGTGTCCAGGATGGATTCCTGTCACAGTATGTGGACAGGCCAACCAGGGGGAATGCCGTACTAGATCTAGTACTAGGTAATGAACCGGGTCAGGTCACAGATCTCTCAGTGGGTGAGCATCTGGGGGACAGTGACCACCGCTCCCTGGCCTTTAACATTATCATGGAAAAGGATAGAATCAGAGAGGACAGGAAAATTTTTAATTGGGGAAAGGCAAATTATGAGGCTATAAAGCTAGAACTTGCGGGTGTGAATTGGGATGATGTTTTTGCAGGGAAATGTACTATGGACATGTGGTCGATGTTTAGAGATCTCTTGCGGGATGTAAGGGATAAATTTGTCCTGGTGAGGAAGATAAAGAATGGTAGGGTGAAGGAACCATGGGTGACAAGTGAGGTGGAAAATCTAGTCAGGTGGAAGAAGGCAGCATACATGAGGTTTAGGAAGCAAGGATCAAATGGGTCTATTGAGGAATATAGGGTAGCAAGAAAGGAGCTTAAGAAGGGGCTGAGAAGAGCAAGAAGGGGGCATGAGAAGGCCTTGGTGAGTAGGGTAAAGGAAAACCCCAAGGCATTCTTCAATTATGTGAAGAACAAAAGGATGACAGGAGTGAAGATAGGACCGATTAGAGATAAAGGTGGGAAGATGTGCCTGGAGGCTGTGGAAGTGAGCGAGGTCCTCAATGAATACTTCTCTTCGGTATTCACCAATGAGAGGGAACTTGATGATGGTGAGGACAATATGAGTGAGGTTGATGTTCTGGAGCATGTTGATATTAAGGGAGAGGAGGTGTTGGAGTTGTTAAAATACATTAGGACAGATAAGTCCCCGGGGCCTGACGGAATATTCCCCAGGCTGCTCCACGAGGCAAGAGAAGAGATTGCTGAGCCTCTGGCTAGGATCTTTATGTCCTCGTTGTCCCCAGGAATGGTATCGGAGGATTGGAGGGAGGCGAATATTGTTCCCTTGTTCAAAAAAGGTAGTAGGGATAGTCCGGGTAATTATAGACCAGTGAGCCTTATGTCTGTGGTGGGAAAGCTGTTGGAAAAGATTCTTAGAGATAGGATCTATAGGCATTTAGAGAATCATGGTCTGATCAGGGACAGTCAGCATGGCTTTGTGAAGGGCAGATCGTGTCTAATGAGCCTGATAGAGTTCTTTGAGGAGGTGACCAGGCATATAAATGAGGGTATTGCAGTGGATGTGATCTATATGGATTTTAGTAGGGCATTTGACAAGGTTCCACACGGTAGGCTTATTCAGAAAGTTAGAAGGCATGGGATCCAGGGAAGTTTGGCCAGGTGGATTCAGAATTGGCTTGCCTGCAGAAGGCAGAGGGTGGTGGTGGAGGGAGTACATTCAGATTGGAGGATTGTGACTAGTGGTGTCCCACAAGGATCTGTTCTGGGGCCTCTACTTTTCGTGATTTTTATTAACGACCTGGATCTGGGGGTAGAAGCGTGGGTTGGCAAGTTTGCAGACGACACAAAGGTTGGTGGTGTTGTAGATAGTGTAGAGGATTGTCAAAGATTGCAGAGAGACATTGATAGGATGCAGAAGTGGGCTGAGAAGTGGCAGATGGAGTTCAACCTGGAGAAGTGTGAGGTGGTACACTTTGGAAGGACAAACTCCAAGGCAGAGTACAAAGTAAATGGCAGGATACTTGGTAGTGTGGAGGAGCAGAGGGATCTCGGGCAACCACAGATCCCTGAAAGTTGCCTCACAGGTGGATAGGGTAGTTAAGAAAGCTTATGGGGTGTTAGCTTTCATAAGTCAAGGGATAGAGTTTAAGCGTCGTGATGTAATGATGCAGCTCTATAAAACTCTGGTTAGGCCACACTTGGAGTACTGTGCCCAGTTCTGGTTACCTCACTATAGGAAGGATGTGGAAGCATTGGAAAGGGTACAGAGGAGATTTACCAGGATGCTGCCTGGTTTAGAAAGTATGCATTATGATCAGAGATTAAGGGAGCTAGGGTTTTACTCTTTGGAGAGAAGGAGGATGAGAGGAGACATGATAGAGGTGTACAAGATAATAAGAGGAATAGATAGAGTGGATAGCCAGCGCCTCTTCCCCAGGGCACCACTGCTCAATACAAGAGGACATGGCTTTAAGGTAAGGGGTGGGAAGTTCAAGGGGGATATTAGAGGAAGGTTTTTTCACTCAGAGAGTGGTTGGTGCATGGAATGCACTGCCTGAGTCAGTGGTGGTGTCAGATACACTAGTGAAGTTTAAGAGACTACTAGACAGGTATATGGAGGAATTTAAGGTGGGGGCTTATATGGGAGGCAGGGTTTGAGGGTCGGCACAACATTGTGGGCCGAAGGGCCTGTACTGTGCTGTACTATTCTATGTTCTATGTATATGTTCTATGTCTTGCACAGTACTGCTGCCGCGAAACAACAAATTTCATATCATAAGTTAGTGATAATAAACCTGATTCTGTTTCTGAAAATAAACATACAGATATCTGAAGTTGTTTAAGACGTTGGTGAGGCCGAATTTGGAGTATTCTGTGCAGTTTTGATCATCTCTCTACAGGAAAGATATCAATACTATTGAAAGAGTGCAGAGAAAATTTACAAGGACATTGCTGGGACTTGAGTTATAGGGAAAGGGCAGAACTTTATTCCCTGGAGCGTAGGAGAGTGGGGGTAGATTTGATAGAGGTATACAAATTGATGAGAGGTATAGACAGAGTAAATGCAAGCAGACTTTTTTCATTGAGGTTGGGTGAGACTGGAACTAGAGGTCATGGGTTAAGGGTGAAAGGTGAAATGTTCAAGGGGAACATGAGGCAGAACTTCTTCACTCAAAGGGTGGTGAGAGTGTGGAACAAGCTGCCAGTGGAAGTGGTAGATGCACGTTCAATATCAACATTTAAGAGGAATTTGGATAGGTACATGGACTGGAGGGGTATGGAGGGCTATGTTCCAGGTTCAGGTCAACAGAATAAGGACCTGTTTCTGTGCTGTAGTGTTCTACAGCAGACAATTCAGAAGGCACATGATATGTTGGCCTTACCGCAAAGGATTAGGGATACATAAAGAACTTTTGCTGATATTATGTGGGCTGTACTGTGACTTCATTTCTGAATTTTGGTCTTTGTATTTAAGAAAGGATACATTGGCTCATGAACCTATGGTATAGATTCATTAGACAGATTGATGGAATAGGGAGCCTGTTGTAAATTTCAACAGGGTCTATATTGAATGCTGTTTAGAAAAAAGGGAGTTATCATTGAAGAATACACACAAAATGCTGGAGGAACTCAGGGGGCCAGGCAACAATGGAAATGAATAAACAGTCCATGTTTTGGGCTGAGACCCTTATGATCCTGATCAGGGGTCTCAGCCCAAAACTTCAATTATTTATTCCCTTCCATAGATGCTGAGTTTCTCCAGCAACTTGTGTGTTGCCCTAGTATATAATGTAATATGGATTATTTGATAAAAGGGCATTGTTACGATTTGTCATGGATAAAGCAGTAGCTGATTAGCAGGAATAGGAATAAAGGGATGCTTTTCAGATTGGCTGCTGGCGACTGTTCTATTCCACAGGCAGGTCTTTGTTGGGACCATTTCTTTACATATTGAATGTCAATGATTTGGATGATGGAATTGATAGTTTTGTGGCCTGGTTTGCAGATATAAGGATAGGTGGAAGGGCTGATAGCATTGACGAAGAAGAGAGTCTGCATAACGACTTAGACAGATTGGGAGAATGGGCAAAGAAGTGGCAGATGGAATATGGCATAAGGAAGTGTATGGCTCATTGTGTCATCTGACATAATAAGGCATTGATCAGACTGTACTTGAAGTATTGTAAACTATCTTGAGTCCCTTGTCTAAGAAAGGATGTGTTGGCATTGGAGAGGGTCCAGACTCTTGAATGTCAGTATGTGACTCCAAAGGAAGTGTGTGAGAATGATCCTGGAATGAAAGGGTTACTGTATGAAGAGCATTTGATGGCTCTGGACCTTTACGCATTGGAGATTAGAAGAATAAGGGAGATCTCATTGAAACCTATCGAATATTGAAATGCCTAGATAGAGTGGATGTTTCCCATAGTGGGTGAATCTAGGACCAGAGGGCACAGTCTCAGAATAGAAGGACACCTCTTTACAACAGAGGTGAAAAGGAATTTCTTTAGCCAGAGGGTGGTGAATCTGTGGAATTCGTTGAGCTAGGTTATTGGGTGTATTTAAGGCGGAGGTTGATAGGTTCTTGATTAGTCAGGGCATCAAAAGCTACATGAAGAAGGCAGGAGAATGAGGTGGAGAAGGAAAATGGATCAGCTATGATGAAACGACAGAGCAGATTCGATGAGATGAATGGCTTAATTCTGCTCCTATGTCTTATGGTCTTATGGATGGATCTCTGCCAATCAGAGTATTTAAGAATGAAAGCATTTTAGCACAAAACAATAAGGACAGGTTAATACAATGTAGAAGGATGGAACTGATAAAACTTTTCATATCCGAGATAAACATGCAAACTATGGTGAGAATACAGGTAGAAATATAATAACGAGCAGGGACTGAACCCTCTAGGTATCGCAAGAGATTTGCAGTGCTAGGAAGAGAATGTTCTGATGGACTATCATTGATCTGTTACGTACTGCAAGAAGTGTGCAGTGATAGGAGGGGAGCTTTCCAATGGACTATCATTGATTCTCTATGTATCATAAGAGGTGTACAGTGATAGGACAACGTTCTGATGGACTATCATTAATTCTCTATGTACTGCGAGAGATGTACTCTCGTGCATTAAGATGGGGATGGGAATTCAGAACTCTATTACAGGAACAGTAGGAAGTACAGAGGTTATTTGTTTAATATCATCAATTTGTTATTGGAACCAAGTTATAAGTAATATCAAATGTAATAGTTTGAGGGATTTCTTCTCACTGCTTGTGGTGATCAGGAGAAAGCTGCCTGTATTGACTTTCATTATTGATTGCAATTCTCATAAAGTCTAAATAAGTTTCAGTTTCCAAATCTGCTAGGAAACTGAGAAACCTTGGTTCAATGTCAAGTCAAGGTAAAGGTAATTAAATTTACGATGTCAAAAGACAAATTTAATTGCAAGAGCATCTACTCACCCTTATTGTTAGTCCTCATTCCTTATGATCCAGGCACCATGTACTGGCAAACTTAGACCTGTCAGCCATCTCACTGTTATCTTCTTTGTGTCAGTGTTAAGATTCTCAGATGCCCCGTGAGATCAAACCAACAGTACACCAGGATGAAGGAGGTCAGCAGTCTGTGTCTGATCTGTCGTCCAGCACAAATCCAGGTTGCAAACATGTTCTAGATTTAACGCAGTAGCAAAGAGTCGGGTTACTTTGTATTCAGCTACCTGTTTCAGTCCAACAATTAACATTAGCTGAGGTAGCATATTATAGTGCAAATTGAGAGTGCCAACTCTGTCCAAAATTGGGACCGATTAAACACCCTGTACTCCAGTTCTTACCCTGCCTTCTCCATACATTCACTTCTAGTGTGGATCTTTTATGGAGGCTCGCTGTTGGTTGGGATCAACCATGGACGTTGCATCCTAGCTGTTTGTAAGCCAGGGTAGTTTGATATGGAGAGCAAACTGTTGTCCACGTAGCAGGTTCCCCCTCTCCATGCAACTGACCAACCCAAAGTATCTGGATTTTCCAGAGTTGCCAGTCAACGTTCAGCTCAACGTAGGACTTCCTTAGGGATCCACATCAAAGTTGCTGGTGAACGCAGCAGGCCAGGCAGCATCTCTAGGAAGAGGTACAGTCGACGTTTCAGGCCGAGACCCTTCGTCAGGACTTTGATGTCTGTTGCTTGAATTTCCAGCATCTGCAGAATTCCTGTTGTTTGCTTCCTCAGGGATTCCAGCTCTGGAGTTTTCCTCGAGGTTTACTCCCGAGGTCTTCCCCATGAGTGGGTATAGCACAAGACAATGGAGGTTTGAGATCAGAGTTTTCCTTCTCCTAGATGAGCTGCCAATCACAGCTGATGAGACCCATCTGCCCAGAGTGACTGGTTTTAAGGCACCAGTAACCTACCTTTGCCCCTTCTCCTGTAGGTAGAAACGGTTCAGCTGGGCTTAGTAACTAAACCACACGTGAAGGCCAGGAGCTGGACTTGGTTGTCAGAGGCTATTTGAGACACATGCCTTTGGAGGCATTTAATAAGTAATGGGAGCTTATCCCCACTCCTGGCTATGACAATACTAAGGAACCATCAACTGGGGTAGCATATTATAAATTGTGAACTCCCAACTCAATCCAGTGAGCAGATTTGGGCTCATTATCAAAGAAAAGGCATGTAGGCATTGGAGAAGGTCCAGAGAAGGCTGAGAATGATGCAATGAATGAAAGGGTTAATATATGAGGAACGTTTGATGGTTCTGAGCCTGTACTCGCTGGAGTTTGAAAAATAGGGGCAGGGGTGTGGGAATCTCATTGAAACCTATTGAATATTGAAAGGCCTAGATAGAGTGAATGTGGAGATGTTTCCTATAGTGGGGGAGTCTAGTACCAGAGGGCACAGCCTCAGGATAGAGAGATGTCCATTTAGAACAGAGAGAGGAGGAACTTCTATAGCCAGAGGGTGGTGATCTGTGGAATTCATTGCCACAAGCAGCTGTGGCAGCCAAGTCATTTGGTATGTTCAAAGAAGAGGTTGATAGGTTCTTGATTAGTCAGGGTGTCAAAGGTTATGCGGAGAAGTCAGGAGAATGGTGTTGAGAAGGATAATAAATCAGACGTGATGGAATGGCAGAGCAGCTTCAATGGACTGAGTGGCCTAATTCTGCTCCCATGACTTATGGTCTTACGGTCCATTTTACAGTGTGTTATACAAGTTCTATATGTCTTACAGTCCAATTTAGTGTGTTATACAAGTTCTATATGTCTTACGGTCCATTTTACAGTGTGTTATACAAGTTCTATATGTCTTACGGTCCATTTTACAGTGTGTTATACAAGTTCTATATGTCTTACGGTCCATTTTACAGTGTGTTATACAAGTTCTATATGTCTTGTGGTCCATTTTACAGTGTGTTATACAAGTTCTATATGTCTTACGGTCCATTTTACAGTGTGTTATACAAGTTCTATATGTCTTGTGGTCCATTTTACAGTGTGTTATACAAGTTCTATATGTCTTGTGGTCCATTTTACAGTGTGTTATACAAGTTCTATTTGTTTGAATTTGAATCAGCAAGTAAAGGCTTCTATTGAGAAACATTGAAGTCTCTTGTCCAATATTTTTAACTGTGAACAGACTTCCATTGTTGACTAACAGATGTGCTGATTACTGACATTTTTCCCAGTGGAAGTGTGCTACTCAAACAGTCTCCCCTGTGAACTTTCAGGTAAAACTCGGAGAATTATTTGTCTGAAGAGTTGATTATTCTGAAAGCTGCAACGAGATTCCAACATTCGAGCAGATTGAAAATCGTTGCTAGAAGATGAGTTTAAAATGACATTGGAAGATTTTGTTTCATAGCAGCCAGGCCTCGCCTTGAAGATCAAAAGAAAGGAAATCATGGTTGTTATCCAGCTGATGCAGTGCTGCATAGCTCATGATTGATTCAACTACCTCAGAGTAGAGTTTCAAATGGCCTTGTAACAGAGAGCTTAGGAACTGACATCAAGCTCAAGTTCAATTTATTGTCATTCAGCTGTACACATCTACTGCCAAATGAGACCGTGTTCCTCTGAACCAAGGTGCACAATATGGTACATATACATAACTTACTCACATAACATATAAAGTTATACTACCACTAGCAAGTCAACAAATAATGAGCATTTGCGACACAAATCTTTTAGGAGACTCCTGGACAGGTACATGGAGCTCAGAAAATCAGAGGGCTATGGGTAACCGTAGGTAATTTCTAAGGTAAGGGCCTGTTCAGCACAGTTTTGTGGGCTGAAGGGCCTGTATTGTGCTGTAGATTTTCTATGTTTCTGAATTAAAAAGTAAACAGTATAACACTACTGGGGCTTCACATGTGATGAGACCTGGGTGGAGGCAGGGAGTTCAGTATTCTTACACACTGGGGGAAGAAGCTGTTTCCCACCCTAATATTTCTTGTCCTAATGATACAGTACTTCCTGCCTGATGGGAGGGGCTCACTTTTTGGATAGATGGGAGGGATCATTGACAATGCTACGGACATCTCACCTTGTTGGGAGAGCTAAAGTAGAGAATCCGACTAAAGGAAAATAAAGCAAGCAAAGCAAAGACTAGGGATAATCATCACAGAAACATTATTAAAATGTCAGTGATCACAAGATGAAAAGGCTTTGATATTTCACAATAAAGGTTGTGTGTGTCAAACTGAGTTTAATACATGGCCAATAGTTGATAACAATGAGAGAAAAAAAACGACTTGGGTTGAGTCATAGCAAAGGCATGATGGGACCTAATCCCTCATTTTTAACTTCATTCGCGGGTCACTGATTTAATACTGAAGATGAAGTAATTGGCTTGGCAAACGGTAAACTTCACTTCCATATTCTGCTACCAGGAAGGTGGCAGGTTTGTACCAAGCTGTAGTGTAATGGTACAGAGGCAGCTGTGTTTAAAATGGTATTTGTGTTCCCTGACACAATGGCAGTCACTTCACCGCAGATTAATTCAGTATCTGAAGCACGTTGGGATATTTCTGAGAGTAATAATAATATATCATGATTTTCTCATTGTAGTATAGCTTCAATCTCTCCTGGGGTGTTAGTACCCAAGAACTGGAAGTAGAAGTTAGTAATTCAGCCCATGGAGCCTGATCTGCTGTTTACATTAGATCATAGCTAGTCTTTTATCTCAGTACCATTCTCCTGCACCAAATCCCTAAATATTTCAAATCCCTAAATATTTAAACATCTATCAATTTGTCTTGAGCCTTCAGAACCTTCTGGGGTAGACAACTCCTAAGACTCCTTACATGCTGGGTGAAGGTATTCCTTCCCACGTCTCCCTTCAATGGCTGACTCTTTAATCTGAGACTGATAGCTCACCCAGAGGAAACATCAACTCTACATCTGTGTTGTTATAAGCTCAGTAAGAATTTTGTTCATTTCAATTAGATGTCCTTCTACTAAACTCAAGACAGCATGGGTCCAGTCATCTCAATATCTCCTAATATAAGAAATTCACCTTTCCATCATCCTGAGAACCTCTGCTGAACTCCCTCCACTGTAAGTATGCTTTTTCTTTGATGAGAGGCTTAATTTGTATACAATATTCTGGATGCAGTCTCAGAACTGGAGCAGGACATCGCTACTCCTTATACCCTATTGTAACAATGACCAATATTCTGCTTGGTGCATCTGCATGTTTACTTTTAGGAATTAATGTCTGGAAACACCCACTGTTTCTGTACACCAACACCTTTCACCTTCAAGAGGAGCACAACCTCGTCGTGGTTGGAGGCTTGCATGTCTCAATGACCTGGAGAGCTATGCTGGTTGGAGTCAGGATTTTAAGCTTTGGCTCTTGGTAGGGTCACCCATGCGAAAGAGGTCAAAGGGTAGAGGCCAGACTAAGAGTGGTCCACCAATCCTCCAGGTTTGGGGGTTCAGCTCAGGGCTAACAGGCTTGAGTGCAGCATCAATACAGAGGTTGTGAACCAGAAGGGCCAGAGTCGCCTCTACTTCCTAAGGAAACTGAGGTCCTTTGGAGTATGCAGGCCTCTCTTTCACATGTTCTACCAGTCTGTTGTCACCAGTACAACCTTCTACGTGGTGGTGTGCTGGGGCAATGGCATCAACATGGGTGATGCCAACGGGCTCAATAAACTGATTAGAAAGGCTGGCTCTATATAGGAGTCAAACTGGACATGCTGGAGGCTGTGGTAGAACAAAGGACCCTGCAGAAAATTCTGGCAATTCTAGACAAAGTTCCTCACCCTCTGCATGCCACTGCGGCTGAACAGAGGAGCCCTTTTGGTAATATACTAAGACAACTGTACTGCTCCAAAGAGCGCTGTATGAGGTCATTCTTATCCTCGGCCATTAGGCTCTAGAATGAGTCAACCTATAGCCAGGAAAGTGATGACCCCCCTCCAGTTAGACTGTTTGAGGTAACTTATTTTTTTAATTCTTTCTTACTCCTCTTCTAATATTTGTATATCTGCGCATTTGCAATGCTACTGGGACACTGTAATTTCCTTGGGAATACCGTCACACTCAGGTGTAGAAGGATTCTTCTTTGTTGTTTCCATAACAGGTTTTTTTTGACTAGTCAGGGTTGATAGATAGATAGACACTTCATTGATCCCACCTGGGACTTGCATGACTGACAGTAAACTGAGAGGAAATTACTGACACAATGAAGGAAGCCGTGAAAGCCACCAGAGATGGAAGACTTCATTGCTACCCTAAGCACCATCTAAAATTATATTCCATTTACCATGGCCTTGTCCACTCATTCAACTGTTTATAATGCTATTTACATTGTAATTATTTGCCGGTATTTATGCACATTTTATTCCATATCTGAACTTTAACTTCTAGCTTTATTTTTTATATAATTCTTTATTCTGTACAATTGTTGAATGTTGCATTTTTGTCATATGCCACACTAAAACATCACAGAAAATTCCTAATATATGTAAATGTATATGGTGAATAAAGTTGATTTGAGATGAGTTGAACTACTCTACATTCCCTTAACCTACCTTTGGATCGTCAACAAAGTCACATCTAACATACATGATCCAAAGTTCAAAGGAAATTTTATTATTTATGTACATATATGTCACCATATACAACCTTGAGATTTCTTTTCCTGTGGGCATACTCAGCAAATCTATAGAATAGTAACTATAACAGGATCAATGAAAGATCAACCAGAGTGTAGAAGGCAACAAACTGTGCAAATGCAAATATAAATAAATAGCACTAAATAATGAGAACACGAGGAAGAGTCCTTAAGATGAGCTCATTGGTTGTGGGAACATTTCAATGGATGGGCAAGTGAGTATAGTTATCCACTTTGTTCAAGAGCCTGATGCTTGTGGGGAGAAACTATTCCTGAAGCTGGTGGTGTGAGTCTGGAGGTTCTTGTACCTTCTACCTGATGGCAGCAGTGAGAAAAAAGCATGGGCTGGGTGATGGGGGTCTCTGATAATGGTTGCTGCTTTCCTAGAACAGTGTTTCATGTAGATGTGCTCAATGGTTGGGAGGGCTTTAACCGTGATGTACTGGGCCAAATCCACTACTTTTGTAGGAAATTCCATTCAAAAGCATTGATCCCTTCATCCAGATCACTGGCAGATCACAAACAATGTGAGTCCACCAGACACTTTTCTGCACCCTCTCTAGCTCTGTTTATTTATTTAGAGATACAGTGTGAAACAGGCTTTTCTGGCCCAACAAGCTGCACAACCCACCTAATTAACACTAGCCTAATCACAGGACAATTTACAATGACCAATTAACCTACTAATCCGTACATTTTTGGGCTGTGAGAGGAAACCAGAGCTCCCGGAGGAAACCCATGTGGTCATGGGGAAAACATAGAAACTCCTTCTAGATGGTGCCGGAATTGAACTTCAGACTCTGAGGGGTTATAACATTGCACTAACCACTACGCTACTGTAGCGCCCAATCACATTTATCCTGCAGCATAAGAGGAAACCTGATGGAATTTTTAAAGTGACGAGAGGTCCAGATTTCAGAGGACCTGTCCTGGGCCCAGCATGCAAGTGCAATTTAGAAGAAAGCATGGCAGTACCTCTACTTCCTTAGAAGTTTGCGAAGATTCAGTATGATATCTAAAACTTTGACAAACTTCTATAGATGTGTGGTGGAGAGTTACTGCTTCACAGCCTGGTTACGGAAACACCAATGCCCTTGAATGGAAAATCCTACAGATTATAGAGGATACAGTCCAGTCCGTCACGGGTAAAGCCTTCCCCCCCACTGAGCACATCTATGCAAAGCGCTGTCGCAGGAAAGCAATATCTACCATCAGGGACCTCCACCACCAAGGCCATGCTTTCTTGTTGCTGCTGCCATCGGGCCTTCAGGACTCATATCACCAGGCTCAAGATCAGTCACTACCCCTCAACCATCAGGCTCTTGAATCAAAGGGGATAACTTCACCCAATTTCACTTGCCCATCATTGAAATTCCCACATCCAATGGACTCACTTTCAAGAAATCTTCATCTCATGCCCGCAATATTTATTGCTTATTTATTTATTATTTTTTTTCTTTTGTATTTGCACATTAGTTGTCTGTCTCTCTTGTTGGGTGTAGTCTTTCATTGATTTGATTATGTTTCTTGGAATAATTCCAGCAAGAAAACAAACCTCAGGACATATATGTACTTTGATAACAACTTTACTTTGAACTTTGAAGATAGGGTATATAGTCAAATTATTTTTCCCCTGGGTAGAAATGTCAAACACCAGAAGACACCCCTTTAAGGTTAGAGGACAAAAATTAAAGGTGATGTGAGTGTCAAAATTGTTATGCTAGGAGTGGTAGGTGCTTGGAATAGGTTACTAGAAGTAGTCGCAGAATCGAGCAGTCACGCAGAGTTCAAAGGCTTTTAGATAGATATGTGAACATGAAGGTAATGGAGGGATATGGATGATACACAGGAGGACATTTGGTATAAATTGGCATCAAGATTGGCACAACATTGTGCACCAAATAGCCTGCCCAATGCTGGACTGTTCTATATACTGTGCCCCAGGAAACCTGAGTTCATTGTCTCAGACCTGTGCAATCTACTTTGTAGGTAATATTTTTTCTCTGTCAGAATGGATAATTTCACATGTGCCCACAATTTGCTCCAATTGCCAGATTTTCACTCACTCATCCTAACCTATCTATAACTACTTATGGGCTCCCAAAGTCTTTTTCACAAATACTTTCTTTCTTGTCCTCGTTTCATCAGCAAATTTTGCAACAATGCCTTCATCCAGATTATTTTTGTGAAAAGCTGAGGCCCCAGCAGTGATTGCAGTGGTACAGGACCTATTTTCAGCCAGTCATAAAAAAAAACTTATGCCACAGTTCCCTGTTAGGCAATCAGTCTTCTGTCCACACCAATACGCTACCTCCTACACCATGAACTTCTACTTCTTGAAAAAAACCTTTGATGCAGCCTAGAGATTTCATACCATTTCTCCCTAAATCACCTTAATCACATTATACAATATACACTGCATTATGAATGAACATTTTTATTCATAATGGATCAACCCTCTCCAGCATACTCACACCCACATCAATACTCGAAACTATACAGAAAAGGAATCATTCAGCTTAAGACGATAAGACCATATGACATAGGAGCAAAATTGGGGCATTCGGCCCATCAAGTCTGTTCTTCCATTCCACCTTGGCTGATGTATTATCCCTCTTAACCGCATTTCCTTGCCTTCTCCCTGTAACCTTTTACGTCCTGACTAATCAAGAACTTATCAACCTCTGCTTTAAATATACCTATGACTTGGCCTCCACAGCTGTCTGTGACAAAAAATTTCACAGATTCACCACCCTCAGGCTAAAGAAATTCCTCCTCATCTCTGTTCTCGAGGGACGTGCCTCTATTCTGAGGCTGTGCCCTCTGATCCTAGAGTCCCCCACTCCCCACTGTAAGAAACAACCTTTCCATATCCACTTTATCTGGACCTTTCAACATCCAGTAGGTTTCAATAAGATCCCTGCCCCCCCCCCCCACCATTCTAAACTCTGATGAGTATAGGCTCCTCATACATTAACCCTTTCACTCCTGGAATTATTCGCGGGAACATCTTCTGGATCCTCTTGAATGCATGAAATTCTTTCTTAAACAAGGGGTCTAAAACTGCTCATGATGTTCCAAGTGCAGTCTAACGAATGCCTTGTAAAGCCTCAGCGTCACATCCTTGCTCTTATATTCTAGTCCTGTCGATATGATTGCTAACACTGCATATGCAACAAACTTGTATAGACAGAGACTCTGTTACCTACTGAAATGATTTAATCCTCAAAACTCTTGATTAAGGAAGAGACTGTATTTATCCACTGAGTAGTTCAATGAGTTGTCCAACTACAAACCCCAGCCTACACTGAAATTGCTGACCTCAGTGATGATAAGAATTGCATGGTTTTCCTTTGTATCTCTGAATAAGAACGCAGAACACTACAGCACAGTACAGGCCCTTCAACCCACAATGATATGCCAACCTCTTAATCTACTCTCTGATCAATTTAATCTTTCCTCCTACATAGCCCTCTTTTTTATTGTCACCTGTGTGCCTTTCCAAGGGTCCTTTAAATGCCCCTAATGTATCTCAAACACCATCTCTAAATGTGCCATTGTCACAACTATTGTTGAAGGAACTTAATTTGATGTTCAGGAGGTGTACAGCAGTGAGGTCGATCATCCGGCTGAGTGGTGTTGTAACAACAACCTTGTACTCAACGTCAGTGAGACCAGGAAATGGATTGTGGACTTCAGGAAGGGGATGTGGAGGGAACACACACCAGTCTTCATCAAGGGATCAGTAGTGGAAAGGATGAACAGTTTCAAGTTCCTTGGTGTCAACATATCCAGACATCTATCCTGGGCAATATTGATGCAATTGATACAATTACAAAGAAGTCCTGACAGTAGCTATATTTCAGCAGGAGTCTGAGGAGACTCAGTATGGCACCAAAGACTCAAAGTTCAAAGTGACTTTATTATCAAAGTACATATATGTCACCATACACAACCCTGAGATTCATTTTGTTGTGGATATACTCAATAAATCCATAATAGAATAATAACTATAATAGAATCAATGAAAGACTGCATCAACTGGGCGTTCAACCAGTGTACAAACGACAACAAGCTGTGCAAGTACAAAAAGAAAGCAATAATAATAATAATTAATAAATAAGCAATAAATAAATAGAACCTGAGATAAAGAGTCCTTTCAAAGTGAGTGCATTGGTTGTGGGAACACTTCAATGATGGGGCAAGTTGAGGGAAGTTATTCCCTTTGTTCAAGAGCATGAAGGTTGATGGGTAATATCTGCTCCTGAATCCGGTGGTGTGAGTTCTGAGGTTTCTGCACCTTCTTCCTAATGGCAGCAGCGAGAAGAGAACATAACCTCGGTGGTGGGGCTGGGGGAGTTCCTGATGATGGATGCTGCTTTCATGCGTGTGGTAAACCATGTATTTAGGTTGTAACTGGGTTACCTGTCTGGACATGCCGGGACATGCCCCTCTGCTGACCGCTCCTGTGGCTCCTCCCACAGACCCCTGAATAAAGGCGATTGTGTCACTGCTCCTCCCTCAGTCCAGGACAGATACTCAGCATAGGCGTTGGTCCATTTACTGTTAATAAAAGCCTTTCAGTATTTACTCTACTTCCAGTCTTTTGGAGTAATTGATAGTGCATCAATGCGTCAACGTTTCATGTAGATGTGCTCAATGGTGGGGAGGGCTTTACCCGTGATGGACTGGGCCGCATCCACTACTTTTTGTAGGATTTTTCATTCAAGCACATTGATGTTTCCATACCAGGCTGTGATGCCAGTCGATAATTTCTACGAATTTCTACAGATGTACTGTGAGGAACATTTCAATTGGTTTTATCAGCATCTGGTATGGAGGGGTCTCGAACAGGATCAGAAAAGCTGTAGAAAGTTGTGAACTCAGACATCTCCACCTTGGGCACCAGCCTCCACAGCATCGAGGACTAATTCAAAAGGCCTTGCCTCAAAAAGGCGGTGCTGCATATTTAATATTTGAGTAATATTGTAAATATGTTGTTGATTAAGCATTCTTGTTTGTTTAAATAATTCACTGCAAGTTATATGTAAAAATATATGAATTGGACACGTCATCGGTTACCACGTGATATCAGCACTCCTTGCTTAAAGTAAAACACAAAGTTAGACTCACATTTTGGACTTCTGTGTCTTCCTTTGAATTAGTTTAATTTTTTGATGTTACAAAACATAACAGGCGGCATCCATCATTAAGGATCCCGTCACCTGGGATGTGCCTTCCTCTCAGTGCCTCCATCAATGAGATGGTACAGGAGCCTGAAGACACACACAATTTTTCAGAGAGCTTCTTCCTCTCTGCCATCAGATTTCTGAATGGACATTGAACCCATGGATACTACCTGAATATTTTTATTGCTCTCTTTTTGCACTACTTATTTCATACTTAATTCCTCTAAAACGTATTTCTTTAGTAATTTATAGATTTTTTATTATGTGTTGCAATGTACTGCTGCCACAAAACAACAAATTTCACGACATATGCCAATAGTACTAAACCCGATTCTGATTCTGACTCTAACACCACACTTACACCCGCCTCTCTGTGCAAAGAACCCTCCTCTGACATCACCCCCCTGACTTTCCTCCAATCTCCTTAAAATTATCTGCCTTGGTATAACCCTGGGGGAAAAGAGTCTCTGGTTGTGCACTCCATCTATGCCTCTTATCATCCTGTACACTTCTATCAAATCACTTTTCATCCTCCTTTGCTCCAAAGAGAAATCCCCTATTTTGCTCAACCTCTCCCAAGATATGCTCTCTAATCCAGGCAGCATCTTGATAAATCTCCTCTGCACCTTCTCTCAGACTTTCACGTGTTTCCTACAATGAGGCAGCTAAAACTCCAAGTGTGGTCTAATCAGAGTTTTGTAGAGCTGCAACATTACTTCACGGCTCTTGAACTCTGTCACCTGCCCAATGAGGGAAAACACTCCATACCCCTTGTTAGTCACCCTATCAATGTGCAGCAACTTTGACACATCCATGGACTTGGGCCCCAAGATCCCCCTGTTGCTCCACACTGCAAAGAATCTTACCATTAACTTATACTCTGCCTTTTAGTTAGATGTTTCAAAGCATATCGCTTCATATTTTTCCAGACTGAACACCATTCTGGGTGTGAGGATTTGTGTTTGCAATGTATTGATCCTCGTTATAGACTGGACTCTGACAGAATCGTAGTGACAGTCATGTGGAAGCAGCAACATGGGCTGAAGCCTGCACACAATAAGAAAGAAACAATCAGCTGTTTGCCTATGCATGGATGTGCTGATGAGCAGTGAGCTTTAGTGCACAGCTGTATAACGTCCTGTTGAAGGGTCTTGGCCCGAAATGTCGACTCTTTCACTTCCATAGATGCTACCTGACCTCCGGTATTTTGTGTCCATTGCTCTAGATTTCGAGCAACTGCACAATATCTTGTGTTTATGTATTATATGCTTTCACTTCATTGGCCTGTTTGAGATGGATCAGCTATGGACAGTCTGGAAGCAGGGAAAGGAGAGATTTTCAAAAGATGGTTGAATGAGCTCAGCTGTTTTGATCACGGTTTATTCCTGGAGTGTGCCAAGTGTATCTTACTTCCATTCATTTTTACATTCCTCACATGTAATGACGCTCAAATCAAAGAAATATTGGATTGTTCTTGGGATGCAGACTGCGGATAAATGTAACAGAACATGAGGTAGGTTTTGGAGCAAAAGACAAAGTGCCGGAGGAACTCAGCAGGTTGGGCGGCACCTGTGGGGGAGAAAGGAGTTGTTAGCATTTTGCGTTGAGACCCCAGTCAGGCCTGAGTTTGAGAAGGGAAGACAGGCAGAGTGAAGAGGAGGGGGAGAGGATGGGATTGAAGCAGTAGGCGATAGTTCAAAGTTCGAGGTAAGTTTATGATCAAAGTACATATATGTCACCCATATACAACCTTGAGATGCAAGTTCTTGTGGGTATTCAAAGTAGATACAATGAAAAACCACACACAACAAAGATGGACAAACAAACAATGTTCAAAAGACAACAAACAGTGCAAATACAAAATATAACTTGTCTTTTCAACATTGGTTGTTTCTCCGTCTCTGTCATGTGCAGTTTTTCATTGATTCTATGGTGGTTAATAATAAATAAGGAATAAATATTGATAACTTGAGAGGAAGAGTCCTTGAAAGCAAGTCTATAGGTACTGGGAACAATTCAGTGTTGGGGCGAGTGAAGCTGAGTGAAGTTATCCCCTCTGATTCAAGAGCCTGATGGTTGAGGGGTAATAACTGTTCCTGAACTTGCTGGTGTGGGTCCTGATGCTCCTGTACCTCCTTCCTGATGGCAGCAACGAGAAGAGAGCATGGTCTGGATGGTGGAAGCTGCTTTCCTGTGACAGTGTTCCACGTAGATGTGCTCAATGGTGGGGAGGGCTTTACCTGTGATGGACTGGACTGTATGGGACGAGGGCTGAAGGATGACAGGCAGGTGGAATGGACAAGAGGGGCTGAGGAGACAGAGGCTGCTAGCTGATTGCTGAAAGTACATCTGTAAACTGAAAGGTAGGCGGAGCCTGGTGGGGGGAGGGGAAGGAGAAGGTGGAGAGTACAATGCAGAGAGAGACAGAGAGGCTTGTGATTGCTACCAGCGTAATCCCTGAAACCCATGGGTTACAATTTGAGTCAGGGAAAAATTCTGGCACCCGATAAGACTATAATACATAGAAGCAGAATTAGGCTATTCAGCCCATTGAGTCTGCTCTGCCATTTCATCATGGCTGATCTCAGATCCCATTCAACCCCATACATCTGCCCTCTCACCATACACCTTGATGCCCTGACCAGTCAGGAATCTATCAACTTCCGTTTTAACTATACCAACGTGCTTGGCCTCCATCGCACTCTGTGGCAGGGTAATCCACAGATTTACTACTCTCTGGCTGAAAAAATTCCTCCTTACTTCTGTTCTAAAAGGTCGCCTCTCAATTTTGAGTCTGTGCCCTCTAGTTTTGGATAACCCCATCCAGAGGAAACATTCTCTCCACATCTACCTTATCTTGTCCTTTCAACTTTTGGTAGGTTTCAATGAGATCCCCACGCATTCTTCTAAATTCCAGTGAGTACAGGCCCAAAGCTGCCATTGCTCCTCATATGTTAACCCCTTCATTCCCAAAATCATCCTTGTGAACCTCTTCTGGACTCTCTCCAATGACAACACATCCTTTCTGAGATAAGGAGCCCAAAACTGTTGACAATACTCTAAGTGCAGCCTGACTAACTAGTGTTTTATAAATCTTCAACATTATCTCCTTGCTTTTACATTCTATTCCCCTTGAAATAAATGCCAACATTGCATTTGCCTTTTTACCACAGATTCAATCTGTAAATTAACCTTGCTCGAGGATTCCTAAGTCTCTCTGCACCTCTGATGTTTGAATTTTCTCCCTATTTAGATAATAGTCTGCACTATTGTTCCTTTTACCAAAATGCTTGATCATACATTTCCCAACACTGTATTCCATCTGCCACTTTTTTGTCCATTCTTCCATTTGTCTATGTCCTGCTGCAATCACATTGCTTCCTCAGCACTACCTACCCCTCCACCTATCTTTGTATCATCTGCAAACTTTGCCACAAAGTCATCAATTCCATTATTTAAATTATTGACAAATAATGTGAAAAGTAGTGGTCCCAATGCCACTAGGTACTGTTCCCTGAGGAACAACACTAGTCACTGGCAACCAACCAGAAAAGGCTCGCTTTATTCCCACTCACTACCTCTTGCCTGTCAGCCATTCCTCTATCCATACCAGTATCTTTCCTGTAACACCATAGGATTTTATCTTGTTATGCAGCCTCATATTAGGCACCTTATCAAATACCTCCTGAAATTCTAAATAAATGACATCCATTGCTTCTCCTTTGTCCACCCTGCTTATTACTTTCTTGAAGAATTCTAATAGATTTGCCAGGGAAGATTTCCCTTTACAGAAACTGTGCTGCCTTTGACTTATTTCATCATTAGTCACCAAGTATGGTCTTTCAAGGTCAGCAGGGTTTCAAGCAGTGAACAAGTGTTCTATGAATTTTTCCTCAGTCAATGCCCATGGCCCAGTTCAGTCAGAGATTGTTTTTGAGTAATTCCATGGTTCAGCCTTGTCCTTCACTGAAGGGCACAGAATCATTTATTCAAGACTGCTTAATATCATTTCCAGTACAGGAGAACAAAATAATTGTTACTCTGAATCCAATGTTGCACAAAAAAAACATAATAAGGAACACAATAATAATAAAAAGCACATTAAATATAAATACGCAAGGTAGCATACACATAGATTGATTTTATGTCCATAAAGTGATGTTAGGCACAGGAGTGTCTGTAAGTAAGGTGACTCTACCAGGAAATGATAAAGTAGTGGTGGTTGGGGGTGTGTTGGGGTGGGTTAGTGGGTGGAGGTGATGATCAGCCTCACTGCTTGGGGAAGGTAACTGTTTTTGAGCCTGGTGGTCCTGGTGTGGATACTACATAGCCTCCTTCCTGATGGGAGTGGGACAAACAGTTATCTGTTACAGCTGTCTTGGTGTACTCAAAGCTTTCTTCTCTGATCATACATATTAACTATATCGTAAAATACAATTGAAATATACAACCATCACAGGAGCTCTTATCTCATAATGTGTGTATAACATATACTTGACTATGATTTGCAAGAAAATGAACAGTGAGAACAGCAAGAGCCACATCCACCCCATGTTGATTATAAAATAAGTGTAATGTCAAGCAGAACTCACTTCATAAGGTGACATGATCACAGATTTTACTTTCAAGCAGTTCTTTAGCTCTTGGTCTGCTATTGGGGACTGAGGTGCATCATGAAAGAAGAATGAAGACTGAGACACCGGTCTGATTACACGACTGCCAAGGCGCAGTCACAAATGAACATGCAGCGATAACCATACGTGCAAATTCCATTGCTCTCCCAGCCCAACTATATTGACAAGTCACTTTTTTGGAAGTTTCAGTGATGCTCTTCTGTCAGAAAAATATCAGGAAAGATGGATTGTTCTGTGACTTTTTCATAGACCAAGGTTCTTAAAATAATGGAAGTGCTTGACAGGGTAGACAAGTTGATGGTGATTCCACTTATGTGGAAAATCAGAAATAAGGGACATAAGTATAAAAAAAATACTGCAAGGTACACTTAAGAAGTTACTAATATGTTCAGAAGACACTTCTTCATCCAGAATGTGGTAACAGCTTCAAACATACTACTGTGGATAAGGTGTAAGGACAAGCAAGCAGCACAGATGTCTTCTCAGGCTCAGAGAAGGCTTGTTTTCACTTCAGTTCCGGGAGTGGAAGATGCTTGTACATAGCTTCTCTTAACTAGGAATGAGTGTCACACACCAGCTCCTACAGGGACTTGACAATGTAAGGTCCTGGCCCATTGGTTGGAGGTCCAAAACCACGAGGTCAGTGGTAGAAGGTCCAAATCCACTAGTCCAATGGTAGGAGGTCCAAAGCCACTGAGTGAATAGTAGGAGGTCCAAAACTACTGGGTCAATGGTAGGAAGTCCAAAACCACTGCAGAACAAAAGAACTGAAAGTAGAAAGTAACTGAGACCCCAATATCTACTCTGCCTTTCAATAAGATCATAGTTGGCCTTTTACTTCAGTGCCATCTTCCTGCACTGACTCCCTATCTCTTGCTTCCCTTGATAACTAAATAGCATTCACAGACCCTTTGGGTGAAGAATTTTTAAAATTCACTACCTTCTTGTCTTTCCATCTCTCTCTCTTATTTTGAGACTGTGATCTTTAGGGTCTAGCCAAGGAGAACACCCTCCTGCATCTATCATCAAGTGCAGTAAAAGTTTGTATGTTTACATGCTACTGCTGTACAGACTTAGGGAGCACACAGTAACACACACACACACACACACACACACACACACACACACACACACTCTCACACACACACATACACACACACACACACACACACACACTCTCACACACACACAGTAACACACACACATACACACACACACACACTCAGTAACACACAGTAACACACACACACACTCTCACACACACACAGTAACACACACACATACACACACACACACACACTCTCACACACACACAGTAACACACACACACACAGTAACACACACACACACATTCTCACACACACACAGTAACACACACACATACACACACACACACACACACACACACTCTCACACACACACAGTACACACAGTAACACACACACATACACACACACACACACTCTCACACACACACAGTAACACAAACACACACACACACACACACACACCGTAACACACACACACACACACACACACACATACACACACACACACACCGTAACACACACACACACACACACACACTCTAAGCATACTGTGTATGATGTATTTTGACCATACAAATATAGGCACTGCCTCAATAATGCAAGGCTATCAGTCTAATTTATGACTAAATTATATGAAAGGGTCTTAATCTCATGGAGAGAATATTTCTTTCTTTTATTTATCCAGATTGTAGAAATTATTGATGATTATTGTCCACTTGTAATTGACCTGAAGAATGCAATGATGTCTTTCCCTCAAACAGTACTACAGCTGTGTGTTGGTAACCCTCATATTTATGAGGAATTTAGATAGAAGCATCAAGAAAAGATGGTATTGGATAGGGGCAATTAGATTATACACCTTCTACTATGTTGTAGAAATCCAAACAGGACCAGGCTCTGTTGTAAAAATCCTAATGTTTGGGGATACCATGGTACTCTACCCGTTAGCTTGAGGTGTTGAAGTTCAGGGTTAAATTCCAAAATCATCTGTAATGAGTTTGTACGTCCTGTGGATGCTTGGGTTGCGAGGTAAGATCAATGGGTTGCTGGATGGTGCAGCTTGTTGGGCTGGAAGGGCCTGTTCTGCACTGTATCTCTAAATAAATAAACATTAGAATGTGACTCCTGTCTAGACTTACCAACAATGACCACGCAAAAGATAATGCAAGGTACCATGCAGTGTCAAAACACAAGTGAGCACCAACTTGTGAGCGCAACTTGAGGAAAGGAAAGCAATAAGAAGTTTAAAAAATGATTTAGTGCTTTCCTGGTGTACATAATGAATAAACTCTTCTCGGTCTTCCAGCTGGGTACAGTTATCGATTTTAACCAACATTTCAGTGACAAACTCTGCCATCTTCATCAGGGCTGATGCCTGGGCATGTCTAGTCCATTGGTATTTATACCCTCGTAGACCATCCCTCGTGATTGGTTAGTCCTCATCCAATCAGGTGTCTGCTTTCCCATTTTGTTTATAATCAAATTCCTTAGTGTGAGAGCTTTGTCGTTATTAAAATTCTTTTCTCCTAATTTTATTTCAATGGCTTCCTTTACTAGGCAGTCCCAAAAGCCATTGGCGTGGCACAGTATCTTTGTGCTCTCAATGTCATTGCAAATGCAATGTTCTGCCACCACCGATTTCTCTGGAAACCCAAGTGGCTACACCTCCTGTGCTCCTTGATGCATGTTTCTACCGTGCATCCCGTCCGGCCTACATACGCTGCTCAAGATTCACAGAAGCCTGTAAATGCTAGCTGACCCATATAAACTGTGATTTGAGCTTCTTTACAGGTTTATGTTTGTGGATGGACATACACAAGCAGCTCTCCAACTTATTAACCAAGCTGCACAAACTTCTCACTGCAACTTTGCACACTGTCTCTGCTCTGCTGGAGCACACTTGGGCTTTCAGTCTCCTGAATTCCTTTGTAAGGAGTGCAAGTGCAAAGGATCTCAGAGTGACGGGATGGAGTATGGCCAAGTGGACAGGATAAAGAAGAGGAGAAGCAGAGGATAGAGTTGGGACTGAGTCACACCAAAGTATTAAAAGGGGTATTTTTTGTTTGTTCTAGTACCCTGTTAGTAATACCATAATCCTAGCTGTCTACGTTCAGTCGATAGGCAAGGCAGAGCAGTAGGATATGGAGAACAAGCTGTTGCCCGTGAAGCAGGCTCCTCCTCTCCACGCAGCTGATGAACCGAAAGGAATGGCAGAGACCGATGCAGTTTGGCATCATCGCAGGAGCTGCCAGTCAGCATTGAACTCAATGTAGGACTGCCCTAGGGATTCCTGCTCCGGACTTTTCCCTCGGGGTTTACCCTTGAAGCCTTCCCATGAGTGGGTATAGCTGCGACACAGCGGAGATTTGAGATCAGAGATTTCCCTCTTCTAGATTAGCTGCCAACCACTGCTAACAAGCCCATCTACCCAGAGTTACTAGTTTCAAGGTGCCAGTAACCTGCCTTTGCTAAGCCACATACGAAGGCCAGGAACTTGGTTGTCAGAGGTTTTTTGAGACACACGCTATTGGGAGCATTTAAAAGGTAGTGGGAGCTTAACCCCACTAGCACTTCCCCCTTCCCCTGGCTCCGATAACCTTAAGAACTAAAATAATCCTAAAGGAAGAACAAACTGGGTGTAGAAGTTCCCGAGATGCCACAAGCTGTGAAGATTTGGGAAAGCTGTAAGAACGGTTGCTGCCTGTGGACAGAAGCACTGAATATTTGGAGCAGCCCCAATATGTTTGGACTTTGGCTCCAGCACTCAGCAGCTTTCACTTCTCAGAAGCTGTGTGCTGTGTGCTGCCCGCTGCCCGCTGCCCGCAATCCTTCATTTTGCCTGGGTTTATTTTTGGATTCTGACAGAGATGAATATGCCGAGTTCTTGGCTGTTTGCTATCTGTTCCTGCGCTTGGCTCAGGTGCTATTATCAGAATGAGGACACGGCATTATCCCACGGGGCCTCCCGCTGCCATCCAATTAGGCCAGCATTCTAGCATGCCTCACATGGCACCTGTCACCAGGTAAGGCAGGGCACAGCTCAGGAGAGGAAATACGGAAATTCACAACAGGTCTAACATCATCCCAGAAAAGTTAATGTTAGAGAAGAAGAGAAAGGCAGGCAACGGTCTCCAATCCTAATCACTTGCCATCGCTGCAAAAGGTACTGATGGACCCACTGTGTACCTCCTTTTATATTTAGTTCAAGTTTATTGTCCCCTGACTGTACATATATACAACCAAATGAAACAAAGGCCCTTCAGACCACGGTACACCCACTCAACATACATTACACACAACACATAAATCAAAACATTACCATAACTAAGTTGATAAAATATAATTCAAAATGCACATAGTGCACAGCACAAGTAAACCGTATACAGCTCACTGTCCGACTGACAAGATCTCGGTGGTAGCAGGGTATTGATTAAAGTCAAGTAAATGTTGTTATTAAAGTTCATATATAGCACCATATACAACTTTCAGAAGTTGTATACCCCCCTTAGCTGAAGATCTTCTAACACCAGACCAAGCCGGGTTCAGGCCAGGCCGCTCTTGCTGCGGTCAAGTCCTGAACTTAACCCAGTATATTGAAGATGGCTTTGAAATGCGACAAATTACAGGGGCAGTATTCATTGACTTGACATCAGCATATGACACTGTGACTCACAGAGGCCTTCTAGTGAAATTATCTAAAATGTTAAAGAACGAAACTACAGTCAAAGTAATAAGAAGCCCCCTAGAAAATTGCAGATTTTATGTAGACATGAATGGAATTAAGAGGAGGTGGTGTCCACAAAAGAATGGACTACCACAGGGATCAGTCCTGGCACCTCTACTATTTAATGTTTACACAAATGACCAACCAACCTTTCCTAACACACGCAGGTTTATCTATACAGACGACCTATGCATAGCAACACAAGGTAACTCCTTCCAAGAAGTTGAAGTACAACTTACAGCAGTCCTCGAAGCAATGAAGCAGTATTATGAAAAATGGTCTCTGAACCCAAATCCATCAAAAACTCAAGTGTGTGCATTCCACCTGAGGAATCGAGAAGCACCTCGGAAACTCAAGATCTTCTGGTGTGGGAAGGAGCTCGAACACCATCCAACTCCAATTTACCTGGGCGTGACACTGGATAGCACGCTCTCATTTGCCACCCACATACAAAAACTCCTAGGGAAAGTTGGCTCTTGCAATTCTCTCTTGAAAAAATTAGCAGGCACGAAATGGGGAGCTAATGCTTACACACTCAGATCAACTACCCTAGAACTCTGCTATGCACCTGCAGAACACTGTGCACCTGTGTTGGGCAGATCAGCCCATGCAAAGAAAATAGACCCATTGTTTAACGAAGCCTGCCGAATAATCACGGGCACACTGCGCCCCACACCCACTAACATCATTTACAGACTTGCAGGCATTGCTCCCCCAGAGATCCGAAGACACACTACAACAAAAATTTAAAAAGGTAAACAGAACTCCGATCCATGGCACCCACTACATCATCATGTGCCAGTTTCCAACTGCCTAAAATCGAGGAAAAGCTTTGCTACAGTGAAAGAACTACCGTACGGAACATCCCCCCAAACATACAGGATTGACCTCTGGCAACAAACAGAAGCCAGAACCCCACCAAATAATACAGTGCAAGACCCCACAGAAACGTTACCAGAGGGGGCACTGCTTGACAGACAGAAGTGGTGCAGTCTCAACAGAGCGAGAGCGGGAGTTTGTAGGACGGGAGACAATATGGTGAAGTGGGGTTTAAAGACCAGCGAATCCTGTGAAAGGGTGCAGAACATTGAACACGTTCTGCGCAACTGCCCACTCTCACCTGATTTAGCTGACACTGACCTGCTCAACATCAACCAAACAACACTAGAGTGTCTGGTTGTCTGGTGTGACAAGCTATGATGATGACCATATACAACCCTAAGATTCATTTCCTTGTGGGCATACTCAATAAGTCTACAGAATATTAACCGTAACAGAATCACTGAAAGACCGCCCAACTAGGGCATTTGTTTTCCAGAGTGCAGAAAACAACAAACTTTGCAAAAACAAAAAGAAGAAATAATAATAATAATAAATAACAACAAATATTGAGAACATGAGATGAAGAATCCTTGAAAGTGAGTCCTTGGTTGTGGGAATATGTCAAGATGGGGTAAGTGAAGTTGAGTGAAGTTACCCCCTTTGCTTCAAGAACCTAATCGTTGAGGGGTAGTAACTTCCTGAACCTGGTGGTGTGAGTAGTGTGAGGGAAGAAGTTGTTACCCAGTTTGGCAGTCCTTGTCCTGATGTTCCTGTACCTCCTTCCTGACGGAAGTGGGCCAAAGAGACTGTGGGATGAGTGGTAGGAATCCTCAACAATGCTTCAGGCCAGTACTGATACTTCAGAACACTGCTTCCTTAGACTCTGCTTTTTCATTAGCACAAAACTCAGAAAGCATCTAAGGTGAGTGCATTGTTCCATTGCTTTTATGTTTCATGTAGCAGGTGGCCAATACTGTGCCAGAAAAGACAAGGTAGAACTACAGGATCTAAACCTTGAGACAGTGCAGGAGAGTTTACTGAGTCACGAGTTGACAGAACTGACATTGGCAATATAGCATCACCAACTAAAAAAGAGTCACAGACTTAACTGCTTCCAACAACCACAAACAGTCCTTTCACTTATTTGACAACTACCTTTCTCTCTCCAAAGATGTGTCTGACCTGCTGAGCGTTTCCAACTGTTCTGTATTAATTCATTTTCAGAACCTGCAGAGTTTTACATTTACACTGTAACAGATGCATGCCCTGACAGGAAGGTTCGGTCGAATTGTTAGGAAGGGTTGAAATTATTTCGGATTTCAAACACCTGCAATCTTTTTACGGTAAGATGGCAGTGCACTTGGATGCAGTGGTATCTCCGGGTCCAAAAGAAGGTGTAATTGTTCGTCCTTTACGACTCTGTCACAACTGGTTATCAAGAATGTCACGAACTGCGGGCCTACCCCACTAGCAGTTGCTCAACAGCAGTGGAACTGGACTGTGTTACGGCCTGCATCAGTAACCGAAGGAAGATGGCATGGTCCAACAAATGGCGAGGGTGGTCGTCTTAGATGTTTTTGTTGTGATTGCAAGATCCTGTTGAATACTGGTAATGTAGAATCTGATTCACTAGTGCACTGGTAAGACCAATGGCCTTGGTTGTGCTGTGGACCAGGCCCCCATTCATGCCTTGGGGGTCACCTATTGCCGCCACTGAGGGAGGAGACACTGGGGGTGGTTGCAAGCTGCTGGATTCTGCGCTGGGTTGGAGGCTGGCTCTCCAACTCGGTACTGCCCTCTAGTGTTTGCTCCGTGGGAGGCAAGCTGGATTACCTTCCTAGGAAGAGGTACAGTTGACGTTTCGGGCCGAGACCCTTTGTCAGGACTAACTGAAAGAAGAGCTAGTAAGAGATTTGAAAGTGGGAGGGGGAGGGGGAGATCCAACCTGATGGCATGAACATTGACTTCTCTAACTTCCGCTAATGCCCCACCTCCCCCTTATACCCCAAACATTACTTATTCATATACACACACTCTTTTTCTCTCTCTCCTTTTTCTCCCTCTGTCCCTCTCACTATACTCCTTGCCCATACTCTGGGTTTTCCCCACTCCCCCTTTTCTTTCTCCCTGGGCCTCCCGTCCCACGATCCTCTCATATCCCTTTTGCCTATCACCTGTCCAGCTCTTGGCTCCATCCCTCTCCCTCCTGTCTTCTCCTATCATTTTGGATCTCCCCCTCCCCCTCCCACTTTCAAATCTCTTACTAACTCTTCCTTCAGTTAGTCCTGACGAAGGGTCTTGGCCTGAAACGTCAACTGTACCTCTTCCTAGAGATGCTGCCTGGCCTGCTGCGTTCACCAGCAACTTTGATGTGTGTTGCTTGAAATTCCAGCATCTGCAGAATTCCTCGTGTTTGCTGGATTACGCTCATTGGCGGCTGCACTGCATGATATGCAGAACTGCTGCGGGCTAGTTCTTCCAGAAAATCGCAGGCCTACATCCATGCACCATCAATCTATAAGCCATGATGCTCAGGGACTTGCACTATATTATTATTATTTATGTATTTTTTTGTAACTGTATGTTTTTGTGCTATCATAATTATATGTGCTGTGTGCTTTGTGTGATGGTTGGCTCCGTGTTTTGAAACTTGGCCCTAGAGGAATGCTGTTTCGTTTGGCTGTGGTTGTATGACAATTAAATTTGAACTTTTAATAGTCACTCAGGGTTTAAATTAGCAGATGGACGGGCACTAATATTTGAGAGAAAGGAACCCTCGCAAGGTAGAAGGTCCCAATTGGAGTACCTGGTATGGCTCTGAAAACCAGTGCCAGCCAACTAGCAGGAGTATTCAAGGACATTTTCAACCTCTCACTGCAATGGGCAAAAGTTCCCATTTGCTTTAAAAAGACAACCATTATCCTACTGCCAAAGAAGAATAATGTGGGCTGCCTTAACGACTATTGACTGGTATACTCACATCGACAGTGATGAAATGCTTTGAGAGGTTGGTTATGACTAGACTGAACTCCTGCCTCAGCAAGGACCTGAACCCACTGCAATTTGCCTATCGCCACAATAGGTCAATGGCAGATGCAATCTCAATGGCTCTCCACATGGCTTTAGACCACCTAGACAACACAAACACCTACGTCAGGATGCTGTTCATCGACTACAGCTCTGCAGTTAATACCATCATTCCCACAATCCTAATTGAGAAGTTACAGAACCTGGGCCTCTGTACTTCTCTCTGTAATTGGATCCTCGACTTCCTAACCGAAAGACCACATTCTGTGCGGATTGGTGATAACATATCCTCCTCACTGACAATCATCACTGGCGCACCTCAGGGATGTGTGCTTAGCCCACTGCTCTACTCTCTGTATACACATGACTGCGTGGCTAGACATAGCTCAAATAACATCTATAAATTTGCTGACGATACAACCATTGTTGGCGGAATCTCAGGTGGTGACGAGAGGGCGTACAGGAGTGCGATATGCCAACTAGTGGAGTGGCCCTGCAGCAACAACCTGGCACTCAACATCAGTAAGATGAAAGAGCTGATTGTGGACTTCAGGAAGGGTAGGACGAAGGAACACGTACCAGTCCTCATAGAGAGGTCAGAAGTGGAGAGAGTGAGCAGCTTCAAGTTCCTGGGTGTCAAGATCTCTGAGGATCTAACCTGGTTCCAGCATACTGATGTAGTCATAAAGAAGGCAAGGCAGCGGCTATACTTTATTAGGAGTTTGAAACGATTTGGCATGTCAACAAATATGCTCAAAAACTTCTATGGTTGCACTGTGGAGAGCATTCTGACAGGCTGCATCACTGTCTGGTATGGAGGAGCTATGGCACAGGGTTGAAAGAAGCTGCAGAAGGTTGTAAATCTAGTCAGCTCCATCTTGGGTTCTAGCCTACAATGTATCCAGGACATCTTTAGGATGTCTCAGAAAGGCAGCATCCATTATTAAGGACCTCCAGCACCCAGGGCATGCCCTTTTCTCACTGTTACCATCAGGTAGGAGATACAGAAGCCTGAAGGCACACACTCAGCGGTTCAGGAACAGCTTCTTCCCCTCTGCCATCCGATTCCTAAATGGACTTTGAAGCTTTGGACACTACCTCACTTTTTTAATATACAGTATTTCTGATTTTGCACATTTTAAAAAATAATCTATTCAATATATGTAATTGATTTACTTGTTTATTTATTATGTTTTATTTTATTTATTTATTATGTTTTTTCTCTCTATCTCTGCTAGATTATGTATTGCACTGAACTGCTGCTGCTAAGTTAACAAATTTCACGTTACATGCCAGTGATAATAAACCTGATTCTGATGCAAAGAGGAGTGGGGATGTTAGACAGTTATGCAGAAGGAAGCATCTCCTAATAGATACAGTAAGGAAGGTTCAGAATATGTGCATGAATGCAAAGTGTGAGGAGTGAGATCGACGTGCAGCATGTACTGCTTCATCAATGCCTTTTATTTCTTCATCAGGGGCACAATTCCTATGAAACTGAAGCAGCTGATGCTAAACACAGCAAGACCTAGTCAATTTTCAAGCCAAGGCTGACAAGTGCAAGTAGTATTGGCACCACAAAACACAAGGAGATGGTCCTCCTCAAAGAGACGATGTTGGCCAGCAATATTCAATCTTTGATAAGTCCCTTGTCATAAGCATCCTTGGAGTCACCAGTTGTCAGGCACCAACAGGAACATACGGTTGCAACAGCAGATTCAAAGTTGACTGCCCTGCATTGAAAGATTCACTTGTTGAAAATCGCAAAGCCTTTCCACCATCTACACGGCATGTCAGGAACAGGATGGAAAACTCACTATTTCCTTGGATGAGAGCAACTCGACAACACTAACGAAGAGCAAAACCATCAGAATGAAATTGTCATGGTCCGGTCCGTGAAGTCCGCATTCCGGTTCACGGTCTGGTCCATTGACCCTTGCTCCAGGTTTTCCTGTCTACCCTGTTTCTGTTCCTGTTGAGCACTAATTGAGGCAGCTGATTCTCGTTGGGGCTGGCTGCATAAATACCTCCAGCGACCAGGGCATGGCTGCTGGATTGTTCTTGTCCTTACTCCTTGTATCCCTTCCCCTACCTTTTGTTTCCTCGCCTGAAGCTTTGCCTTGTCTTGCCGGTAACTCTCGCCTCGCCTGAAGTTCTTGCCTTGCCTTGCATTGCCTGAGGCCTTGCCTTGTCTTACTGGTAACTCTCGCCTCGTCTTGCCTGAAGTCTTGGCCTGGAGCCACCCTGTACCTAGCTCCCTTCCTGTCCATTGCCTCCGCCAGGTAAGTCAGGCCGTATTGCCATTACCCTGCCGTTAGTTCTGTCCCTTCCTGTCCCTTGCCTCTGTCGGATAAGCCAGGCCGTATTGCCGTTACCCTACGGTTGGTTCTGTCTCTTGCCTCCGCTGGGTAAGTCAGGCCGTCTTTCCGTTACCCTGCGGTTGGTTCTGTCCTTTCCTGCCCCTTCCATCCGTCGGGTAAGCCAGGCCGTCTTGCCATTACCCTACGGTTGATTCTGTCCCTTTCTGCCCCTTGCCTCCGTCAGGTAAGCCAGGTCGTATTGCCGTTACCCTGCGGTTGGTTCTGTCCCTTCCTGTCGCTTGCCTCCGTCGGGTGGAGTACCGTACCCTGCCCAGGAGGAGCTTCAAGACCCCAAGCCTCGAGCCTCACCTCAAGCCAAGCTTCAAGACCCCAAGCCTCAAGCCTTGCCTCAAGCCTCTGGTCTCCAGCCTCACCTCAAGTCTGAAGACTCCAGCCTCGTCCTGCCTGCCAGCCAAGTCACGTTCTTGCCTAGTTCTGGGGTCTGAGCCAGAGGCAAGACCCAGGTTTTGGGTCCTTGTCTAGTCTCTGGCTCGGAGTCCAAGCCCGGGCTCCTAGCTCTCTTGTCCAGTTCTGTTCCGAGTTCCCGGTTTTCGTGTCCATGTCCTAGCCCTCACCCTGTATCCTAGTCCTGTCCCTAGTACTTCAGTGTCTGTGTCTTGCACTTGGGTCCGTTCCCAGCCACCTCCTTATGACAGAAATAGTTTGCTTGTGGGAGATTATAGCCAATAATGAAGAATAAAAAGGACTTTACCCCTGGAGCATTGAAGAATGTGGGGAGATCCGATAGAGATATTCAAACTTACGAGGGGTATAGATAAGGTAAATGCAAGCAGGGTTTTTCCACTGAGGTTAGGTGGGATTACAACCAGAGATCATAGGTTAAGGGTGAAAGATGAAATATTTAGAGTCATCTAGTCCATGCTGAAACCATTTAAACTGCCTACTGCCATTGACCTGTACCAGTTCCTTGGCGTCCACATCTCGGCTGACCTCACCTGGACTGCCCATATCTCTTTTCAGGTGGGGAAGCCCCAACAGAGGCTCTACTTCCTGAGGATGCTAAAGCACGCTCTCCTCCCTCATCACCTGCTGATCAACTTCTATTGGACAACTATAGAGAGCCTCCTGACGTATTGCTGTGCAGTGTGATTTGTCAGCTGCACAGAACAGAACAGGAAGGACTTGCAGTGGGTGGTGAGGGTAGTAGAGCGGGTTATTGGCACCACATTACCCTCCCTCAGAGACATTTATACTGGCAGACTTCAAAAGAAGGCTACTTGTATTTCAAAGGATCCCACTCATCCTGGACATCACCTGTTTCCCCCTCTACCTTCTGGGAAGAGATACAGAGCATTAAGGACGAAAACAAAGAGACTCCTTAACAGCTTCTACCCACAAGCAGTGAAACACCCCCTTCCCTTCTCCTGCCCCCCTCCTAAGACGGCGGCAGCTAAATGCATCACACTTCCAGGAATGGCAGGTGTGCAATAGTCCTACCCCACCATCCATATATTATTAATTTTGGACGGCACTCCTGAGGTTTTAGAGTTTATTTTATGTATATATTCTTTGTCATGCTGCAAAACGTTGAGCTGCTAAACTGTGTTTCATTGCTCCACAACAATGACAACAAAGATATTCTTCTTCTTCTTAAATATAGAACATAGAATAGTACAGCACAGTACAGGCCCTTCAGCCCACAATGTTGTGCCGACCATCAAACCCTGCCTCCCATATAAGCCCCCACCTTAGATTTCTCCATATACCTGTCTAGTAGTCTCTTAAACTTCACTTGTGTATCTGCCTCCACCACTGACTCAGGCAGTGCATTCCACGCACCAACCACTCTCTGAGTAAAAAACCTTCCTCTAATATCCCCCTTGAACTTCCCACCCCTTACCTTAAAGCCATGTCCTCTTGTATTGAGCAGTGGTGCCCTGGGGAAGGGGCGCTGGCTATCCACTCTATCTATTCCTCTTATTATCTTGTACACCTCTATCATGTCTCCTCTCATCCTCCTTCTCTCCAAAGAGTAGAGCCCGAGCTCCCTTAATCTCTGATCATAACGCATACTTTCTAAACCAGGTAGCATCCTGGTAAATCTCCTCTGTACCCTTTCCAATGCTTCCACATCCTTCCTATAGTGAGGTGACCAGAACTGGACACAGTACTCCAAGTGTGGCCTAACCAGAGTTTTATAGAGCTGCATCATTACATTGCGACTCTAAACTCTATCTCTCGACTTATGAAAGCTAACACCCCATAAACTTTCTTAACTACTCTATCTGCCTGTGAGGCAACTTTCAGGGATCTGTGGACATGTACCCCGAGATCCCTCTGCTCCTCCACACTACCAAGTATCCTGCCATTTACTTTGTACTCTGCCTTGGAGTTTGTCCTTCCAAAGTGTACCACCTCACACTTCTCCGGGTTGAACTCCATCTGCCACTTCTCAGCCCACTTCTGTATCCTATCAATGTCTCTCTGCAATCTTTGACAATCCTCTACACTATCTACAACACCACCAACCTTTGTGTCCTCTGCAAACTTGCCAACCCACCCTTTTACCCCCACATCCAGGTCATTAATAAAAATCACGAAAAGTAGAGGTCCCAGAACAGATCCTTGTGGGACACCACTAGTCACAATCTTCCAATCTGAATGTTCTCCCTCCACCACCATCCTCTGCCTTCTGCAGGCAAGCCAGTTCTGCATCCACCTGGTCAAACTTCCCTGGATCCCATGCCTTCTGACTTTCTGAATAAGCCTACCGTGTGGAACCTTGTCAAATGCCCTACTAAAATCCATATAGATCACATCCACTGCAATACCCTCATTTATATGCCTGGTCACCTCCCCAAAGAACTCTATCAGGCTTGTTAGACACGATCTGCCCTTCACAAAGCCATGCTGACTGTCCCTGATCAGACCATGATTCTCTAAATGCCTATAGATCCTATCTCTAAGAATCTTTTCCAATAGCTTTCCCACCACAGACGTAAGGCTCACTGGTCTATAATTACCCGGACTATCCCTACTACCTTTTTTGAACAAGGGAACAACATTCGCCTCCCTCCAATCCTCTGGTACCATTCCCGTGGACAACAAGGACATAAAGATCCTAGCCAGAGGTTCAGTAATCTCTTCTCTCGCCTCGTGGAGCAGCCTGGGTAATATTCTGTCAGGCCCCGGGGACTTATCTGTCCTAATGTATTTTAACAACTCCAACACCTCCTCTCCCTTAATATCAACATGCTCCAGAACATCAACCTCACTGATATTGTCCTCACCATCATCAAGTTCCCTCTCATTGGTGAATACCGAAGAGAAGTATTCATTGAGGACCTCGCTCACTTCCACAGCCTCCAGGCACATCTTCCCACCTTTATCTCTAATCGGTCCTACCTTCACTCCTGTCATCCTTTTTTTCTTCACATAATTGATGAATGCCTTGGGGTTTTCCTTTACCCTACTCGCCAAGGCCTTCTCATGCCCCCTTCTTGCTCTTCTCAGCCCCTTCTTAAGCTCCTTTCTTGCTTCCCTATATTCCTCAATAGACCCATCTGATCCTTGCTTCCTAAACCTCATGTATGCTGCCTTCTTCCACCTGACTAGATTTTCCACCTCACTTGTCACCCATGGTTCCTTCACCCTACCATTCTTTATCTTCCTCACCGGGACAAATTTATCCCTTACATCCCGCAAGAGATCTCTAAACATCAACCACATGTCCATAGTACATTTCCCTGCAAAAACATCATCCCAATTCACACCCGCAAGTTCTAGCCTTATAGCCTCATAATTTGCCTTTCCCCAATTAAAAATTTTCCTGTCCTCTTTGATTCTATCCTTTTCCATGATAATTATAAAGGCCAGGGAGTGGTGGTCACTGTCCCCCAGATGCTCACCCACTGAGAGATCTGTGACCTGACCCGGTTCATTACCTAATACTAGATCTATAATGGCATTCCCCCTGGTCAGCCTGTCCACATACTGTGACAGGAATCCATCCTGGACACACTTAACAAACTCTGCCCCATCTAAACCCTTGGAACTAATCAGGTGCCAATCAATATTAGGGAAGTTAAAGTCACCCATGATAACAACTCTGTTATTTTTGCACCTTTCCAAAATCTGCCTCCCAATCTGCTCCTCTGTATCTCTGCTGCTACCAGGGGGCCTATAGAATACCCCCAGTAGAGTAACTGCTCCCTTCCTGTTCCTGACTTCTACCCATACTGACTCAAAAGAGGATCCTGCTACATTACCCACCCTTTCTGTAGCTGCAATAGTATCCCTGACCAGTAATGCCACCCCTCCTCCCCTTTTTCTGTCCTCTCTATCCCTTTTAAAGCACTGAAATCCAGGAATATTGAGAATCCATTCCTGCCCTGGTGCCAGCCAAGTCTCTGTAATGGCCACTACATCATAATTCCATGTATGTATCCAAGCTCTCAGTTCATCACCTTTGTTCCTGATGCTTCTTGCATTGAGGTACACACATTTCAGCCCTTCTACCTTACTGTCTTTACACTGTTTATTCTGCTTCTCTTTCCTCAAAGCCTTTCTGTATGTTAGATCTGGCTTTACTCCATGCACTTCTTTCACTGCTCTATCGCTCTGGGTCTCATCCCCCTCGCAAATTAGTTTAAACCCTCCCGAACCATGCTAGCAAACCTACCTGCAAAGATATTGCTCCCCCTTGAGTTCAGGTGCAACCCATCCAATCTGTACAGGTCCCACCTTCCCCAGAAGAGATCCCAATCATCTAAAAATCTAAAATCCTGCTCCCTGCACCAACTCCTCAGCCACACATTCAACTGCCATCTCCTCCAATTCTTACCATCTCTGTCATGTAGCACTGGCAGCAATCCTGAGAATGCCACCCTTGAGATCCTGTTCTTCAGCCTTCTGCCTAATTCCCGAAACTCACACTTCAGGACCTCATCCCTCTTCCTGCCTATGTCGTTGGTCCCAACATGTATCACGACTTCTGGTTGCTTTCCCTCTCGTACCAGGATGTCGTGCACCCAGTCAGAGACATCCCAGACCCTGGCACCCGGGAGGCAACAAACCATGCTGGTGTCCTTCTCACGTCCACAAAATCTCCTGTCTGCTCCCCTGACTATAGAGTCTCCAATGACGACAGCTCTCCTCTTCTCCGTCCCACCCTCCAGCACCACAGGGTCAGACTCAGTGCCGGAGGCCCTGCCACCATGGCTCACATCTGGTCGGTCATCCCCGCCAACAGTATCCAGGATGGTAAACTTATTATTCAGGGGAATGGCTACAGGGATGCTCTGCACTACCTGTCTGCTCACCTTCGCTTTCCCCCCTCTGACTGTCACCCAACGACCTGCTTCCGACAGCCTAGGTGTGACTACCTCCCTGTAGCTCTCACCTATGACTGCCTCATTCTCCCTTATGAGTCGAAGGTCATCCAGCTGCTGCTCCAGATTCTTTACACGGTCTTCCAGATGGCCCAGCCGTATGCACTTCTGGCAGATGTGACTCTGCGGGAGAGGGGCGTTCCCCTGAGACTGCCACATCGCACATGAGAGGCACATCACCGTCTCAGGAGACATTGTAAAAACTAACTGGGAACAAGCTCATCCTCCACCTCTTCTCGTCGAAGCCTCTCGAGTCAAAGCCTCAAAGCTCCACTCCTTCACTGGCCCACTCACGCTCTGGCCACTTCGCTTGAGCTATCCTCTATTTATCTGTTTGAGCTTTTCAAAATGTTTGGTCACCTGACCTCGACTGCCCAATCAGCTGCTTTCTGCTGAGTCTGAGCTATTCAAATCTTGATTGTCTGATCAACGGTTTTCTGCTGATCTATCCAAATCTTGATTGACTTGATTGCACAGACTAACTGCCAAAACTGCCAGAATCCCTCGAGTCAAAGCCTCAAAGCTCCACTCCTTCACTGGCCCACTCACGCTCTGGCCGCTTTCCTACATGTATAGTCCATAACATTTTCCCTGACTAGCAACACCACTCCTCCTCAATTCCTCCTGCTCTGTCACATCTAAAACAATGGAACCCTGGAATACTGAGCTGCCAGTCCTCCCCCTTCTGCAAACAAGTCTCATTAATATCTACAATGTCATAATTCTGGATGTTGATCCAAGCCCTGAGCTCAACTACCTTTCCTATGATACTTCTTGCATTGAAATATACACAGCTCGGGACACTAGTCACACCATGCTCAACCTTTGATTTAAAAGGAACCGGAGGGGAACTATTTCACTCAGAAGGTGGTGAGAGTGTGGAATGAGCTGCCAGAGGAAGTGGAGAAGCCAGGTTTGACTGCAACATTTAAGAGGAGTTTGGATAAGTACACGGGTGGAAGGAATATGGAGGGCTGTGCTCAGGTGTGGGTTAATGGCACTAGGCAGAGTAACAGTTTAGCATGGACTAGAAGGGCTGAAGGGCCTGTTCCTGTGCTGCAGTGCTCTATGACTCTAAAAACAGATGGCAATGGTTGTAGGGTAGAAGGGAAGAGCATCTGTAAAATACACAATTAAACAAGTTTGTTTCAGGGTGTGGAGGAAACCAGCTTGACAATGAGCAAAATTTCAAGGTTGCAGGTATGAATGTGCTCTGTAATAAATTTAGTCAATTTGTCATCACCAGCATAAGATTGAATTTGGATGGACAATGTACAAAGAAGGTCACTGATGTTGAGGACAGTGGGAAAGAGTAAACAACAGCAGTAAATGAAAATCAAAAGACTGCAGACACTTGAAATCTCCGAATCAGAATCCGGTTTAATATCACTGGCATATGTCATGAAATTTGTTGTTTTGTGGCAACAGTACATTACAATACAAGGGGTGATTGATAAGTTCGTGGCCTAAGGTAGAAGGCGATGAGTTATTAACTTCAAACCTTTTGCATAATCACTCGAAGAGTTGAACTGCAAGTACATGTAACGAGAGCAGTATAACTCACCTCCTTCTACCTTAGGCCATGAATTTATCAATCACCCATCTGTGGACACTTTCTGGAGGTCCAAGATCCGTTTGCTCCACAACCGCTGGACTAAGTGTGTAAATGCAGGAGGGGACTATGTTGAAAAATAAATGTGCTAGGTTTTCTAAAATTGACTCCTTCTACCTTAGACCACGAACTTATCAATCACCCCTCGTACATAAAAATAAAATAGAAATACATAATAATAAATAAAGCTATAAGGTGCTTACACAGAAGGAGAGGAGTTTCTCACATTTTTGCAGTTCTTTGTTCTGAGAGAAAGAGGCAAATTTCTGGTAATTTATAGCTTGGTTTCTCATTCTCTTGATTTCCTTCTCAGGTTCCTACTCCCTCATTTTTTGCTTCCAAGTTTTTTTGCAATATAATTAGTAATTTGTTGTTTTTTCTTAATTAGCCCATTTAAAAAACCTAGACGTCAGCAAGTCTGGAGGTCTAAGCCTTGAGATCGATAAGTCCGAGGGCCAAACCCCAATATCAGTGGATGTAAAGGTCGAAGCCCCTAGGCTGGCAAATCCGGAGGTCAGAGGCCCAATGTCTGTGAGTCCAGGGCCATGATCTCAAGGTCAGGGGCTTGGAGGTGACTTGCCATGGGGTTGGGAGGCCTATCTGTATATGTGTGTGTGTGTGTGTGTGTGTGTGTGTGTGTGTGTGTGTGTGTGTGGGGGCGGGGAAGGCATTTGTTTTGCTGTTGTTCCTTGTTGTATGGTAGCTGTGTGTTGTTTTGCTGAACATGGTGGATGTGCTATGTTGGTGCCACAATGTTTGGCGACACTTGCGAGCTGCCCCCGGCACATAGTTGGGTGTGTTGATTGTTAACACAAACAACACATTTCACAATATGTTTCAATAAGAAATAAGAGTGGAGTACTTTTACCAATATTCCTTACTGACCATCTTTCAAACAGTAACTTCAGTTCACTATCATAAACACAAGAGATTCTGCAGACGCTGGAATTCCAGAGTGACATACACACAAAATGCTGTAGGAACTCAGCTGGTCAGGCAGCAGCTATGGAAATGCATAAACAGTTGACGTTTCAGTCCGAGATCCTTCATCCAGACTGGAAAAGAAGGGGGAACACGCCAGAATAAAAAGATGGCGGGAGGGGAAGGAGGATTAGCTAGAAGGTGATCGGTGAAGCCAAGTGGGTGTGAAGGGTAAAGGGCTGGAACAGAAGGAATCTGATAGGAGACGAGAGTGGACCATGGGAGAAAGGGAAGAAGGAGGGGTACCGGGGAGGTGATAAGCAGGTGAGGAGAAGATGTAAGAGGATACCAGAGTGCTGCCACGTATATAAATGTACATACATACACACACACATGCAGAAACACAAAAATCATTAACACACAAGTCTACTAAGGCAATATAGACCTCCAGCAGAAAGGTACAAACATATAAGCACATTTGCAAGGTAACACACATACAAATCACATGGGATATACATGAATCCCAATGCCACACGTACAACACAGAGACACGAACAAGTGGGATACTCTGTATACTGCCTTGCCGTCTTCCTGATAAAGAAAACACCTATTCACTTTACTCCTATCAAATGAATAGTTCATTAAAGATTATACCTGTTCCAAAAATGCCTAATTGAAGACATGTAGACATACAGTGCACTTGAGTGTGAATGGCTAATGGATTTTACTGTCCTATTTGTCTTGTGGAATCGCAGCTCACATTCAACATGCCTTATAATTATTTATGAGGAGATTGCTACTGGAAAGAGCGGTTACTGTTTCTGTGCCAGCTCCCTGCTGTGTCTTTTGAGCTGCATTTCTCTGCAGCTTTGTGGCTTTAGCTAGTTTGTCACTGTCTGTGTGTCACTGTGAAACCTGCACTGCCCTCACTTCTGCCATCCCTGCAGGCACTGGATTGAAACCTGGCAACCTCAAATGCAAATCATATTAACTCCAGAAATAATAAGTTCCCAGTATTTTACCTTCCCCGAATGCTACACCGACGAAGAGAAGTATGCACAGCTCACTGCAAAATATACAAATCCCCTCGATGCAAACTGTGGCTGTCTAGCTCACTAGAAGCTACATTCTACTATAGGGGTACCTTTTCTCCCTCCTCCTTCCTTCTTCTACTGCCCATTCTGGCCTCTTACCTCTTCTCCTCACCTGCCTATCACTTCCCCTGGTGCCCCTCCTTTCCTTTCTCCCATGGTCTACTCTCCTCTCCTGTCAGATTCTTCTTCTTCAGTCCTTTACCTTTTCCACCTTTCACCTCCCAGCTTCTTACTTCACCCTCCTTCCCCACCCACCTGACTTCACTTACCACTTTTTAGTTTGTACTCCTTCCCCTCCCCCCACCTTCTTATTCTGGCATCTTCCCCCTTCCTTTCCAGTACTGATGAGGCGTGTTGGCCCAAAACATCGACTGTTTATTCATTTCCATCGATGCTGCCTGACCTGCTGAACTGCTCAGCATTTTGTGTGTGATGTTCTGGATCTCCAGCATCTGCAGAATCTCTTGTGCATATTAAATCATTCTGACCTTAGCTTGTGCTATTCCACCCTGTATTACAGTTAAACGTACATCTCTTATGGAAAGGCTCTAGAATATGGTACAGCTTAGAACAACACTCCTTAAAATATCATTGAAAACATTTCAAGAAACAACCCAGCTGTCTTTATTCACACACAAAGCGGGAATTTGATAATGTTTTATTTTATTTTATTCTTTTTTTAAATTCAGTGTAGAACAGGCCCTTCCAGCCCAACAAGCCACGCTGCCCAGCAACCCACCTATTAAAGCTATCCTAACCACAGGACAATTTATAATGACCAATTAATCAACAAACTGGTACATATTTGGACTGGGGTGGAGGTACTGGAACACCTGAAGGAAACACAAGTACTCACAGGAAGAATGTGCCAACTTCCTTACATAAATGAACTCCAAACTCTGATGCCCTGAGCTATAATAGCATTGCGCTAACCACTACATTACTGTGGCACCCTACGTTCCAACAGAAGCTGATATTGATCCCTATTGAACATCCCTATCTCCCAAAGACATCCTTGAATGAGCTGTGTGTCCACGCAAATGTCCCCAGAAGAATAGAAGAATCATAGATTTGAAAAATGCACCCCCAACAACTGGGAGAATTAGAGAGTGAAGAGATGGGACAAAGACTTCACAGATTGAAGGCAGAGACAGCGAAAGATGAGGGATCAAATAAGAAGGAAGAAAGAAAGCAGGGCAATGTAGACGGGGAATCAAAGGAGTGTGGGTGAGAGGGTGTGAAGATGAAAGTCTGCAGTGGGGTCAGAAAAGAGAAACTACAAAAAGGTACAACCAAAAATCTGGCCAGCCCCACTCAGCTACATCCCCAGGGTCTAACAATCATCGGCATCATTTGTCAAGGCACAATGTCCCTTTCCCTTCCAAGGGAACAGGTCTTAATATTCAAATCTGAGCTTGTGAGAGAAAAAAAAAAGAATTAAATAATTGTTGTGGCATAGAAGGAGGTAATTTGGCTCATAACTATTCCTTCTAAAATATCTACTCAATTTCCTTCCATTTCCACCAGCTCTATGGGCCATGATTTCCAGAATCAAAGGTGGTGATGAATCAGCATATAGGAGGCAGATTGAAAATCTGGCTGAGTGATCAAGGAACTGAATATTAACTTCAGGAGGAGGAAATTGGAAGTCCATGAGCCAGTCCTCATCAGGAGATCAGAGGTGGAGAGGGTCAGCAACTTTAAATTCCTTTATTTTATTTCAGAGAATCTGTCCTGGGACCAGCATTTAAGTGCAATTACAAAGGAAGCATGGTAGCACCTCTACTTCCTTAGGACTTCACAAAGATTTAGCATGACATCAAAAACTTTGACAAACTTCTACCGATGCGCAGTGGAGAGTATATTGACTGGTAGCATCATAGCCTGAAATGGAAACGCCAATGCCCTGTGTTATGTTTGTTCTTAATAAAGACAAATGTGGCATGGGTAAATGCCAGAACATTTTATTACTGAACTCTGCTCTACACTGAGCACTTGCGAACAGCTCACCATTGAAGCTTCTGATTCCAGGTAAACTGCCTGCTCTGTCCAATGGGAACTTAAGTTCTTTATTATGCACATAATAATAAATAAAGAGAACAAACACAATACGATGTCCTCATAAACCTGCAAGGAACAATAATCCTTTCCAACACAGATAGCTACATTCTTTAGCCAGTCCCCTTTTCATTCATCAACTTTCAGTCTGTCTCTGAGGTGGTTTAATGATCCTGTTTGGTCTGCTGTTTGTTTCCATAGGTGTATTGCTTGTGTTTGGTATATTAATATTTGTGACTCTAATCAACATGTTCACTGTCTACATCTGCTAGCCCCTTTGGTGTACTAACAGGTGATGCATTACAACTACGGTTTGGAGCTTGTGGTCGTAAATCCACACAATTCCTCCACAGTGGTGTCCCTTGCTCCATCTGGATCTGGTAAGGCTGTGGAGCTGCTTCCTCTTGCAGATATCCTTTCATGGACCATGTGCTAGAATCGTGATCTCAGATTCGCATTTGCTCTGCAGACTTCAGAAGTGGTAAACTTTTCACAGCCTTGACATGATACTGTTCCTGTTTCTCTTCTCTCTTCACTTTAGTCAATTTGACCTTGTGTGCTCCTTTAGGTGCCTACAGGTTTTTGTGCACTGGAAGGTCAGTGGGTATGAGTCGACCCATCAGCATTGGGGCTGGTGAAAGGCCATTCTGTAGTGGCGCACTTCTGTAAAGCATTAGACTTTTGTGGAAATCCTTTTATCCATCTTGTTCTTTCTTCATGAGGCCTTTCACTACCTTGACCAAACTCTCTGCTAGGCCATTAGATTTTGGGTGATGTGGGCTTGAAGTTATATGTCGAAATGTCCATTCATTGGCAAAGGACTCAAATTCACAGCTGGAAAATTGTGGTCCATTGTCTGATACCACTTCACAAAGAACTCCATGCCTCACTAACATAGCTTTCAGGAAAGTGATGACTGCTCTGCTGAACGTTGATTGCATTGTTGCAACTCTGGGTAATTGGAAAAGTAGTCTGTTACAACAATATGACTCTTCCCATTACAATCAAACAAATCCTCTTTAACTTTAAAGTACGGCCTGTCTGGTACAAGGTGTGATGTAAGCAGATCTGCTTGCTGCTTTGGTCTGTAGTTAAGACATATTTCACATGAAGCAGTGATCTGGCTGATGTCTTGGTTCATTCTTGGCCAGTATATCACTTCACAAGTTCTATGTTTACATTTTTCCTCACAAAGATGCCTTTCATGTATCTTCTGGAGCATTTCCTTGTGTAGTGACACTGGAATCACAAATCTGTCCCCTTTGAAGACCATATCTTCCACTATTGACAGTTCAGCTTTCCATGCCCAATAATCCCGAATACACACTGGACAGTCATTCTTAGTTGCTAGCCATCCTTTCCATATTGTATCTTTGAGTACTTTCATTGTTTCATCTGTCTCTGCTGCTTTCCTAACCTTCTCTGTTTTATCAGGAGATACCGGACTGGAGTTGACAATCATGTCAACATAGGTCTGTATATCAGCATTAATCTCTAGGTCTCTCTTTTCTTTCTTGTTGACTGCTTGAGACTATGCATCTGTGGCAAACATGTATTTTCCTGCTGTGTAGATGATCTTCACATCATATTTCTTCAGCCTTATCAACACATGCTGTATCTTCACAGGACAGTCATTCAGTGGTTTGGATATAATTGAGACCAGTGATTTATAGTCTCTCTCCACTTCAAAAACTCGTCCATAGATGTACTGATGGAACTTTTCATAGGCATATGTGCTGGCAAGAAGCTCCTTCTCTATCTGTGCATAGTTGACTTCTGCACTTGTTAAAGCCCTTGATGCACAGGCCACAGGTTGCCATATGTCATCATGGTGCTGCAGTAGTGCTGCTCCAAGGCTGTACTGGGACGCATCAGCTGAGATCCTAGTACACCTTTTCGAATCATAAAACTTCAGCAAGGGTTCTTCAGTTAGGACTATTTTCAGAATCTGGAAACATTCTTCTTGCTTGTCAGACCAAATTCACTCATTTTGCTGCTCAAGGGGAAGCCTAAGTGGTATTGACACAATCGAGGGTTGAGGGTTAAACTCAGCCAGGTAAGTCACCATCCCCAAGAAACAGCTCATCTTCTCTTTGCTTTGGACCCACACCATCAGGTTCAGGAACAGTTATTGCCCCTCAACCATCAGGCTCTTGAACCAGAGGAGCTAACTTCACTTACCCCATCACTGAACTGTTTCCACAACCAATAGACTCACTTTTAAGGACTCTTCATCTCATGTTCTCAGTATTTATTTCTTATTTACTTATTATTTGTTTCTCTTTTGTACTTGCAGAGTTTGTTGTCTTTGGCGCGGTGGCTGGTTGTCTGTCCTGTTGGGTATGGTTTTTCATTGATTCTATTCTGTTTCTTGGATTTACTGTGCGTGCGTACAAGAAAATGAATCTCATGGTTGTATATGGTGACATACATGTACTTCAATAATAGATATAGTTTGAACTTTGAAATATGATCTAAGTGACTTTGACCATGCAATAGCTATTGGTGCCAGATGGGATGATTTGAGTATCTCAGATACTGCTGATCTCCTGGGATTTTCACACACAACAATCTCTAGAGTTTACAGAGAATTGTGTGAAAAAAAAACATCCAGAGAGCACAGCTCTGTAGGCGAAATCACTTTGTTAATGAGAGGGGTTAGAGGAGAATGGGCAGACTGGTTGAAGCTGACAGAAAGGCAACAGTAACTCAAATAAGCATGTGTTACAACAGTGGTGTGCAGATGAGCATCTCTGAATGCACAACAGTTAAACCTTTAAGTGGATGGGCTATAGCAGCAGAAGACCACACACATATAGGAGAGATTCCGGAGGATTGGAGGGTTGCAGATATTGTTCCCTTATTCAAGAAAGGGAGTAGAGATGGCACAGGAAATTATAGACCAGTGAGTCTTTCTTCAGTGGTTGGTAAGTTGATGGAGAAGATCCTGAGAGGCAGGATTTATGAACATTTGGAGAGGCATAATATGATTAAGAATTGTCAGCATGGCTTTGTGAAAGGCACGTCGTACCTTACAAGCCTAATTGAATTTTTTGAGGATGTGACTAAACACATTGATGAAGGTAGAGCAGTAGATGTAGTGCATATGGATTTTCAGCAAGGCATTTGATAAGGTACCCCATGCAAGTAAGGAGAAAGTAAGGAGGCATGGGATCCAAGGGGACCTTGCTTTATGGATCCAGAATTGCCCACGGAAGGCAAAGAGTGGTTGTAGACAGGTCATATTCTGCATGGAGGTTGGTGACCAGTGGTGTGCCTCAGGGATCTATTCTGGGACCCCTTCTCTTTGTGATTTTTATAAATGACCTGGATGAGGAAGTGGAGGGATGGGTTAGTAAATTTGCTGATGACACAAAGGTCAGGGGTGTTGTGGATAGTGTGGAAGTCAGAGGTTACAGTGGGACATCAATAGGATGCAAAACTGGGCTGAGAAGTGGCAGATGGAGTTCAACCCAGATAAGTGTGAGGTGGTTCATTTTGGTAGGTCAAGTATGATGGCAGAATATAGTATTAATAGTCAGACTCTTGGCAGTGTGGAGGATTAGAGGGATCTTGGGTCCGAGTCCATAGGACATTCAAAGTTGCTGCACAGGTTGACTCTGTTCTGGCCTTCATGAATTGTGGGATTAAGTTTAAGAGCCGAGAAGTAATGTTGCAGCTATATAGGACCCTGGTCAGACCCCACTTGGAGAACTGTGCTCAGTTCTGGTCACCTCACTACAGGAAAGATGTGGAAACTATAGAAAGGGTGCAGAGGAGATTTACAAGGATGTCGCCTGGATTGGGGAGCATGACCTATGAGAATAGGTTGAGTGAACTCGGCCTTTTCTCCTTGGAGCGATGGAGGATGAGAGGTGACCTGATAGAGGTGTATAAGATGATGAGAGGCATTGATCGTGTGGATAGTCAGAGGCTTTTTCCCAGGACTGAAATAGCTAACATGAGGGCACAGTTTTAAGGTGCTTGGAAGCAGGTACAGAGGAGATGTCAGGGGTAAGTTTTTTACACAGAGAGTGGTGAGTGCATGGAATGGGCTGCCGGTGACGGTGATGGAGGCATGTATGATAGGGTCCTTTAAGAGACCCCTGGATAGGTACATGGAGCTTAGAAAAATAGAGGGCTATGAGTAACCCAAGGTAACTTCTAAAATAAGTACATACTTGGCATAGCTTTGTCGGCTGGAAGGCCTGTACTGTGCTGTAGGTTTTCTATGTTTCTACATACACTTAGTGGCCACTTTACTAGGTGCACTCCTGTACCTTTATCATGCTTGGGGAACTGAGTCCAGGCAAAAGAAGGAAAGATTGACTGAAACGAACACTGTAGGGCAGTTTGCAATGCATGCCATCGCTCAAATTACTCAGGTTAAACTTCAATAGTTGTCTGTGACAATATCAGCATTCATTGTAAATCATGAACAGTAAATCATTTCCAAACTGCATGTGAAGGGCATGATGGAGCTACAATATGACTACTGACACATAGCCATCATTGTAGCTACTGACACCTGGTGAAGCTGACAATGTACGTCAGAGTTCAGATTCAAAGTCGCTGGTGTAAAAGCCACAGCTGAGATCTGAAATTAAAGCAGAGGAAGGACCAACAAAATGTTTAGTGGCGGTATGGATTTCTTGTTGGATTTCCAATATTTTACTATTAATAGTTCATCTGTTTCTTAGCAAGAGCAGCTGAATGTTCAAGAGTGGCCCTGCTACTTAGGAAACTAAACCCTATGGCTTGATTGAGTCAATTGATTTTTAGCAGAGTGACTGGACAGCCTCAATCCACAGTTGGTCTCCCACAGATCCAGTAATCAATGGAACACTATTATTGCATCTATCACAGACAGGTTGATCTCTGACAGTTTGTCACTGGTGCTTTTCTCTCTGTTTTTCTTCCAAATGAATGCTCCTCTCTTGGACTGTGACCTAGCAGGTACTCATTCACTTTCTAAGACTGCCTAATATAATGCATCTAATCAGGTGGCATGGTAGCCTAGCAGTTATAACAATGCTTTACAATACCAGTGACGCGGGTTCAGTTCCCTCTGTTGCCTGTAAGGAGTTTGTACTTTCTCCCCATGCATTTCCTCTGAGTGCTCCGATTTCCTCCCACATTCCAAAGAAATACTGGTGGGTAGGTTAATTGGTCATTGTAAATTGTCCTGTGATTAGATAAGGGTTAACTCAGGGGGCTGCTGGGTGGTGAGTTGCTGGAAGGAACTGAATGAGAGAATGACCCCAGGGGTAAGCGTGGGAGAGAAGATACGACAGAAGCTTAAAATGTTATGTGAAAATACAACCGTCCAACATCAACTTAAAAAACATAGAACATAGTCAACAGCATAGTATAGGTCAGCACTTATCCTACTCTAAGATCAATCTAATCCTTCTCTCCAAGATAGCCTACATTTTTCTATCATTCATGTGCTGACATACAAGTTTCTTAATGTCCCTAATGTACCTGCCTCTACCACCACCCCTGCTAGGATGTTCCACATACCACCACTCTCTGTGTAAAATTCAGTGTTGGAGTTCTACGAACTTCCTTTACAGATGATTAGCTGAAATGATCTAGAACCATTCTACCTGGTTCCTGATATCTGTGAACTTGCACCTAACTGCAGTGAGAAATAGTTGTTAAGAACAGAAAATTGTTACTCCTTTCTGCCCTGTTTCAGGAATTGTAACCCTTCTCTACATTCAGAGTATCATTATCAAGGATGTGGTTTTGGGGTACTTGGAGGCATATGAGAAGGTAGGCCAAAGGCAGCATGATTCCCTTAAGGGGAAATCCTGCCTGACAGATCTGTTGGAATTCTTTGAGGAAGTAACAGACAGGCTGACAAAGGAGAGTCAGTGGAAGTTGCTTACTTGGATTTTCAGAAGGCCTTTGACAAGGTGCCATACATGAGGCTGCGTAACAAGATAAGAGCTCATGGCATTACAGGAAGATAGTAGCATGGGTAGAAGATTGACTGACTGGCAAAAAGTCAGAAAAAAGGGAGCCTATTCCGGTTAACTGTGGTGACCAATGGTGTGCCACAGATGTCTGTGTTTGGACTGCCTTGTTTCACACTATATGTCAACGATTTTGGTGACAGAATTGATGGCTTTGTTAAGAAAGCAGTGAGTCTGCAGAAGGACTTGGACAGATTGGGAGAGTGGGCAAAGAAGTGGCAGATGGAATATAGTGTAGAAAAGTGTATGGTCATGCACTTTGGCAGAATTAATAAAGGCACTGACTATTTTCTAAGTGGAGAGAAAATTCAAAACTCAGAGGTGCAAAGGTACTAGGGAGTCCTTGTGCAGGATTCCCTAAAAGTTAACTTGCAGGTTAAGTCAATGGTAAGGAAGGCAAATGCAATGTTAAATTTCACTTCAAGTGGACTAAAATATACTGTAAGAGCAAGGATGTGATGCCAAGTCTTTATAAGGCATTAATCAGACTGCACTTGCAATATTGTGAGCAGTTTTGGGCCACTTATCTAAGAAAAGATGTTCTGGCATTGGAGAGGGTCCAGAAGAGGTTCATGAGAATAATTCCAGGAATGAAAGAGTAAATGTATAGGGAACATTTGATGACTCTGGGCCAGTACTTGCTGGAGGACAGAAGAATGAGGTGGTATCTTATTGAAACCTATCGAATACTGAGAGGCCTGGACAGAGTGGTTGGGAGAGGATGTTTCTTATATTGGGTGAATCTAGGACCAGCGTCAGAATAGAGGGACGTCCATTTAGGACAGTGATGAGAAGAAATTCCTTTAACCAGAGGGTGCTGAATCTATGGAATTTATTGCCACCGATAGCTGTGGAGGCCAAATCATTGGATATATTTAAAGCAGAGGTTGATAGGTTCTTGGTTAATCAGGGTATCAAAGGTTACTGGGAGAAAGCAGGAGAATGAGGTTGAGATAAATAATAAATCAGCCTTAATTGAACAGCAGAGTAGACCTGATGGGCTAAGTGGCCCAATTCTGTCTTTTGGTCCGATTGGTGTGATGTTTTGCAAATGTGAATGAAGTTCATACTTCACATCTCCGTACCAAATGTCATATTGTTAATAAAAATATACTGGGAACACTGAGCAGGTCGGGCAAAACTGAATCAGAATCTGAACTGGGTTTAATAGCAATGGCATATTGTTGTGAAATTTGTTGTTTTGCAGCAGCAGTACATAAATAATAACAGAACTATACATTACCATGACGCATAGGAGCAGAAGTATATATCCAAAAGTTAAATTAAATTAGTGCGAAAAGAGAGCAAAAAAAGTGTAGTAGTGTACATGGGGTTACTGTCCATTCAAAAATCTGATGGCAGAGAGGAAGAGTCTGTTCCTGAAATGTTGAGTGTGTCCTGAATCTCCGGTCCCTCCTTCTTGATGGTGGCAATGAGAAGAGGGAATGTCCTGGATCATGGATGCCGCCTTCTTGAGGCATCACTTTTGAAGGTATCCTCGATGCTGGGGAGGCGAGTGCTGGCTGAATTTACAACTTTCTGCAGCTTTTTCCAATCCTGTAAAGCCGCCTCTCCATACCAGCAAACAACAGTACCGATGAAAAATCTTCAGCCTGAAATGTAAACTGTTTCTCTTCCCACAGATGCCGTCTGACTGCTGAGTGTTTCCAACATATTCACGAAGTCATAGAGTTATACGCATGGAAACAGGCCCAGCAACCCACTGATTTAACCCTCGCCTACTTACAGGACAATTTACAATGACCAATTAACTACTAACTTGTACGTCTTTGGACTGTGTGTGGAAAGTGTAGCACCTGAAGGAACCAGATGCCGTTCATGGGGAGGGCATACAAACTTCTTACAGAGGACACACAGAAGCTGAACGCCCAAGTTGGTGCAGTCTTTCGTTGATTCCATTATCGTTATTAATCTATTATGGATTTATTGAGCATGCTCACAAGAAAACAAATCTCAGGGTTGTATATGGTGACATACATACACTTTGATAATAAACTTACCTTGAACTTTGAACTGAACCCTAATCGAGCTGTAATAGCATCGCACTAACCACTACACTACCATGTCGCCCCATCCTATTTTTATTCCAGATTTCCAGCATCTACGGTATTTTGAATCACATCTACAAGTATGCTGATGATATAAAATGAGGTGTAGATTTTGGGGGGGTGGGGAGAAGGATGTAAAAAGACAAGGATGAAGACAACCTGAGCGAGTGGGTAGAGATCACGGCAGATGAAGTATAATGTTAAAAAAATGTAGTTATCAAGTTCGGTGGACAAAGTAGACAACTAGAGAATGTTTAAATGCTGAAAGATTTAGTAATGTTGACATTCAAAGTGACCTGGGTGTCTTTGAATACAAATCCCTGTAAGTAATATTTGGGTGCTACAATTGATTAAGCAAATAAATGGTATATTGCCCTTTATGTTAGAAGATTTAAGTACATGGGCAAAGGTGTTTTTTCTGCAATTTTAATGAGATTTGATGAGACTGCTTATGGAGTATTGTTTACAGTTTTGGTCTCCTTACCTAAAATGGATATAAAAATACAGAAAGTGCTACAGAGAGTCCAGGGATGTGTGTGTAGTTGCTATGTAGGAGGGAAGGGTTAAGATAAAACGTGGGCCCAATTTTGTGGGCTATAGGGCCTGTACTGTGCTGTAGTCTTTGTTCTCTGTTCTGTAAGTTGATGTTGGATGGTTGGATTTTCATATAGCAATGGGATTGCCGTACAGGGAGTGAACGAGTAGACTGGGCCTATGTTCTCTAAAATTTAGAAGAATTAAAGAAGATGTAATAGAAACTTACAAAATTCTTACAGAGCTTAATAATCTACAGGCAATGAGAATGAGAACCAGGGAGTTACAGTTTCAAAGTAAAGGGAAGGCCATTTAGACCAATACGAGAAGTAAATCTCTTCATCAAAAGGTGGTGAATGCTTGGAATTCTCTGTGCAAGAGGGCTGTGGAGGTCAGTCAATGTTTGTTCAAAAGTGTGACTGATAGATTTTTGAACGTTAAGTAAAACAATGTAAATAGTCTCGGGGAGAGAAAATGATGCCAATACAGAAGATCAGCAGTGAGCTTGGTAAAGTAGAGCAGGCAGAGGCAGGTGGCTGATCAGTCATGCAAAAAGCTGGGAAGATGAGGTGAATAGAATTGAATCCACATTCCAGGCCTGGGCAGCCAGTGTGACTGCAACCTGAGCTCAGTCCCTCTCCACTCCTCATCATCCCTACCTTATGTTTCCTCCACTTCAGTAACTTTGCCCTCCACCACATCACTTGTTCCACATGCACTCACATTCAATCCCCTCATCTGCCTACACACCCACCTTCACTATTCCTCACCTTCACTCTTACTCATTCTGCCTCACCCACCTGCCCAGTGACAGAGGGAAGGTCAGAAATGCGTTACGATAAACTGCATGCATGAACCTTCACTCACTTTGTTGGACCATGTGTTGGTTGTCTGTCATATCCGACAGTGGCAGGAAACGTGTGTGGAAGAGTTTTTAAAGTGGAAAAGACATTGCACTGGGGCAGTTCCACTCTCTTGACTTTGGAAGTACGGTTCCAGTGGTATAGCTGGTTGTCACATACCGGGGTCTTCCTTGTCGCAGTGGATAACTATGGCTTCTTCTGTGCCTTGTCATTCTCTTCGCACTCCACAAGGTGTTGCAGCATCATGTTCCTGGCAGACGGACCTCATTTGTGATCGCATCTGCCCAATCTGCCAGAACTGACTTTGAGTGCTCGGACAGGGTACCCTCACCTGGTTCAGCTCACCTGTTGTTACATGCAAACAGCTACTTGAAGCTACAGATGAGAGTTCTGATGGGGACCAAAGGTCAGTGAGCTGCCCTAGAATAGACAAGACAAGCCCCTTCACTCTCTCCCTGGACATACCATACACCACATTTGACCACGTAAACTCCATAAAAAATTGAACTGGTGATTTCATTGTAATTACCATTTGTAAAGATTATCTAGAGAAATTAAAGATATCACTAGATACCAATAGGTGCCAAAATAAAATAAAAAGTACTGACCCTAAACATCAATAGTCTGTTTCCCTCTATTGATGCTGAGATCCTTCAGTAGTTTGTTTTGTCCATCTGCAGTCTCTTGGGAGAGGGGAGCCATGGGAGAGGGAAGCGATGGGAGAGGGTCTCACAGAACTCTCATTGGAGAGGGTCTCACGGAACTCTCATTGGAGAGGGGAGTGATGGGAGAGGGGAGCGATGGGAGAGGGCAGCGATGGGAGAGGGGAGTGACGGGAGAGGGGAGTGACGGGAGAGGGGAGCGATGGGAGAGGGTTTCACGGAACTACTCCCCACTTTGCTACTCCATTGCAAAGTCTCTTCCCGCTCTAATGAGAGTTCCGTGAGACCCTCTCCCATCGCTCCCCTCTCCCATCACTCCCCTCTCCAATGAGAGTTCTGTGAGACCCTCTCCCATCACTCTCCTATATATCCACTGAAGCGCAGTGATTAGCATGACGCAATTACAGCTCAGGGCATTCTGGAGTTTGGAGTTCAGTTCCAGTGCAGTCTGTAAGGAGTTTGTACATTTTCCCCTCGAACATGTGGGTTTCCTCTGGGTGTCCCTGTTTCCTCCCACAGTCCAAAGACATCGGTTATTAGGTTAATTGGTCATTGTAAATTGTTCTGTGATTAGGCTAGTGTTAAATAGGTGGGTTACTAGGCAATGCGGCTTGTAGAGCCGGAAGGGCCTGTTCCATGCTGTATTGCAAAATAAAATAAAATAATTATTTCTACTGCTCTCTTCTTCTTCAACGCAAGGATGATGTTTTCCCTGGCTTAAGTGACTGCAACCAGTGATCATAGACCTCAAACAAGTGGTCACCCGCTCAAGAGAAAGAAGGGAATTTCTTCAACCAGAAGTTGATGAATCAATGCACTGATTGCAATTAACACAATGATCGATAAGATTCTGGATACTAGGGGAAATCAGAGCTAAGGAGTTTTGTTTGTCCTCAGCAACCAACTGCTTAGTTGAAGAATATTGCTCCTAGTCATCATCTCTGCATTCTACTCTGTCACATCCTATAAGAGTTTGACCTTTCTATAGGGAAAAATATTGGGACTGGAGCCAATTGGATAGTTCTACCAAACCATACTATGGTGGATCAAATGGTCTCCGTATATGCTACATCACTCTCTTTTTTATAGACTGCTACAACATGGAATCAGGCACCTCAGCCCGTCTAATCCATGCTAACCTAGACTTCAACCCACACATCAAACCATAACCTCTCCTATTAATGTACGTATCCAGACCTCTCTTAAATATTGCAATTAAACCTGTATCCATCACCTCTGCTGGCAGCTCATTCCACACTCGCACCATCCTCTGATGGTTTCCCCATCAGGTTTCCCTTAAATATTTCACCCTTAACCTATGACCTCTAGTTCTAGTTCACCCAACCTCAAGGGAAAGAGCCTCTATGTACATTATTCACCCTATCTATACCCCTCATAATTCTGTAAACCTCTATCAAATCTACCATCATTCCCCTACACTCCAAGGAATAAAGTCCTAACCTGTCTGACCTCTCCACTGATCACAAACTGTTTGCCAACTTTCCTGGAAAACAATATTATCTGCACTTCGGAAGCAAATAAATAGCTTTAGAACACTAAGAACGTAACAGTTTTTAGATAAATACATAGACTGTTATTTCCAGTTACATTACCTTTGATCTGCTACGTACTTGGAATGAGCCTCGATCACCTTTGCATCCCCTACATCAGAAGGAACTGACACACTTACCCTACACCTTGTTAACCCTCTTTGTATATTCTATGGTCTGGTCTATAAATTATAATATTTAGCACTAATTAGTTTCTCACATTGTCTGGAAAATGAAAATGAATACAAATATCCCAGGATGTTTTTTGCCTTGTGTCCTTAATTTGATTCCCTTCATCGCACACTGAGGCACATTCTTGGCCTGTGTGAAACTTTCAGGAATTATTAGTGTTAAACTTCAGCCTTTTTTGTCATCTTTGATTGCTTTCTCCTTGTCTATTGCCTGTTTTTTGTACTGTCAACAAACCTGTTTAAGCATTTGGTCTGTATATTGAGGTTAAAAATAATATGGATCCTACTGCTAATCTCATGCAGAACTCTGTTCAACACCTGCCCCTGTTCTGACATTATATCTTTCCTTGATAGTCTCTGTTTCCTATTTTTAACCTATTTTATTAGGTTTTATTCCAGATTCCTGTGACTTCTAACCTACTTTTAGTTCACAATTTAGACATGGTGTTGAGATTAAATAAACAATCTCATAGGGAGTTCCGTGGAGTCACGGATGCTGGAATTTGTCAGACTGGAGCTAATAAATAGATACTCCAGAAGAAATAAGAGCATTAGAAATAGGAGCAAGAAGCCATTCGGCTCCTCTAGTCATTCAATAAGATCGTATCTTATCTTCTTCCTCAAACACCACACTGCATTATCAGTTGATTCATTCAATATCTAAGAATCTATTGATCTCTGATTTGAATGAACTCAGTGCCAGATTGTCATTATTGCTATCATTTACAGGTTTCTGTCCAGTCTGGCCTTCAGAACAGAGTCCTTCATTTATTAATGATATCAGGTTTAGATCAGATTAGTCCACTATTGCCACTACCCCCCTTGTCCTAATAAAGTGGCCACTGAGTGTATGTTTGTGGTCATCTGCTGCTGTAACCCATCCACTTCAAGGTTCGATGTGTAGTACGTTCAGAGATGCTCCTCTGCACACCACTGTTGTAATGTGTGGTTATTTGAGTTACTGTCACCTTCCTGTCAGCTTGAACCAGTCTGGCCATTCTCTCATTAACAAGGCATTTTCACCCACAGAACTGCCGCTCACTGGATGTTTAAAAACGCAAACAACAACGAAGGGTCTCGGCCTGAAACGTCGACTGCACCTCTTCCTAGAGATGCTCCCTGGCTTGCTGCGTTCACCAGCAACTTTGATGTGTGTTGCTCACTGGATGTTTTTTGTTTCTCACAATATCCTCTGTAATCCTGAAGACTATTGTGTGTGAAAATTCCAGAAGATCAGCAGGTTCTGAGATACTCAGACCACCCCATCTGGCACCACCAATCATTCCATGGTCAAAGTCACTTAGATCACATTTCTTCACTATTCTGATGTTTGGTCTGAACAACAACTGAACCTCTCGATCATGTCTGCATGCTTTTATGCATTGTGTTGCTGATTTGATATTTGCTTCGGGATTAATAAAGTATATCTATCTATCTATCGTATTAATGAGCAAGTGTAAAGTTGTATCTAATAAACTGGCCACTAAGTTTATATTTCTGTCGATACTGGCATCATGTTTAACTTGCTCTCTGACCACTCTCTATCTGTTCTGACAATGGTTGTTTCTGTCTGGATGCATAATGGTTTGGTATGGCAACTGCTCTGCATGTGATCGCAAGAAACTGCAGAGTTATGGACACAGCTCAGCACATCACTGGAACCAGCCACCTATCTATGGAACAACCACAAAATGTGGGAGGAACTCAGCAGACCAGGCAACATCTATGGAAAAAGTACAGTCAACTTTTCGGGCCGAGACCCTTCGGCAGTCCTTTTTTCCACAGATGCTGCCTGACCTGCTGAGTTCCTCCAGCATTTTGTGTGTGTTGCTTGGATTTCCAGCATCTGCAGATTTTCTCTTGTTTGTGTACCTATCGATAGATTCTGACTGCATTTCTCGCTGCCTCAGTAAAACTATCAGCGTCATCAAAGGCCACACCCACCCCTCTCCCACTGGGAAAAAGATACAAAAGCCAGAAAGCACATACCGCCTGGCTCAAGAACAGCTTCTATCCTGCTGCTGTTAGACTCTTGAACAGACCTCTTGTATGATGAGATGGATTTGGTCACACAATCTACCTCATTATGATCTTGCACTTTATCAATGACACTTTTTTGGTAGCTTTTCCATCTTATTCTGCATTTGTTATTGTTTTACCTCATTCTAGCTCAATGCACTGTGTAATGATTGGATCTGTATAAAGAGTTTGCAAGACAAGCTCCTCACTGTATCTTGGTGCATGTGGCAATAATAAACCAATCCCAATGATTATCAAGTTCAGTGACTTTCATCATCTGCTGACTCTGTACCAATTGAATACCCTTTTAGCTAATTGCCTCTCAAGGTTCTTGCCTTCCTTTTACTACACACAGGTATTAACCAGCTCCTGTGTGGACTAGGTTTGGCAGCTACATCCACAAAACACTGACTTCCTCACTACTGTATAGCAATCTTTAGAGGAAGATGTATCTATTTATTAGCATAGTCAAGGTTCCAATCTAGTAGGGAGAACTGAATTTGATGTTAAATCCTTGAGTATTATAAATAAATTAATGAGCCTGTTCTGTCAACAGGGAACCTTGTTTTCTGCACTATATATTATAACTCCTGGTTTACAAAGTCCTGTAAAATGAAAGCCAAAATGTTTTCAGCTCTTTTGACAGTTAGGGCTGGCAGTCAACAGTATGTTTGCTGGTTTGTTGAATATCTGAGGGACATGAAGGACACAGGCTGTAGGAAAAACAACAACACACAGAGAGGAGAAAGTCATCCGATGCTTCCCGGAGATAAATTAAGACAAAGGAGCAGAATTAGGCCACTCAGACAATCAAATCTGCTCCGCCATTCCATCATGGCTGATTTATTATCCCTCTCAACCCTATTCTCCTACCTTCTCCCCGTAACCTTTGACGCCCTAACTAGTCAAAGAACCTAACAATCTCTGCTTTAAATATACCCAATGATTTAGCCTCCCAGCCATTTGTAGCAATGAATTTCACAGATTCACTACCCTCTGGCTAAAGAAATTCCTCATCTCTGATCTAAATGGATGTCCCCCCTGTCCTGAAGCTGTAACCTCTGGTCCTGGATTCACCCATCACCAATAGCCTGTGCTGGTCTAACTAAGTGGATGCCATGGCCAAGAAAGCTCACCAGTCTCTAATTCCTCAAAGCTGAAATAAATTTGGCATATCTCTGTCAACTCTTACTGATTTTTATCAATGCACCACAGAAAGCGTCCAATCTGGATGCATAACAGCTTGGTATGGCATCTGACTGCAAGAAACTTCCATCAGGCAGAAGATACAAAGGCCTGAAAGCACTTAACAGGCTCAAGAATAGCTTCCACTCTGCTGCTTTACGATTATTATGGTTAGTTGTGTATTTATATTTAAGTAATATTTGAGTAATCTTATATATATATTGATTAAACATTCTTGTTCTTTTAAATAATTCATTACGAGTTATATGTATAAATAAGTGAATTGCATACATCATCGCACTACCACGGGATACGTGCACGCCTTGCTTAAAGTAGGCATGTAGTTAAACCTGCATTCCTGGGCTCCCATGTCTTCCTTTGAATTAGTTTAATATTTTGAAATAACAAAACATAACACTGGCGACAAGATATTTTTAAAACTAACCCGAGACGGCTACTGACCTGTTAAAGTGCAGTGAGATATTCGAACTAAAAAAAAACGCAGCGAGGAACCTCAGGTAAAAAACACAGCCCAGCACGTGCAGAGACTGTCAAGTTAAAAAAAAGGCAGAAAACAGAAGAATTCATGGGTTCATAAAGAGTGAGTATTGGGTGATAATATCATAAAAACACAGAAATGGCTGGCGACATCAGAAGGACAGGCACGTTTAATTACACAACAAATAAATGGATTTTATATACTGAGCAAATTGAACAGTATTTTGAATCAAATAAAATAACCAATGAAAAACAAATACCAATTTTGCTGAAAGGAGTGGGTTTAAAGGCATACAGTTTGCTTCAAAGTTTAACTGCTCCAACTAAACTAGCAGAAAAGAGCTTTGCTGATATTGTCAAAGTAATTCCTCAGAACTGAACTGAAGCCATTGCTGATTGCAGAATGTTTTAGGTTTCATAAGTGGGAATCAAAAGGAAATGGAGTCCATTTCAGCATTTGTGGCTGAATTGAAGAGATGTCTGAGCATTGTCAGTTCAGTAATGGGACTAATGACACATTAAGAAATCTTTCAGTTTGTGGAATCTTACAAGAAAGCATTCAAAAAAGGCTCCTAAATAGCATACAATTTACATTTAAAAGAGCAGTTGAACTCACTGTTTCAATGGAAACCACAGATATTCAACTGAGTTGCAGTCAGGAATGAAAGTGAGTATGAACAAAATTGCGGCATCTTAACAGAAACAAATGAATGAATGAATTGTGTTACCATTGTGGCAGGGGCTCACATACACCAAACAAATGCAGGTTTAAGGATGAAACTTTTAGAAAATGTAACAAAGTAGGACACTACAAGAAGCATGTCAGGCAGACAAAAATAGAAGTACTGCACAGGGAAGAGAAAAAGCTAAAAAGTTAAGTTGCAGTTTCAAAAAGACTACTAATCTGCACACTTTTGATGAAAAATCTGATAATGATGAGAGTGACAAAGGTGATGTAGCCTTGAGATTTACAGTGTGAAAACTAGCAATAGATAAGCAATACAGTTTACACCAGAAGTAACAGTAAATTAATTAAAATGGAATTAGTCACTGGTTCAGATGTTTCAATCATTCCACAAAATGAGTTTAAACAACATTTTAAAGATACTAAACTGAAGCCTGCAGATATCTAACTAAGAACTTACTATGGAGAAAAGATAATTCCTGTGGGAATGACATTCATAACAGTGAAATACAATAACCAACAAGCCAAATTTCACAACATATGCCGGTGATAATAAACCCGATTCTGATTCTGATATCGAACTCGTATGTGTTAAAAACAGGAGGACCAGCATTGTGGGGACATGAATGGCCAAGGCAACTACAACTTGACCGGAGATCCACCTACCATTTGCATGCCACATCTCGAGTAATGAAGCCAACTGAAAGTGAATTAAGAAAGATACTGGATGATGCCACACATGTCTCCATGCCAAACACAGTGAACTGTTGCCAAACAGAAGACAAACAGGTGTTGGTGCCAACCTCCATGCCTCTGGCTGGAAAGTATATTGGACCAAGGAGGGACCGTGCTGCTCAGAGGAATTGTGAAAGTGACGAAAGCAGTGATCTGACTATAACAGTTTTTGTAGGTAACATATCTAAGAAAGCTTCTGATATGTTAATCATGCAGATACTTGGTTATAAGCTGGAAGAGAGTACTAGGAGGTTCAGGAAGGTTGCAAGCATTTGGATTTTGTGAGTATAAAGAACCAGAATCTTCTCTATGTGGATTAAGATTATTACATGGAGACAAACAGCTGCTTGTAAAAGTAGATGCAAAGACCAAAGCCCAGGTGATCAAAAAGAATGGAGTCAATGCAGATATGAAGACAGAGGATTTGTCAAATGATGTTGTGGATGAGGAAACCAAGAGGAGAGATCAGATCGTAAAGGGAGCAATAGAAGGATTTATAAGAGAATACTCCAGTGAATTAAATGCACCTTCCTAAGATCAAGATGCAGAAACTAAAAGAGGAAAAAAGAAGAAAGGTGTCTTACCACTGTCAGAATCACTTCCTGCATTCTCAGAGTCAACTCCTACAGAACCTGAGATTGTTTCACAGCCACAAGTCTCACCTGCCAAGTAGAGTGACCTTCCTTGTCAGGAAAGATGTTATCCCACGAGAGTAAGAAATCCTCCACAGCGATTAAATCTTCAGGCCTGAATGGGACAGTTTAAAAGTTACTGTGCTGTGTATGTCTGTATATAGTAGTTGCATTATATAGTATACTGTGTATATAATTGATGCATCCTCAACTGAGTTGGAGTTTATAGCTAAGCAGGGAGGAGTGTTGTGTATTTAATATTTAAGTATATTTGAATAATCTTGTATATATATTGGTTGATTAAGCATTCTTGTTTAGTTAAATAATTCATTACGAGTTATACGTATAAATATGCGAATTGCATACGTTATCACACTACCACGTGATAGCCTCGCATAGAATAAATACAAAGTGAGACCTGCATTCACTAATTCCTTTGAATTAGTTTAATGTTTCCAAGTTACAAAACATAAGTTATCTAGTATGATAAAATGGACCCTTGACTTCACAATCCACCTTGTCGTGATCTGGCACCTTATTGTTCATCTTCACTGTATTTTTTCTGTAAACTGTTAGACTTTATTCTGCATTTTTATTATGTTACCTTGTTCTACCTCAATGCACTGTGCAACAATTTGATCTGTATGAACAGTATACAAGTCAAGCTTTTCACTGTATCTCAGTACATGTGATGATAATAAACCAATTCCAATTACATAACATCAGATCATGTAATTGCAAGATAAATCCATGTAATTACCAAATAGAAAACCACTACCTGTTAAGGATACTGACTTTTCTATCCAAACCCCTTTAACAACCTGGGATTGAAGGGCACCTATTCAGAACAGAAATGCGAAGAAATGTTTTTTAGTCAGAGGGTGGTGAATCTATGGAATTTGTTGCCACGGGCAGCAGTGAAGGCCAAGTCATTGGGTGTATTTAAGGCAGAGATTGATAGGTATCTGAGTAGCCAGGGCATCAAAGGTTATGGTGAGAAGGCGGGGGAGTGGGACTAAATGGGAGAATGGATCAGCTCATGAGAAAATGGTGGAGCAGACTCGATGGGCCGAATGGCTGACTTCTGCTCCTTTGTCTTATGGTCTAATACTTGGCTTCCCTCAGCTGGACTGGACTGAACTGGACAAAGACTGGACCCTCGGCTCAGAAGGGAAGGTGGGAAAAGAGGAGAGCAGTAGTGATAGGGGATTCAATAGTTAGGGGGACAGATAAGAGGTTCTGTGGAAGAGATCGAGAATCCCGGATGGTCTGTTGCCTCCCTGGTGCCAGGATCTGCGATATCTCGGATCGAGTTCTCGGTATTCTCAGGAGGGAGGGTGAGTAGCCAGATGTTGTGGTCCATGTAGGGACCAATGACGTGGATAGGAAGAAGGAGGAGGTCCTGCAAAGAGAATTTAGGGAGTTAGGTGCAAAGTTGGAGGACAGGACCTCCAGGGTTGCAATCTCAGGATTGCTACCCGTGCCATGTGCTAGTCAGGCTAGAAATAGGAAGATAATGCAGCTAAATACGTGGCTAAGGAGTTGTGCAGGAGGGAGGGCTTCATGTTTCTGGACAATTGGGCCTTGTTCCAGGGAAGGTGGGACCTGTTCCGACGGGATGGGTTGCACCTGAACTGAATGGGGCTAACATCCTTGTGGGAAGGTTTGCTAGTGCTGCTCCGGGGGGTTTAAACTAGATTTGCAGGGGGAAGGGAACCAGAGTGTTAGAGCAGGTAGTGAGGTGGAGGAGGATAAAGGTCATGCGAGAACTGCAAGTATAGTGCATGGAGTGAAGCCAGATCTAACATATAAAGAGGGTTTGAGGAAACATAAACAGAATAAAGGGTGTAAAGGTAGTCAGGTAGAAGGGCTAAAGTGCATGTACTTCAATGCAAGAAGCATCAGGAACAAGGGTGATGAACTGAGAGCTTGGATACATACATGGAATTATGATGTAGTGGCCATTACAGAGACTTGGCTGGCACCAGGGCAGGAATAGATTCTCAATATTCCTGGATTTCAGTGCTTTAAAAGGGATAGAGAGGGGGGAAAAGGGGAGGAGGAATGGAATTACTAGTCAGGGACACTATTACAGCTACAGAAAGGGTGGGTAATGTAGCAGGATCCTCTTTTGAGTCAGTATGGGTAGAAGTCAGGAACAGGAAGGGAGCAGTTACTCTATTGGGAGTATTCTATAGGCCCCCTGGTAGCAGCAGAGATATCGAGGAGCAGATTGGGAGGCAGATTTTGGAAAGCTGCAAAGATAACAGGGTTGTGATCATGGGTGACTTTAACTTCCCTAATATTGATTGGCACCTGATTATTTCCAATGGTTTAGACGGGGCAGAGTTTGTTAAGTGTGTCCAGGACGGATTCCTGTCACAGTATGTTGACAGGCCGACCAGGGGGAATGCCATACTAGATCTAGTATTAGGTAACGAACTGGGTCAGGTCACAGATCTCTCAGTGGGTAAGCATATGGGGGATAGTGACCACCGCTCCCTGACCTTTAACATTATCATGGAAAAGGATAGAATCAGAGAGGACAGGAAAATTTTTAATTGGGGAAGGGCAAATTATGAGGCTATAAGGCTAGAACTTGCGGGTGTGAATTGGGATGATGTTTTTGCAGGGAAATGTACTATGGACATGTGGTCGATGTTTAGGGATCTCTTGCAGGATGTTAGGGATAAATTTGTCCCATGAGGAAGATAAAGAATGGTAGGGTGAAGGAACCATGGGTGACAAGTGAGGTGGAGAAGCTAGTCAGGTGGAAGAGGGCAGCATACATGAGGTTTAGGAAGCAAGGATCAGATGGGTCTATTGAGGAATATAGGGTAGCAAGAAAGGAGCTTAAGAAGGGGCTGAGAAGAGCAAGAAGGGGGCATGAGAAGGCCTTGGTGAGTAGGGTAAAGGAAAACCCCAAGGCATTCTTCAATTATGTGAAGAACAAAAGGATGACAGGAGTGAAGACAGGACCGATTAGAGATAAAGGTGGGAAGATGTGCCCGGAGGCTGCGGAAGTGAGTGAGGTCCTCAATGAATACTTCTCTTCGGTATTCACCAATGAGAGGGAACTTGATGACGGTGAGGACAACATGAGTGAGGTTGATGTTCTGGAGCATGTTGATATTAAGGGAGAGAAGGTGTTGGAGTTGTTAAAATACATTAGGACAGATAAGTCCCCGGGGCCTGACGGAATATTCCCCAGGCTACTCCACGAGGCGAAGGAAGAAATTGCTGAGCCTCTGGCTAGGATCTTTATGTCCTCGTTGTCCACGGGAATGGTACTGGAGAATTGGAGGGAGGTGAATGTTGTCCCCTTGTTCAAAAAAGGTAGTAGAGATAGTCCGGGTAATTATAGACCAGTGAGCCTTACGTCTGTGGTGGGAAAGCTGTTGGAAAAGATTCTTAGAGATAGGATCTATGGGGATTTAGAGAATCATGGTCTGATCAGGGACAGTCAGCATGGCTTTGTGAAGGGCAGATCGTGTCTAACAAGCCTGATAGAGTTCTTTGAGGAGGTGACCAGGCAAATAGATGAGGGTAGCGCAGTGGATGTGATCTACATGGATTTTAGTTAGGCGTTTGACAAGGTTCCACACGGTAGACTTATTCAGAAAGTCAGAAGGCATGGGATCCAGGGAAGTTTGGCCAGGTGGATTCAGAATTGGCTTGCCTGCAGAAGGCAGAGAGTCGTGGTGGAGGGAGTACATTCGGATTGGAGGGCTGTGACTAGTGGTGTCCTACATGGATCTGTTCTGGGACCTCTACTTTTTGTGATTTTTGTTAACGATCTGGATGTGGGGGTAGAAGGGTGGGTTGGCAAGTTTGCAGACGACACAAAGGTTGGTGGTGTTGTGGATAGTGTAGAGGATTGTTGAAGATTGCAGAGAGACATTGATAGGATGCAGAAGTGGGCTGAGAAGTGGCAGATGGAGTTCAACCCGGAGAAGTGTGACGTGGTACACTTTGAAAGGACAAACTCCAAGGCAGAGTACAAAGTAGATGGCAGAAATACTTGGCAGTGTGGAGGAGCAGAGGGATCTCGGGGTACATGTCCACAGATCCCTGAAAGTTGCCTCACAGGTGGATTGGGTAGTTAAGAAAGCTTATGGGGTGTTAGCTTTCATAAGTCGAGGGACAGAGTTTAAGAGTCGCGATGTAATGATGCAGCTCTATAAAACTCTGGTTAGGCCACACTTGGAGTACTATGTCCAGTTCTGGTCGCCTCACTATAGGAAGGATGTGGAAGCATTGGAAAGGGTACAGAGGAGATTTACCAGGATGCTGCCTGGTTTAGAGAGTAGGGATTATGATCCGAGATTAAGGGAGCTAGGGCTTTACTCTCTGAAGAGAAGGAGGATGAGAGGAGACATGACAGAGGTATACAAGATATTAAGAGGAACAGATAGCGTGGACAGCCAGCACTTCTTTCTCCGGGCACCACTGCTCAGTACAAGAGGACATGGCTTTAAGGTAAGGGGTGGGAAGTTCAACAGGGATATTAGAGGAAGGTTTTTTATTCAGAGAGTGGTTGGTGCGTGGAATGCACTGCCTGAGTCAGTGGTGGAGGCAGATACACTAGTGAAATTTAAGAGACTACTAGACAGGTATATGGAGAAATTTAAGGTGGGGGCTATATGGGAGGCAGGGTTTAAGGGTTGGCACAACATTGTGGACCGAAGAGCCTGTACTGTGCTGTACTGTTCTATGTTCTATGTTCCCTCCTAAGCCTCTGGATATGAGATCTTTCCATGGGTCATAACATCCTTCACCAAGGAACCAAGACATTCCGAATACAATCTTTAGAAGAGCAATCTGAAGCTCAGATCGAGATACCCCCAAAGAGAAAATGTCACAGCTAATGGAATTCTGGCAGAACATAACAGACAACATTGAAAGACAAAGAAGTGCCCTACACAAACCTGTTATCTGCACTTCTTTCAAAATTCAAAAAGTTCTTCTGATGGACTTGTTATGTTGAGCTAGCTGTTTCTGTTTTCATAATTAATGCAGCTGGGAATTAGAGAGAGAGTTGCCTCTATTTAGTGGAACAAGAGTGGGACAAGAGGTAGGGATGTGAGTGATGCTGAAGGAAAAGCCTGCTGGCAGCCAAACCTAATTAAAAACAAATTTATTGAGCTGAAGTTGCCTGTGATTATCCCATCAAATGAGAATTAGCATCTGCCGTGTTAAAAGGCTTTAAATAAACTACAGTTCTGAGTGCACAATTGGTGTCCTGCGCTCCGTTGCTTCCCACCCTGTATTTGTGCATTTCACATACACTAATTTGAAAGGACATCTTTATTCCCAATGGCAGGAATTAAAATCGTTACTCAAATGGTGAGTTAATGCACTGTGATTACTTTGACACTCCATTCAGCAGCTTGATTGTGTGTAAAGTCTCAGGCATCAAACTCTGCACCTGTGTGTGTCACAAAGGGAAGCTAAAGCTGACAGTGCTTCCTGGTACACGTGGCCATATTAACAAAGACAGCAACACACATCAAAGTTGCTGGTGAACGCAGCAGGCCAGGCAGCATCTATAGGAAGAGGCGCAGTCGACGTTTAAACTTCCTCTTCCTATAGATGCTGCCTGGCCTGCTGCGTTCACCAGCAACTTTGATGTGTGTTGCTTGAATTTCCAGCATCTGCAGAATTCCTGTTGTTTGCGTTAACAAAGACAGAATAAGTACATTGGCATCTCACTCAGTGCCTTTATTGCTTTGTGTATTTTCATTTCTGAGTTTTAAAAAATTCTGTAAATCTAAGTCATTGTAAATCCCACCAGTGTCTGTAAGGATTCATGATTCAAGATTGTTTAATGTAATTTCCAGTATACAAGTGTAAAAGAGAACAAAAGAATTGTTGCTCTGGGTCTCTTAAAAAACCTTATCATATCTACCTCCACCACCGTCGCCGGCAGCCCATTCCATGCACTCACCACTGTCTGTGTAAAAAACTTACCCTTGACATCTCTGTACCTACTCCCAAGCACCTTAAACTTGTGCCCTCTTGTGACAGCCATTTCAGCCCTGGGAAAAAGCCTTTGACTATCCACACGATCAATGCCCCTCATCATCTTATACACCTCTCTCAGGTCACCTCTCATCCTCCATCACTCCAAGGAGAAAAGGCTGAGTTCACTCAACCTGTTTTCATAAGGTATGCTTCCCAATCCAGGCAACATCCTTGTAAATCTCCTCTGCACCCTTTCTATAGTTTCCACATACTTCCTGTAGTGAGGCGACCAGAACTGAGCACAATACTCCAAGTGGGGTCTGACCAGGGTCCTTATAGCTGCAAAATTACCCCTCGGCTCCTAAATTCAATTCCACGATTGATGAAGGCCAATGCACCATATGCCTTCTTAACCACAGAGTCAACCTGCGTAGCTGCTTTGTGCGTCCTATGGACTTGGACCCCAAGATCCCTCTGATCCTCCACACTGCCAAGAGTCTTACCATTAATACCATATTCTGCCATCATATTTGACCTATCAAAATGAACCACTTCATAGAAACATAGAAAATAGGTGCAGGAGTAGGCCATTCGGCCCTTCGAGCCTGCACCGCCATTTATTATGATCATGGCTGATCATCCAACTCAGAAACCCACCCCAGCCTTCCCTCCATACCCCCTGACCCCCGTAGCCACAAGGGCCATATCTAACTCCCTCTTAAATATAGCCAATGAACTGGCCTCAACAGTTTCCTGTGGCAGAGAATTCCACAGATTCACCACTCTCTGTGTGAAGAAGTTTTTCCTAATCTCGGTCCTAAAAGGCTTCCCCTCTATCCTCAAACTGTGGTCCCTCGTTCTGGACTTCCCCAACATCGGGAACAATCTTCCTGCATCTAGCCTGTCCAATCCCTTTAGGATTTTATACGTTTCAATCAGATCCCCCCTCAATCTTCTAAATTCCAACGAGTACAAGCCCAGTTCATCCAGTCTTTCTTCATATGAAAGTCCTGCCATCCCAGGAATCAATCTGGTGAACCTTCTTTGTACTCCCTCTATGGCAAGGATGTCTTTCCTCAGATTAGGGGACCAAAACTGCACACAATACTCCAGGTGTGGTCTCACCAACGCCTTGTACAACTGCAGTAGTACCTCCCTGCTCCTGTACTCGAATCCTCTTGCTATAAATGCCAGCATACCATTCGCCTTTTTCACCGCCTGCTGTACCTGCATGCCCACTTTCAATGACTGGTGTATAATGACACCCAGGTCTCGTTGCACCTCCCCTTTTCCTAATCGGCCACCATTCAGATAATAATCTGTTTTCCTATTTTTGCCACCAAAGTGGATAACTTCACATTTATCCACATTAAATTGCATCTGCCATGAATTTGCCCACTCACCCAACCTATCCAAGTCACCCTGCATCCTCTTAGCATCCTCCTCACTGCTAACACTGCCACCCAGCTTCGTGTCATCCGCAAACTTGGAGATGCTGCATTCAATTCTCTCATCCAAGTCATTAATATATATTGTAAACAACTGGGGTCCCAGCACTGAGCCTTGCGGTACCCCACTAGTCACCGCCTGCCATTCTGAAAAGGTCCCGTTTATTCCCACTCTTTGCTTCCTGTCTGCTAACCAATTCTCCACCCACACCAATACCTTACCCCCAATACCGTGTGCTTTAAGTTTGCACACTAAATCTCCTGTGTGGGACCTTGTCAAAAGCCTTTTGAAAATCCAAATATACCACATCCACTGGTTCTCCCCTATCCACTCTACTAGTTACATCCTCAAAAAATTCTATGAGATTCGTCAGACATGATTTTCCTTTCACAAATCCATGCTGACTTTGTCCGATCATTTCACCGCTTTCCAAATGTGCTGTTATCACATCCTTGATAACTGACTCCAGCAGTTTCCCCACCACCGACGTTAGGCTAACCGGTCTATAATTCCCCGGTTTCTCTCTCCCTCCTTTTTTAAAAAGTGGGGTTACATTAGCCACCCTCCAATCCTCAGGAACTAGTCCAGAATCTAACGAGTTTTGAAAAATTATCACCAATGCATCCACTATTTCTTGGGCTACTTCCTTAAGCACTCTAGGATGCAGACCATCTGGTCCTGGGGATTTATCTGCCTTCAATCCCTTCAATTTACCTAACACCACTTCCCTACTAACATGTAACAACTTATTTGGGTTGAACTCCAACTGCCACTTCTCAGCCCAGTTTTGCATCCTATCAATGTCCCGCTGTAACCTCTGACAGCCCTCCACACTATCCACAACACCTCCAACTTTTGTGTCATCAGCAAACTTACTAACCCATCCCTCCACTTCCTCATCCAGGTCATTTATAAAAATCACGAAGAGTAAGGGGCCCAGAACAGATCCCTGAGGCACACCACTGGTCACCGACCTCCATGCAGAATATGACCCGTCTACAACCACTCTTTGCCTTTTGTGGGCAAGCCAGTTCTGAGAATACAATAATTTAAAAAGTACAGTAAATATAAATATATAAGATTGCTTATATACATAGATTAATTATGTCCATAGAGTGACATGAGCTGAAGGAGGCGCTCATGGAGTGAAGTTCTTTTCTCTTTTTTGTAAGTTTGGATTGAAGATATGAAGATATGAGTAAAGAAGCAAGTACAAAACCTAAACTTCAAGACCCTAAATCTGTAAAAGACGCTGATGGCAACAGGAAAAAGAAACTTGATCCCAAACAACCTGAATTAACCTATGAGATAATGTCAAATCTGCTCTGTGAACAATCGGAAGAAATACGCCAAAATGTTAGAGGAGAGGTTAAATTATGTCCATAGAGTGACGCTTGGTATACGCGTGTCTGCACACAAGGTGACTCTGACAGGAAATGATAAAGTAGTGGTGGTTGGGGGTGAGGAGGGGTGGGTTTGTGGGTGGAGTCTTACTGAGGAAAGTAACTGTGTTTGAATCTGGTGGTCCAGATTCACTAATCTAATCTGGCCTGGATGCTATGTACCCTCCTCCCTGATGGAAGTGGGACAAACAGTCCATGAGCAGGGTGGCTGGGATCCTTCATGATGTTACTGGCCCGTCCATTGTTTGCCGATTAAAGTGACGATGGAGATTGAAACATTGAGGAAGGTGAGTGCCAGCTGTCCGTCTTTTGATCGCTGGTGGGATTGCTCTGCGAACGGAGAGGGGAGACTGCCTTTTGATCGCTGGTGGGATTGCTCTGCGAACGGAGAGGGGAGACTGCCTTTTGATCGCTGGTGGGATTGCTCTGCTAACGGAGAGGGGAGACTGCCTTTTGATCGCTGGTGGGATTGCTGTGCTACCAAAGAAAGGACCTGCCACTGTGCCCAGAGAATGTTACACAAGTTTTCTGCATTTCAGTCTTACACTTTTTTATATTCTGTGTTTTTCTCCCAATCTTTCTCATGCTTTTGTGTGTGGGAGAGGGGGATTTGGGGTTCAATGTGCTTGTTCTGTTTTTGTTCATTTTTTTTGTGCAGGGAGGAGGGGTTTGAGGGTTGATGCTGCCGTTCTTTTCTTTCTTGGTTCGTGGCTATCTGGAGAAGAAGAATTTCAGAGTGGTATGCTTTGATAATAAATGAACCTTTGAACATTTTCTAGCTTGACTGGCAGACCACAGTACGTGTGCTTGCAACACTGTGTGTCCAACAGAGTGATCAGCAGCACTGGGGCTCCACAGGGGACTTTCTTGTCTCCCTTTCTCTTCACCATTTACACCTCGGACTTCAACTACTGCACAGAGTCTTGTCATCTTCAGAAGTTTTCGGATGACTCTGCCATAGTTGGATACATCAGCAAGGGAGATGAGGCTGAGTACAGGGCTACGGTAGGAAACTTTGTCACATGGTGTGAGCAGAATTATCTGCAGCTTAATGTGAAAAAGACTAAGGAGCTGGTGGTAGACCTGAGGAGAGCTAAGGTACCGGTGACCCCTGTTTCCATCCAGGGGGTCAGTGTGGACATGGTGGAGGATTACAAATACCTGAGGATACGAATTGACAATAAACTGGACTGGTCAAAGAACACTGAGGCTGTCTACAAGAAGGGTCAGAGCCGTCTCTATTTCCTGAGGAGACTGAGGTCCTTTAACATCTGCCGGACGATGCTGAGGATGTTCTGCAAGTCTGTGGTGGCCAGTGCTATCATGTTTGCTGTTGTGTGCTGGGGCAGCAGACACCAACAGAATCAACAAACTCATTCGTAAGGCCAGTGATGTTGTGGGGATGGAACTGGACTCTCTGACGGTGGTGTCTGAAAAGAGGATGCTGTCTAAGTTGCATGCCATCTTGGTCAATGTCTCCCATCCACTACATAATGTACTGGGCGGGCACAGGAGTACATTCAGCCAGAGACTCATTCCACCGAGATGCAGCACTGAGTGTCATAGGAAGTCATTCCTGCCTGTGGCTATCAAACTTTACAACTCCTCCCTTGGAGGGTCAGACATCCTGAGCTAATAGGCTGGTCCTGGATTTATTTCATAATTTACTGGCATAATTTACATATTACTGTTTAACTATTTATGGTTCTATTACTATTTATTATTATGGAACAACTGTAACGAAAACCAATTTCCCCTGGGATTAATAAAGTATGACTATGACTTTGACTGTGTGTCTTTGACAGCGGGTCAGCTGGTGCCAGTGATGCATTAGGCAGTTTTGACTACCGATACTAGAGCCTTCCTGTCTGCCACAGTGCAATTCCAGCTGCTGCCATCCTGGAAACGGTCCCACAGCATTAAAGCCAGAACCAACAGGCTCCATGACAGCATCTTCCACCAGGCCATCAGAATGATTAATTCACGCCGACACAATTGTATTTCTAAGCTATATTGACTGTTCTGTTGCATATCTTACTGTACATACTGTTTATTTCAAATTACTATAATTTGCACATTGCACATTTAGACGGCGAGGTAACGTGAAGAGTTTTACTCATGTATGTGAAGGATGTAAGAAATAAAGTCAATTCAATTCAATTCTGTAACATGCAGTGATGCAGCATGGTAGGATGTTCTCTATTGCATATCTGTAGAAGTTTGTGAGTATAAATGTGAGCACAGAGTTTCCTCCCACATTCCAATGCATACAGGTTAATAAGGGTTAGTAAATTGTGGGCATGATATATTGGCACCAGGAGCATGGCAACACTTGCGGGCTGCCCCCAGCACAGCACATTCTTGGATATGTCGGTTGTTAATGCAAATGATGCATATCATGGTATGTTTCAATGTACATGTGACAAATAAAGCTAATCTCTTTAATCTTTATTTCAGTTGTACAATTTTATATTTGTGCGTGACCTTTTATTCAAGATTTGTCATTACAGCAGCTATAGCCCTACATCATGTTCCTCAGGCACCAATTTCATAAATGGTTAAATGATATGAAGACACTTATCCCTTGCCTTCATTTTACCCTTGAAACAAGACAAAAGTTCACTTCAGCAATCCAGAATCTTAGCCTCAGGTCCCACACTACCAGGTTCAGGAACTGTTATTACCCCTCAACCAAAAGGCTCCTGAACCATAGGGGATAACTTCACTCACCCCAACATTGAACTCTTCCCACAATCTTAGACTCATTGTCAAAGATTCTTCATCTCATGTTTTCAATATTTACTGTTTATTTATTTTTTCCTTTTATATTTGCAGTTTGTTGTCTTTTGCATACTGGTTGCCGTCTTGTCATGTGCAGTCTTTTATTCATTCTGTTGCGCTTCTTTGCATTACAAGAAAACGAACCTTACTGTTGAATATGGTGACATTTATGTATGCTTTTATTAAATTTATTTTGAACTTTTTGAACCTTACCGTACTGATTACAATACTACAATGCCCTGATATCAAAGGATCTAAGTTGTGAGATTTGTTTTCATTCATCCTACAGAAGATGAGGACAGGTAGATGTGAGAAGGTTTTAAGTAATGACTTTCTTGCTAATAATTCTGGAACAGAACCCAATGCTAATTACTCTTTCTTCTCTGATACAAGGAAGACTAAAGGAAATTTAATCGAGGTATATAAAACTATGAGAGTCAAAAACAGTCCAACAGAGTCAATTAAGTAGGCAGCAGAGGTGTACGTTATTTGGCAAAAGAAATGAAGAGAAACTAGGAAAATCCACTTCATGAGTGGTGGGGGTCAGGAATTTACTGCTTGAAGAGGTGGATGGGTCATTTTGAAAGTGGCAAATACTTGAAGAGGCATAACCTGCAATTGAAAGACCATAAAACATAGGAGCAGAATTCAGCCATTTGCCCCACTGAGTCTGCTCTGCTATTCAATCATGGCTGATTTAGCACTTCTCCCAACCCCATTCTTCTGCCTTCTCCCTGTAACATTTGACGTCATTTTCCAGTGGTCTGATAACCACTTTCACCAAAAGCTGAGAAATAGGATTAACCTGAAGTCCAGTATTGGCTAGCAATTATACAATGGGTCAAATAGACCCCATGGAAAACCCATCACGAATGTTACTCTGATATATATCCCTCTTAAACACCTGACAATCTCCCTCCTGAGTTTCTAGATGTGAGACGTTTTTCTGGTCATGATAAACACCTGTAGAAGTAAACAAGAGAAAATCTGCAGATGCTGGAAATCCAAGCACACACACAAAATGCTGGAGGATCTCAGCAGGCTAGGTAGCATCTATGGAAAAGACTACAGTCAACGTTTTGGGCCGAGATCCTTCATCAGGGCTGGAGAAAAGAGAGATGAGTCAGAGTAAGAAGGTGGAGGGAGGGGAGGAAGAAACACGAGGTGACAGGTGAAACAGGGAGGGGTGAAGTACAGAGCTGGGAAGTTGATTAGTGAAAGACATACAGGGCTGGAGAAGGGTGAATCTGATAGGAAAGGACAGAAGGCCATAGAAGAAAGGGAAGGGGAGGAGCACCAGAGGGAGGTGATGAGCAGGTAAGGAGATAAGGTGAGAGAGAGAGGGAAACTGGAATGGGGAATAGCGAAGGGGGGAGGCATCACCAGAAGTTTGAGAAATCGATGTTCATGTCATCGGGTAGGAGGCTATCCAGACAGAATACAAGGTGTTGCTCCTACAGCCTGTGTGTGGCCTTATTGCGACAGTAGAGGAGGACATGGACTGGCATGTCTGAATGGGAATGGGAAAACCTGCAGAAGTAACTGAGACAAGCTAGATACAAGAGCAGCAATCTGTATCAGTGAGCTTGATGACCCAGAGAGAAAGACCATGATCACTAAAAATGTGAAATCAAGCAGGAAATTCTGACTGCACACACTGTGTCTGTCAGCATTCAAATAAGAAAAGATAGTGTGATTCCTTCTTCAGTTGTCCATAGCTGAATTGCTTTTAGCAAGCAGTCTCTTCTCTTTATGGTGTTAATTAGTTCTAAATTAGATAAATCCTTTTTTTTGGACAGCTTCCTCTCACTGGTGACATTTTTGCCCATTATCAGATTTCCCAGTCTGTCTCTGTCTGACTGTGTTGCGGTCAATCTAGAATGTTAGCAGCTGTTTCATGTTTTTCCCTTTTAAGCATAATATTGGCTTCATTATCACACAATCGTCACTAGGTTAGACTATTGACTAAATCTGGCTCTTTGCTTATTTTTAAATTTAAGGACTGTCTCCTTGTTGGTTCTACACTTTATTTTTGTAGAAAAAAACCACTAGCTTTGTGATCATCATCCGTTCTCAGCCCAGCATATGTGGAAGATGAAATGCCTCTATTAAGACCACAGTACCATTACTACATGCAGATTTAATCCCCATGTTAAAACACCACTATTCAGATCAACCCTAGAGAAAAACACTCCTTCACCTTGTGGCGGTATCACATATGATGCTGTTGCAGAGTACAGCTACCCAACAGAATCCAGTTTGATTCAGATTCACATCAGGCTAAATAGATTTTCTGATTAAAGAAACATTTGGATTCGGGTTGAGTAAGGGCAGGTCATTGCCAGTTCAGCTGCATACTCTATCCAGTACAGGACAGAAATTGAGACCCTAGTGGCATGATGTCATGACAACAACCCTTCCCTCAATATCAGCAGAACAAAAGAGCTGGTCATTGATTTCAGGAAGTGGGACAGAGCACACGCTTCTGTGTACATTAATTGTGCTGAGGTCAAGAGGGTTGAAAGCTTCTCTCAAAGGAGCGAGCATCACCAATCGCCTGTCCTGGTCCAAGCAACAACTCAATTTCCTCAGGAAGAAAAATAAATGTGGCATCCCCCCTTGACACTCACAGAGTTTTATCGATGTACCTTTAAAAATATCCTTTCCAAATGCATCACGGCTTGGTATGGCAACTTCTCTGCCCGAGATTGCAAGAAACTTGCTCAATACATCATGGAAACCAGCCTCCCCTACATTGATTCTGTCCAAACTTCTTGTAGCCAATGCAATCAAATACTCCTCCCACACCGGATATTCTCCGTTTTCCTCACTCCCATCGGGCAGAAGATGGAAAAGCCTGAAAGCATGTACTGCTAGGCTCAAGGACAGCTTCTATCCCACTGTCATCCCTGGTATAAGGTGGAATTTATTCTTTATTCCAACAAACCTGTTGGAATTATTTGAGGAGATTACAAGTAGGTTAGATAAAAGGGATGTGGTGGATATTGTACATTTAGATTCTCAGAAGGCCTTTGACAAGATGCCACATGAGGCTACTTATCAAGTTAAGAGCCCATGGTATTACAAGAAAGTTACTAGCATGGTTAGAGCATTGGCTGATTGGTAGGAGGCAGCAAGTGGGAATAGAAAAATCCTTTCCTGGTTGGCTGCCAGTGACTAGTGGTGTTCTGCAGGGGTTGGTGTTGGGACCACTTCTTTCTATGCTGTGGGGTGTAGATCAGGGTAAGGTATAGAACAGGGTGGAGGTGTAGATCAGGGTGGAGTGTAGATCAGGGTGGGGGTGTAGATCAGGGTGTAAATCAGGGTGAAGGTGTAGATCAGGGTGGGAGTTTGATTTAGATGATGATTTAGATGATGGAATAGATGGCTTTGTTGCCAAGTTTGAAGATGATACGAAGATTGGTGGAGGGACAGGTAATGTTAAAGAAACAGGAAGGCTACAGGACTTGGATTAGAAGAATGGACAAGAAAATAGCAAATGAAATACAATGTTGGAAAATGCATGTTCATGCACTTTGGTAGTAGAAATAAATGTACAGACTATTTTCTAAACAGGGAGAAAATCCAGGAATCTGAGATGCAGTGGGACTTGGGAGTCTTTGTGCAGAACACCTTGAAGGTTAACTTGCAGGTTGAGTTGGTGGTGAGGAAGGCAAGCATAATGTTAGCATTCATTTTAAGTGGTCTAGGATATCAGAGCAGGAATGTGATGCTGAGACTTTATAGGGCACTGGTGAGGCCTCACTTTGAGTACTGAGAACAGTTTTGGGCTCCTTATCTGTGCTGGTATTGGAGAAGGTTGTACTTGCTGGAATTCAGAAGGATGAGGGGGGATCTCATTGAAACCTTTTAAATGTTGAAAGATCTAGACAGAGTAGATGTGGAAAGGATGTTTCCCATGGTGGGGGAGTCTAGGACAAAAGGGCACAGCCTCAGGATAGAGAGGCGTCCATTTAAAACAGAAATGCAGAGAATGTTCTTTAGCCAGAGGGTGGTGAATTTGTAGAATTTGTTACCACAGGCAGCTGTGGAAGCCAGGTCATTGGGTATTTAAGGCAGACATTGATAGGTTCTTGATTGGCCACGGCATCGAAGGTTACGGGAAGAAGGCCGGAGAGAGGGGCTGAGGAGGGAAAAAAGGATCAGCCAAGATTGAATGGAAGAACAAATTCAATGGGCCAAATGGCCTAATTTTGCTCCTATGTCTCATGGTCTTATTCTGCACTCAAGGAGGCAGAGTGAAATAATGATGGGGCTAAACAGCAACTCCTTTGCTTGCATCTTCAGAAACAGCTCTATTTCCATCTTTAATATCTTTATTTTTCCCTTTCAGGGTTCTTTTGAAGACCCTGACCTGGAGTTACACACTGACTTTGGTTCTTTGTGGGAATGGGACCCGCTCTCAGGGTTTCATAGCTGGCCGTTGTTGTTCGGCGCACCAAGGGCTCGGCCCAAGTATCCAGCTTGGATTTGGAAGCCTAGGATCTTGGGGCTCTGGAGATGGGTGGATCGAGGGTTGGAAACGGCAGGAAACCCAGATGTCATTGGGGGAGTCGAAATATCTACGGCTGTGTGCCCGGAGACCCGAGATCTTTGAAAAAAGCAACATAACGGCCTTCCAACATCATAAATCAGCGAGTTGTTTGTTATGTCTCCCAGCTCGCTGGGAAAATGGAGTCACCTCCTTCTCCCTTATTGGGGGGGGGAGAGAAAGGGGAAGGAAGAGAGAGAGAGAGAGAGAGAGAGAGGGAGAGAGGGAGAGAGGGAGAGAGGGAGAGAGGGAGAGAGGGAGAGAGAGAGAGAGAGAGAGAGAGAGAGAGAGAGAGAGAGAGAGAGAGAGAGAGAGAGAGAATATGAATGAATGAAAATGTCATATACCGGGTGAAATGCAAAGTCTTTGGGGTAAATGCAAGTCTGTGTCTTTGCTATTGTTTTGCTCACGCTTGAGTGCCTGGTGGCGGATGCCAATGCTTTTTTAGCCGATGGGGGAAGGGGGGATTGTTGCTTGCTGCCGCTTAAGCACAGGAGGGAGAGGAACTGGGGGTCTTTGGGGTTCTAACATTTAACTATCATTCATTCTTTGGGGCACTCCTCTGTTTTTGTGGATGTTTGCGAAGAAAAAGCATTTCAGGATGTATATTGTACACATTTCTCTGACATTAAAGTGGACCTATTGAAACCTTTATTGTTTGTCTTGTGTTACCTCAATGTACTGTTGTAACAAAATGATCTGTGTGGATGGCATGCAAAACAAAGTTTTTCACTATCTTGGTGTTACTGCATGTGCTCCACTGTTTTTGATTAATATTTGTTGATTTGTCTTCAAGCAGAATAATTTCAATAATTTGAAATTATTATATGTACAACACGCCTCGACAGTGCAGTAGTTAGCACAACACTATTAAAGCTCACGGTGCTCTGGAGTTTGGAGTTCAATTCTGGCACAGTTTGTAAGGAGGTTGTTCATTTTCCCTGTGAGCTGCATGGCTTTCTCCCAAAAAATGTGTGGTTCAGAAGGTGAACTGGTCATTGTAAATTGGCCTGTGATTCGGCTAGTGTTAAATAGGTGGGTTGCTGGGTGGTGTGGCTTGTTGGGCCAGAAAGGCCTGTTCCACACTGTTCTCTAAATAAATAAAAGAATAAATAAACAAAACACAAACAAGTGTTGAGGCTCATATTAGTGAGATTAGTTTTATTATTTCTCAGATGTACATCAAAACATATAGTGAAATGTGTCGTTTTGCATCAACGACCACAGCGCAAGAATTGCAAGTGTCGCCATGCTTCTGGTGCCAACACAGCCCACAATGTACTAATCCTAACCCTAACCCATACTGTCTTGGATTGCACGAGGAAACCAGAGCAGCTGGAGGAATTGGGGAGAATGTACAAACTCTTACAGACCAGCCGGACTCGAACCTCAATTGATGATCGCTGGCACTATGAAGATATGCTGTGTTAGACATGGAAAAATATTAGAAGCAGAATTAGTTTTAATATCACTGGCATACATGGTGAAACTTGTTGTTTTGTGGCAGCAGTACATAATAATCATAAATAAAGAAATATATTTAAAGATAGTAAATTAAATAAGTAATGCAAAAAAGCACAAAAAATTGAGGTAATGTACATTGGGCTCATTGTCCATTCAGATGTGATTCAGAGGGGAAGGAGTTGCTCCTAAAGATTGAGAGTGTGTCTTCAGCCTCCTGTACCTCCACCTTAATGGTAGCAATGAGAAAGGGGCATGACCTGGGTGATTGGGGTCCTTAATGATGGATGCCACCTTTTTGAGGGATCGGGCTTTGAAAATGTTCTCGAAGATGAAGCTGGGGAGACGAGTGTCCACGATGGAGCAGGCTGAGTTCGCAACTTTCTGCAGCTTTTTCTGATCCTGTGCAGTCACCTCTCCATGCAGGGAAGTAACGAAAGGAGTTAGAATGCTCTCTTGGTACAGTTGTAGAGATTTGCAAGAGTCTTCAGTGTCATACCAAGTCTCAAACTCCTGATGAAATATAGCCACTGTCGTGCCTTCTTTGTAATTGCATCAACATGTTGGGCCCAGGATAGGTAGTTGGACATGTTGACACCTAGGAACTGCTGATGCCTCAGTGACGACTGGTGTGTGTTCCTTCAACTTCCCTTTCATGAAGTCCACAATAAATTCCTTGGTCTAACAGACTTTGAATACAAGGTTCTCGTTGCAACACCTCTCAACCAGCTGATCTGCTCACGCCTCCTCGTCACCATCTGAAATTCTGCCAACAATAGTTGTGTTATTACAGATGGTGTTTGGGTTGTGCCTAGCCACACAGTCATGGGGGTAGACAGAGTAGAGCAGTGGGCCAAGCACACATTCTTGAGATGCACCAGTGTTGATTGTCAGAGTGGAGGAGGTGCTATTTCCAACCCACAGTCACTGTGGTCTCCAAGTGAGGAACTCAAAGATCCGGTTGCAGAGGGAGGTATAGAGGCCCAGTTTTGTAGCTTGTTGATTAGAACTGAGGATATAATGGTGTTGAATGCTGAAATGTGATCAATAAACAGCAGCATGATGTCGGTATTACAATTGTCCAGGTGAGCCAAAGCCAGTTGGAGAGCCATTGAGATTGCATCCACTGTAGACTTATTGTGGCAATAAGCAAATTGCAGTGGGTCCAGGTCCTTGCATAGGCAGGAGTTGATTCTAGCCATAACCAACTTCTCAGAGCACTTCATCACAGTAGATGTGCATGCAACTGGGTAGCAGTCACTAAGGCAACTCACCCTGCTCTTCTTGGGCACTGGCATAATTGTTGCCCTTTTGAAGCAGGTGGAAATCTCCAACTGCAACAGAGATTGAATATGTCCTTAAACACTCTACCAGATTTGGCTCAAGTTTTCAGTGCCCTACGAGGTTCACCATCACAGCCTGACACCTTGTGAGGATAGACCCTCTCAAAGGATGTTCTGACATCGCCCTCTGAGACAGAGATCACAGTATCACCAGATGCTGTAAAGATTTGCACGTTTTATTCTCCCTTTCAAAACGTGCATAAAAGGCATTGAGCTCATCTGGGAGTGAAGCATCGCAGCCATTGATGACGTTAGGTTTCGCCTTATAGAAAGTAATGGTCTGCAAACTCTGCCAGAGCTGACGGGCATCCGATTCCGTCTCTAACTCCAATTGGAATTGTTTTCTCATCCTTTAAATCACCTTCCAGCAAGGTTCCAGTTGGGTTGAGACTGGTCATATTTGAATTGGAGTTTTATATCATATCAGAGCAGACCTTTTAATTCCATACAAATATATATTTACAATATATATTAATGATTTAGATGAGGGAATTAAAAGTAACATTAGCAAATTTGCCGATGAGACAAAGCTGGGTGGCAGTGTGAAATGTGAGGAGGATGTTATGAGAATGCAGGGTGACTTGGACAGGCTGGGTGAGTGGGCAGATGCAGTTTAATGTGGATAAATGTGAGGTTATCCACTTTGGTGGTAAGAACAGGAAGGCAGATTATTATCTAAATGGAGTCAAGTTAGGAAAAGGGGAAGTACGAGATCTAGGTGTTCTTGTACATCAGTCACTGAAAGTAAGCATGCAAGTACAGCAGGCAGTGAAGAAAGCTAATGGCATGCTGGCCTTCATAACAAGGGGAGTTGAGTATAAGACCAAAGAGGTCCTTCTGCAGCTGTACGGGGCCCTCGTGAGACCACACCTGGAGTACTGTGTGCAGTTTTGGTCTCCAAATTTAAGGAAGGACATTCTTGCTATTGAGGGAGTGCAGCGTAGGTTCACAGGTTTAATTCCTGGGATGGCGGGACTGTCATATGTCGAAAGATTGGAGCGACTGGGCTTGTATACTCTGGAATTAGAAGGCTGAGAGGGGATCTTATTGAAACGTATAAGAATTATTAAGGGATTGGACATGCTGGAGGCAGGAAGCATGTTCCCGCTGATGGGTGAGTCCAGAACCAGAGGCCACAGTTTAAGAATAAGGGGAAGGCCATTTAGAATGGAGTTGAGGAAAAACTTTTTCACCCAGAGAGTGGTGGATATATGGAATGCTCTGCCCCAGAAGGCTGTGGAGGCCAAGTCTCTGGATGCTTTCAAGAAAAAGATGGATAGAGCTCTTAAAGATAGCGGAATCAAAGGTTATGGGGATAAAGCAGGAACTGGATACTGATTGTGGATGATCAGCCATGATCACAGTGAATGGCGGTGCTGGCTCGAAGGGCTGAATGGCCTACTCCTGCACCTAATGTCTATTGTCTATCTCATTGTGTATCTTTGTACCTGTAGGTCTCTAAATTTCTGCATAGCACAATCCCATATTGCAACTCTAGATAAAAACACCCCCTCAATGAGATACTCCATTTAATACACTTCTATCAACCTGCTTTACACATCGAACATTTAAAGAGGGTTGTTTGTCCATGCCAGCTTTATCAGTTTACAAATTAAGGTTTACAGTAAATTGAAGCTATTCAAATTTAACAGTAAGTCAATTTTTACTGTAACAAAACGTCCAGTTAATATCAATGACTTCAGCTTCAGTTTGCATCCTCAGCTGATTGCACTGGGTACTAAAGACAATAATTCTGGCCAACTATTGATGACATCATGAAAGTAATAGCATGTAAAAAGCTCTCCATATAAATAATAGATACAAATTCATCCCTAATTGTGTTTTCTAATCTCTGAAGTCCAATACATTTCCAACCCAGTGGACCTCTTTATGCAAAGTACATCTACTATTACCTAATTACTTCAACTGATTGACTAATCAACCAGAAAGGTAGTTCATGCTTCCTTGAAATTCATCTTTGGTGTGTAGATGCTACTGTACAGTCCCCCATTTATTTCTGTCACAATCCCCTCCCTTACAATTGCTCAAGATTGGTTGCAACTGGGTTGCTTGTCAGAAAACATGGGGCAGAGCTCACGCAGTATCTTGAATTATGCTGAAGTTAGGAAAAATTACCTGTGGCTAACTAAGTTACAGGCAGACTCCTTCATTGTGATCCCAGGGTACATCTGACAAAGCCAGGAAGGAGTGACCCTGAAAGTTCTCATTATTCTAGGTTCAAAAGGTACAGACTCAATCTACTTAATCTCCTCCCAAAGGACAAACCCACCACCCCCAGCAATAATTCTGGTTAATTTCTGCAGCACTCCTTTCACAAGTATGCCCATCCTAAAAAAAGGGATATCACACCTGGGCACAGCGTTTCATTATCACCAGGGCCCTTGTACAACTAAAGCAAAACTTCTGCACTGTACCACTGAAATCCTCTTACATACCAGTTTTGCTTTAGGTTTATTAGTTTTATTTACTTGTCACATGTACATCGAAACATACAGTGAAATGCGTTGGTGTGCCAATGACCAACACAGTCCAAGGATGTGCTGGAGGCAGTCTCAAGTGTTGCCATGTTTCCAGCACCAACATGGCATGCCCACAATTTACTAATTCTAACCCATATGTCTTTGGAATGTGGGCAGAAACCAGAGCACCTGGAGGAAACCTACACAGTCACGGGAAGAATCTACAAACTCCTTACAGACAGTAGTGGGAATTCAATCCCAATAGTTAGAGGTTGCCTGATAGAGGTGTACAAGATGATTTCCCTGCCATCCATGCACCTATCTAAAAGTCTCTTAAATACCCCTAATGTATCTGTATCTGCCTCTACCACCACTCCTGGCAGTGCATTCCATTAACTCACCACTCACTTTCCTAACTTTCTGGATGAGCCTACCATGGAGAGCTTTGTCGAATGCCTTACTAAAATCCATATACACCAGATTCATTGTTCTACCTTCATCATTTTGTCTTGTCAATTCCTCAAAGTCAATCAGGCTTGTGAAGCATGTCCTGTCCCACACAAAGCCATGCTGACTACTCCTAATCAGACTATACTCCTGTCTTGAAGGATCTCCTCCAATAGTTTGCCCACCACCATACAAGAATCACTGGTCTATAATTCCCAGGATTATTCCTATTACCCTCCTTGAACAAATGAATAACATTTGGTACCCTCTGATCTTCTGGTACTACTCCTGCAGCCAGTCAGGATGCATGGTTCAACACAAAAGGCCTATTCACCTCTTTCCTCATTTCCTGGAGTAACCTGGGGTATATTCCATCTGACCCTGGGGGCTTGTCTATCCTAGTGTATTTTTCCCCTGAAAGTTCCAGCATATCCTCTTTCTTAACCTTGACATGTTCCAGCATATCAGCCTGCTCTACACTGATCTCTGTCTCTGGTGAACACTGATCTCTGTCTCTGGTGAACACTGAAGTAAAGTACTCCTTAAAGACCTCCCCTACCTCCTCCAGGCACTATTCCTCCCATCCCTGATTGGTCCTACCCTCCACTTAGTGATCCTCCTATTTCGTGTAGAACTCCTTGGGGTTTCCTATACTGTAGTCACCATGACCTTCTCATGTTCCCTTCGAGCTCTCCTAAGTGCCTTCTTAAGCTCCTTCATGGCTACTTTTAATTCTTGAGAACCCTGTCTGATCCTTGCTTGCTAAATTTTAAGCATGTTTCCTTCTTCCTCTTGACTAGATCTTCCACTTCTTGTGTCAACCATGGTTCCATTACTGTATCATCCTTTCCCTGTCTCAATGGGATAAAAAAAACTATCCAGTATGCCGTGGTCCCTAAACAAACTCTACATTTCCATTGTACATTTCCTTGAGAACATCTGTTCCCCATTTTTGCTCCCGAGTTTCTGCCTCATAGCATCATAGTTGACCTTTAGGAGGACAATGGCGCCTAACGGCGACTCCTTTGCTTGCATCTTCATCTTCAGAAACAGCTCTATTTCCATCTTTAGTATCTCCATTTTTCCTTTCCTTTCTTTTTAAGACCCTGACCTGGAGTTACATGCTGACTTCAGTTCTTTGTGGGAATGGGATTTGCTCTTGGGATTTCATGACTGGCTGTTATTCGATATGCCAAGAATGCGACCTAAGAGATTAGCTCACCTTCGGAGTTCCGGGATCTCGTGGCTCTGGAAACGGGTGGACTGAAGATTGGTGTCCTGGCAGAAAATCAGTGTGTTGTGGGAGATGGAGGATCTCTGGCTGTGTGCCCAGAGACCTGAGATCTTTGGGCACAGAGCTTGGAAAAAGCGACACATGGACTTTTAACATCGTAAATCAGCCAGTTGTTTGTTATGTCTCCCCCCTCTCTGTGAAACGGAGACATCTCTTTCTCCTGTATTAGGGAGAGAGAGAGAGCCTGTGGTATGTCAAATTACCGGGTGAACGAGTAGTCTTTGGGGTACTGCAAGCTTGTGTCTTTATTGATGCTTTGCTGCACACTTGAGGGCTCAGTGGTGGATGTTGATGCTTTCTTTTGCTGCTGGGGGAGGCGGGGGGGGGAATCATTGCTTTGCTGCTGCTTACGCATGGGAAGAGGGAGCTGGGGGTTCTAACATTTAACTGTCATTCATTCTTTGGGAACACTCCTCTGTTTTTGTGATGGTTACGAAGAAAAAGCATTTCAGGATGTATATTGTATACATTTCTCTGACATTAAATGTATCTTTGAAACCTTTGAAACCAATTAAATAATTCCCATACCATCTGCTCATATCCCTGTCCAAGGCTATGCTAAAGATCAGAGATTAGTAGTGACTGTATCTGAAATGTTCATTCATCATGACATCTGTCAACTGTCCAAGTTCACTGCCCAGTACTAGATTCAGTATGGCCTCTCCTCTAGTCAGCTGGAAGCTACTTTTAAGCTAATTGTAACAAATATTGATATGTTCAGGTAACTGTTTTGTTTTATTTTAAGCAAATTAATGAAAACCAACACAAAGTCAAAAATTACACCTGAATATATGAGTCAATGCAGTTCACATCACACATAAAAGGATTCTGCTGGTCAATGCATATTAAATATTCATAGTACAACTAGTTTCTATTTGTATGCTGAGTCCAGTACAGATACCACCCTGAATATGGGTCTGTCAAAATACATCTGAGCATTGAGTGTTTTTACAAAAATACAACCAAAGACCAGGGAAATTACAAGTTTATATATTTTACTGGAAGGACAGGTTATAGTGGGAGTTACAGATAATTTGATTTTAACGTACATGATAAAGTACAAAAGGAAGAAACCGTTGGAAATGTTCCCCACTCTGACCTTTTACTTCTTCTCACCTGTCTGTTACTTCCCCCTGGGTCCTCTCCTCCTTCCCTTTCTCCAATGGTCTCTTCTCAGATTCTTTCTTCTCCAGCCCTTGATCTTTCCCACCCAGCTGGCTTCACTTATTACCTTCCAGTTAACCTCCTCCCACCTTTTATTCTGGCATCTTTCCCCCTTCCTTCTCAGTCCTGCAGAAGTATAAAAAGTATTCACCTACCTTGGAAGTTTTCATGTTTTATTGTTTTACAACATTGAATCACTGTGAATTTAATTTGGCTTTTTTGACACTGATCAACAGAAAAAGACTCGTGTCAAAATGAAAACAAATTTCTACAAATTGGTCTAAATTTATTAGAATTATTAAACACAAAATTATTGATTGCATAATTACTCAACCCTTTCAAGTTAGTATTTAGTAGATGTACCTTTGCCAGCAATTACAGTCTCAAGTCTGTGTGAATAGGTCTCTATCAGCTTTGCACATCTGGATACTGTAATTTTTCCCCATTCTTCTTTACAAAACTGCTCAAGCTCTGTCAGATTGCATGGGGATCGTGAGTAAACAGCCCTTTTCAAGTCCAGCCACAAATTCTCCATTGGAATGAGGTCTGGACTCTGACTTGGCCACTCCAGGACATTAACTTTGTTGTTTTTAAGCCATTCTTGTGTAGCTTTGGCTTGGTGGAGGAGTGGGAAGTGTTGAGGAAGCAGAGCCTGCAGAGAGACTTAGACAGTTTAGGGGAATGGGTAAAGAAGTGGCAAATAAAATACAATGTTAGAAAGTGTATGGTCATGCACTTTGGTGGAAGAAATAAACGGGCAGACTATTATTTAGATGGGGACAGAATTCAAAATGCAGAGATGCAAAGAGACTTGGGAGTCCTTATAGAAGGTACCCTAAAGGTTAACCTGCAGGTTGGGTCGATTGTAAAGAAGGCGAATGCAATATTGGCATTCATTTCTAGAGGTATAGAATATAAGAGCAGGGATGTGATGTTAGGGCTCTATAAGGCACTTGTGAGACCACACTTGGAATATTGTGCGCAGTTTTGGGCTTGTTATTTTAGAAAGTATATACTGACATTGGAGAGGGTTCAGAGAAGATTCACGAGAATGATTCCAGGAATCAGAGGGTTACCGTATGAGGAACGTCTGGCAGCTCTTGGGCTGTATTCCCTGGAGTTCAGGAGAATGAGGGGGGATTGCATAGAAACATTCCAAATGTTAAAAGGCCTGAACAGATTAGATATGGCAAAGTTATTTCCCATGGTAAGGAATTCTAGGACAAGAGGGCACGACTTCAGGATTGAAGGACGTCCATTTAGAACTGAGATGCGGAGAAATTACTTTAGTCAGAGGGTGGTAAGTCTGTGGAATTTGTTTCCACAAGCGGCTGTGGAGGCCAAGTCATTCGGTGTATTTAAGGCAGAGATAGATAGGTTCTTGATTAGCCAGGGCATCAAAGGGTATGGGGTGAAAGCAGGGGAGTGGGGATGACTGGATGAAGTGGATCAGCATATGATTGAATGGCAGAGCATACTCGATGGGCCGAATGGCCTACTTCTGCTCCTAAATCTTATGGTCTTATGCTTGGGGTCATTGTCTGCTGGAAAACAAATCTCCTAAATCACAGTCTTCTTGAAGACTGCATCAGGTTTTCAGGTTGCATCAGACCATAGAACCTTCTTTCAGCTGACTTCAGTCTCCCACATGCCTTCTGGCAAACTCTAGCTGAGATTTCATGTGAGTTTTTTTTTCAACGGTGGCCTTCTCTTTCCCAGTCTCCCGTAAAGCTGCAACTGGTGAAACATACAGGTAACAGTTATGTGTGCAGTCTCTCCCATCTCAGCTACTGAAGCTGGTAACTCCTCCAGAGTTGACTTCAGTCTTTTGGTGGCCTTTCTCACTAGTCCCCTTCTTGTACTGTTGCTCAGATTTTGAGGATGGCCTGCTCTAGACAGGTTTACAGCTGTGCCATATTCTTTCCATTTCTTGATGGTTGACTTAACTGTACTCCATTGGATAGTCAGTGACTTGGAAATTTTCTTGTATCCATCTCCTGACTTGTGCTTTTCAATAATCTTTTTGCAGAGCTGCTTGGGGTTTTCTTTTGTTTTCATGGTGTATTTTTTGCTATGATACTGACTCACCAACAGTTGGACTTCCTGATACAGGTGTTTTTTTACTACAATCAATTGAAACAATGAAAAAAAATGGCTAACATGAGAGGGCACAGGTTTAAGGTGCTTGGAAGTAGGTACAGAGGAGACGTCAGGGGTAAGTTTTTTATGCAGAGAGTGGTGAGTGTGTGGAATGGGCTGCTGGCAATGGTGGCGGAGGCAGATACAATAGGGTCTTTTAAGAGACTCCTGGGTAGGTACATGGAGCTTAGAAAGATAGAGGGCTATGGGTAACCCTAGGTAATTTCTGAGGTAAGTACATGTTTGGCACAGCATTGTGGGCCAAAGGGTCTGTATTGTGCTGTACTGTAGTTCTTCTATGTTTCTATGAAACACCAGACTGCACACAGGTGATCTGCATTTAACCAACTATGTGATTTCTAAAACCAATTGGCTGCACCAGTGATGATTTGATGTGTCATATTAAAGGAGTGAATACTTATGCAATCAATTATTTTGTGTTTTGTATTTGTAATTAATTTAGCTAACTTTGTAGAGATCTGTTTTTCATTTCACATGAAAGTCTTTTTTCTGTTAAAAAAAGATGAGTGTTAAAAAAAAGACAAATAAAATCTACTGTGATTCAATGATGTAAAGCAATAAAACATGAAAACTTGCAAGGGGTGGGGTGAATACTTTTAATAGGCACCATAACTCTAAGATTATTCAGCTTCTTAGAAATGTAACTAGTTCACATTCTGCTGTCATATTTCTGTTTGCTCTTGAGTCAGATCATGCAGTCTTTTTTGCTACAGTCCTACAAAGAGTAATGTCTGAGATTCACAATCACAATTAACAAGCGTGTTTTTTTCAGAAGGTTGTCAGTCATGATAAATATGCTGCAACTAAGATTGATCTTAATGTCAACTGATCAATAACTTTATGAGCTATTTGTCTCACACCCTTCAGTTTATTATCATGACCATTAAACTGAGTTTGGTGCTGTTCGTTCGGTAATAATTGATCATAGTTCCCAGCATTATTTTTCTTCTAGCTATTATAACACATCCAGCAAGAAACATGGTACTCAAGGCAGTGGGGATTTGGTCTATGCCTTTGTCTGTGAACCTTCTCACCTCAGTTGGAGTTTAATTGGGATTGTGTTCCATTTGACTTGCTGTTCAGGAACTCCACTAACCCCACCTGGAATGTGTGGTCCCTTCATATACGGTACAGAGAAAATTTACAACGATGCTGCTGGGACTGGAGAACCTTCATTAAAAGGTTCTCATTAGTTAAGAGAGAGACAACGTGTGTAACAGAGAGAGAGTGAGAGAGGGAGACAACGTGTGTGTAACAGAGGGTTCAGTGAGAGAGGAAGACAACATGTGTGTAACAGAGGGTTGAGTGAGAGAGGGAGACAATGTGTGTAACAGACGGAGAGTGAGAGAGGGAGATGTGTGTGTAACATAGGGAGAGTGAGAGAGGGAGACAATATGTGTGTAACAGAGGGAGAGTGAGAGAGGGAGACAACGTGTGTAACAGAGGGAGAGTGAGAGAGGGTGACAACGTGTGTGTAACAGAAGGAGAGTGAGAGAGGGAGATGTGTGTGTAACAGAGGGAGAGTGAGAGAGGGAGACAACGTGTGTGTAACAGAGGTAGAGTGAGAGAGGGAGACAACGTGTGTGTAAAAGAGGGAGAGTGAGAGAAGAGACAATGTGTGTGTAACAGAGGGTTGAGTGAGAGAGGCAGATGTGTGTGTAACAGAGGGAGAGTGAGAGAGGGAGACAATGTGTGTAACAGAGGGAGAGTGAGAGAGGGAGACAAAGTGTGTATAACAGAGGGAGAGTGAGAGATGAGACAACGTGTGTGTAACAGAGGGAGAGTGAGAGAGGGAGACGATGTGTGTGTTACAGAGGGAGAGTGAGAGAGGGAGACAATGTGTGTAACAGAGGGTTGAGTGAGAGAGGCAGATGTGTATGTAACAGAGGGAGAGTGAGAGAGGGAGAGAATGTGTGTAACAGAGGGAGAGTGAGAGAGGGAGGCAATGTGTGTGTAACAGAGGGAGAGTGAGAGAGGAAGACAATGTGTGTGTAACAGAGGGAGAGTGAGAGAGGGAGACAACATGTGTGTAACAGAGGGAGAGTGAGAGAGGGAGACAATGTGTGTAACAGAGGGTTGAGTAAGAGAGGCAGATGTGTGTGTAACAGAGGGAGAGTGAGAGAGGGAGAGAATGTGTGTAACAGAGGGAGAGTGAGAGAGGGAGACAACGTGTGTATAACAGAGGGAGAGTGAGAGAGGGAGACAATATGTGTGTAACAGAGGGAGAGTGAGAGAGGGAGGTGTGTGTAACAGAGGGAGAGTGAGAGAGGGAGACGATGCGTGTGTAACAGAAGGAGAGTGAGAGAGGGAGACAACATGTGTGTAACAGAGGGAGAGTGAGAGAGGGAGACAACGTGTGTGTAACAGAGGGTTGAGTGAGAGAGGAAGACAATGTGTGTAACAGAGGGAGAGTGAGAGAGGGAGACAATGTGTGTGTAACAGAGGGAGAGTGAGAGAGGGGGACAACCTGTGTGTAACAGAGGGAGAGTGAGAGAGGGAGATGAGTGTATAACAGAGGGAGAGTGAGAGAGGGAGACAAAGTGTGATTAACAGAGGGAGAGTGAGAGAGGGTGACAACATGTGTGTAACAGAGGGAGAGTGAGAGAGGGAGATGTGTGTGTAACAGAGGGAGAGTGAGAGAGGGAGACAACGTGTGTGTAACAGAGGGAGAGTGAGAGAGGGAGACAACGTGTGTGTAATAGAGGGAGAGTGAGAGAGGGAGACAATGTGTGTGTAACAGAGTGAGAGAGGGAGACAACGTGTGTGTAACAGAGAGATTGAGAGAGGGAGATGTGTGTGTAACAGAGAGAGTGAGAGAGGGAGACAACTTGTGTATAACAGAGAGAGTGAGAGAGGGAGACAACGTGTGTGTAACAGAGGGAGAGTGAGAGAGGGAGACAATGTGTGTGTAACAGAGGGTTGAGTGAGAGAGGAAGACAATGTGTGTGTAACAGAGGGAGAGTGAGAGAGGGAGATGTGTGTGTAACAGAGGGAGAGTGAGAGAGGGAGACAATGTGTGTGTAACAGAAGGAGAGTGAGAGAGGGAGACAACGTGTGGGAGACAACATGTGTGTAACAGAGGGAGAGTGAGAGAGGAAGATGTGTGTGTAACAGAGGGAGAGTGAGAGAGGGAGACAATGTGTGTGTAACAGAGGGAGAGTGAGAGAGGGAGATGTGTGTGTGTAACAGAGGGAGAGTGAGAGAGGGAGACAATGTGTGTGTAACAGAGGGAGAGTGAGTGAGGAAGATGTGTGTGTAACAGAGGGAGAGTGAGAGAGGGAGATGTGTGTGTAACAGAGGGAGAGTGAGAGAGGGAGATGTGTGTGTAACAGAGGGAGAGTGAGAGAGGGAGACAACATGTGTGTAACAGAGGGAGAGTGAGAGAGGGAGATGTGTGTGTAACAGAGGGAGAGTGAGAGAGGGTGACAACGTGTGTGTAACAGAGGGAGAGTGAGAGAGGGAGATGTGTGTGTAACAGAGGGGGAGTGAGAGAGGGAGACAATGTGTGTGTAGCAGAGGGTGAGAGAGGGAGACAACGTGTGTGTAACTGAGGGAGAGTGAGAGAGGGAGACAATGTGTGTGTAACAGAGGGAGGGTGAGAGAGGGAGATGTGTGTGTAACAGAGGGAGAGTGAGAGAGGGAGATGTGTGTGTAACATAGGGAGAGTGAGAGAGGTAGATGTGTGTGTAACAGAGAGAGAGTGAGAGAGGGAGATGTGTGTGTTACAGAGGGAGAGTGAGAGAGGGAGATGTGTGTGTAACAGAGGGAGAGTGAGAGAGGGAGATGCGTGTGTAACGGAGGGAGAGTGAGAGAGGGAGAATAGGATTTAATTTCTTGGAATGTAGAAGATTAAGGGGAGATTTGATAGAGGTATACAAAATTATGAGGGGTATAGATAGGGTAAAAGCAACAGGCTTTTTCCCTCTGAGGTTGGGTGGGACTACAACCAGAAATCATGGGATATGGGCGAAAGGTGAAAAGTTTAAGGGGAACATGAATGGAAATTTCTTCCCTCAGAGGGTCATGTGAGTGTGGACAAGCAGTGCATGCAAGCTCGATTTCAATATTTAAGAGAAGTTTGGGTATGTACATGGTACGGATGGATATGGTACAGGTGCAGGTCTATGGGACTAGGCAGATTAAATGGTTCGGCATGGACTAGATGGGCCGAAGGTCTGTTTACGTGCTGTATTTTTCTATGCCTCATGGTTTCCTTAAGGGAAAATCTTGCCTGACAAATCCATTGGAATTCTTTGAAGAAATAACTAGCAGGATAGAGAAAGGAGAATCGGTTGATTTTGTGTACTTGGATTTTCAGAAGGCCTTTGACAAGGTGCCACACATGAGGCTACTTAAAAATTAAGAGCCCATGGTATTACAATAAAGATACTAGCATGGATAAAGCAATTGGTGATTGGCAGGAGGCAAAGAATGGGAATAAAGGGAGTCTTTTCTGGTTGTCTGCTGGTGTTCCACAGGGGTCTGTGTTGGGATTCCTTCTTTTTATGTTATATGTCAATATTTTGGATGATGGAATTGATAGCTTTGTGGCCAGGTTTGCGGACAATATGATGAGAAGTCAAGGAGCAGGTAGTGTTGAGGGGGCAGACAGGCTACAGAAGGACTTGGATTAGGAGAATGGGCAAAGAAGTGGTAGATGGAATAAAGTATTGGGAAGTGTACAGTCATGCACTTTGGTAGAAGAAATAAAAATGTGGACTATTTTTTAAATGGAAAGAAAATTCAAAAATCTGAGGGGCAAAGGGTCTTGGGAGTCCTCATGCAGGATTCCCTAAAAGGTAACTTGCAGGTTGAGTCTGTGGTGAGGAAGGCAAATGCAATGTTAGCAATTATTTCAAGAGGACTAAAATATAAAAGCAAGGATGTAATATTGAGGCTTTATAAGGCACTGGTGAGGCCTCACTTGCAGTATTGTAAGCAGTTTTGGGCCCCTTGTCTTAGAAAGAATGTGCTGACATTGGAGAGGTTCAAAGGGAGTTCACAAAAATGATTCCAGGACTGAAAGGCTAATCATATGAGGAACATTTGATGGCTTTGGGCCTCTACTCACTGGAATTCAGAAGAATGAGGGGGAATCTTATTGAAACTTATTGAATGTTGAAAGGCCCTGACAGAGTGGATATGGAGAGGATGTTTTCTGTGGTGGGGGAGTCTAAGACCAGAGGATACAGCCTCAGAGTAGAGGGATATACAATTAGAATGAAGATGAAAAGGAATTTCTTTAGCCAGTGAGTGGCGAATCTGTGGAATTCTGTGACGAGACTCCTGACGACAATGGTTTGGACCCAGATGCTGGAGCATCTGAAGCAAGAATCGAGACACGGTATCAAACTGGATCAAGAACTTAGCACAGAACAAATGCTAGATGATATTATTAGTACGCTTACAATTGAGTACTAAACCTCAGTTCAAGTGCTCTTTAGATTCTCAATTCTTTGTGCCCAAAATTAGGCCAATTAGTGGGACCGTCCTGAACACTTAAAGGGGCTGCGCGAGACAGCCATACTCCGGAGAGTTAGAGCGTCTAAATCCTGGAAACTAGCACAGTTGGAAGCATCTCGTAACAGAATTTGTTGCCATAGGTAGCTGTGGAGCCAAGTACAAACCCCATTTCCAGAAAAGTTGGGATATTTTCCAAAATGCAATAAAAACAAAAATCTGTGATATGATAATTCACGTGAACCTTTTTTTAACTGACAAAAGTACAAAGAAAAGATTTTTAATAGTTTTACTGACCAACTTAATTGTATTTTGTAAATATACACAAATTTAGAATTTGATGGCTGCAACACACTCAACAAAAGTTGGGACAGAGGCATGTTTACCATTGTGTTACATCACCTTTCCTTTTAATGACATTTTTTAATCGTTTTGGAACTGAGGATACTAATTGTAGTAGATTTGCAATTGGAAATTTTGTCCATTCTTGCTTGATATAAGACTTCAGCTGCTCAACAGTCCGTGGTCTCCGTTGTCTGATTCTCCTCTTCATGATGTGCCATACATTTTCAACAGGAGATAGATCTGGACTGGCAGCAGGCCAGTCAAGCACACGCACTCTGTGTCTACAAAGCCACGCTGTTGTAGTCCATGCAGAATGTGGTCTGGCATTGTCCTGCTGAAATAAGCATGGACGTCCCGGGAAGAGACGTCGCCTTGATGGCAACATATGTCTCCCTAAAATCCTAATATACACCTCAGAGTCAATGGTACCTTCACATACATGCAACTCACCCATGCCATGGGCACTGATGCACCCCCATACCATCACAGATGCTGGCTTTTGCACCTTGCACTGATAACAATCTGGATGGTTGTTTTCATCTTTGGCACAGAGAACTCGACGCCCATTTTTTCTGAAAACTAGCTGAAATGTGGACTCATCTGACTACAGCACATGGCTCTACAGTCTTTCGGTCCATCTGAGATGAGCTCGAGCCCAGAGAACTTGCCGGCGTTTCTGCATAGAGTTGATGTATGGCTTCCTCCTTGCGTAATATAATTTCAAGTTGCATTTCTGGATGCAGCGACGGACTGCGTTGAGTGACAATGGTTTTCCAAAGTACTCCTGAGCCCAGCTGGCTATAATTGTCACAGTAGCATGACAGTTTCTTAGGCAGTGCCGCCTAAGGGCTCGAAGATCACGCACATTCAACAGTGGTTTCCGACATTGCCCTTTACGCACTAAGATGTCTCTGAGTTCTCTGAATCTATTCACAATATTATGTACTATAGATGTTGAAAGACCTAAATTCTCTGCAATCTTGCGTTGAGAAATGTTCCTTTTGAACTGACTAACAATTCTGTCATGAATTTTGCACAAAGGGGTGAGCCATGACCCATCCTTGCTTGCAAAGACTGAGCCTTTGATGGACGCTACTTTTATACCCAGTCATGATACCTCACCTGCTACCAATTAGCCTGCTTAATGTGGAGTCTTCCAAACCAGTGTTACTTGAATATTCTGTGCATTTTTCAATCTTATTTTAACTCTGCCCCAACTTTTGTTGAGTGTGTTACAGCCATCAAATTCTAAATTTGTGTATATTTACAAAATACAATTAAGTTGGTCAGTAAAATTATTGAAAATCTTTTCTTTGTACTTTTGTCAGTTAAATAAAGGTTCACGTGAATTAACATAATCACAGATTTTTGTTTTTATTGCATTTTGGAAAATATCCCAACTTTTCTGGAAATGGGGTTTGTATATTTAAGGTAGAAGTTGATAGATTTTTGACTAGTCAGGGCACAAAGGTATACATAGAATAGTACAGCACATTACAGGCCCTTTGGTCCACAATGTGTCGACCCTCAAACCCTGCCTCCCATATAAGCCCCCACCTTAAATTCCTCCATATACCTGTCTAGTAGTCTCTTAAACTTCACTAGTGTATCTGCCTCCACCACTGACTCAGGCAGTGCATTCCACGCACCAACCACTCTCTGAGTAAAAAACCCTTCCTCTAATATCCCCCTTGAACTTCCCACCCCTTACCTTAAGCCATGTCCTCTTGTATTGAGCAGTGGTGCCCTGGGAAAGAGGCTCTGGCTATCCACTCTATCTATTCCTCTTAATATCTTGAACACCTCTATCATGTCTCCTCTCATCCTCCTTCCCTCCAAAGAATAAAGCCCTAGCTCCCTTAATCTCTGATCATAATCCATACTCTCTAAACCAGGCAGCATCCTGTTAAATCTCCTCTGTACCCTTTCCAATGTTTCCATATCCTTCCTAGAGTGAGGTGACCAGAACTGGACACAGTACTCCAAGTGTGGCCTAACCAGAGTTTTATAGAGCTGCATCATTACATTGCGACTCTTAAACTCTATCCCTCGACTTATGAAAGCTAACACCCCATAAGCTTTCTTAACTACCCTATATACCTGTGAGGCAACTTTCAGGGATCTGTGGACATGTACCCCGAGATCCCTCTGCTCCTCCACACTACCAAGTATCTGGCCATTTACTTTGTACTCTGCCTTGGAGCTTGTCCTTCCAGCGTGTACCACCTCACACTTCTCTGGGTTGAACTCCATCTGCCACTTCTCAGCCCACTTCTGCATCCTATCAATGCCTCTCTGCAATCTTCAACAATCCTCTACACTACCTACAACACCACCATCCTTTGTGTCATCTGCAAACTTGCCAACCCACCCTTCTACCCCCACATCGAGGTCGTTAATAAAAATCACGAAAAGTAGAGGTCCCAGAACAGATCCTTGTGGGACACCACTAGTCACAACCTTCCAATCTGAATGTACTCCCTCCACCACCACCCTCTGCCTACAGGGAGAAGACAGGAGATTGGGTCTGAGAGGGAAATGGATCAGCCATGATGAAGTGGCAGAACGGGTGTAATGGGCCAAATAGAAACATAGAAACCCTACAGCACAATACAGGCCCTCCAGTCCACAAAGCTGTGTCAAACATGTACTTACCTTAGAGATTACTTGGGGTTACCCACAGCCCTCTATTTTTCTGAGTTCCATATACCTGTCCAGGAGTCTCTTAAAAGACCCTGTCATATCTGCCTCCACCATCGTCGCCAGCAGCCCATTCCACACACTCACCACTCCCTGCGTAAAAAACTTACCCCGACACCTCCTCTGTACCTACTTCCAAGCACCTTAAAACTGTGCCCTCTCATGCTAGGCATTCCAGCCCTGGGAAAAAGCCTCTGACTATCCATACAATCAATACCTCTCATCATCTTATATACCTCTATCAGGTCACCTTTCAGCAGCTTTGAGTGTCCTCTGGACTCGGACCCCAAGATCCCTCTGATCCTCCACACTGCCAAGAGTCTTACCATTAATACTATATTCTGCTATCATATTTGACCTACCAAAATGAAACACCTCACACTTACCTGGATTGAACTCCATCTGCCACTTCTCAGCCCAGTTTTGCATCCTATTGATGTCCTGCTGTAACCTCTGACAGCCCTCCACACTATCCACAACACCCCCAACCTTTGCGTCATCAGCAAATTTACTAACCCATCCCTCCACTTTCTCTTCTAGGTCACTTATAAAAATCACGAAGAGGAAGGGGTCCCAGAACAGATCCCTGAGGCACACCACTGGTCACCGACCTCTATGCAGAATATGACCCGCCTACAACCACTCTTTGCCTTCTGTGGGCAAGCCAGTTCTGGATCCACAAAGCAATGTCCCTTTGGATCCAATGCCTCTACTCTCTCAATAAGTCTTGCATGGGGTACCTTGTCAAATGCCTTGCTGAAATCCATATGCACAACATCTACTGCTCTACCTTCATCAATGTGTTTAGTCACATCCTCAAAAAATTCAATCAGGCTCATAAGGCATGACCTGCCTTTCACAAAGCCATGCTGACTATTCCTAATCATATTATGTCTGCCAAATGTTCATAAATCCTGCCTCTCAGGATCTTCCCCATCAACTTACCAACCAGTGAAGTAAGGCTCACTGGTCTATAATTTCCTGGGCTATCTCGCCTTCCTTTCCTGAACAGTGAAACAACATCCACAACCCTCCAAACCTCCGGAACCTCTCCCGTCCCCATTGATGATGCAAAGATCATTGCCAGAAGCTCAGCAATTTTCTCCCTCGCGTCCCACAGTAGCCTGGGGTACATCTCGTTCGGTCCCGGTGACTTATCCAACTTGATGCTTTCCAAAAGCTCCAGCACAGCCTCTTTCTTAATATCTATGTGCTCAAGCTTTTCAGTCTGTTTGTAAGTTATCCCTAAAATCACCAAGATCCTTTTCCGTAGTGAATATTGAAGCAAAATATTCATTAAATACCTCTGCTATCTCCTCCGGTTCCATATACACTCTTTCATACCACACTTGATTGGTCCTATTCTCTCATGTCTGATGCTCTTGCTCTTCACATAACTTGTAGAATGCCTTGGGGTTTTCCTTAATCCTGTCTGCCAAGGCCTTCTCATGGCCCCTTCTTGGTCTCCTAATTTTTTTCTTAACCTCCTTCCTACCAGCCTCATAATCTTCCAGATCTCTATCATTACATAATTTTTTGAACCTTTTGTAAGCTCTTCTGTTCTTTTTGACTAAATTTACAACAGTCAAATGCCCTAATTCTGCTCCTATATCTGGTAGTCCTTCACTAGGGCTCCTAAGTCCCTTTCCAGTGCTGATTTCTGAATTTGCTCCTCACTTAGTAGATAGTCTATGCCTTTATTCCTTCTACCTGTCAGGATGAGAGTGGGCCCTCATTGTCAGATCTTACCAGTAAGCACAAAGATCTCACTTGGTTGGCAGTGAAAGGGGCCCTCACAATCAGATCCTTCCTGAACAGACAAACCATCGTCCCCAACCCACCCTGCCGCTGGGATGGCTACGGTGAAGAGAGATGGTCACCCACCTCTTTGCAGACCATGGATTTACAAAGAGGATGTGAAGATGGATGAAAGTGCCCATGTCCCAGTTCATTCCAAAACAGCTGTGTACCACAGGACTCTCTGATTATGGCCTGTTCTCAAGGACACACTCCAAGATAGACATTAAGTGCAAATGGATGATCATCAGCTTGGTGAAAATTGCTCTTTTGTCTGTCCGAATCTTGTTAGCACAGTTCAGGCTGCAGTAGTACTTATCGAGGAATGAACTGAAACTTGGTGCAGCCGTTACTGTGTGGGGAAGAACCACAGCCAAGGGTCCTTCTTCTGCTGCACATGGGGGAGCATATGACTGGCAAAGTTATTTATTTTCTTTTAAGAAGTTTATACTACTGAAGGTAAGGACAATAAATGTAAACCTTTTTTGCACTATTTCCTCCCATGTGTATATTTATTTATTATGAATACGGTTTATTTTGGAAATAAAAAAACTCCAAAAAAGCATCCTAATCAAATGTATCATAGTTTGAAATGTCAACTGTAACATACCCAATGACTTGGCCTCCAAGACCAAAAGAAACTGCAGAGAGCATTGGACACAGCTCAGCACATCATGGAAACCAGCCTCCCCTCTATGGACACTGTGTACACTTCTTGCTGCCTCGGTAAAACAGGCAACATAATCAAAGACCCCACCCACATTGGAATTTATTTCTTCTCCCTATTCTCATCAGACAGAAGATACAAAAACCTGTAAGCACATACCACCAAACTCCAGTTTCTGTCCTGCTGTTACAAGAGTAATTAACATTTTCCTAGTATAAGATGGATGCTTGACCTCACAATCTACATTGTTATGACCTTGAACCTTATTGTCTACTTTCTGTTGCTGTAACACTTTAACTTGCACTCTGCCTTTATTTACCTTGTACTACCTCAATGTACTGTTGAAATAAATCGCTCTGTAGGAACAGTACACAAGACAAGTTTTACACAGTGCCTCAGTACATGTGACAATAATAAACTAATTTACCAATTTAATTTACAATTTTTAGTACCTGTTATTTAGAATATCTGTTTTCCTGTTGACGCCATTGCTCAGGAAATTTTCTTCTGCAGAGGACAATTTGTGGTGGTATTTAAGTGGTGCCCTTTTGGCAGCCTGCTTCCCAGTTGCTCCCTTACAGTTCCACAATCCTGCTGATGCCTGGGGTTGAATCAATAATTCTAAATGTGTTTACAGTCTGTCCCATAGCACTTACATTGAAAATGACTCTCAATAGATTAATTAGAAACCTTTTAGTTTCTTTAATCACATTGGATTCATGGAACAGTAATGGAGTAGGCAAACAATCAGGTTACAGATTCCATTACACTACAATAATGTGCTAATCATATTTTCTGGCTTCTAGTGTTTATTTTTGGCAATTATATCAGTCATCCATTAAGATGTTTCATTTCTGGATCACCATGCTATGATTTGGAGTTGTGTACACAGCCAAAACTAAATGTTCATGACTTGGCCCTAGTTATTCCTCAAGCTAAGCAGCCTCTTCGTTGCTTCTTTCCTTAACTTTTTATTCCTAGCAGTACAGCTCCTGTGCTTTCTTCATCTCAGACAGCCTCATTGTGGGCTTAGTCTCAGTGTATGTACACTTTCCAAATTATTAACCTTTTCTCAATCTATGATGTCTTTCATAAGTCCACAAGACATGGGAGCAGAATTAAGCCTTTTGGCCCATCGAGTCTGCTCTGTTATTCCATCATGGCTGCTTTATTATCCCTCTCAACCCCATTATCCTACCTTCTCCCCGTAACCTTTAATGCCCCGACTAATCAAAAACCTACCAAACTCCATTTTAAATATACCCAATAACTTGGCCTCCATGGCCGTCTCTGGCAATAAATTCCACAGATTCACAGCCTACTGGCTAAAGGAATTCCTTCTCACTTCTATTCTAAAGGGACCTCCTTCTATTCTGAGGCTGTGCCCTCTGGTCTTAGACTCACCCACCATATGAAACATCCTCACCACTAACCCATAAAAATGTCCATTAATTAAACATGACGCTGCGATCTGAGAGAACAAGAGTAACAGTACCATGTTTATTTTTTTTTAGGTATCCGTTATCCCATGAGACCATGGATTTGCGCCTTGGAAGGTTTCCAGGGCGCAGGCCTGGGCAAAGTTGTATGGAAAACCGGCAGTTGCCCATGCTACAGGTCTCCCCTCTCCATGACACTGATGTTGTCCAAGGGAAGGGTATTAGGATTCCTACAGCTTGGCACCAGTGTCGTCACAGAGCAATGTGTGGTTAAGTGCCTTGCTCAAGGACACAACACGCTGCCTCAGCCAAGGCTCTAACTAGCAACCTTCGGATCGCTAGATGAACGCCTTAACCACTTGGGCACGCGCCATGTTTATTTAATGTGCATGTAACTGTCAACATACACTCATACTGTACTTACCTTTACGTGTCATCACGGTTGATTCTCATTGTACTGTAACTGGCAATATACAAGGCAACAGAGTCCCTTTAACCATCTCAAGATATACTTACTGTATTCTTTAAAAATTCTTCTCATTGCCATGTTTGTTAAATAAATTATTGACATCTACTGCTTCAGCTGTTCCTGGCAATTTAGCAGTGACGGTACTAAATAGCACAAATCTAGTCATGGTGCACAGCAATGTACAAAAGTCTAAAACACTTTCAGAGAGAGTCCTAATGAGCCCTCTGGGGAATAGTGAGAATAATGTCATACTGTCCAATATTATAAAGTCTAACACAGGAAATATATTTGGGTTGCTGCATTGGAGAAACCTTTTTTTTAATGCCACTTCACCAGGGGGGACTTTTATTACAGTTTACTAGGGCATTACTCAGGAAAACTTTTGACAGCAGAATGGGTGAAGACATGACTCCACAACAGTTGAATAAGTATTTCCATAGATTTAATAATTAACCAGAGTTATTCCCCTTTAGTGAAACAATTGGGGAATGTTGAAATAGTGAAAGCCCCAATTGAAATATAAACAATCTCCCTCAAAAGAGAATTGGCAGGTCAGCATTCTTGAACCACACTACTAAACAGTGGAATTCAATATCTAAAACTATAGGGGATGCAGACTCTGTAAGCACTTTTAAACACCAATCCAAAATCTATTTATTTAACCTTGCTTTGAACTAACATCTTTTTGTTCTTTATTTTCGTATTGTTTTATTTTTTATTTTATTTTAATGTTTGCACTTTTTTCCATTGTTAAACACTTTGAACTACATCACCTGTATGAAAAGTGCACTATAAATAAGCTATTATTATTATTTTTTCTGTCAGCTTAAGCTGGTAAAACCTGAAGTATGGGCATAGCCAAGCATGCTCATTTGTCAAATGCTAGGAACTTTCAGACAGGTCATATTGATTGTAGATGGGTTATATTCTGTATGGAGGTCGGTGACCAGTGGTATACCCCAGGGATCTGTTCTGGGACCCCTTCCTCTTCGTGATTTTTATAAATGACCTGGATGAGGAAGTGGAGGGATGGGTTAGTAAGTTTGCTGATGACACAAAGGTTGGGGGTGTTGTGGATAGTGTGGAGGACTGTCAGAGGTTACAGCAGGACATTGATAGGATACAAAACTGGGCTGAGAAGTGGCAGGTGGAGTTCAACCCAGGTAAGTGTGAGGTGGTTCATTTTGGTAGGTCAAATATGATGGCAGAATATAGTATTAATGGTAAGACTCTTGGCAGTGTGGAGGATCAGAGGGATCTTGGGGTCCGAGTCCATAGGACACTCAAAGCAGCTGTGCAGGTTGACTCTGTGGTTAAGAAGGCTTACGGTGTATTGGCCTTCATCAATCGTGGGATTGAATTTAGCAGCCGAGAGGTAATGTTGCAGTTATAAGGACCCTGGTCAGACCCCACTTGGAGTATTGTGTTCATTTCTGGTTGCCTCACTACAGGAAGGATGTGGAAACTATAGAAAGGGTGCAGAGGAGATTTATAAGGATATTGCCTGGATTGGGTAACATGCCTTATGAAAACAGGTTGAGTGAACTTGGCCTTTTCTCCTTGGAGTGATGGACGATGAGAGGTGACCTGAGAGAGGTGTATAAGATGATGAGAGGCATTGATCGTGTGGATAGTCAGAGGCTTTTTCCCAGGGCTGAAATGGCTGCCAGATGAGGGCACAGGTTTAAGGTGCTTGGGAGTAGGTACAGAGATGTCAAGGGTAGGTTTTTTACACAGAGAGTGGTGAGTGCATGGAATGGGCTGCCGGCAACGGTGGCAGAGGCGGATACGATAGGGTCTTTTAAGAGACTTTTGGATAGGTACATGGAGCTTAGAAAAATAGAGGGCTATGGGTAAGCCTAGTAATTTCTAAGTTAAGGTAGGGACATGTTCAGCACAACTTTGTGGGCCAAAGGACCTGTATTGTGCTGTAGGTTTTCTATGTTTCTATGACTATCCCAGTGGTGTTTAGTATAGAGCCTTTCTGAAGGTTTACATAGATATTTCATGTCAAATTTCACAACGAATTTCACGCCACATGCCGGTGATACTAAACCTGATTCTGATTCTGATATTGCTGTGTAGTCTATTACTATTATTATTATTATTGTTATTATAAACACAAGTCCTTCGTTCATTTTCTAAACAGTCTGTGATTATAAAACCCGTATATCTTGATAATAATGGCAACTCTAAGGAGGGCATTACAACTTACAAGGGGTGATTGATAAGTTCGTGGCCTAAGGTAGAAAGAGTCAATTTTAGAGAATCTAGCACCTTTATTTTTCAACATAGTCCCCTCCTACATGCACACACTTAGTCCAGCAGTCGTGGAGCATACGGATCCCTTCTTTGTAGAAGTGGTCCACAGCAGGGGTGGTTGATGAGAAGTTCGTGGGCTAAGGTAGAAGGAGATGAGTTATTTACTTCAAACTTTCTGCATTATCACTTAAAGAGTTGAACTGCACGGGCTTGTAACGAGAATGTCTTGGACCTCCAGGTGGTCCAAGCAGGAGTGATTGATAAGTTAGTGGCCTTAGATAGAAGGAGATGAGTTATATAACTCTCGTTACAAGCACGTGCAGTTCAACTCTTTGAGTGAAAATGCAGAAAGTTTGAAGTTAATAACTCATCTCATTCTACCTAGGCCACAAACTTATCAATCACCCCTGCTATGGACCACTTTCTGGAGGTCCAAGATGCCGACTTCTACAAAGAAGGGATCTGTATGCTCCACAACCGCTGGACTAAGTGCGTAAATGTAGGAAAAATAAATGTGCTAGGTTTTCTAAAATTGACTCCTTCTACCTTAGGCCACAAACTTATCAATGACTCCCTCGTACAAACTCACTTATGATAACTAGAGAAGATTTGAGTTTTAATTAATCTACTTCATTTACTGCAATTACATGAGATTACTATAGGGAACGAGATCACGTGGCCCATCCATTTTGTGTCCTCCTCACAATCAGTAGTCTTAATCGAATGTGCCCATTTTACATCCAGGATAGTGCTGAAATGGGTCATGTTGAAGGCAGCCTATATTTGCTGACGTTTGACACTTGGAGCTGAGATTTTCTTTTAAAAATGAAGCTTGATTATGTCACTTTATGTGGTTTAAGGGAAAGCTTTCTTCACATAACAAAAATAATCAGAAGAGACATGAGAAGAGCATGAGTGTAATTGTTTGTCATGTTCACTGTAAAGCATCAAGCTGATACTGCTGCATTGTGACTGACAGCTCAGCTGAGCCTTCATGTGGTTGAAGGGATCAATCGTATTCTAAGCACCAACTGTGTGTGAAGAAGGACCACATCAGAGGAGCAGGGGTGGTAGAAATGACAGTGCCACCACTGGGCACTTTCTTGGCTACTGCCTCATGATTAATATGAACACTCCCAGAAAAAGGCCCTTTGCTGCATTGTGTCCAGGCTGATTTTTTTGGCTTATCTAATTTCATTTGCCCACATTAGGTCCATACCCTTGAATACCTTACCTATCCCAGTGTCTATCCAAATATATTGATTATATATGATTTTACCACCTTCTCTGGGAGATATCAATTATTTTCTCTGTGCAAAAAAAAAAACTTTCTCATCAAATCCTCTTTAAAGCTCCTTCTCTCATCTTAATCCTGTGTTGTCTTGTTTTTGATAACCCTTCCATGGAAATCCAGTAATCCAGGCAATATCCTGGTGAATCTCCTCTGCATTGTCAGTGTGCAGTCACATCTTCCCTGTCAAGTGGAATGCTCTGGCTGTATATCCGCCCATGTTCAAATCCACCTCAGACACAATCTTCCAAAAATGAGCAAAATGGGCAATTGGTATTATTCCACCGACAATCTTACTCCCACATTGGGATTCACATTCACATTCCCACAGAGCCTCTGACTGATGGCATGAACATTGATTTCTCTAACTTTTAGTAACTTCTCCTCCTTTCCTCCTTTTCTCTTTATCCATTCCCCATTCTGGTTCCCTTCTCTTCTACTCATCTGCGCACATCACTTCGCTCTGATGTCTCTTCTCTTTCCCTTTCTCCCATGGTCCATTCTCCTCTCCTATCAGATTCCTTCTTCTTCAGACCTCTGACTTCACAGCTTCTTGCTTCACCCCTTCCCCCACCCACCCACCTTCCATCTCATCTGGTCTTCTCTATCATCGACCAGCTTGAACTCCCATTCCGCTCCCCCCAACCTTCTTATTCTGGCTTCTGTCCCCTTCCTTGCCAGTCCGAATGAAGGTCTTGGCCCGAAACATCGATTGAACGGTCCAGCAAAATCCACATGAATCCTCTGCCAAGGCAATACAGGCCATTCCCAGGGATGGAGAAACACTGTTCTTGGCATCCTCTGGACATGTTGGCATCCCCAACAGTGCTCTCAGGTTGGATGGTACAACATCTCTCAAGCCCCACATAAGGCAACCTCCGTCAAGGGCAAGTTTATCCTAGTTCATCCTGGTAAAAATTGGGGATCTGGAATTTCTGCTGCACATTCCAGCCATGTTGGGTGACCATGTAGACCTGAAACAGTGTTGGGTCTTTCCTGGTTTCCCTTCGGATCATCTTTACCGTAATAGGGAGACATTCGATTTGTGTTAGGGAGAATACATCAAGAGCAGTGGCCTCTTTTGTACATTTTTCAGTTATTTCCATTTCCAAGAGAAAATGGAACAATCCATCAGCATTTCCATGATTAGTTGTCCTCTTGAATTCAATCTTGTAATTGTGTCCTCCAAGAAACAGAGCCTATCTCTGCATTTGTTGCTGGTAGCAATGCATCTTTCTGGGGATTGAAAATGGATGCTAGTGATTAATGATCAGTAAATGAGGGTAAACTCTCTCCCCTACAAGTACTGGCTGAAATGCTTTACACGTCAAACCAGACTCAAGGCCTCTCTGTCAATCTGTGCATAATTTTTCTCTGCAGCGGTAAGGGAACATGATGTCAAGGCTACGGGGTGTTCCCTTCCATCACTCATAACATGTGACATGATTGTACATATAAGGCGAGGCATTACAGACATCATAATATGTGAGTACAGTGTCTGCCATCACCATTTCCTTTGCCTTTTGGAAAGCCACTTCACAATGCTTTGTTTATTGCCATTTCTTCCCGATCTGTAGTAATGAGCTCAAGGGGTGGAGCACAGTAACCAGGTCTGGCACGAACCTGCTATAATAATTGTCAAATCCTAAAAAGGACAGCAACTGTGACATGTATTTTGGCCTTGAGGTGTCCACCACTGCTTGAATTTTCTCAGCACACTTATGTAAATACTCGTGCGTCAATGGTGTGACCACAGTAAGTGATGCTTGGTTTAAAGAATTGACACTTGTCACATAGTGACAATAATCTTTATTGTTTTAATACTATCTTGAGATTTTGCGATATTCTTTCTCATCCTTACAGGTAACAATGATGTCATCCATGTAACACTGAGTGCCTGGGCAGCCTTGCAGCACCTGATCCATAGCTTCTGCCAGAGTGCAGGTGCAGATGCTATTCCAGAAATGAGCCTATTATAACAAAGAAGCCCTTTGTGAGTGTTTATGGTGAGAAGCACTTTGGGCTCTTCTTCCATCTCCCATCTGTAGGTAAGACACAGATAAGTCAACTTTGCTGAAATGTTTTCCTCCAGAAAGATTTGCAAAGGCATCCTCTATCCTGGACAGAGAGTATTATGTACCTTCATAACTGGGTTAATGATGACCTTAAGATCACCACAGATCCTTACAGACCCATTCTTCTTGGATACTGGTACCACTAACGTTGCCCATGGGCTCCTCTCAACCTTGGAAAGAATTCCTCCGGCCTCCATGCAATCTAGCTCACTGGCTGCTTTATCATGGATGGTATAAATAACCGGATGGGGTTTGTAAAAGTTGGGCATGTCATTTTCATTAAGCACTATTTTTGCTTTGATATGTTTGAGTTTTCCATGCCATTCTTGATCACTGCTGTAGCATCATCTAGTACCTTTCTTATTTCACCTTCAGTTGACTCTACTGTAGGGGATATGGCATGCAACTGGTAGATGGATCTCCAATCATGTTGTAGTTGTCTCAGTCAATCATGATCCCGCAATGCTGGCTCTCCTGTTTTTGTCACATACGAGCCCAATGTAGATTGATGGTCGTTGTGTTTCACTGTCACACGTATCATTGAAACAGGAGTTATCTTATCACCAATATACGTTCTTAGTTTTATATCTGCAGGCTGAGAGTCAAAGAAAAGTACAGCACAGAAATAGGCCCCATAGGCTCATCTAGTCCATGCCGAAAACACTTAAACTGTCTACTCCCATCGGCCTGCCTTCCATATCCCTACTATTGATGTACCTATCCAAACTTCTCTCTTAGATGTTGCAATCAAACTTGCATGCACCATTTGTGCTGGCAGCTCATTCCACATTCTCACAACCTTCTGAGTGAAGAGGTTTTCCCTCATGTTCTCCTTACAATATTCACCTTTCACCCTCAACCCATGATCTCCAGTTGTAGTTCCAACCGATCTCAGAGGAAAAAGCCTGCTTCTATTTACCCTATCTATACCCCTCATAATTTTATATACTGCTATCAAATCTCTCTCAATTTTCCACGTTCTAAAGAATACAATCCTAGCCTATTCAATCTTTCCTTATAACACAGGTTCTCCAGACCCAGCAATGTCCTTGTAAAGTTTTTCCTGTACTCTTTCAACCTTATTTACATCTTCCTTGTAGGTAGGTGACCAAAACTTCACACTATACTCAAAAATAGGCCTCACAAACACCTTATACAACTTCAACATAACATCCCATCCTCTATACTCAGTACATTGATTTATGTAGGCCAATGTGCCAAAAGCTTTCTTCACAACCCTATCTAACTATGATGCCACCTTCAATGAACTATTCCCAGATCCCTTTGTTCTACCACACTCCTCAGTCCCCTACCGTTCACTGTGTAAGATCTACTCTGGTTGGTCCTACCAAAGTTCAAAACCTCACACTTATCTGCATTAAATTCCATCTGCCATTTTTAGTACATTTTTCCAGCTGATGCAAGCCTTGATAGCCTTCTTCACTGTCCACTGAACCCCCCAATCTTGGTGTCGTCGTAAATATGCTGATCCAGTTGACTACGTTATCATCCAGATCATTGATCATTGAAACAACTTCTCTGGCTGTGGTTTTCATTATTACAGGGATTTCAACTGCTCTTTTAAATATGAATTGTGCCTCAGTTAGGAACTACTCTTGAATACTTTGTTAAGATTCCACAAACTAAACAATCTTTCAGTGCATCATTAAGCCCATCATTGAACTGACAATGTTCAGAGAAATTCTTCAGTTCAGCCTTGTACATTGAAATGGACTCCACTTTCATTTAATTCTGCTTATTAACAATGGCTCTAAATATTCCTGCATTACTTTCATGACAATATCAGAAAAGCTCATTTTGGCTGTTTGGGTTGGAGAGCTAAACTTCTAAGCAAACTATATGCTCTTCCACCAATTACACTCAGTAACACTGACACTTGTTTTGCATTGGCTATTTCATTTGCTTCAAAATACTGCTCAATTCGTTCAGTGTGAATCACTCATTTATCTGTTGTGCAATCAAGCACATCTATCTTTCCAATGTAGCCAGCCATTTCTGCTCTATTTATTTATCTATCTGTCAGTCAATCAATTAATCAATTAAATATCCCCCAGTACTTATTGTTTATGAATCTGTGAATTCTGTCTATTTTTTGCCTTTGTTTAACTCAACTATCTCTCTCCTCTTCCAAAGAAACACCAGCTTAGCAGTTTTTAATTTAAACCTCTCTCTCTCCTCTTACGAAGAAAAAAGGATGTGCTCCGCTTAAAAGAGTTAAATAGACGGCTTGGGTTTGTTTTAAAACTTATTTGTTGCCACTGTTATGTTTTGTAACTCCAGAAACTAATCAAAAGGAAAACACTAGAGCCAGAGATATGGGTCTACTTTGTTTTACTTTTAGTGAGGGGCTCAAATATGACGTGGTGGCATAATGACGTATGCCATTCATGTACTTCTTACATATAAACCTCAATGAATTAAACAAACAAACAAAGAATGCTTAATCAAACAATATATTTATAATATTACTCAATTATCACTGATACTAGAGCTAATTACACACCGTTCTTACACACCTGGAGAGAGGGATGCATATGTGAGAATGCTGTTCTTGGACTACAGTTCAGCATTCAACACCATAATTCCCTCCAGGCTCGACAAGAAGCTCAGAGACCTCGGCCTTCACCCTGCCTTGTGTAGCTGGACCCTGGACTTCCTGTCAGATCACCAGCAGGTGGTAAGAGCGGGCTCCTTCACCTCTGCCCCTCAACACAGGAACCCCTCAGGGTGTGTACTAAATCCCCTCCTTTGCTCTCTGTATACCCATGACTGTGTCGCCACCAACAGCTCCAATCTGCTAATTAAATTTGCTGATGACACTACACTAATCTCAAATAATAATGAGGTGGCCTACAGAGAAGAAGTCATCACCCTGACCCAGTGGTGTCAAGAAAACAACCTCTCCCTCAATGTCGCAAAAACAAAGGAGCTGGTTGTGGACTACAGGAGGAATGGGGACAGGCTAGTTCCTATTGACATCAATGGATCTGGGGTTGAGAGGGTGAACAGTTTTAAGTTCCTTGGCATAACAGAGGGAGGAGAAGAAGATGGCGGCGCAACACAGCGCGTGTAGCCTCTCTGGTGAAATGATATCGTATTTGTAAGTAGGATGCTGTGCACAATTCTGATTTGATGGAGACAGCGTGAGAGCACGGAGGAACATCTGAATTAACTTCTGAAATGCCCGGTTCGCTGCCGCTGCTACTGTGTGATCGAGAATCTCCGGAGCGAAGGCCCCAAAATCCTCGGCTTTGCCTGCTGCTGGCGACTGGGGCTGAGGTCGAAGCGTTCGGCAGAGATGGTGCTCAGTGTCGGAGGACTGATCGGAGCTCGAAATTTTCGGATGACTCAGAGTCGGACTGTGGTTGGGTATGGCAGAGAGAGTTTTCTTCCTTCTCCCATCTGCGTGAGATGTGGGACTTTTGAGAGACTTTGAACTTTTTGCCGTGCTCACGGCTTGTTCTTCATCAAGTTACGGTATTGTTTGCACTGTTGTAACTATATATTATAATTATGTGGTTTTTGTCAGTTTTTCAGTCTTGGTCTGTCCTGTGTTTCTGTGATATTACACCGGAGGAATATTGTATCATTTCTTAATGCATGCATTACTAAATGACAATAAAAGAGGACTGCGTGTCCTCATAATCTAATAATCCAATCTAATCTAATAATCTAAACATCACCGAGGGTCTCACATGGTCTGTACACACCTCAGACGGTTGAAGAAGTTTGGTATGGGCCCCTAGATCCTAAGAACTTTCTACAGGGGCACAATTGAGAGCATCCTGACTGGCTGCATCACTGCTTGGTATGGGAACTGTACTTCCCTCAATCGCAGGACTCTGCAGAGAGTGGTGTGGACAGCCCAGCGCATCTGTGGATTTGAACTTCCCACTATTCAGGACATTTACAAAGACAGGTGTGTAAAAAAGGGCCCGAAGGATCATTGGGCACCCGGTCACCCCAATCATAAAATGTTCCAGCTGCTACCATCTGGGAAACAGTACTGCAGCATAAAAGCCAGGATCAACAGGCACTGGGACAGCTTCTTCCAGCAGGCCATCAGACTGATTAATTCATGCTGATACAATTGTATTTCTATGTTATATTGACTGTCCTGTTGTACATACTATTTATTATAAATTACTATAAATTGCACATTTAGATGGAGATGTAACGTAAAGATTTTTACTCCTCATGTATATGAAAGATGTAAGTAATGAAGTCAATTCAATATATTAAATACACTTCAGTAACTGAGGTAGTACCTGAGTAACTGAAAGGCTAGAGGAACTCAGAGGGTCAGACAGTGTCAGTGGAGGCAGACGGATGACTGAGGGGTTGAGTGACTATTCCTGATTCTAACTTGGTTGTTTGTTTTCCACTGGCTGAATATAAAAGGAACTATATAAATCTACATTTCACTTTAGAAAGAATCTTTTAGACCAGAAACTAATTAGTTATATGAGGTCTGTAACATAAGTGAAAGTTCATTGCTCTGAATAGTTGGTACAAATCATTAGATTTTTATTTGACCTAGGATTCAACTGGTTTGAATTTGACAAAAATGCACGTTGTTCATTTTATGTATGAACCAGTCATATAAATATAATTGCAAAGAAAACATGACAGCACCTCTACTTCCTCAGGAGTCTGCTGAGGTTCAGCATGTCATCGAAAACCTTGGCAGACTTCCATAGACGTGTGGTGGAAAATGTGGTGACTGGGTGTATTACAGCCTGCTATGGGAACACCAATGCCTTTGAGCAGAAAATCCTACAAAAGGTAGTGGATTCGGCCCAGTACGTCACGGGTAAAACCCTCTCCACCATTGAGCATATCTACATGAAACGTTGCCGTAGAAAAGCAGCATCCATCATCAGAGATCCCCACTATCTAGGCCATGCTCTTTTCTCGCTGCTGCCATTAGGTAGAACATACAGGAACCTCAGGACTTGCATCACCGGGTTTGAGAACAGTTACTACCCCTCAACCATCAGATTCTTGAACAAAAGAGGATAGTTACACTCATTTAAGGACTCTGTTATATTGTTATTTCATGTTTGTTATTTATTGCTATTTATTTATGTCTGCATTCGAGTTTCTGATGTTACAGTTACTGTTCTATAGATTTGTTAAGTATACCCACAGAAAAAGAACCTCAGAGTTGTATTTGGTGACATGTATGTACAGTACCATAATAATAAATTTTACTTTGAACTTTTGAGTGAAAATCACCAATGGCCTGTCCTGTCCCAACCACATGGAAAGCTCACCAGTACCTTTACTTCCTCAGGAGGCCAAAGAAATTTGGCATGTCTCCTTGGACCTTCACCAATTTTTATCAATACACCACAGAAAGGAGAAAGCATCCTGTCTGGATATATCACAGCTTGATATGGCAATTGTTCTAACCATGACTGCAAGAATCTACAGAGTTATGGACACAGCTCAGCATATCACCGAAACTAGCCTCCCCTCCATTGACTCTGCCTATTCTTCACATTGCTTTGGTAATACAGCCAGCATACTCAGAGACCCCACCCACCCGGACATTCTCTCTTCTCTCTGTTCCCATCAGGTAGAAGATATAGAAGATTGAAAGCTTGTACCACCAGTCTCAATGATGGCTTCAATCATACTGTTATAGGACTTTTGAATGGTTCCTTAGACAATAGACAATAGGTCAGGAGTAGGCCATTCTGCCCTTCGAGCCAGCACCGCCATTCACTGTGATCATGGCTGATCAACCACAATCAGTATCCGTTTCCTGCCTTATCCTCATAACCTTTGATTCCGCTGTCTTTAAGAGCTCCATCCATCTCTTTCTTGAAAGCATCCAGAGGCATGGACTCCACTGCCTTCTGGGGCAGAGCATTCCACATATCCACCACTCTCTGGGTGAAAAAGTTTTTCCTCAACTCCGTTCTAAATGGCCTACCCCTTTTTCTTAAACTGTGACCTCTGGTTCTGGACTCACCCATCTGCAGGAACGTGCTTCCTGCGTCCAGCGTGTCCAATCCCTTAATAATATGTGTTTCAATCAGATCCCCTCTCATCCTTACAAATTCCAGTGTATACAAGCCCAGTTGCTCCAATCTTTCAACATATGACAGTCCCGCCATCGAAGGAATTAACCTTGTGAACCTATGCTGCACTCCCTCAATAGCAAGAATGTCCTTCCTCAAATTTGGAGACCAAAACTGCACACAATACTCCAAGTGTGGTCTCATCAGGGCCCTGTACAGCTGCAGAAAGACCTCTTTGCTCCTATACTCAATTCCGCTTGTTATGAAGGCCAGCATGCTATTAGCTTTCTTCTCTGCCTGCTGTGTCTGCATGCTTGCTTTCAGTGACTGATGTACAAGAACACCTAGATCTCATTGTACTTCCCCTTTTCCTAACTTGACTCCATTTAGATAATAATCTGCCTTCCTGTTCTTACCACCAAAGTGGTTAATCTCACATTTATCCACATTAAACTGCATCTGCCATGCATCTGCCCACTCACCCAGCCTGTCCAAATCACCCTGCATTCTCATAACATCCTCCTCACATTTCATACTGCCACCCAGCTTTGTGTCATCTGAAAATTTGCTAATGTTACTTTTAATCCCTTCATCTAAATCATTAATGTATATTGTAAACAGCTGCGGTCCCAGCACTGAACCCTGCAGTACCCCACTGGTCACCGCCTGCCATTCCGAAAGGGACCCGTTAATCGCTACTCTTTGTTTCCTGACCGCCAGCCAATTTTCAATCCATGTCAGTACTCTGCCCCCAATACCATGTGCCCTAATTTTGCCCACTAATCTCCTATGTGGGACTTTATCAAAGGCTTTCTGAAAGTCCAGGTACACTACATCTACTGGCTCTCCCTTGTCCATTTTCATAGTTACATCCTCAAAAAATTCCAGAAGATTAGTCAAGCATGATTTCCCCTTCGTAAATCCATGCTGACTCGGACCAATCCTGTTACTGCTATCCAAATGTGTCGTAATTTCATCTTTTACAATTGACTCCAGCATCTTTCCCACCACCGACGTCAGGCTAACCGGTCTATAATTTCCTGTTTTCTCTCTCCCTCCTTTCTTGAAAAGTGGGACAACATTAGCTACCCTCCAATCCACAGAAACTGATCCTGAATCTATAGAACATTGGAAAATGATTACCAATGCGTCCACGATTTCTAAAGCCACCTCCTTAAGTACACTGGGAAGTAGACCATCAGGTCCCAGGGACTTATCAGCCTTCAGACCCACCTGTCTATCCAACACCATTTCCTGCCTAATATAAATTTCCTTCAGTTCATCCATTACCCTAGGTCCATTGGCCACTATTATATCTGAGAGATTGTTTATGTCTTCCATAGTGAAGACAGATCCAAAGTACCTGTTCAACTCGTCTGCCATTTCCTTGTTCCCCATAATAAATTCACCCGTCTCTGTCTTCAAGGGCCCAATTTTGGTCTTAACTATTTTTTTCCTTTTCACATACCTAAAGAAGCTTTTACTATCCTCCTTTATATTCTTGGCTAGTTTACCTTCGTACCTCATTTTTTCTCCGCATATTGCCTTTTTAGTTATCTTCTATTGCTCTTTAAAAGTTTCCCAATCCTCCGGCTTCCCACTCATCTTTGCTATGTTATACTTCTTCTCTTTTATTTTTATACTGTCCTTTACTTCCCCTGTCAGCCACAGCCTCTCCTTACTCCCCTTAGGATCTTTCTTCCTCTTTGGAATGAACTGATCCTGCACCTTCTGCATTATTCCCAGAAATACTTGCCATTGTTGTTCCACTGTCATCCCTGCTAGGGTATTGTTCCATTGAACTTTGGCCAGCTCCTCCCTCATAGCTCCATAGTTCCCTTTGTTCAACAGTAATACTGACACTTCTGATTTTCCCTTCTCCCTCTCAATTTGCAGATTAAAACTTACCATATTATGGTCACTACCTCCTAATGGCTCCTTTACCTCGAGGTCCCTGATCAAATCTGGTTCATTGCACAACACTAAATCTAGAATTGCCTTCTCTCTGGTAGGCTCCAGTACAAGCTGTTCATCTTGGAGGGACTCCACAAACTCCCTTTCTTGGGGTCCAGTACCAACCTGCTTCTTCCAGTCTACCTGCATAGCATAATATGATAGACTCTTGTCTTCACAATCTACCTTGTTGACCTTACACTTTATTATCTACTTGCACTGCATTTTTTTCATAATTGCATTCTGTTATTGTTTTACCTTGTATTACCACAATGCACTGTTGTAATGAGTTGATTTGTACGCATGGTATTTAAGACAGGTTTTTCACTGTACTCTGTAAATATGAAGTAATAAACCAATTTACCAATGTATTTAAAGCTTCCCAAAACAATGTCTGGCCTTTCTTGGACTTCCGTTAGTGAGTGGATTTCCTTGTGCATCTTGCAAGCTCTCCATTTCACACTCCTTTCAGCCCAAGCTTGAATACTGTCTCATTAGAAACAAAATAGACCACAATACACAGGAGCAGAATTAGGCCATTTGGCCCACAGAGTCTGCTCTGCAATCCATCATGGCTGATCTATTTTCCCTCTCAGCCCCATACTCCTGCTTTCTCTGGTAAATTCAAATCTGATCCTACTCTACCCCTGCATTCCAGCGATCAGGAAGCTGCTGAATTTCATTTATTTAAAAAATGACAGTGAAATTAATCCTCATCAATTTTAAAAGGTACATGAATGAGTACTTCAAGAGCCATAATACGCAGGACTAAGGGCTATGAACTGGGAAATAAGATTGACCTGAAATTTCTTTTAGACCTCTTGGACTTGATGGGGTGAATGGTTTTCATGATTCTATAAAGCCTGAGGGTTAAGGTGCCTGAGACCAACTCTGGGCTGTTAACTCTTGGTCTGGCTGTTCAGTGTGTCACCAAAGAAAGGGAAAATGAGCCTGTATCCACTATTCAGTAAGTTCAGGACCACACCAGGCCATTGGGAAGATTCCATTCCACATACCAACCACAGAAGGAAATGCACCAAATGCTAACCTGCCAAGAATGTGCATGTATAGGACACTGAAGTTGGTGTTACAATCACCTCAGTAATTCCATTTTACATTATTCCCACATACATATTTATTGAAAATGAGGGAAATTTAATTAAAAGCACTGAAACTGCTTTGATTTTCATATAGTACTCAAGAAATAGCAAGTTTAAATATTAAATGAAGTGAGCAGTCTCAGTAATGTGACACCACTGCTTCATTAGCGGATAATGATTCACATTGTGCCACAGCTACGAGTGTGTGCTACACAGTGCAAAGTGGAGAGGCTGGGTGTTGCTGAGGCTTCTGCAATTCCAAACGTTGCCATCCAGTCAGCACTAAGTACAAACAGATCACTGCAATCAGGGTAACAATGGATAAGCAGTTCTTCAAATTAAGAAAGACGAAAAACAGTCCTCTAAAGGAGTCAATCCGATACCCTGACCCTAACCCTATTACTCCAGCTTTGTGCTACACATTTCTCCAGTTTGTATTTAGTCACTTCCCTAGGTATGTGTCTGACTGTTCCTCTCATTCTTTCCTTAATGTTCCAGATTTCTGGTTCACCACTTCTGTATTCATTGTCCCTCCAGCATTTTGTGTGTCACCTGTTATGTCAACTCTATAATTGGCTATACGAGTTAGGTTGACATCGAACAGTTCTATCCTGAGAGGCTGCATGATTACCTCTCATTTTCTCCCGTAATCAGTAAATAAACATTAACATCTGTAAATGCTGTAAATTTGAAATAAAATAAAAAATGAGGGAAACACTTAGAAGGTAAGGCTACGAAGAAAAAAAATTCAGGATATATATTGTATACATTTCTCTGATATTAAATGCACTTATTGAAACATCTGTAAGAAGCAGAACAGATTGATGACACTTTGTCAGAATGGAAAACAGAGAATACAAATTAGTTTGAAGTTGCAGGAAGGATGATAGAAGAAAGGGTGGGACTAAGTGAACAGGGTGAACCACAAAAAGGGAAAATGCAAACAAAAGAAGAGAAATCTATAAGATGCAGAAGAGAAGGAATACGCAGCAGGTCAGGCTATGTTAGTGGAGGGGAGGGGGAGAGATAGTGAGGGAGAGAGGGAGAGGGGAGAGGGAGACAGTGAGAAAGGGAGGGAGAGTGAAGAAGAGAGGGAGAGAAAGAGGGAGAAAGAGAGAGGGAAAGAGAGAGAGGGAGAGAGATAGAAAGAGGGAGAGAGAGGGAGGGGATAGAGGGAAGGAGAGAAAGAGAGGAGATAGATGGAAAGTGAGGGACAGACAGAGAGGGGAGAGGGAGAGAGGGAGGGAGGGAGAGGGGAGAGAGAGGGGATATAGAGAGATTGAGAGGGAGATGGAGAGAGTGAGGAAGAGAGGGAGATGGAGGCGAGTGAGAAGGGATAGAGAAAGAGAGAGGGAGCACTGTACTCAACAATTCCAGTTAAATTTGTCCATTAAGTAACCCTGTTTCAAACATGGGGTTTCCAAGGCAATGAGTATTACTGCAACAGACAGAGAAAACCTAAGCCACAGTAGCAGAGTCTTAAATTGTTTTGTCACAGTTGCCAAGTCAACAGGTGTATGGTTAGCAAAGGGAAGGTTGTTAGTGAAGCAAATTGGAAAGCATAGTAAGAGAAGGCATTTGATAAGTTATAATGCAATATATAGTTCAACAGAGTGAGGGCTTACATGGCTGGGTACCTTTTAAAACAAACAAAGGATTGGTTAAATGGCAGAAATCAGAAAGTTCTAAACAGATATCTTGTAGTCAGTAGACTATTACTAGTGTGTGTAAAGTATCAAGAGATGGGTAGTACATCTGGTGAAGAAGCTTGATGTGTCCATTCAGCAACAGCTCACTTACCTTTGGTCCCTGCTGGACACTCAGCTCTCACCTATGGCTCCAAATAACTGTTTGCATATGACAGTAACCACATCCTGGTACACTGCTTTGACAGGCTGGATAAAGCAGGTGAGGGTAGCTGGCAGGTCTCATACCCCACTGAGATAGGGACATGCCTGCCCTGGCATGTGAAATCAGCTCTGGTGGACTGGGTGGATGAGATCAACAATGAGGTCCAGCAGCCAGGAAAGCGGTTCTGCAACACTTTGTAGAGAGCAAAGGGCATGACCAGGCACAGAAGAACTCACGGTCATCTACTGCAAGCAAGAAAGACCCCAGTTAGTGGTAACTGCTCGTACCACAGGGACCCCGATTTCCAAGGTCAAGAGAGAGGAACTGCCCCAGTGTAACAGCTTTTCCATTTTAAAAGCTCTCCCGCACAGTCTACTGTCATTGTTGGATATGACAGACAACCAACAGACTGCTACTAGTGGATGCCACAGGGATCAGTACTGGGTCTTAGCAGTTACATTAATGACTTAGATGAGAAGACAAAACTTTATGTTTCAGGGTTTGCTGATTACTTACTAGTGGGTGGGAAAGTGAATTGTGAAGAGGAGGCAGTTATGGATAGGTTACATGAGTGGCCATAAAGGCATCAGATTGAGTTTAATAATGGAAAATATAGCTAAACTTTCATTCTTTTTCATTTTAGGTAACTCCCTAGGGGCTATGAATGTCAAGTTTCTACTATAATTCTGTGGGTTCTATAGTGATGAATGTGGGCATCTGCAGACTCAACTGACCGTGGAGCAGGTGAAACCCTGGAGATGCCCAGGCAAAGAAGGCTACAGACCAAGTATTGCTACGTGGGATTAGTATAGATAGATTCTTCACTCAGAGAGTGGTGAGAGTGTGGAATGAGCTGCCATTGGAAGTGGTGGATACAGATTCAATTGCAACATTTAAGTGAAATTTGGATAGGTACGTGGATAGGAGGTGTATGGAGGGCTATGGTTGGGGTGCAGGATGATGGGACTAGTTAGATTAATAGTTCAGCATTGACTAGATGGGCCAAAAGGCCTGTTTCTGTGCTGTGATGACTTATGACCCCATAAGTACTTTATAATGGACATAGACATGGTTGGCCAAAAAGTCTGTTTCTGTGTTGTGTGATTCTACAAATCCAAGTTTGAAGGGCAGAGCCAGCTCAAAGGGTTGTATGGCCTACTCCTGATCATGCAGTCTTTATGTTCTTGTGTGCTCTCCAGGTATCTGGACTGGGCTTCCTGTTTGAGACACTCAAAATGGTTGTCGAGTTCCTGAGTGCTTCTCTGTTCACAGTCATGTATTAGGATTCCCATGATGGGCCAGTTATTTTCTTTAAAGGGATTTCTAAAGATGCCCTGGAAAGATTATCTCTGTCCTAGAAATACATCGTCATCACAGAATCCAGAGCATTATGCTTGCTTCAGGACCCTGGCATGAAGTGTGTGGACATTGAAGACCTACCAATGCACGGACTGAGACTTGAATCTAGCAATGTTGGTCCCAGAGAGAAGAATGTCATTGATTGCCTTTTCCCGCTATTGGATTTGGTAGTTGCCTTTTGTAAGTTCTCCAAGTCTGGAGAAGTCCAAGAATCTTTGCTGCTAGCAGAGACGATGAGCCTCAAGCCCTTGGTCTTCAAACATTCTTTTCTATGGGTAATTAAAGGCTGTACTGCTGTATTGCAAGTATTGGTGGATGTCATAATTAGTTTCTTTATTTGCTGAGAGGTGACTGCCAAGAAATGGGTAGTGTTCTACACTGAGACAGGTAAGTCTGGACAAATGATGCAAAATCCAGCCTCTCAATTTCTTCAACAGAGGAATTAACATGGTTTAGAACTCCCATTGTGTCCCTATGTCATGGTGATTTGCATTTTGTAAACAATGGTTGACCAATTTCCTACTTGTCCTCCAGTGGGGAGATTGTTGGATGTGAAGAGTAGCATTATGACCAGGAAGACTGAGACAAGGGCTGCGGCAACAACATGGACTTATTTGACTCCTGTTCATACTGGGATCTGGTCTCTGGTGAATGTCAATGATGATCACAATTTGTATGTCATTGAGATGCACATGGCAGATATAACCATATAACAATTACAGCACGGAAACAGGACATCTCGGCCCTTCTAGTCCATGCTGAACTCCTACTCTCACCTAGCCCCACCGATCTGCACTCGGTCCATAACCCTCCATTCCCTTCCTGTCCATAAAGCTGTCCAGGTTAACCTTAAACGACAACATCGAACCTGCCTCAACCACTTCTGCTGGAATGATGGTGATGATTTTTTGGAAGAGCCACATTTTAGAAGGATCTACCTTGACTGATGGAATCGAATTCAAAGGAAGCCTGCTTGGTAGCTGCTGGTACTCCTGCAATTTCTTGGATTTGTTGAATAGGGAAGATCATGTCCATTGGGCTTCTTGATGTAGGAATCTATTGTGACTCTGGAAGGAGCTTCTCAGCTACTGAGGATTTGTGTGATAATGTCCTCTAGACTGAGAGTAGGGAGAACTTTCTGTACTTATTGCAAGCCTTCACAACCTCCTCTTAGCTGGCAATGCTGTGACTTGTATTGTTCAGTCTCTCTTAGTGTCCATCCTATTACAGACATTCTCTTTGCCTTCTCCCCACCGCTTCCATTCCCTGCAACTTGCTTCATTATTTATTATTCTGATGAAAGGACCGAATCTGAAATGTTATCTCTTGTTTCTGTCTCCAAAGATACTGACCTGCTAAACGTTTTGCTTTTTAGAAACATAGAAAACCTACAGCACAATACAGGCCCTTTGGCCCAAAAAGCTGTGCCGAAATTGTTCTTACCTTAGAAATGACCATGCTTTGCTTTTAGTTAGCTGCACGGTGGGTTTTTTTTTGGGGTTTTTTTTTTTTTTCTTTTTTTTCCATTGATATATATAAAATTTAGTATACTATTATGTTATCTTGGTTTCTTATGTTTAAATTACATTGTTTGTAGTAATTTCTTTTTGGTATTGATATCTTTTGGAATTTTATTATACTTTAACATTGTATTAATGTTTATATGGCTTACCTTTTTTGTATACTTACTCAATAAAAAGATTTAAAAAGAAAGAAAGAAATTACCAAGGGTTACCCACAGCCCTTTACTTCTCTGAGCTCCATGTACTTGTCCAGGAGTCTCTTAAAAGACCCTATCGTATCTGCCTCCACCACTGTCGCTGGCAGCTCATTCCACGCACTCACCACTCTCTGCTTAAAAAACTTACCCCTGACATCTCCTCTGTACCTACTTCCAAGCACCTTAAAACTGTGCCCCCTCGTGTTAGCCATTTCAGACCTAGGAAAAAGCCTCTGACTATCCACACGATCAATGCCTCTCATCATCTTATACACCTCTACCAGATCATCTCTCATCGTCCGTTGCTCCAAGGTAAAAAGGCCAAGTTCACTCAACCTATTCTCATTAGGCATGCTTCCCAATCCAGGTAACATCCTTGTAAGTCTCCTCTGCGCCCTTTCTATGATTTCCACATCCTTCCTATAGTGAGGCGACTAGAATTGAGCACCGTACCCAGAGTGGGGTCTGACCAGGGTCCTACATAGCTGCAACATTACCTCTCGGCTCCTAAACTCAGTCCCACAATTGATGAAGGCCAATGCATCGTATGCTTTCTTAACTACAAAATCAACCTGTGCAGCAGCTTTGAGCGTCCTATGGACTCAGACCCCAGGATCCCTCTGATCCTCCACGCTGTCAATGAGTCTTATCATTAATACTATATTCTGACATCATATTTGACCTACCAAAATGAACACTTCACACTTATCTGGGTTGAACTCATCTGCCACTTCTCAACCCAGTTTTGCATCCTATCAATGCCCCACTGTAACTTCTGACAGCCCCCCACACTATCCACAACACCCCCAACCATTGTGTCATCAGCAAATTTACTAACCCATCCCTCCACTTCCTCATCCAGGTCATTTGTAAAACTCACAAAGAGTAGGGGACCCAGAACATATCCCTGAGGCACACCACTGGTGACCGACTTCCATGCAGAATATGCCCCGTCCTCAACCACTCTTTGCCTTCTGTGGGCAAGACAGTTCTGGATCCACAAAGCAATGTCTCCTTGGATCCCATGCCTCTTTACTTTCTCAATAAGCCTTGCATGGGATATCTTATCAAATGCCTTGCTGAAATCCAAATGCCCTACATCTACAGCTCTAACACTATCAATGTGTTTAGTCACATCCTCAAAAAATTCACTCAGGCTCGTAAGACACGACCTGCCTTTCACAAAGTCATGCTGACTATTCCTAATCATGTTATCCTCTCCAAATGTTCATAAATCCTGGCACTCAGGATCTTTTCCACCAACTTACCGACCACTGAAGTAAGACTTACTGGTCTATAATTTCCTGGGCTATCTCTACTCCCTTTCTTGAATAATGGAACAACATCTGCAACCCTCCAGTCCTCCGGAACCACTCCCGTCCCCATTGATGATGCAAAGATCATTGCCAGAGGTTCAGTAATCTCTTCCCTTGCCTCCCACAGTAGCCAGGGGAGGGGTACATCTCGTTTGGTCCCGGTGACTTATCCAACTTGATGCTTTCCAAAAGCTCCAGCACATCCTCTTTCTTAATATCTACATGCTCAAGCTTCTCAGTCCGTTGTAAGTCATCCCTACAATCACCAAGATCCTTTTCCATAGTGAATACTGAAGCAAAGTATTCATTAAGTACCTCTGCTATCTCCTCCGGTTCCATACACGCTTTTCCACTGTAACACTTGATTGGTCCTATTTTCTCATGTCTTATTCGCTTGCTCTTCACATACTTAAGAACCATAGAACACTACAGCACAGAAAACAGGCCATTCAGTCCTTCTAGTCTGCGCCAAAACATTATTCCGCTCATCCCATTGACCTGCATCCAGTCCATACCCCTCCAGACCTCTCCCGTCCATATACCTATCCATTTATTCTTAAAACTTAAGAGTGAGCCCACATTTACCACGTCAGATGGCAGTTCGTTCCACACTCCCACCACTCTCTGAGTGAAGTTCCCCTTAATGTTCCTCCTGAACCTTTCCCCTTTCACCCTAAAGCCATGTCCTCTTGTATTTATCCCTCCTAATCTAAGTGGAAAGAGCCTACTTGCATTTACTCTGTCTATACCCCTCATAATTTTGTAAACCTCTATCAAATCTCCCCTCATTCTTCTACGATTCAAGGAATAAAGTCCTAACCTGTTCAATCTTTCCCTGTAACTCAACTCCTGAAGACCTGGCAACATCCTAGTAAATCTTCTCACAACTCTTTCAATCTTACTGATATCCTTCCTATAGTTAGGTGACCAGAACTGTATACAATACTCCAAATTTGGCCTCACCAATGTCTTATACAACCTCCCCATAACATCCCAACTCCCATACTCAATACTTCGATCTATGAATGCCAGGATGCCAAAAACCTTCTTTACAACCCTGTCTACCTGTGACACCACTTTCAGGGAATTATGTATCTGAACTCCCAGATCTCTTTGTTCCTCCGCACTCCTCAGTGCCCTACCATTTACTGTGTATGTCCTACCTTGATTTGTCCTTCCAAAATGCAACACCTCACACTTGTCTGCATTAAATTCCATCTGCCATTTTCTGTCCCATTTTTCCAGTTGCTCCAGATCCCTCTGCAAGCTTTCAAAGTCTTCCTCGCTGTCGCTGTAGAATACCTTGGGGTTTTCCTTAATCCTGTCTGCCAAGGCCTTCTTATGGCCCCTTCTGGCTCTCCTAATTTCATTCTTAAGCTCCTTCCTGCTAGCCTTATAATCTTCTAGATCTCTATCATTATCTAGTTTTTTTGAACCTTTCATAAGCCCTTCTTTTCTCCTTGACTAGATTTACAACAGCCTTTGTACACCACGTTTCCTATGCCCTACCATCCTTTCCCTGTCTCATTGGAACGTACCTATGCAGAACTCCATGCAAATATCCCCTGAATATTTGCCACATTTCAGCTGTACATTTTCCTGAGAACACCTGTTCCCAATTTATGCTTCAAAGTTCCTGCCTGCTAGCGTCATATTTCCCTTTACTCCAATTAAACACTTTCCTACATGTTTCTACATATTGTGTCAAGAAACTTTCTTGAACACACCTAACAAACTCCACCCTATCTAAACCCCTCACTTTTTGTTACAGAAAGTTAATACACAGGTACAGCAAGCATTAGGAAGACAAATGCAATGTTGGACTTTATTGGAGTTGATTAGAGGACAAAGTACTTGTTCAAGTTTTAGACGGTTTTGATGAAGTCTGCGATCTAAAGAAATGTCAACAGCTTTTGTCTCTACAAACAGGGAAAGATAAACTTATTTTGGAGCTTTTTCAGCCTAGATTCATTGCACTAATTACTAGAACAGGGATCATTCTTTGGGGAGAAATTAAAACTATCATTGTTGCTGTAAGTTTAGAAGAATGAGAATTGATTCCACTGAGAAGATTCTGAGATGGTTTAACAGAAGAAATGCAGAGAAGCTGTTTCCTCAGTTTCAGAATGAAGAAACTCAGGACATGAGAAGCAATCGGAAGAAGGCTGAAAAGCAGGACTTCCAGAATGGTTATCTCGGGTTTGCTTCCAGTTCCTCGTGCTGGTGAGGGCAGGAACAGGGAGATGTGGGATCTGAATGTGTGGCTGAGGAGCTGGTGCAGGAGGCAGGGAGTTGGATTCTTGGACCACTGGGATCTGTTTTGGGGTAGGGATGATTTGTACGGAAAGGTCGGGTTGCACCTTAACAGGCGGGGGAACCAGCATCCTGGCAGGCAGGTTTGCCACTGCTACATGGGCATGTTTAAACTAAGTAATGGGGAGGCAGGGGACAAACTGGAAATATAAGGATGGAGTTAAAGGGAATGAGAAAATAAGAAAAGTTAAGAAAGACAACAGAATTAACGGGGCAGAAAGCTCAGGAAGAGTTCGGAGAGTATGGCCAAGTGCAACAGGAATCGATGTGAAAGGTGAGGGGAGTAATGGATTAAAAGAATTATATATGAATGCACAAAGTATAAGAAATAAAGTGGAAGAGCTTGAGGCTCAGTTGGAAATTGGCAAGTATGATGCTGTAGGAATAACAGAGACATGGCTGCAATTGGACCCGGGCTGGGAAATGAATATTCAAAGGTATACGTCCTAACCAAAGGACAGACAGGTGGGCAGAGGAGGTGGGGTGGCTCTGCTGATGAGGAATGAAATTCAGTCCCTTGCGAGGGGTGACATAGAATCAGGAGATGTAGAGTCAGTATGGATAGAACTGAGAAAATGTAAGGGCAAAAAGACCCTGATGGGAGTTATCTACAGGCCCCCAAACAGTAGCCTGGATATAGGGTGCAAGTTAAATCAAGAGTTAAAATTGGCATGTCGCAAAGGTAATTCTACGGTTGTTATGGGGGATTTCAACATGCAGGTTGACTGGGAAAACCAGGTTGGTACTGGACCCCAAGAAAGGGAGTTTGTGGAGTGCCTCCGAGATGGATTCTTAGAGCAGCTTGTACTGGAGCCTACCAGGGAGAAGGCAATTCTGGAATTAGTGTTGTGCAATGAACCGGATTTGATAAGGGGACTCGAGGTAAAGGAGCCATTAGGGGGTAGTGACCATAATATAGAACATAGAACATAGAACATAGAATAGTACAGCACAGTACAGGCCCTTCGGCCCACAATGTTGTGCAGACCCTCAAACCCTGCCTCCTGTATAAGCCCCCACCTTAGATTCCTCCATATACCTGTCTAGCAGTCTCTTAAACTTCACTAGTCTATCTGCCTCCACCACTGACTCAGGCAGTGCATTCCACGCACCAACCACTCTCTGAGTAAAAAACCTTCCTCTAATATCCCCCTTGAACTTCCCACCCCTTACCTTAAAGCCATGTCCTCTTGTATTGAGCAGTGGTGCCCTAGGGAAGAGGCGCTGGCTATCGACTCTATCTATTCCTCTTATTACCTTGTACACCTCTATCATGTCTCCTCTCATCCGCCTTCTCTCCAAAGAGTAAAGCCCTAGCTCCCTTAATCTCTGATCATAATCCATACTCTCTAAACCAGGCAGCATCCTGGTAAATCTCCTCTGTACCCTTTCCAATGCTTCCACATCCTTCCTACAGTGAGGTGACCAGAACTGGGCACAGTACTCCAAGTGTGGCCTAACCAGAGTTTTATAGAGTTGCATCATTACATCGTGACTCTTAAGCTCTATCCCTTGACTTATGAAAGCTAACACCCCATAAGCTTTCTTAACTACCCTATCTACCTGTGAGGCAACTTTCAGGGATCTGAGGACATGTAGCCCCAGATCCCTCTGCTCCTCCACACTACCAAGTATCCTGCCATTTACTTTGTACTCTGTCTTGGAGTTTGTCCTTCCAAAGTGTACCACCTCACACTTCTCTGGGTTGAACTCCATCTGCCACTTCTCAGCCCACTTCTGCATCCTATCAATGTCTCTCTGCAATCTTTGACAATCCTCTACACTACCTACAACACCACCAACCTTTGTGTCGTCTGCAAACTTGCCAACCCACCCTTCTACCCCCACATCCAGGTCGTTAATAAAAATCACGAAAAGTAGAGGTCCAAGAACAAATCCTTGTGGGACACCGCTAGTTACAATCCTCCAATCTGAATGTACTCCCTCCACCACGACCCTCTGCCTTCTGCCTTCTGTAGTGTACCTGGACTTTCAGAAAGCCTTTGATAAAGTCTCACATAGGAGATTAGTGGGCAAAATTAGGGCACATGGTATTGGGGGCAGAGTACTGACATGGATTGAAAATTGGCTGGCTGTCAGGAAACAAAGAGTAGCAATTAACGGGTCCCTTTCGGAATGGCAGGCGGTGGCCAGTGGGGTACCGCAGGGTTCAGTGCTGGGACTGCAGCTGTTTACAATATACATTAATGATTTAGATGAAGGGCTTAAAAGTAACATTAGCAAATTTGCAGATGACACAAAGCTGGGTGATAGTGTGAAATGTGAGGAGGATGTTATGAGAATGCAGGGTGACTTGGACAGGCTGGGTGAGTGGGCGGATGCATGGCAGATGCAGTTTAATGTGGATAAGTGTGAGGTTATCCACTTTGGTGGCAAGAACAGGAAGGCAGATTACTATCTGAATGGTGTCAAGTTAGGAAAAGGGGAAGTACAACGAGATCTAGGTGTCTTTGTTCATCAGTCACTGAAAGTAAGCATGCAGGTACAGCAAGCAGTGAAGAAAGCTAATGGCATGCTGGCCTTCATAACAAGGGGCATTGAGCATAGGAGCAAAGAGGTCCTTCTGCAGTTGTACAGGGCCCTGGTGAGACCACACCTGGAGTATTGTGTGCAGTTTTGGTTTCCAAATTTGAGGAAGGACATTCTTGCTATTGAAGGAATGCAGCGTAGGTTCACAAGGTTAATTCCCGGGATTGTAGGACTGTCATATGTTGAAAGATTGGAGCGACTGGGCTTGTATACACTGGAATTTAGAAGGATGAGAGGGGATCTGATTGAAACATATACGGTTATTAAGGGATTGGACATGCTAGAGGCAGGAAGCATGTTCCCGATGTTGGGGGAGTCCAGAACCAGAGGCTACAGTTTAAGAATAAGGGGTAGACTATTTAGAACGGAGTTGAGGAAAAACTTTTTCACCCAGAGAGTTGTGGATCTGTGGAATGCTCTGCCTCAGAAGGCAGTGGAGGCTAATTCTCTGGATGTTTTCAAGAGAGAGTTAGATAGAGCCCTTAAAGATAGCGGAGTCAAGGGATATGGGGAGAAGGCAGGAACGGGGTACTGATTGTGGATGATCAGCCATGATCACAGTGAATGGTGGTGCTAGCTCAAAGGGCCAAATGGCCTACTCCTGCACCTACTACCTATTGTCTATTGTCTAATCAGTCACTGAGGAAAGGACTGTTAATATTTGGACTCTCTGTTGTGGACAATGAATGCTTTTCACTGAGTGGATTCAAGGTTGAAATTTTAGACTCTAAGGGAATTGTGAGAATCAGGCATGAAAGAGATTGGGCCAGATTGAGAGCCAAGCAAATGGAGAAGAAGATGAAAAGGGAGATAAAAATGGGAATGAGGCCTAATGGAGCTAGAAAATAGAGAAGTAAATTGGCACTGAGAAAAACAGAGTAAGAAATGGATGGAGAAATGGAGACAGTGAGTGACAGACCAGGAGAGAAACAGACAGAGATAGCTTGCAAGCAGAATGCATAAGGAATCTCTGCTTCTAATCACTGATGGATCAATGCCATTTAATACCCAGTTTTATTAATTTATGATGTAATGTTGAGCAAGATTAGAAAGTGGTAAGTTGTGCTGATTGCCTAATATGATTTTTGGTTTAATTTAATCTTTTTCTAATTTGATGGGTGTTCTATCTGGATGCAGTATCTAATGATGTTTAATTAGCTGCATTTACTTATTAACATTTCTACTGATGTGACTGGTTTTGATGAGCAGTGGGAGCCAGACTAGTATAAATATAAATTGCATCAATTGTTTGTTTTGTGCTTTTGTCTCTTTCTCTTATAAGAGGGTGTGTGTGTGTGTGTGTGTGTGTGTGTGTGTGTGTGTGTGTGTGTGTGTGTGTTTGTTTTACACAATTTATCACAAAAAATACAAGGAGACAGGTATACATCAGGTATATCACTTTAGATACTGTTGGGGGAAATGACCTAACAGAGGAAAATCACAGTGGTTGGATCTCTGGCAGAGTCTGGCTCTGTAACTCAGAAGGGAAAGGGAGAGAAGAGGCACACTGTGGTGATAGGGGATTCGTTAGTAAGGGGAATTGTCAGGAGGTTCTGTGGGCAAGAACGGGATTCCAGGACAGTATATTGCCTTCCTGGCTACCAGGGTCCGGGACACCTCGGATCAGATCCTCAGTGTTCTTAAGTAGGAGTATGAACAGCACAAGGTTGTGGTCCACGTGGGTACCAATGACATGGGTCAGACGAGTGATGAGGCTCTGCATAGGGAGTTCAGGGAGTTGGTGCTAAGTTAAAGGGCAGAATCTCCAGGGTTGTGTTCTCAGGGTTGTTACCCATGCCATATGCTAGTAAGTCCAAAACTACATGGCTAAGGAGTTGGTGAAGGAGGGATGGCATAAGATGAGGTAGTAAATTGGATTAGAGATTTGCTTTATGAGAGAAGTGAGAGACTGGCAGTAGAGGGTTGCCTCTCTGACTTGAGGCCTGTGAATAGTGGTATGCTGCAGCGATCAATGCTGTTGTTTGTCATCTATATCAATGATCTGGATGATAATGTGGTTAACTGGATCAACAAATTTGTGGATGACACCAAGATTAGGGGGTGTAGTGGACAATGAGGAAGGCTATCATGGCTTACAGAGGGATCAGCATCAGCTGGAAAAGTGGGCTGAAAAATGGCAGATGGAATTTACTGCAGACAAATGAGAGGTTTTGCATTTCAGCAGGACCAACCAGAGTAGGTCTTACATAGTGAACAGTAGAGCACTGAGGAGTGTGGTAGAACAAAGGGATCTGGGAATACAGGTACATAACTTGTAGAAAGTTCTGTCTCAGTTAGGTAAGGTCATAAAGAAAGATTTTGGCACAGTCATAAAGAAAGCTTTTGGCACATTGACCTTCATAAATCAATGTATTGACTACAGAAGATGGGATGTTATGTTGAAGTTTATAAAACATTCGTGAGGCCTAACTTGGAGTATTGTGTGCAGTTTTGGTCACCAACATACAGGAAAGATTTAAACAAGGTTGAAAGAGTGCAGAGAAAATTTACAAGGATGTCACTGGGTCTGGAGGACCTGAGTTATAAGGAAAGATTGAAAATGTTAGGACTGTATTCTTTAGAACATGGAAGACTCAGAGGAGATTTCATAGAGGCATACAAAATTGTGAGGGGTATAGATAGGATAAACGCAAACAGGCTTTTTCTACTGAGGTTGGGTGGGACAACTAGAGGTCATGGGTTAAGGGTGAAAGGTGAAAATTTTAAGGGGAGCATGAGGGAAAACTTCATTCAGATGGTCCTGTGAGTATGGAATGAGCTGCCAGCACAAGAGGTGCATGCAAGCTCCATTTCAATGTTTAAGAGAAGTTTGGATAGAGATATAGATAGAAGGGATATGGAGAGCTATGCTCAAAGTGCAGATCGATTGGAGTAGGCAGTTTAAATCATTTCGGCATGGACTAGATGGCCTGATGGGCCTTTTCTGTGCTGTCTTCCCTACGACTCTATGAGAACTCGGTTACTTGAATAGTTGGTGTTCAAAATGTCTTCACTCTTAGTGATACCATGCATTGGAATTTGTTCCTCCCAATTGTCTATGGAAAGACTGGGCAGAGTTCAAGATGAGCCATTTTAATTCTCCTCCCCATTCCCACACTGTTTGGACTCCTCCACTGTCAAGGTGAGGCTAAATGCAAATGCAAGGAACAGCACCTCATATTACATCTGGGTAGTCTACAACCCATTAGCATGAACAGTGCCTTCTCCAATTTCAGGCAAACTGGTCCCCTTCCATCCCTTTTCTCTTTCCTGATGATTGCTGCAGTTCTTCCTCCATACACCACAGCTGCCATTATCCTGCTTCTTTCCTCTCCTCCACCTTTCAGTCTGCCCACCAAACACACACTCCTCCGTCACTTCTACCATCTACTCTCCCCCTCCCTTAATTGATTCCATCAATCCTATCAGATTTCATCATCTTCAGCCCTTTGTTGCTTTCACCTATCACCTCCCACTTTCAGTTCAGAAGCACAGAGCTGACATCCTACCTGACACTGACAAAGTTCCACACAAATTGATGCGTCTTGAAAGAAGTTCAAAGTATAACAAGTAAAGTCTAGTGGCCAAACTATTTTCACCAGCAAGCAAGGAAGCAGCTGTGTACAGAGTATTTAGACTAGAATTCCAAGAAACCCCTCCATTGCACTGGAATGCACACCTTGTTCTCACTGTAGAGTTTCTGGAAGCCCAAGCCTGCTGCAGTATTTCTAGCTTCTTCCCCTCACCTCACTTCACCACCACTTGTACCCAAAAGAATGCACTCCTTCAGGTTAAGATTCTTTCTTTTGCCTTCTCCATAATACCGTAAAATACAATCTGGCCATTTGGCCGATCAAATCTGTTCCGCCATTCCATCATGGCTCATTTGTTGTTCTCCCTCAACCCCATTCACTCCATTCTCCTACCTTCTGCCCATAGTCTTTGATGTCCTGATTAAATCAAAAACCTATCAAACTCCGCTTTTAAAATATGTAATGACTTAGCTTCCACAAGGACATTCTTTTATTCTGAGTTAGGGCTGTGTAAGTGAAAAGGGGGTTAGAGTACAGGATAGGAAGGGTTAAATGGTGTATGTGACCTAGAAAATATAGCAGGGGCGGGAACTAGACAATTGAACCGGGCACAGTTAGGATGCTGCCAACTGCATGCTCATTTCTTAGAATAGAGGTGCTTACTGACCTGTACCTCTGCACGTGAAGCTATTGTGACCATGATGAAATTGCTAACCACAAAACCGTCATAAGCGTGGACAGGGGAAACAGGTGCTAACTGAAACCTTCTTCTCTGGATATAAATGTAACCTTGTACTCATGCTACGCAGAGCTGATTGCCAGACGCTGCAGAAGCATATGGTGGTTACCTCTCCTCGGATCAAATTAAATAAAGAATTGATCGAGCAAAAACGTGGCCTCTGAGTGTTTTCTCCGACTGAATAACGAATCGGTAAGGACAGGGCCCTCTGGCCCTAGACTCCCCACCCTTATAGGAAACATTCTCTCTGTCCACTCTATCTAATCCTTTCAATATTCAGTAGTTTTCAATAAGAACCACCACAACTCCCTCACCCCTCACCCCTGCCAATCCTCCTAAACTCTCGAGTACAGACTGAGAGCCATCAAACGATACACTCCACATACATTAATCCTTTCATTTCCAGATTATTCTCGTGAACCTTCCCTGGACACTATCCTGCACCAATATATCCATTCTTAGAGATGAGGCTCAAAACTACTCACCATTCTCCACATTTGGACCAGTGCTTCATAAAGCCTCGGCGTTATATCCTTGCTTTTATATTCTAGAGCTCTCAAAATGAATGTTATCATTGTATTTGCCTTCCTTACTACTGACTCAACCTGCAGGTTAACCTTTAGAGAATCCTGCACTAGGACTCTTAAGTCTCTCCGCATCCCTGATTTCAAAATTCTCTCCCCATTTAGAAAATAGCCTTCATCTTTATTCCTTCTGCCAAAGTGCAGGACCACATACTTCCCTATAAGACCGTAAGATATAAGTGCAGCATTATGCCATTTGGCCCATCAAATCTGCTTCACCATTTCATCATTGCTGATCTAACTTTACTCTCAGCCCCAGACTCCTGCCTTCTTCCCGTATCCCTTCAGGCCCTAACCAATCAAGAATCTATCAACCTTTGCCTTAAATAGCCATAAGGACTTGGCTTTCATAGCTGCCTGTGGCAAAGAATTCCACAGATTCACTACTCTTCAGCTAAAGCAATTCCTCCTCATCTCCATTCTAAAAGGATGCCCTTCTATTCTGAAGTGTGTCCTCTGGTCTTAAGACTCTCCCACCATAGGAAATATCCTCTCCACATCCACTATATCAAGGCCTTTCACCATTTGATTGGTTTCAATGAGGTCACCCCTCATTCTTCTAAATTCTAGTGAATACAAGCCCAGAGCCACCAGACGCTCTTCATATGACAAGCCATTCAATCCTGGAATCATTTTCATGAACCTCCTTTGAACCCTCTCCAGTTTCAGCACATCCTTTTGGAGATAAGGGGCCCAAAACTGCTCAAAATACTCCTAGTGAGGCTTCACCAGTGCTTTATAAAGTCTCAACATTACATCTTTGCTTTTATAGGACCATAAGACAAAGGGGCAGAAGTCGGCCATTCAGCCCATCGAGTCTGCTCCGCCATTTTATCATGAGTTGATCCATTCTCCCATTTCGTCCCACTTCCCTGCCTTCTCACCATAACCTTTGATGCCTTGGCTACTCAGATACCTATCAATCTCTGCCTTAAATACACATAATAACCTGGCCTCCACTGCCGCCCATGGCAACAAATTCCATAGATTCACCACCCTCTGGCTAAAAAAACTTCTTCACATCTCTGTTCTGAATGGGCGCCCTTCAATCCTTAAGTCATGCCCTCTCGTACTAAACTTCCCCATCATGGGAAACAACTTTGCCACATCCACTCTGTCCATGCCTTTCAACATTCGAAATGTTTCTATGAGGTCCCCCCTCATTCTTCTAAACTCCAAGGAATACAGTCCAAGAGTGGACAAACGTTCCTCATATGTTAACCCTCTCATTCCCGGAATCATTCTACTGTACCCTCTCCAATGTCAGCACATCCTTTCTTAAATAAGGAGACCAAAACTGCACACAGTACTCCAAATGAGGTCTTACCAGTGCCTTATAGAGCCTCAACATCACACCCCTGCTCCTATACTCTATTCCTCTAGAAATGAATGCCAAAATTGCATTCGCCTTCTTCACCACCAACTCAACCTGGAGGTTAACCTTAAGAGTATCCTGTACAAGGACTCCCAAGTCCTGTTGTATCTCAGAACTTTGAATTCTCTCCCTATTTAAATAGTAGTCTGCCTGTTTATTTCTTCTGCCAAAGTGCATAACCATACACTTTCCAACATTGTATTTCATTTGCCACTTCTTTGCCCATTCTCCCAATCTATCCAAGTCTCTCTGCAGACTCTCTGTTTCCTCAGCACTACCAGCCCCACCACCTATCTTCGTATCATCAGCAAACTTAGCCACAAAGCCATCTATTCCATAATCTAAATCGTTGATGTACAATATAAAAAGAAGCGGCCCCAACACGGACCCCTGTGGAACACCACTGGTAACCGGCAGCCAACCAGAATAGGATCTCTTTATTCCCACTCTCTGTTTCCTGCCAATCAGCCAACGTTCTATCCACGTATGTAACTTTCCCGTAATTCCATGGGCTCTTATCTTGTTAAGTAGCCTCATGTGTGGCACCTTTTCAAAGGCCTTCTGAAAATCCAAATATACAACATCCACTGCATCTCCCTTGTCTAGCCTAATTGTGATTTCCTCAAAATATTGTAATAGGTTTGTCAGGCAGGATTTTCCTTTAAGGAAACCATGCTGAGTTCTGCCTATTTTGTCATATGCCTCCAGGTACTCCATAACCTCACCCTTGACAATCGACTCCAACAACTTCCCAACCACCGATGTCAAGCTAACAGGTCTATAATTTCCTTTTTGCTTCCTTGCCCCCTTCTTAAATAGTGGAGTGACATTTGCAATCTTCCAGTCCTCTGGAACCATGCCAGAATCTATCGACTTTTGAAAGATCATCGCTAATGCCTCCACAATCTCCACAGCTACTTCCTTCAGAACACGAGGGTGCATTCCATCTGGTCTGGGAGATTTATCTACCTTTAGACTATGCAGGTTCCTGAGTACTTTCTCTGTCGTAATTGTGACTGCGCACACTTCTCTTCCCTGCCACCCTTGAGTGTCCAGTATACTGCTGATGTCTCCCTCAGTGAAGACATATTCTAGTCCTCTTGAAGTGAATGCTAACATTGCATTCGCCTACCACAACATATACTCACTTGCAAGTTAACCTTTAGGGCATCCCACACAAGGACTCCCAAGTCCCTTTGCACCTCAGTTTTTTGTATTTTCTCTGCATTTAGAAAACTGTCAGACTTTCATTTCTTCTATCAAAGTGCATGACCATACACTTCCCGACACAGTATTCCACCTGCCATTTCTTTGCCCATTCTCCTAATCTAAGTTCTTCCGTAGCGTCTCTACTTCCTCAAAACTACCTGCCCCTATCTTTATATTGTCTGCAAACTTTGCAACAAAGCAATCAATTTCATAATTCAAATCATTGACATATAATGTAAAAAGAAGCAGCCCCAACACAGACCCCTGTGGAACACCACTAGTTACTGGCAGCCAACCAGAAAAGGCTCCCTTTATTCCCACTCTTTGCCTCCTACCAATAAGCCATTGCTTTATCAGTGCTAGAAGTTTTCCTCTATTACCACGGGCTCATGACTTTTTAAGCACCTATCATCCACCTGCCTCTGCCTCCCAGTCCATCCACCTCTCCCTCAATCTGCCTGTCATCTTTCACCCCCTTCTCGGTCCACCTATCACCTACCAGCCCCTGTCTCATTTGCCCCCCTGTCGATCTTTATATTGGTATTCTTCTCTCAGGTAGATAGAGTTGTAAAGAAAGCTTTCGGTTCATTGGCCTTCATAAATCGAAGTACTGAGTACAGCAGATGGGATGTTATGCTGAAGTTGTAGAAGACATCGATGAGGTCTAACTTGAAGTATTGTGTCAATAGGTACATTCAAAGTCAAAGAAATATCTGCAATATACATCCTGAAATTCTTTTTCTTCGCAAACATCGACAAAAATAGAGGAGTGCCCTAAAGAATAAATGGCAGTTAAACTTTAGGACCCCAAAGCACCCCCCCTGATCCCCCTACCACACACAAGCAGCAGCAAGGCAATGATACCCCTCCACCACCCCCACCAGCAAAAAAGCATCAGCACCCCCCACTGAGCACTCAAGCCTGCAGCAAAGCATCAATAAAGACACAGACTTGCAGTACCCCAAAGACTACTTGTTCACCCAGTAATCTGACATACCACAGGCTCTCTCTCTCCCCCTAATAAGGGAAAAAGAGGTGTCCCTGTTTCACAGCGAGAGGAGAGACACAACAAACAACTCGCTGATTTATGACATTAAAACTCTGTAGCATCGTTTTTTCCGAGTTCTGCTCCCAGACAGTCGGCACCAGAAAGGCTCAGGTCTCTGGACACATAGACCATGGGCCAGACTGCTGCTCCCGATGTTCCGTGTTCTCCCATGACACCTCAGTCAGGGGCACCAGCCTAGAATCCGACACCCTGAAGGCGTGCTAATTTTCCAGGCTGAATCCTTGGGATATCAAAAAGTGGCCAGCTGTGAGGCCCTGAGAGCAGGTCTCTCTCATTCTCACAAAAAACCAAAGTCAGAGTGTAACTTCAGGTCAGGGTCTTCAAAAGAACCTTGAAAAGCAAAAAAAGATATCAAAGATAGAAATAGAGCAGTTTCTGCTCTAACAAGGTATTGTATGCAGTTTTGAACACCTTCCTAGAGGAAAGAAGGTTGAAAGAGTGCAGAGAAAATTTGCAAGGATTTTGCTAGTTCTGGAGGACCTGAGTTATATGAAAGACTGAATAGGTTAAGACCTTACTGCTTGGAACATAGAAGATTGAAAGGAGATTTGATTGAGGTATACAAAATTATGCGGGGTATAGGTAGGGTAAATGCAAGTAGGCTTTTTCCACTGAGGTTAGGTGGGACTACAACTGGAGGTCATGGGTTAAGGGTGAAAGGTGAAAAATTTAATGGGAACATGAGGGGAAACTTCTTCATTCTGAAGGTTGTAAGAATGTGGAATGAGCTGCCAGCGCAAATGGTGTATGCGAGCTGAATTCCAGTGTTTAAAAGAAGGATAGTAGGTAATGGAAGGCTATGGTCCCGGTGCAGGTTGATGGGAGTAGACAGTTTAAATGGTTTGGCATGGACTAAATGGGCTGAAAGGCCTGTTTCTGATCAGTATTTTTCTATGACTCTATGTAATGCTGAGGCCTTATAAGGCATTGGTTAGACTGTACTCAGAGTATTGTGAACAGTTGGAGACGGTCAAGAGGAGATTCACTAGAATGTTCCTGGGAATGAAAGGGTAAATTTTGAAGAGAGTTTAATGGGTCTGGGCCTATACTTGCTGGAGTTTAGCAGAATGGGGGAAGGAATCTCATTGAAACCTATCGAATATTGAAAGGCCTAGACAGAGTGGATGTGAAGAGGATGTTTCCTGCAGTGGGGTAGTCCAAGACCTAAGAATACAGCCTCGAGGTAGAGGGATATCCATTTAAATTAGGGATGAGGAGGAATTTCTTTAGCCAGATGGTAGGAATCTGTGGAATTCATTGCCACAGACCGTTGTGGAAGGCAAGTCATTGAGCTTATTTAAAGTGGAGGTTGATTGGTTCTTGATTAGCAGGGTGACAAAGGTTACGGGGAGAAGGCAGGAGAATGGGATTGAGAGGGATAATAAATCAGCCATGATGGTCCGAATGGCCTAGTTCGGCTCCTATGTCTTATGATCTCTTCAGTCTCAGTCCTGATGCGTCTCAACCTGAATCATCAACAATTCCTTGCCCCTTCCCCCCCACCCACTGATGCTGCTTGACCTGGTGAGTTCTTCCAGCTGTTTATTGCATCTTGTGATTCCATTACTCTCTTCATCCCTCTGTCCATAAGACCATAGGACATAGAAGCAAAATTAGGTCACTCAGCCCAGCCTGTCTGTCCTGACCTCTCTCTCCCTTTCCTAATAATGTAAAATGATGAACATTTCTATCAGAGTCCGCTTAGGGTTTTTGCATTTCTGTCACTCTGTATTGATGGGAAATCTTTTAAACCGTGCAATTGACTAGTATTGAGGCACCAGTAGGCTGTACAATTTAACTGGGTACATAATGCTTAGAATAACAAACTAGTCACTATGCAATCTCACTGTGGACAGTGTCATGATCCAGAATTCAAATGAAGATGACTTTATGCTGACTTTCTGCCAGCATACAATGGACTGAATAGCTTTCTTCTGCACAGTATTTTTTACATCATTCCATTATGGTGAACAGATTTGGATTACAATCAAATATTAATAACATAATCCCTCTTCCTAACTCAATGGGCTTGAAAACACAGATATGCACCCTTCAGAGTGTATACAATAACCAATGACATCTGCTGCTCACTCTTGATCACTTCCGCCACATTACCGGGTCTGGAAAACAAATTGAACTACACTTGCTCAAATCTGGAAGAAGAACAGAAATGGTGGAAGAAATCAGACAGTCCAGCAACATCTGTGAAAAAAAGATACCAGTTAACATTTCAGGCTAGTGGCCCTTCCTCAGTTACCAGGTACAACTATGCATACAGTTATCTTGTTAGAATATTGTTCTGAATATGACTGTTCTAGCAGTGATATTGTGGCTCGAAGATTGAGATCTTGTGATTGACAGGAGAAGCAACATGGAAGAGTAATGTGTTTTCACCCATTTAATACATCTTGAAGAGGAGAAGGTTAAAGGTGGGCCAGTTAGGCCGAAAGGTCCTGTTTCTGTACCATGCTACACTTTTACAGATTCTACTGTATGTATATGTCCAGTGTGGTTAGTCTCTCTGCCTTACTCCTTCCCAAGAATCAACCTGATTAAGCTTTGCCATGCTCGCTCTATCAAAAGTATATCCTTTCTTAGGATGAGAAGCTAGGCACATGTACAAAATTCAGTTGCAGTATTTCTTTGTGTAGTAATGTCTTTGCGCTTCTAATTTTATTTTCATTTATTTAGACATATAACATGGTAACAGGCCCTTCTGCCCAACAAGCCCATGCCAACTAATTACACCCATATGACCAATTAACCTACCAACCTGTACATCATTGGAATCTGAGAGAAAACTGGAGCACAAGAATGAAACCCACACAGTTACAGGGAGAATGTACAAGCTCCTTACAGACAGTGGCAGAACTGAACCCTGGTCACTGGCACTGCAATAGCATTATGCTAAACACTGCATGACTAGACCATTGATCATAGAGCAATATACTTGCACATTACCTTTAAATAATCTCTGTATAGGGATGTTAGAGTTCTGAATATATTACGTTTCAACTTTTCACCAATTGAAAACAAATATTCCTTTCCTATTTTTGCTATCAACAATTTATGATGTTCTACATTTTCCTCACACATTCGCTAACCCTTGACAAGCATTAACATAATGCCCACATTAGGCCAACACCACTCGATGCAGTTCAGCATTACTATGACCACTTTGCACTAATTTTTTTTTGGTTTTCTTTGTGTACTTTCAAAAATTGTGTAGTATTTACAGTATATTTATGATTTTTCATGTGAATACTGCCTATATGATTGTTACGTGTCTGTGATGCTGCTGCAAATAAGTTCTTCATTGAACTTGTGCATAGATGTAATTGTGCATGTGGCAATAAACTAGACAGTAAACAACCCAAAGTCTGGCAAAACTTCAACATGCTCCATGAATGTCACTCAGAGATTATGTCCACTGTGATTTTACAGATCGCTATGCCATTGCAGTAAAACTCTATGAGAGTACTTCAAAGAAATACAAATATTTAACAGTATGATGACAGGTTTAACAAATCCATGACACCAAAATTAGTGATATGGTGGACAGTGAAGAAGATTGTCTAAGCTTACAAATGAATCCAGATGACTGGGAAAGTGCAAAATGATTCACTTTGGAACATGAAACTGGGGTAGGGCATACACATTGAATGACAGGGCCTGAGGGAGTGTTACTGAACAGAGAAAGCTTGTGGTACAAATATACCATTCCCTGAAAGTGGCAGCTAAGATAGATAAATGTTGAAGAAGATGTATTGTACTGCTGGTTCATCAACCCTACCATAGATTTTGGACATCATGTTACAGATATAAAAAAACAACAGGAATTCTGCAGATGCTGGAAATTCAAGCAACACATATAAAAGTTGCTGGTGAACACAGCAGGCCAGGCAGCATCCCTAGGAAGAGGTGCAGTTGACGTTTCAGGCCGAGACCCTTCATCAGGACTAACTGAAGGAAGAGTGAGTAAGGGATTTGAAAGTTGGAGGGGGAGGGGGAGATCCAAAATAAAGATATACAAAATATTGGTTTGATTCCATTAAAAGTACTGTTTATAATTCTGGTCACCACACTACAGTAAGGATAGGGTAGCAGTAGAGTGCATAAGAAATTCAACTGGAATGGAGGGCTGTAGTTAAAAGGAGAGATTGGATACCCTGAGTTTATTCTCACTGGAACTTAGAAGTCTTGAGGGAAGACACTATAAAGGGTTATAAAATTCTGAGGGGCAAAGATAGGATAGATAACCAAGTCTTTTTCCCAGGACAGGGAAGTCTAGAAATAGAGGCCACAGGTTTAGGTTGAGAGGGGGAATATCTAAAGGAGGTCTAGGGGTAGGTTTTCATACAGAATGTGGTAGTTATCTGGAATGAGCTGCCAGAGGAGTTGATAAAGGCATTCAGACAGGGCTAGGCATAGTGGGATAAAAGCCTAATGCAGGCTAGTGGAGTTAGCATAGATAGGCATGAAAGAGATGGAACAATTCCATGATTATGTGATTGTTGAATGCTGGAACAGCTTGGCTAGAAGGTTCAATCTATAATGCCAATGTCAGTTCCGGAGTTGAAGTCTTCAGTACTAAGACAGGATGTTGTCTAGTCTGATAGCTTCTGCTAAATCAAGTGATATCAGCTATCTTCATATCATATAGTGTAAATCAAATTGGCTCCAGTCTGGTTTCTGTAAAGATGGGAATCTCAGCAGGAAGACAAGATGGATCATCCACTCCACAGTTCTGACTGAACATGGTTATGAATGTTTCCATCTTATCTTAAAAATGGAGCTTGAGACAGTGCCAGACAGCTTAGGGACTGAGTGCCCATTTGCTGCAGGGAGCAAATAACCACACAAAGCCGACGTCAGGTTCACAATTAATTATAATAATAATAATAATAATAATAATTTGACATGAATTTACTTCAAGGCTTAAGAAAATCTGCTAAACAGAGCTCAACAGTAAAATTATAACAAAGGCAATAAACACTTTTGCTATATCCATATTAACATATTCTTTTGGCATAATATCTTGGTCTGAAACCGATCTGGAAAATTTACAAAGAAAAATAAGAACTGAAATGACAAATTTCAGAAAACATTATGTATATTCGAATGCGCTTAGATTAACACTACCTAGGACAAAAGGGGTAAGTGGAATAACAGACATTAAAAATCTACACAACAGTCCAATAAAACCTCTAAGGATATATTTTCACCAGTGAAAACAAGATTCAGCATCCCACTTGAACATATATAATTCTGATATATGCAATTATTAAGTACTAAATATAATTTATGCAACAATTAAATATATAATTCATTTGCACGGCATTCTGCACGGGTATGTTCCATTGACGCATGGAAAGGGTGGTAGGGTAAAAGAACCATGGTGTACATAGGATGTAGAAAATCTAGTTAAGAAGAAAAGAAAAGCTTATGTAAGGTTCAAGAAACCTGGTACTGTCAGAGCTCCAGAAAATTACAAGGGTGCCAAGAAGGAGCTCAAGAATGAAATTAGGTGAGCTAGAAGCAGAATACGAACCATCTATAACTACACTTTGCCTTCTGTGGGCAAGACAATTCTGGATCCACAAAGCAAGGTCTTCTTGGATCCTATGCCTCATTACTTTCTGAATGAGCCTGGCATGGGGAACCTTATCAAATGCCTTACTGAAATCCATATACACTACACCCACTGCTCTACCTTCATCAATGTGTTTTGTTACATCCTCAAAGAATACAAAGCCATGCTGATTATCCCTAATCAGATTACGTCTCTCTAAATGCTCATAGATCCGGCCTCTCAGGATCTTCTCCAACAACTTGCCCACCAAAAAGTAAGACTCACTGGTCTATAATTTCCTGTGTTATCTCTACTCCCTTTCTTGAACAAGGGAACAATGTTTGCAATCTTCCAATCCTCTGGTACTTCTCCTGTCCCTATTGATGATGCAAAGATTATCAACAGAGGCTCAGCAATCTCTTCCCTCGCTTCCCAAAGTAGCCTGGGATATATCTCGTCCGGTCCCAGGGACTTATCTAACTTAATGCCTTTCAAAAGCTCCAGCACATCCTCTTTCTTAATGACTATACACTCAAGTGTTTCAGTCTGCTGTAAATCATCCCCACAATTTCCAAGGTCTTTTTCACTGGTGAATACTGAAGCAAAGGTCCGAAAGTTCCTAGCAATTGAGAAATGAGCGTGCTTGACTATGCCCTGACTTCAAGTTTTACCAACTTGAGCTGATGAAAAATAAATAATAATAATAACTTATTTATAGAGGACTTTTCAGACAAGTGATGTAGTTCAAAGTGCTCTACAAGGGGATAAAGTGCAAACATGAAAAAAAATTATTTAATATTAATTATAAAATATGGTGTGATGGCCTTCATCAACTGTGGGATTGTGTTCAAGAGCCGTGATATAATGCTAAACCTATATAAGACCTTAGTCAGACCCCACTTGGAGTACTGTGTTCAGTTCTGGTCACTTCACTACAGGAAGGATGTGGATACTATAGAGAGAGTGCAGAGGAGATTTACAAGGATGTTGCCTGGATTGGAGAGCATGCCTTATGAGAATAGGTTGAGTGAACTTGGCCTTTTATCTTGGAGCAATGGAGGATGAGAGGTGACCTGATAAGAGATGGATAAGATGATGAGAGGTATTGATCATGTGGATAGCCAGAGGCTTTTTCCCAGGGCTGAAATGGCTAACATGAGGGATCATAGTTTTAAGGTGCTTGGAAGTAGGTACAAGGGGGATGTCAGAGGTAAGTTTTTCACACAAACTGTGGTGGGTGTGTGGAATGCACAGCCAGCAACAGTGGAAAAGGCGGATACAATAGGGTGTTTTAAGAGACTCTTGGCTAGGTACAGAGAGCTTAGCAAAATAGAGGGCTATGCGGTACGGAAATTCTAGGCAGTTTGTAGAGCAAGTTACATAGTTGGCACAACTTTGTGACCTGAAAGGCCTGTAATGTGCTGTAGATTTCTGTGTTCTATAAATAAACATGAAAATAAAAGACAAAAAGATGTTAGTTTAGGTTAAATAAATTGGTTTTGAGCTGCTGTTTAAAAGTATAAGGGCTGAGTGTGCATCCCTTATAGTTTTAGATATTGAATTCCGCTATATAGGAATGTAGTTCAAAAAAGCTGTCCTGCCAATTCTCTTCTGAGGGAGATTGTTTAAATTTAAGAGAACAGCAGAAGATCTGAGAGCTTGAGCAAGATTATAAAATGAAAATGATTTTGTGATGTTCTCCTTTCCCAGACCATTAAGAGCTTTAATAACAAGTAACAGAACTTCAAGATCAATTCTAAAAGATAGAGGAAGGCAATGCAGAGTAGCTAGGACGGGAGGGATATGCTCCCTTATCCTAGTTTTAATTAAAAGTCTAGCAGTGGCATCCTGAATGAGTTGAAGTTTGTCAATGATTGCTTTGGAAGGCCAGTAAACAGTGAATTGCGGTAATTTCAATACAAAAGTGGGATAGATCTGGCAGCTTTCAGAAGAAGGTTCCTGAAAACAGGGAACTGGCGAATCTCAGCAACTTTAGCTTGTGCTAAGAACTTATAAAATGGATTGAACTTTGTGCAATCATCAGTGAACATCACATTTCTTTCTTTATGCAGCTGATTGAAAACTGTGGAGTCTCCATCCCAAGGCTCAGTATCAGCATTGCAATCCAGATGGTAGAACATTAAAAGCTTTGGAGCTAACGCTGGTCCAGGACACCAGCAACAAGACACAATGGTAGAGAGGTCTTCTGGTGTAGATCCAGTGTCTCTCACTCAGTAAGTGGTTTCAAGTTCCTGGGTGTCAACCTCTCTGAAGATCTATCCTGAGTCCAGCAATTACAAAGGCACAACAGCAACTATATTTCATTTACAGTTTGAGGAGGTTTATTATGTCACCAAAGACTCTTGCACATTCCTACAGAAATGACATTCTTGTGCCAAGATGAGGCCACCCTCAGGGTGGAGGAGCAACACCTGGGTAGCTTCCAACCTGATGGCATGAGCTTCAATTTCTCCTCCGGTAAAAAAATTCCCTTCCTCTCTCCTCTTCTTCTGTTCCCCACACTGGCCTCTTACCTCTCCTCACCTGCCTAACTCCTCCTCCTGGGTCCCCTCCTCCTTCCCTTTCTCCTGTAGTCCACTCTCCTCTCCAAATAGATTCCTTCACCTCCAGCCCTTTACCTTTTCTATCCACCTGTCTTCACCTATCACCTTTTAGTTATCCTCCTTCTCCCTCCCAAACCTTTTAGTTCTGGCTTCTTCCACCTTCCTTTCCAGTCCTGATAATGGGTCTCAACCCAAAACGTCAACTGTTTATTCATTTCCAGAGATGCTGCCTGACCTACTGAGTTACTCCAGCATTTTGTGCATGTTGGTTTGGATTTTCAGCATTTGCACAATTTCTTGAAGAGAAATTAAACAACCTTGAATCTTGAAGATACACACTCAATGTCCCAGGAACAGCTTTTTCCGCTCCACCATCAGATACTGAATGGACAATGAACCCAGGAACACTACCTCACTTTTTTTTGTTTTCCTTTCGCACTACTTATTTAATTTGTATTTTTATATTTTTCTTATTGTAATTTACAGTCTATTATTATTATTATGTATTACAACTGCCTGCTGCCACAAAACAACAAATTTCATGACATTAGCCAGTGATATTAACCCTGATTCTGATTCAGAAATCGGAGGGAGGAGAAGATGGCGCCACGATGCAGCGCGCAAGGCCGTTCCGAATGATATCGTATGTGTTAACTAGGGGGCCGTACACAATCCTGATTTGATGGAGACAGCCGTGAGAAGCACGGAGGAACACCTGGAGAAACTTCTGAAATGCCCGCTTCACTGCTGCTGCTACAGTGCAATCGAGAATCTCCGGAGGGGAAGGCCCCAAATCCTCGGCTTTGCCTATTGCCTGTTGCCGGGGATGGGGACAAAGCGCTCGGCAGAGATGGTGCTCAGTGTTTGGTGTTGGAGAGCTGGTCGGAGGCTCGGAATTTTCGGACAGACTCGGAGTCGGACTGTGGTCGGATGCTTCCAAGATGCTGCATTGGCAAGTTTGCAGCACTGGAGGTTCACCGTCTGTGTGAGATGACGGGACTTTCGAGGGACTTTGAGACTTTTTACCGTGCCCATGATCTGTTCTTTATCAAATTACGGTATTGCTTTGCACTGTTGTAACTACATGTTATAATTATGTGGTCAGTTTTTTAGTCAGTTTGTCATGTGTTTCTGTGATATTATTCTGGAAAAACATTGTGTCATTTCTTAATGCATGCATTACTAAATGACAATAAAAGAGGATTGCGTGTCCTCATAATCTAAATCTAAAATGTTGCTTAGAGAAATCCATGTCACAACACTGATGGAGTTTTTATTTGTATGTCAGGAATTGCTAAATTTGTCAACGCATGGTTTTGAATGCACAGCCAAACTGTAAAGAATTTTACTTAATTGCATTTTGAAATTTGGGTGAGTTGTCCACCTGAAAAGAATTTCCCGTCAGCATTTAAAGTCATGCTGGGGGCTTACCCAGTCTCCTAACAGCCATTGTTCAAACAGCACAAGAAAAAAATGGACTGCACAGTTTTGCATCTCAAGTTCAGTCTATGTTGCTCATATTTCTCACAATATAGGCGGGTATTTGGTCTACTGAGTCTATGCCAGCTCCCAGAGCATTCCTCTCCCCTACCCTCATTTCAATCTCATGCTGTCATCTAAAGATTAAAGGTCTTTAAACTATGAAAGATTTGCTTTGTCACAGGGACATCAAAGCATTGAAATACACAATAAATGTGTCGTTTGCATCGAGGATGTGCTGGGGGCAGCCTGCAAGTGTCACCATGCTTCCCATTCCATCATAGCATGGCCACAACTTAGTAACCCTAACTTGTACTTGAATATGGAAGGAAACTGGAGCACCCAAAGGAAAGCCCACGGGGTCATAGTGAGAACCTACAAAGTCCTTACAGACAGTGGCAAGAAATGAACCCCAATCTTGCAGCTGGTTATGCGAACCACTCCACTACCGTGCCGCCCAGATCTACACCCAACTTCACTAGGGGTAAATTGCAGAGTTACTGTGGCAAATTAACCATCTAACCATTATACCTTTGAAATGAGAGTGTAAAATGGAGCACGTAGGAGAAATCCACACAATCACAGCAGAATATGCAGAGAGCACCAGAGTTGAGGAATGAATCCCATTCACTGGAACTGTGAGGTAGCAGCACAGTACACTGTGCCACCATGTTAAAATGGCTGTGCTATTTGTAATTTAGCTCAAGACACTATGGTGTGTTGAGTTGTGTGACTTTAGGGCAGTATAGATACACAAGTATCAAGGCTGGTTTGATAGATTTCAGGTAGCTTGCCCCTATCTTACATCAGTCAATGCTGACCTCTGGTGTTCAAGGTGCTAACAGCACTGGGCATTTTAAACAGCCAATCAGATTTGAGAGGTAATTAAAAAGATAGGAAATACGCACTGGCAAGTGTGCGGGAATTGAAATGCAGAATTCATTCATGGCAGCCTGATCAAGTGTAAATATCTGCCCCCATCCAGATGTTATGCTTGTTAAGTACACGCATTGCTGTTCCTTTGCAATGCACAATATTATGAATGGTTACCACTCATGTTGAGTAAACTTATGCCTACAACAATTAAAGGATGGATGTGTCCTCAATCTCTCCAGCTGCTACTGAACTTGTTCCAAGATTTTGGTGAGGTTGAGTGATCCATGCTAAAACAGGACAGAAAGCAGCCATTCCAAAACTCTGACGCAGCTTTGGACAACATAGTGGACTGGGTGGAGAGGAGGAGAGACATCTGTATGCTCATGGACTCAGTAACCCACCTAGGTCTCCCCTGAGTTGCCTAATGAGCTAAAGCTAGGAGTGAAGTGCCCAGGACATGTGGACTGTGCCAGAAAAAATTCTTGTGATCTTGCACAGGTAGTCACAGCCAATGAAGACATCAATAAATTCAAACTCCCATAACTGTATTGCTGGACTTGCATTCAGCTCCATGAAAAAATTCAAACCTTCACCAACCATTACTCATTTACCAACCATCTCCATGAATCACACTACTTCATACTTAACCTACCTGATCACATAATAAGACCATAGGACATAAGAACAGAATTAGGCCATTCGGACCATATTGTCTTCCTGCTATTTCATCATGGCTGATCCATTTTTCCTCTCAGCCCCAATCTTCTACCTTCTCCCCATATTTCTTCATGCACTGACCAATCAAAAATCTATCAACCTCTGCCTTCACAGCTGCCAGAGGTAAGGAATTCCACAGATATACCACTCTTTGGCTAAAGAAATTCCTCCTCATCTCTGTTCTAAAAGGATGTCCCTCTGTTCTGAGGTTTTGTCCTCTAGTCTTAGACTCTCCCACCATAGGAAACATCCTCTCCACATCCACTCTATCAAGGACTGTCACCATTCAATAGGTTTCAATGAGGCCACCCTTAGGGTTCTTCAGATTTCAAGTGAATACAGGCCCAGAGCCCTCAAACGCTCTTCATTTGACAAGCCGTTCAATCCTGGAATCATTTTGTGAACCTCTTTTGAACCCTTTCCAGTTTCAGCACATCCTTGCCTTCCTCACCACAAACTCCACCTGCAAATCAACCTTTAGAGAGTCCTGCACAAGGACTCCCAAGACCCTTTGCACCTCAGATTCTTGTATTTTTCTCCATTTAGAAAATACTTTACCCTTTCATTTCCTCTACCAACGTGCATGACCATACACTTCCGCCACTGTATCCATCCGCCATTTCTTTCCCCTTTCTTCTAATCTAAGTCCTTCTACTCTAATCTAAGCCTCTCTACTTCCTCAAAACTACCTGCCCCTCCACTTATCTTCATATTGTCTGCAAACTTTGTAACAAAGCCATCTACTCAATCATCCAAACCATTGATACATAATGTAAAAAGAATCGGTCCCAACACAGACCCCTGTGGAACACTACTAGTCACTGGCAGCCTACCAAAAAAGGGTCCCTTTATTCCCACTCTTTGCCTCCTGCCAATCAGCCACTTTCCTTTCTCCCTTCTTGAAGAGTAGAGTGACATCTGCAATTTTCCAGTCTTCTGGAACCATTAAAGGATCCAGTGATTCTTGAAAGATCATTACTAATGCCTCTTTCAGAACCTGAGCCATCCGGTTCAGGTGATTTATCTACCTTCAGACCTTTCAGCTTCCCAAGAATCTTCTCTCTAGTTATTGTAACTTCACACACTTCATGCCCCCGACAGCTGGAACTTCCACCATATTTCTAGTGTCTTCCACAGTGAAAACTGATGCAAAATACTAATTTAGATTGTCCGCCATTTCCTTCTCCACCCTGCCCCCACCATTACTACCTCTCCAACATCGTTTGCAGAGGTCCGATATCCACTCTCACCTCTCTTTTACACTTCATGTATCTGAAGAAACTCTTTAATATTATTGGCTAGTTTACTTCCATATTCCATCTTTACCTTCTTAATGAATTGTTTAGTTGTCTTCTGCTGGTTTTTAAAAGCTTCCCAATCCTCTAACTTTCCACTAATTTTTGCTCAATATGTCCTCTTAGAACATAGATCATAGAAATCTACAGCAAATTACAGGCCCTTCGGCCAACAATGTTGTGCCAACTCTGTCACCTACTCTAGAAACTGCCTAGAATTACCCTAGTGCATAGCCCTCTATTTTTCTAAGCTCCACGTACCTATCTAAGAGGCTCTTAAAAGATCCTATTGTATCTGCTTCCACGAAAGCCGCTGGAAGTGGATTCCATGAACCCTCCACTCTCTGTGTGAAAAACTTACCCCTGACATCCCCTCGGTAACTATTTCCAAGCACCTTAAAACTATGGCCCTTGTGTTAGCCATTATTAAAAAGCTCTTTTTAGCTTTTATGTTGGCTTTGACTTCTCTTGTTAGCCACGGTTATGTCTTGTCTTTAGAATATTTCTTCCTCTTTGGGATGTATGTATCCTGTGGCTTCCAAATTGCTTCCAGAAATTCCAGCCATTGCTGCTCTGGTGTCATTCTTGCCAGTGTTCTTTCCCTATCAATTCTGGCCAACTCCTCTCTTGAGCCTCTGTAATTCTACTGATTCCACTGTAATATTAATACATCTTACTTTAGCTTCTCCTTTTCAAATTTCAGGGTGAATTCAATTATATTATGATTGTTTGTCCTTAAAGCTTCTTTGACCCTAAGCTCAATTCTGGGTCATGGCATAACACCCAATCCAGAATAGTTGATCCCCTAGTGAGCTTAACTATGAGCTGCTCTAAAAAGCCATCTTGTAGGCATTCTAGAAAGTCCCCCTCTTGGAATCCAGCATCAACCTGATTTTCCCAATCCACCTGCATATTGAAGACTCCGTGATTATTGTAATATTGCCCTTTTGGCATGCATTTTCTAACCCCCATTGTAATTTAGACCAGATCCTTAGTATGTTGGGGGTTCGGCATATAACTCCCATCAGGTTCTTTTCACCCTTGCAATTCCTTAGCTCTGTCTACAATGATTCAACACCTTCTGACCCTTTGTCACCTCTTTCTAATGATTTGATTGCATTTTTTACCAACGGAGAAATGCCACCCCCTCTGCCTTTTGATACAATGTGTATTCTTGGATTAAGCTCCCAGCTATGATCTTCTTTCAGCCATGGTTCAATGATGCCTATATCATACATGCCTATCTGTAACTGATACAAGTTCATCTACCTTATTCCACATTGAATGACTGCATGCATTCAAATATAACACCTTCAGTCCTTTATTCATCCTTTTTGATTCTGTCAGTCTTTTATGTTGCAACTCATTCTGTTGACTACAATTCTGCCCTATCATCAGCCTCTCCTTACTAGGAGTCTCACTGCACATTGTCTCCGTTTGTGACCCAACTACCTCATTTTCAGCACTATCACTCCAGTTCCCATCCCCCTGCCAAATTAGTTTAAACCCACCCAAACAACTCTAGCCAACCTGCCCACAAGGGTATTACACCCCCTCGGGTTCAGGTGTAACCTGTCCCTTTTGGACAGGTTGTATCTTCCCCAAAAGAGATCCCAATGACCTATAAATATGAATCCCTGCCACCTGCACCAGTTCCTCAGCCACACGTTCACCTACCAAATCATCCTAATCTTACCCTCACTATCAAGTACTCCAGTGATTACTACCCTGGAGGTCTTGTTTCTTAACTTCCTACCTAGCTCCCTAAAATCTCTCTTCAGGGCCTCCCCAGCTTGTCTACCTATGTCATTGGTGCCAATGTGAATCAAGACTTCTGGCTGCTTACTCTCGAGTTGAGAATGCCATGGACCCGATCCAAGGCATCCCTGATCCTGGCTCCGGGGAGGCTACTTACCATTCAAAGTATAAAGTATAAATGTCTCTACTGGACCACAAAACTTTATCTCTGTTCCTCTGTCTAGGGAATCTCCTATCAACACTGCACTCCTCTTCACCTCTCTGCTGTTTTGAGCCACAGTATCAGAGACTTGGTCACTGTGGCTCCCCTGCTAGGTCGTCCCCCGCAACAGAAACTAAAGTTTACACTTATTATTGAGGGAATGGCCACCGGTGTGCTCTTCACTGACTATGCATTTCTCCTCCCTCTCCTGACAGTCACCCAGTTACCTGTCTCCTGCAATCTAGGGGTGACTACCTCCCTGTAGCTCCCGTCTATCACCTCCTCATTCGCCCGTATGAGTCGAATGTCATCGAACTGCAGCTCCAGTTCCTTAATATGTTCTCTCAGGAGCTGCACTCAGCACATCTGGTGCAAATGTGTTCACATCTTGGGAGACTGGATGTCTCCCAGACTTCCCACATCCCACACACAGTACAAAACACTGTCCCTGGAGCCACTCTCACTGAACTACTATGTCCTAACAGAGGAGGAATGAACAAATTAGAACAGAAAGAGAGAGAGACTGACTTACAAGATACTTTACCTCACCCAAGTCTGATGAGTGAAAGCCACTCTCTAAAGTCTGGCACACTCATAAGAATGGCCACTCTGCTTGCACCTATGTTACTTTCTAATGAATCCCCCTTGTGATTGGTCACTCCTCAACGCAGAGAAACTGCCATTAAGCTCTACCTTTAAAATCTCGCTCACCATCCTGATTAAAAGGTAGGTCTTGTTACACAGCCCAGACTTTGATTGTCCAACTCAGAGAAAACTGCCGTAAAGCTCTGCTTTTTAAATCTTGAACGTGGACCTGACTGAAAGGTAGCTATTTTTATGCACTGTCTCTCTCAGTTGATAACATACAGCATAATCCTACATATCAGCTATATTGCAGCACACACACATATCAGGTAACTTTATTATGTACACCTGCTCGTCATGTAAATATCTAATCAGCCAATCATGTGGCAGCAACTCAATGCACAAAAGCATGCAGACATGGTCAAGAGGTTTAGTTGTTCAGACCAAACATTAGAATAGGGAAAAAATGTGACTTTGACTGTTGAATGATTTTTGGTGCCAGACGGGGTGGTTTGAGTATCTCAAAAACTGCTGATCTCCTGGAATTTTCACACACAACAGTCTCTAGAGTTTAACAGAGAATGGTGCAAAAAAAATCCAGTGAGTGGCACTTCTGTGGTGAAAATACCCTGTTAATGAGAAAGGCCAGACTGGTTCAAGCTGACAGGAGGCAACAGTAACTCTGATAACTATGTGTTACAACAGCGGTGTGTAACCATATAACATATAACTATATAACAATTACAGCACGGAAACAGGCCATCTTGGCCCTTCTAGTCCGTGCTGAACTCCTACTCTCACCTAGTCCCACCGACCTGCACTCGGTCCATAACCCTCCATTCTTTTCCTGTCCATATATCTATCCAATTTAACTTTAAACAACAACATCGAACCTGCCTCAACCACTTCTGCTGGAAGCTCGTTCCACACAGCCACCACTCTCTGAGTAAAAAAGTTCCCCTCATGTTACCCCTAAACTTTTGCCCTTTAACTCTCAGCTCATGTCCTCTTGTTTGAATCTCCCCGCCTCTCTATGGAAAAAGCCTATCCACATCAACTCTATCAATCCCCCTCATAATTTTAAACACCTCTATGAAGTCCCCTCTCAACCTTCTATACTCCGAAGAATAAAGACCTAACTTGTTCAACCTTTCTCTGTAACTTAGGAGATGAAACCCAGGCAACATTTTAGTAAACCTCCTCTGTACTCTCTCAATTTTATTGACATCCTTCCTATAATTCGGTGACCAGAACTGTACACAATACTCCAAATTTGGCCTTAGCAATGCCTTATACAACTTCAACATTACATCCCAACTCCTATACTCAATGCTCTGATTAATAAAGGCCAGCATACCAAAAGCCTTCTTCACCACCCTATCCACATGAGATTCCACCTTCAGGGAACTATGCACCATTATTCCTAGATCCTTCTGTTCTACTGCATTCTTCAATGCCCTACCATTTACCATGTATGTCCTATTTTGATTAGTTCTACCAAAATGTACCACCTCACATTTTTCAGCATTAAACTCCATCTGCCATCTTTCAGCCCACTCTTCTAACTGTCCTAAATCTCTCTGCAAGTTTTGAAAACCTACCTCATCATCCACAACACCACCTATCTTAGTATTATCTGCATACTTACTAATCCAATTTACCGCCCCATCATCCAGATCATTGATATATATTACAAACAACATTGGACCCAGTACAGATCCCTGAGGCACACCGCTGCACACCGTCCTCCCATCTGACACACAGTTATCCACCACTACGCTCTGGCATCTCCCATCTAGCCACTGCTGAATCCACTTTACTACTTCCATATTAACGCCTAACGATTGAACCTTCCTAACTAACCTTCCGTGTGGACCCTTGTCAAAGGCCTTACTCAAGTCCATATAGACAACATCCACTGCTTTACCCTCATCAACTTTCCTAGTAACCTCATCAAAAAATTCAATAAGATTTGTCAAACGACCTTCCACGCACAAATCCATGTTGACTGTTCCTAATCAGACCCTGTCTATCCAGATAATTATATATACCATCTCTAAGAATACTTTCCATCAATTTACCCACCACTGACATAGATCATCTCTAAATGCACAACAAGTCAAACCCTGAAATGGTTGAGCTACAGCAGCGGAAGACCACACTAGTTTCTACTCCTGCACCTAATAAAGTGGACACTGAGTGTATTTCTATGTGCAGGACAAGTTTTTGAACAATTGTCCCCAAACACAGCAGCAGAAGACTGGTGGTCAATACTTTACTAATCCGTTCAGCAAACTGGAGGATAGATTCTTGAACAAACAGCCAGTGATGGCAAAGGTGAATGGAGATGACAGAATGTTCATGTCAATTTTTTCTCAAACTAAACTCCTTCATCCCACAAACCTGTCAGATTAAAAGATGCAGATTTGTCCCTCCCTGCAATCAAAATGTGCTGCAGCTTCTCTTTCTCATTTAGATGGCCAATAACTCCCACTTGCATGAACCCCAAATGAAAAGCAACAAGACGCTGTAGAGGGCTTCACTTAATTTAACACTTGCAATCACCAGATCAGGTGTTGGTGTTCTGCAGACTACTTGGGGAATTTTATGGGCACAATGTGTATACGATAGGCTGCAATAGCCTCCAGACAAGGTATGGGTAAAATTAATTTGCATAATATGATTTTTTTGCCACAGATCAGCTGTACATGGAGTTTTGAATGAGGAGGGGATCTCATTGAAACCTATCAAATATTGAAAGGCCTAGATAACCAATTTCCCCCGGGATCAATAAAGTATGACTATGAAAGTGAATGTGGAGAGGATGTTTCCTTTAGTGAGTGAACCTAGGACCACAGGACACAGCCTCAGAACAGAGAGATGTTCCTTTAGAACCGAGATGAGGAGGAATTCCTTTAGCCAGAGGTTGATATATCTGTGGAATTCATTACCATGGATAGCTGTGGAGGCCAAGTCATTTGGTAAGTTTAAAGCGGAGGTTTATAGGCTCTTGACTGGTGAGGGCATCAAAGGTTACGGAGAGAAGATAAGAGAATGGGGTTGAGAGGGATAATAAATCACCATGATGGAATGGCAGAGCAGACTTGATGGACTGAATGGCCCAAGTCTGCTCTTATATCTTGCGGTCTTATGATCACTAATCTAACAGTTTGGTAGTTTGAATGCAAACCATCTTTGAGCAAAAGACCTCTAGGTAAGGATAAAAAAATAAAATCAGAAAATGGTGGAAATACCAGGATGTCAGGCAGCATCTTCAGGGAAAGAGGCACAAAGTTTCAGATCAAAGAACTATCATCAATATTGCTACAAAGCAATAACTGTGTGAGGACAAAGACATCCCTTCTGAAGCGTTAACTCTTGTTTCTCTCTCTTTAGCTTTCTAACATTTTCTGCTTCTATAACTGCAATCTATTATATCTTGGATCAAGGAGAAACTAGATACTGCAAAGTTGTGTAATCATCTTGTGCTGTTGGATGCCCAAGGGGAAAGTGATGACGAGCCTGCTCTAACGAGCAATGACCCTGTCACTTTCTGCATCTGTGCACAGGTGATAGGCTGTCTCCAATATCTGCAATAGCAACTTGGAGACATGCAAGAATACAATAAAATTAGCAGTCACTTGGACAAGTCTGCATTTATTAGAGAAAACCAGCATGAATTTGTTAAAGGCAGATCATGACCTTCTCATTTGATTTTTTTGTGAGGTGATAGGGATTTGTTGAGTGAAATTAATGTTGTGGTGGATATGGACTTTGAAAAGGCATATGACAGAGTGCCACATAAAAGGCCCATTGTCTTGATTGAAATCTAAGGGCAATAGCAGCATGGATAGAAAACAAAGCAACACACACAAAATGCTGGAGGAACTCAGAAGGTCTGGCAGTATCTATGGAAATTAATAGTCAACATTTCAGGCCAAGACTCTTCTTCAGGACAAAACCCTTCTTTAGGACGGAGAAGAAGGGGCAAAGGTACCAGAATAATAAGGTGGGGGGAGGGGCAGAGGCTAGCTGGAAGGTGATAGGTGAAGCCAGGTGGGTTGGAAAGGTCAAGGACTGGAGAAGAAGGAATCTGTTAAGAGACGAGGCACCCGGGGGGTGGGAAAGTAATGGGCAGGTGATAAGAGGTAAAAAGGTTAGAGTGGGGAATAGAGGAAGGGGGAGGAGGGAAATAGATTTGTTCATTGGAAGGAGAAATTTACATTCATGCCATCAGGATGGAGGCTACCCAGACGGAATATAAGGTGTTGCTCCTCCATCCTGAGGGAGGCCTCATCTTGGCACAAGGGGAGGACATGGACAGACATCTCAGATGGGAATGGGAATGGGAGTTAAAATGTTCGGCCACTGGGAAGTTCCACCTGTAGTGGATGGTGTGGAGGTGTTTGACGAAGTGGTCCTCCAATTTACAACGGGTCTCACCAATAACTCAAAAATAGCAGTTTAATAAAGTTTCCTTATTCCAAATGCTGTAAAAATAGATCCTACCAGGGAGAGGCAAAGCTCAACCTACTTTTGTTAATAAGGTTGGGCAAGTGACTAAGGTGACAGTGAAGGGAGGGAGTACTTTGGGACCAGTGACAATAGTCCTATTAGTTTTAAAACAATTATGGAAGTGGGTGGAACTGGTTCAGAGGTTTAAGGACAGACGAAGAGTCTTAATCCAAAACATTGACTGTTTATTCATCTCCATAGATGCATCCCGACCTTCTGAGTTCTTCCAGCATTTTTATGTGTGTTATGCTGGATTTTCAGTATCTGCAGAATCTCTTGTGTTAATAAATTAGTCGTTGGTTACAGGACATAATTTTCAAATCTGCAGATCATAGTGAACTGTAAAGAAGGAAGTAACAGTCTGTAAGGAGATATTGTCAGGATGATGAAATGGGGGCAAGGAGCAGATGAACTTTAACTTAGCAAAATGTGAACAACAAAGACTGGGGTCATTCACATTTTCCATGCCCCTCCTGATTTTATAAGGGATAGGAGCAGAATCAGGCCATTTGGCCCATTGAATCTGTTCTGCCATCCCGTTATAACTGGCACGTGGCACGAGCAGCAATCCAGAGATTACTACCCTGGAGGTCTTGTTCCTCAACTTTCTACCTAATGCCCTAAAATGTCTGTTTAGGACTTCCTCACCTTGTCTACCTATGTCAGTGATGCCAATATGTACTAAGACTTCTGGCCGCTCACCTTTGCTCTTGAGAATGCCATGGACCTGATCTGAGATATCCCCGACCCTGGCACCAGGGAGGCAACATATCATCCGAGTGTCTTTATCATGCCCACAGCCATCAGTGGTTGGGAAGATGTTGGAGTTGATTGTTAAGGATATGGTTTCAGGGTACTTGGAGGCACATGATAAAATAGGCCGTAGTCAACATGGTTTCCTCAAGGGAAAATCTTGCCTGATAGATCTGTTGGAATTCTTTGAAGAAATAACAAGCAAGATAGACAAAGGAGAATCTGTTGATGTTGTGTACTTGTATTTTTGGAAGGCCTTTGACAAGGTGCAACACATGAGGCTGCTTACATACTACGAGTACATGGTGTTACAGGAAAGATTCTAGCATTGGATAAAGCAGTGGCTGATTAGCAGGAGGCAAAGAGGGGGAATAAAGGGAGCCTTTTCTGATTGGCTACTGGTGCCTAGTGGTGTTCCACTGGTTTTGTGTTGGGACCAATTCTTTTCATGTTATATATCAATGATTTGGATGATGGAATAGATGGCTGTTTCAAAGTTCGCAGACAATACAAAGATAGGCGGAAGGGCAGGTAGTTTTGAGGAAATAGTCGACAGAAAGACTTAGACAGAATAGGAGATTGGGTAAGGAAGTGGCAGATGGAATACAGTGTCAGGAAGTGTATAGTCATGCCCTTTGGTAGAAGATATGAAACGGTTGACTTCTTTCCAAATGGAGAGAAAATACAAAAAAAAACTGTGGCACAGAGGGACTTGGGAATCTCTGTGCAGGATTCCCTAAAGGTTAATTTGCAGGTTGAGTCTGTTGTGAGGAAGGCAAATGCAAAGGCAGCATTCATTTCATGGGGAATAGAATATAAAAGCAAGGATGTAATGTTGAGACTTTATAAAGCATTAATGAGGCCTCACTTGGAGTATAGTGAGGAGTTCTGGGCCCCTTTTCTTAGAAAGGATGTGCTGAAACTGTAGAGGGTTCAAAGGAGGTTCATGAAAGTGATTCCAGGATTAAAAGGCTTGTCATATGAAGAGCATTTGATGGCTCTGGGAATTCAGAAGAATGAGGGGTAACCTCATTGAAACCTATCAAATGGTGAAAGCACTTGATAGAGTGGATATGAAGAGGTTGTTTCCTATGGTGGGAGTGTCTAAGACCAGAGGACACAGCCACACAATAGAGGGACATCCTTTTAGAACAAAGATGAGGAGGAACTCCTTTAGCCAGAGTGTAGTGAATCTCTAGAATTCAAGTAACATTCAGGCCAAATCTTCATGTATACTTAAGGCAAAAGTTGACAGATTCTTGACTGGTCAGGGCATGAAGGGATACGGGAGGAAGGCAGTTGATTGGGGCTGAGAGGAAAAATGGATTACCAATGATGAAATAGTGGAACAGATTCAATGGGCCAAATGGCCTAATTCGGCTCCTATATCTTATGGTCTTAGTTATTACCCCTCTCAGCCCATTCTCTTGCCTTCTCCTAGTTACCTTTGACACCATGATTAATCAAGAACTTACCAACCTCGCCTTAAGTACATCCACTGACCTGGTCTGCACAGCCATCTGCAGCAATAAATTCCACAGATTCACCACCCTCTGGCTAATGAAATTTTTCCTCATCTCTGTTGTAAATGGATGTCCCTCAGTTCTGAGGCTGTATCCTCCGGTGCTAGACTCTCCCACTACAGGAAACATCCTCTCCATATCCACTCTATCTAGGCCTTCCAATATTTGATCGGTTTCAATGAGATCTCCCTCTCATTCTTCTAAACTTGAGGGTGTACAGACCCAGAGCCATCAAACACTCCTCATATGTTAACCTTTTCATTCCTGGGATCATTCTCGTAAACCGCCTCTGGACCATCTCCAATGCCAGCACACCTTTTCTACAATAAGGGGCCCAAAATTGGTCTCAGTGCTCTAAGTGTGGTCTGACCAATGCCTTATAAAGTCTCAGCATTACATTCCTGCTTTTGTATTCCAGTCCTCATGAAATGAATGCTAATATTGCATTTGCATTCAGCAAGTTAACCTTTAGGAAATCCTACACAAGGGCTCCCAAGTCCCTTTGCATCTATGATTTTTGAATTTTCTCCCTATTTAGAAAATAACCTGTACCTTTTTTCCTTCTACCAAAGAGCCTAACCATGTACTTCTGTACACTATATTCCATCTACCATCTCTTTGCCCATTCCCCTAATCTGTCTTAAGTTCTTCTACACTCTGCTTGCTCAACGCAACCTACCCCTCCACTTATCTTCAAATCATCTACTTCAAAGCCATCAATTCCTTCATCCAAGTCATTGACATACGTGAAAAGAAGCGGTCCCAACACCACAAGTCATCAGCAGCTAACCTGACAAGGCCCCCTTTATTCCCAGTCTTTGCCTCCGACCAGTCAGCCAATCTTCTATTCATGCTAGTACCTTTCCTGTAATACTATAGGCTCTTATCTTGTTATACACTTCTATAAGATCACCTGCCTGTTTCCTCTAAGGAATAAACTCCTTGTCTGTCCAACATTTCCCTGTAATAGGAGGTTGAAAAATCTGATGATATTTAAAATCATATATGGTTTAGACAAATTGGATAAAAAATATAAGCAAGATTAAGCCCATTGGCCCCTCAACCCCGCACTGTTATTTACTATTTACAATTCATAGCAGTTCTTTATCTCCCTTTCCTTCACAAATCCCAATTCCCATGATTTCCTTAATATCTAAAAATCTGTCAACCTCTGCTTAGACAGAGGGAAATTGATCCTGTTGGCAAAGTTCATAAAAATGAACAGGAATATCAAAGAAGATAAAGTGATATGAGCAACCAGCTGAAGCCTGGAATGAACTGTCAGATTGAGTGTTTCCAGGGCTTGTGAAAGCAGATTACTCAGAGTGGAGGAGCATATTCTGTCTGGATACCCTCCAACCTGATGGCATGAATATCCATTTCTTCTTCCAGCAAACAAATCACCCCCCTCTACTCCCCACTCTGACCTTTTACTGCTTCTCACTTGCCTGCCTATTACTTCCCCTGGGTCCCCTCCTCCATCCTTTTCTCCTGTAGTCTGCTCTCCTCCCCTATCAGACTCTTTCTTCTCCAGCCCTTGACCTTTCCCACCCACCTGGCTTCACCTATCACCTTCCAGCTGACCTTTTTCCTCTCCCCACTTTTTCATTCTGGCATCTTTCCCCTTCCTTTCCAGTCCTGAAGAAGGGTCTTGGCCCGAAATTTCAACTGTTTATTCTTTTCCATAGATGCTGCCTGTCCTGCTGAGTTCCTCCAGCGTTTTGGGTGTGTTGCTTTGGATTTCCAGTATCTGCAGACTTTCTCGTGTATAGATTAAATCATGCTGTTCAAAAGGGAACTGGATATATAAATAAAAAGAAAAGAAAGCCCAAAGGACCACAGGGAAAGGGAGGGTGGTGCAATTAGTTGGATTATTGTTAATTTGTTACAGTTTGTGCTGTAACCATTCTGTGATTCTAACTGTAACCAACATTGGGATATTGTGCTAGGTGTGACGTGAATGACTGCAGTTATTAAAAATGCAGCATAACACTGATAGCTTCTTAGACAGTCCAACCCATTCCAGAGCTGCTCCTGGGTCAGGTGAAGATCGAAAACCTTTGAAATTACAAATAGGCTTCTTATGTCTCCTGGTAAGTCTACATTTGCCTTTTGCTCCTCTTTTTAAAATTAAAACTGCATGCATCTTTCCACAGCATGAACACCTCAATTAGCAAGACAAAGAAGGCAATGGAGCAAGTGCTGATAAAAAGGATTAATATGCAGGGATACTTAGTGGTTAGTACAGACATGGTGGGCCTAAGGGCTTGTTCTTGTGCTGCATGGCTCTATGAAAAGTTGCCGATTAGTATTCTCCTCAGTCCAGAGTTTCACCTGAAAAATAAGACAATGTTGGGAAAATGCAGGACAAATGATGTCCATCTGATCTATATTTCATTTATGTAAACACCAAACAGAAAGATCAGCTCAGAATATCATTGGAAGTTTAGACCATTTAAAAGCAAAGGGCCAAATGGCCTTCCTGATCTATATTTATCTTGCCTAAACTCTTGATGCTGCAGGAAATGACGTGCTAATCAGGCAAGATTGTGAAAGTTGGCTGGCAACTTCTGTCTCTTTGCTATGGGTATGTAGGCTTCATCAGTCACAGATCTGTCAACTGAGGAAATACTTGAGCTTTACTTAGGAACAACTTGAGCCTTAAAGCTTGTTCGGCAGTGTACTGTATTTCAGTGTGTCTCCTTATATAGTGTGCATGCATTTACGAAGGTCATGTCCACGACAGTGACAGTTCAAATACAAGCCTTTAATGTCTGTTGGAGATACTGATTGTAACTCATTAGTTACCGATCTCCTCCTGTACTGTCATATTGCCCTCCAGTCCAATACATTGCTGTAAGCCACTTCTCGATTTTGCTTCCATCATTTGAGAATAATACTTTTGTCACTGAGTTCTCAGAAGGTTAATGCATTAAAAGTCTGGACACCACAGTTATGGAGTTGATTTTCCAATAATGTATACTTATATCTTAAAATGGTAATTGATTTTCAGTATTAGTTATTTAGTAGTACATTTTCAGGGAAATCAGGGAGACTGAAGAAAGTAGGCTACATAGTAGAGTTTTGAAAGAGATGACTGGAGAGATGGTGAATGCATTGATTAATGCCTTTCAAAATGTTATCAAGTGGAATTGTTCCTGCAGATGGAGAATGGAAAATGTGATCACACTATTTAAGAAAGGAGGGAGAGGGAAAGCAGGGAACTACTGATCTGTTAACCTACCATCTGTCGTTGGGACAATGCTGGATAATAAATAAAACAATAAAGAACAATGGAGTTGTTTAAGGGATGACTAGTAGAGGGGATCTGATGAGTGCCGTACATTTGGATTTTCAGCACAGTAACTCAACAGTTAATGTAACACTATTACAGCATCAGTGACCTGGGTTCAATCATGCTGCTGCCTCTAAGGAAAGCGAATGATCTCCCCGTAATGGCAAGAATTTCACCTGGGTGCTCCTCATATATTCCAAAGACATACAAGATAGTATGTTATAGGTCAGATGGCTGTAATTGAGTGGTGTGGGCTCATTAGGCCAGTACAGCCTGTTACCATGCTGTATCTTTAAAAAAAACAAGCTCTCTTATGGGAGATTAGTCAATAAGATCATAGCATGTGGAACTGAGGGATAACTGGCATGGATTGAAAACTGGTTAACAGGCAGACAGCAAAGAGTGAGATAAACGGGCCTTTCTCATGTTGGTGGCCTGTAGCTTGTTGTTCAGTCATTAAGTCGAGTCCAACTCTTCGTGACCTCACGGACTCCTGCACACCAAGCCTTTTTGTTGGAAAATGCCTCTCTAAGGTCCCCAAGGTCATACCTTGCAAGCCTGTAGCTAGCAGCATACAATAAGGATCAGTGCTTGGGCCCCAGCTACTAACAACCCATATCAATTTCTAAGTTTGATGAAAATGGAAGAAGACATAAAGAGACTTCAAGAGAATACAACTAAGTGAAGCAAGTAAATGAAAACATGGCAGACGGAATACAATATACACAGGACCTCCCACATTATGAATGAGATGGATATACTAGCTGCTACGGGGCTGCTGCCATCTTCTGTAGCCCGGGAATTTGGTTTGCAGTTGTGTTTCTACTTGCAAAGTGTCTGGGTTATGAACAGTTGACAGGAAGGGAAACGTGCTGTAGCCTGGGGAGGACTTGTAGAAAAACACGAGGTCATCCACTTGGAACAAAAAAAGGCAAAGTAATTTTTAAATGATGATGCATTGGGAAATGTCCAAAAGGAACCTGTTTGGCCTAGTATAGAAATCACTACAAGCTAATATTCAGGTACAGCAAACAATCAGGAAAGCAAACAATATCCAGGTTTTTATTATGAAAAGGTTTGAGTACAGAAGTAAAGATGTCAGTTCAATTATATAGGGCCTTGGTGAGATCACATATGGAATACTATGTATAGTTTTACCATAGGAATGCACCAAGGATTCATCAATGTGATTTCAAGAATGGTGGATTTGTCTTATTTGGAGGAATTCAATAGATTTTCTTGAATTTATCAGAATAAAAGAAGATAAAATTGTAACTAAAAATTAATATAAGGCTCACCGGGCTTGGCGTAGGAAAAGTATTTCCCCAGCTGAAGAGTCTAGAACCAGGGCCATAATTTCAATATACTGTAAGGTGTAAGACGTTTATGAATGAAGATAAATTTGTTCACTCAGCACGTGGTGATCTCTGCGGTGTTGTGGATCCTCAGTTATTGAGTTCATTCAGAACTGTGATTTCTGAGCATTTATATGATAAAGGGAGATGGTATAAAGCAGGAAAATGGGGCTGAAGTAGAAAGTTTGATCAATGGCACAGCAAGCTCAAATTGCCTTGCCTTACTTTCCTGGCAATTTCCTCAAAAAACTCTTTAAAATTGTTAGACATGAACCCATGCTGACTCTCCTTAATCAGTCCATGTCTATCCAAGTACCTACATATCTGGTACCTTAGAACAGGGGCCCCATCCTTTTTTGCACTGCGGACCAATTTAATATTGACAATATTCTTGTGGACCGGCCGACCGGGGGGCGGGGGGGGGGTGTTCAAATAGGGTTAAACTCACCTCAACATGTCTCTTACAGTTAGGGTTGCCAACTTTCTCACTCCCAAATAAGGAATAAGGGACAAAAGTAGCAGTCAAATCCCGGCAACACACATCAAAGTTGCTAGTGAACGCAGCAGGCCAGGCAGCATCTCTAGGAAGAGGTATAGTCGACATTTCGGACCGAGACCCTTCGTCAGGACTCACTGAAGGAAGAGTTAGTAAGAGATTTGAAAGTGGGAGGGGGAGGGGGAGATCCAAAATGATAGGAGAAGACAGGAGGGGGAGGGATGGAGCCAAGAGCTGGACTGGTGATAGGCAAAAGGGATATGAGAGGATCATGGGACAGGAGGCCCAGGGAGAAGGAAAAGGGGGAGGGGGAAACCCAGAGGGACAGAGGGAGAAAAAGGAGAGAGAGAGAAAGAATTCGTGCCTCAAGTCAAATCCCGGGACACTTTACCCCAGGGAAGACTACCATGACCATGAAGCCTTGCGCGGGTACCTGTGTGCGCATGCGTGACGTGCGCATGCGCGTACGTGCCGATTTTTGCCCCTACAAATCGGTGTTGCCTTGATCTTCCCGACTATACTGTACATACATTATTTCTACTTTATATAGGCTGTGTACTTATCATATCATTCCTGCTTTTACTGTATGTTAGTGTTATTTATTTTATTTTCCATTTTATGTGTTATTTGGTATGATTTGTTAGGTTATTTTTTGGGTCTGGGAACGCTCAAAAATTTTTCCCATATAAATCACTGGTAATTGCTTCTTCACTTCACGCCATTTCGGCACGAAAGGTTTCGTAGAAATGCTCTACCTTAGCGGAGGAAATACCGGACAAACCAATTTAGCCCAACATACGGGATGTCCCGGCAAATACGGGACAGTTGGCAACCCTATGTTCAACTTCAGCAGTGCGGGACAGGGAATGAGGAAAGGTGCAGCTGACTCATATCGTTCCCTCACGGCCCGGTAGCACATGATCTGCAGCCCGGTACCGGTCCGCGGCCCAGTGGTTGGGGACCGCTGCCTTAGAATACCTTCCAATAACTTTCCCACTACAGGGCTTATAAGCAGTATAATTTCCTAGTTTATATTTGGAGCAGGCTATCCTCCAATCCTCCGATACCTCTCCTGTCTCTAAGGATGATTTAAATATCTCTACTGGGGCTCTGGCAATTTCTGTGTTTGCCTCCCACAGGGTCCGAGTGAACACCTCGTCAGGCCCTGGGGATTTATCCACCCCAACTTGCCTCAGGACAGCAAATACCTCCCTCCTCCTCTGTAAGCTGTAGTGTTCATGAAATTGATGCCACTTTGCCTCACTTCTATAAACTCTGTGTCTGTCTCTTGAGTAAATACAGATGCAAAAAATATATTTAAGATCTCCCCCATCTCTTTTGGCTCTACACATGGATTACCATTCTGATCTTTCAGAGGACTAATTTTGTCCACTGCAATCCTTTTGCTCTTAATATATCTGTAGGATCCCTTACCTTCACCTTGTCTTCTAGGCCTTATTTTAGCCCTCCTGATTTATTTCTCGTGTTCTCTTGCATTTTTAATACTCTATAAGCACCTCATTTGTTCCTACCTGCCTAAACCTGCTAGCATCCCCTTTTTGAAAATTAACTAGGGTCTCAATATCTCTTGAAAACCAGAATTCTCTACACATAGTCTCTTTACCTTTTATTCTGACAGGCACATACAAGCTCTAAAAATTTCACTTTTGAAGTCCTCCCACTTACCAAGTACACCTTTGCCAGAAAACTAGCCTGTCCGAATCCACACTTGCCAGATCCTTTCCGAAACCATCAAAATTTGCCTTTCTCCAGTTTAGAACCTAAACCCACGAAACAGACCTATCTTTTTTGCATATTTACTTTGAAATGAACAGCATTGTGGTCACTAGATGTAAAATGTTCCCTTTTTGTCAGCCACCCTGTCCCATTCCCTAAATAGCAAATCAAGTATCGCGCACTCTCTCATTGGGACTTCTACGGACTGATTAAGGAAATTTTCTGAAAGACATTTGACAAACTCTATCCCATCTTGTCCTTTTACAGTTTGAGAGTCCCAGTCAATATGTGGAAAGTTAAAATCACTACTATAACAATCTTATGTTTCTTGCAACGGTCTGCGATCTCTCCACAAGTTTGTTTCCCTCAATCCCTCGGACTGTTAGAAGGTCAGTAATATAGCCCCATTAATGTGGTCATACCTTTCTTATTTCTCAGTTCCATCCATAATTCCTCACTAGAAGAATTCTCCATATCTTTTGCTGCTAACGCACAAAGGAATTTAAACTGCGCACAAAAGTTTGTCACCCTCTACCTCTTTGGTATGTTGAGTATATTTCATGATCATACACAATCACATTTCTTTTTCCGGTTTCTGAATCAGATAGTGTTGACAATGTGGAGTTTGCGATGATTTGTCTGCAGATTTTAGAACTAGCTTATTTATACATTTTTATTGAAGAAATTATTCAGTGCGCACGTGTTATCACTGGGCAAAAATTGCACAGCACAAGATTTTTGGGCACACTGGTCATTACAAATTAGATGGAACATTGCTGAGCACTGCCGTGACATTTTCCCTGACTAGTAATGCCATCCCTCCTCATTTAATCCCTCCCACTCTATCATATCTAAAACAACTGAACCCCGGAATATTGAACCACCAGCCCTGCAACCAAGCCTCATTAATGGTTACAACATCATAATTCCAGATGTTGATCCATGCCCTAAGTTCATCCGCCTTTCCTGCGATACTTCTTGCATTGAAATATATGCAACTGAGGACACTAGTTGCACCATGTTTAACCTTTTGATTCCTGACTTTGTCTGAGGTCTTACCAACATCTGTCTCCACAACCTCTCCACTATCTGTTCTGGCACTCTGGTTCCCATTCCCCTTCTGTCATGGTCCAGTCTGTTAACTACTCATTTCGGTTAATTTCCTTTTGCCTGTGTTCCACTGAGCTCCTTGTTTAGGGCACCTGACCCTCATTCGAACTGGCAGCATAAAGACTCCAGCTTTCATCTACTCGCCGCTGGTTCATCACTGTAGCCAGTGCGGCAATGCTCGTCTCATGGCAGCCGAGAATCGTGGACTCTAGTTGCTTTGGTGCCTGTGGCTGCTTAGTGAATTCAGTCGTTTTCGTGCCCCGCTGAGTTGCTGGCTGTTTTGCCGCTACTCCGAGTTAAGATGCGAATTCTGTCATTTTCATATTCAGCTGAGATTTGCTGACCGATTGTCGCCACTCTGACCCACCAAGAATAAGGGACTGTCTTCTCAGCCGCCAAGAATAAGGGACCATCTTCATGAGCTTCTCTGTGTCTAGATACAAATGGACTGTCATTGTTTGGTTTCTGTCGTCTGGTTTCCAGCTGAACAGGTCCAGCCATTTGCCACTACTCCGAGTTGGGAATTCTGTCTCTTCGTTTCCAGCTAAGTGATTGCAGGCTGTTTGCTGCTTCATGAGCTACTCGGTGTCAAGATTCGTATTGTCAGTCATTGGTTGTCTTAGTCATCTCATTCCCAGCTCAGTAGGTCCGGCTGTTTGCTGCTACTCTGAGTTGGGAATTCTGTCTCTTCATGTCTAGCTGAGGATTGTCGGCTGTTTGCTGCTCCTCCGAGCCAAGATATGAATCGTCTGTCTTTGTTTGGTGTTGTCATCTCTGTGTTCCAGTTCCAGGCTCCATGTTCCAGTCAAGACTCTGAGTCCCAGTTCAAGTCAAGACTCTGAGTCCCAGTTCAAGTCAAGGCTTTGAGTCCAAGTTCAAGTCAAGGTTTCGAGTCCAGTCCAGGCTCTGAGCCCAAGTCAAGTTCAAGTCCTGGTTCCGAGTTCCAAGTCAAGTCCAGGTCCTGGTTCCGAGTTCCTAGTCAAGTCCAAGTCTGTCTCCGTGCCTGTGTTCTGCATTTGGGTCCGCCTCCAGTCGCTCCATGTAACACTTTCAAGTTCAGTTTAAATCCTACCGTGCTGCACTAGCAAGCCTTCCTGTTCGGATATTAAATCACCTTCCATTTCAGGTGCAATCTGTCTCTTCTGTACAGGTCCCATCTTCTCTGGAAGAGAGCCCAATGATCCAAAAATCTCATGCCTTCCCTCCTACACCAACTCTTTAGTCATGTGTTAAACAGCGTAATCTTCTTATTTCTGGCCTCACTAGCACGTGGCAAGGGTAACAATCCTGAGATCACAACCTGGAGGTCCTTCCATTAACTTAGCACCTAAAACTCTGGCTGCTCACCCTCCCACTTATGAATGTTGATGACTCAATCTGAGATGTCATGGACCCTGGCATCCGAGAGGCAATATACCATCCGCGTATCCCGTTCTCATCCATAGAATCTCCTTTAGAAACATAGAAACATAGAAAATAGGTGCAGGAGTAGGCCATTCGGCCCTTCGAGCCTGCACCGCCATTTATTATGATCATGGCTGATCATCCAACTCAGAACCCCGCCCCAGCCTTCCCTCCATACCCCCTGATCCCTTTAGCCACAAGGGCCATATCTAACTCCCTCTTAAATATAGCCAATGAACTGGCCTCAACTGTTTCCTGTGGCAGAGAATTCCACAGATTCACCACTCTCTGTGTGAAGAAGTTTTTCCTAATCTTGATCCTAAAACGCTTCCCCTTTATCCTCAAACTGTGACCCCTTGTTCTGGACTTCCCCAACATCGGGAACAATCTTCCTGCATCTAGCCTGTCCAATCCCTTTAGGATTTTATACGTTTCAATCAGATCCCCCCTCAATCTTCTAAATTCCAACGAGTACAAGCCCAGTTCATCCAGTCTTTCTTCATATGAAAGTCCTGCCATCTCAGGAATCAATCTGGTGAACCTTCTTTGTACTCCCTCTATGGCAAGGATGTCTTTCCTCAGATTAGGGGACCAAAACTGCACACAATACTCCAGGTGTGGTCTCACCAAGGCCTTGTACAACTGCAGTAGTACCTCCCTGCTCCTGTACTCGAATCCTCTCGCTATAAATGCCAGCATACCATTCGCCTTTTTCACCGCCTGCTGTACCTGCATGCCCACTTTCAATGACTGGTGTATAATGACACCCAGGTCTCGTTGCACCTCCCCTTTTCCTAATCGGCCACCATTCAGATAATAATCTGTTTTCCTATTTTTGCCACCAAAGTGGATAACTTCACATTTATCCACATTAAATTGCATCTGCCATGAATTTGCCCACTCACCCAACCTATCCAAGTCACTCTGCATCCTCTTAGCATCCTCCTCACAGCTAACACTGCCACCCAGCTTCGTGTCATCCGCAAACTTGGAGATGCTGCATTTAATTCCCTCATCCAAGTCATTAATATATATTGTAAACAACTGGGGTCCGAGCACTGAGCCTTGCGGTACCCCACTAGTCACCGCCTGCCATTCTGAAAAGGTCCCGTTTATTCCCACTCTTTGCTTCCTGTCTGCTAACCAATTCTCCATCCACATCAATACCTTACCCCCAATACCGTGTGCTTTAAGTTTGCACACTAATCTCCTGTGTGGGACTTGTCAAAAGCCTTTTGAAAATCCAAATATACCACATCCACTGGTTCTCCCCTATCCACTCTACTGGTTACATCCTCAAAAAATTCTATGAGATTCGTCAGACATGAGTTTCCTTTCACAAATCTATGCTGACTTTGTCCGATGATTTCACCGCTTTCCAAATGTGCTGTTATCACATCTTTGATAACTGACTCCAGCAGTTTCCCCACCACCGACGTTAGGCTAACCGGTCTATAATTCCCCGGTTTCTCTCTCCCTCCTTTTTTAAAAAGTGGGGTTACATTAGCCACCCTCCAATCCTCAGGAACTAGTCCAGAATCTAATGAGTTTTGAAAAATTATCACTAATGCATCCACTATTTCTTGGGCTACTTCCTTAAGCACTCTAGGATGCAGACCATCTGGCCCTGGGGATTTATCTGCCTTCAATCCCTTCAATTTACCTAACACCACTTCCCTACTAACAAGTATTTCGCTCAGTTCCTCCATCTCACTGGACCCTCTGTCCCCTACTATTTCTGGAAGATTATTTATGTCCTCCTTAGTGAAGACAGAACCAAAGTAATTATTCAATTGGTCTGCCATGTCCTTGCTCCCCATAATCAATTCACCTGTTTCTGTCTGTAGGGGACCTACATTTGTCTTTACCAGTCTTTTCCTTTTTACATATCTATAAAAGCTTTTACAGTCAGTTTTTATGTTCCCTGCAGTTTTCTCTCATAATCTTGTTCCCCTTCCTAATTAAGCCTTTTGTCCTCCTCTGCTGAACTCTGAATTTCTCCCAGTCCTCAGGTGAGCCACTTTCTCTGGCTAATTTGTATGCTTCTTCTTTGGAATTGATACTATCCCTAATTTCCCTTGTCAGCCACGGGTGCACTACCTTCCTTGATTTATTCTTTTGCCAGACTGGGATGAACAATTGTTGTAGTTCATCCATGCAACCTTTAAATGCTTGCCATTGCATATCCACCGTCAATCCTTTAAGTGTCATTTGCCAGTCTATCTTAGCTAATTCACGTCTCATACCTTCAAAGTTACCCCTCTTTAAGTTCAGAACCTTTGTTTCTGAATTAATTATGTCACTCTCCATTTTAATGAAGAATTCCACCATATTATGGTCACTCTTACCCAAGGGGCCTCTCACGACAAGATTGCTAATTAACCCTTCCTCATTGCTCAACACCCAGTCTAGAAGAGCCTGCTCTCCAGTTGGTCCTTTCTGCTCCCCTAACTAATGAACCCCCTATCATCACGGCTTGCCCCTTCGCATTCCCCCTTTCACCTCTGAGTCACAGTCAGACTCAGTGCCAGAGACCTGACCACTGTGACCTTCTTCCTGTTGTTGAGGGAGGATGACCACAGGGTTCTCTGCACTGCCTGTTTAATCCCTTTCCCCTTCCTGACTATCACCCAGTTTCCTGTGTCCTGCACTTTGTGTGTAACTACCTCTCTATATGTCCTGTCCATCACCCCTTTATCCTCTCAAATGATCCAGAGTTCATGCAGTTCCAGCTCCAAATCCTGAACGTGGAGTGTTAGAAGCTGCAGCTGGATGCACTTTTTGCAGATGTAGTTGTCAGGACCACTGGAGGTCTAGTCTCCCTGCTTTACCTCATCCCACATGAGGAACATTCCTGCCTGGCATCTCTACTGTTCTAACTGAGCAAATATAAAGAAGGAAGAACAATAAACTGTGGTGGGAAACCTCTACCTACAGCTTTTTTTGCTTTCTCTTGTGCTCCAGCACTGATTCCTTTGGTACATCATTCATTACATCCTAACAAACCTTTTTAGTAATAGACCCTTTTATGTCTGTTCTCTGCTTTTCTTAGCTAGCCACTCTACATCTAAGACAAAATGTTGGCATCTACACCATGAGCTTCTATTTTATGCAATGACATTTGATGCAAGACCCTATCAAATGCTTCCTGAAAATCTAAATACATCAACTTATGTTCCATTTTATTTACTGTCTTGGTCCGGTCCGTGAAGCCCGCATTCAAGTTCACAGACCATTCCATCGATCCTTATTCCAGGTTTTCCGGTTTTCCCTTGTTCAGGTGGGTGCCTAAATTGAAGCACATGATTCTCATTTTGGACTGGCTACATAAATAGCTCCTGGGTTCAGCGTCAGTTCATCTGTGTTCCCTTCCCTTCCCCTTCCTTTGCCTGAAGCCTCGCCTGCTACCTTCACCTGTGTCCTTGCCTGTAATGCCGTCAGGTTCAACTGCCAGGGCAAGATCAGGGCCTTGCTGTGTCTAGATAAGGAACACAGATGTCATTTCAGATGTCAGTTGTTACCTTCTCCCAGATATACCTCATCACCCAGGAAATTTCTGAGGTCATTGTTACCAGCACAGAAGCCTGAAGGCACACAGTGTTTTAAGAACGTTTTTTTCCCTTTCGCCATCAGATTTCTGAACGGTCCTTGAAGCTATGAAGACTATCTCATTATTTTGCTATAGTTTTCCATTACTTATGTTCATATATTTCATATCATAGCTTTAATGTATTTTACTGTAATGCTGCTGCAAAACAACACATTTCATGGCACAGGTCAGTGATAATAATCTTGTTTCGGACATACCTTTTATTATTCACTAGCCTTTACTGCTCTTTGATCTGGCAATGCTCACACTTCTGTCATTAGTGGAATCACTGGTGACCATACTGCAATATATAAGATTCTACCTGGGCAAGATAGATGCTGGGACAACATTTCTCCATGGGATTTCAGAATAATGGAATGTCGATTTATGAACGAAACAGGAGGGAGTTTCTTCTTTCAGAGGGTGTAAATCTATGGAACTCCATATCTGTCAAGGTGTAGACTGAAGGAGAGTGAGCTATTGGCTTTAGGAGGTCAGAAGTAATGCCCAAGAAAGGAACGGAGGGCAAAATCTAGTTAGCCAGAAATTTTGGAGACACAAATCAGCTGGAATGGTTGTATGGACAATTTCTGATTTCTCTTGCTGTCCGTCCATCTCCCCTGGTCTCCATCTTATTACAGCACTTTTATCTTCTTTGTCGCTTTGCACTTCTTTGCAACAGATGATGCCGGATTTTGCTCTTTAGTTTAAATCCCGCAGCTCTGGTGTGGACTTGCACTCGAGGGCAGCACTTTGCCGCCGTCACCATGATGGTCATGTAATGATGCTGAAGCCCGAGGGGTTTTGTAAGAAGCTGTTGAAAACCAGTAGCTAATTGGTAGGGAATATAAGTACGGCCTCAGCATGGGCCTCTCCCGAGAGCCAGCTCCTGCAGCCGGCCGATTGATCACCTAATAACCACGCTTCGTTCGCCGGCGCCATGAGCGATCCCATTGGACAATCCGTGCAGCAGGCGGGAAAAAAAAAGAGAAAGCGCGCATGCTTGGTTCCGACAGCTCGCGAGCGCATCGGTTAGCTCGGAGGCGGGGCGATTGGATAAAGCGACGTCTCGCATTGCTCGATTCAGTCGATCGGTTGGTTGCATCCTTCAAGTTGGCCGGTCCGCGATTGGTGAAAACAGAGACGAGTGCGATTGGTCGAATGCCGCCGTCTGTCTCCGCTTCTGACACGTGATTGGCCAGCAGTCGGGGATAAGTGGGCGGAGCCGAGTGAGAGCGGCGAGCGGCGAGCGCGTGCCGGGAGTGTGGGCTGAGTGTGTGCGGCGGGCATGGATGAGGTGTGGGTGGTCTCCCTCTGCCTCACCTTCCTGGCCTTCGTGGTCCTCCTGTTGTCGCTGAGGAAGACCGACCAGGAGAATGAAAGGACGGCCAAAGTCAAGGAGCGGAGCGCCGCGCCCGTCTTCGCCTCGGCCCAGCCGGCCGCCCGCTTCATGGAGATGACCACTGAGGAGATCGATAAGACGCTGGAGCGGCTGGGGGCCGTGTTGGGCACCGAGCCGGAGAAGCATCAGCCCACCCGGCACCAAAAGCGGAAGAAGCAGAACGGGAACGAGGATCGGAGTGGCTCCGAGAGCCAGGTATATGTAGGGCGAGGGGTGTGCCGGCCTGAGGCACTTCGGGGGTTTGATACCCACCGAGGTCGTGTGAAAGCGGGCAGCGGGACCCCGAGGCCAGACTGACCCCTGCGAGTTAGAACAGCATCGTATTTCATTTGTGGCTTCAACAGAAGAAGCTGTAGAAACCCGGAATCCATGAATTTAAAAAAACGAGTTTGTGATAGGGAAAGCCCACCACTTGAGGTTGAGACACTTGTTGCCTGTCCCCGCATTGACCATCAATTGAAATGTAATAAACTTGAAATGATTTGGTCTAAGCACCATTGAGCGTTTTGCAAATTACCTATCAGGAACATCTGTTAATATTTCAATCGTTGTACAGTATTGTAAGTCAGTTTCAAAGTTTCGCTCTTGGTATGATTTGGAGCAATGTTTACTATAGTAAGCAGGATTGAGTTAATTTTGATCGGATAACTTTTGTGAACTGTTTTTCATTGATTCCTCTGGGTTTAGCTGTGGTTTCGAGTGCTCGATTTGAAGGAGGATGCCAGAACTGTGGAAAGAAGTCCAAGCAACTTTTTTTCTGGGGTTTATTCATTATTTTTTTCACAAAATGTTCTCAGTTTTTAAACTTTCTAATATGATTTGCATCTGTGTTGCTATTCTACACCTTACCATTAAGATGCACTGACATTTAAAGAAAAGTCTCACTGACTCATAGAGTAATTTTATGCCACAAGTAATCCCTCCAGAATACTCTGCCCATGCCAAGACATCCAGCCTGTTCTATTTCTAGCACTTCCCCCAAACTTCATGAATCGGGTTGCAAACTCAGTTTTCATGTGCATGATAGTGACTAACTCCCAATTTTTTTAAAAAAGAAGTTTAACCATTTTTAAAGTCTGTGTGAATTGAATGGTGTACTTTGCGATCACGTTCTGAAAAAGAGACTATCAAAACAAGGCTTTTGACACTATGCATTGTTCCCAGTTGATCAAATCAGTCTCCATGTATGGTTTTATACCCTTTAGCATATTAGAGCAGGGCTGACAAATATTTATCGTTTAGCTTACTGACAAGTGTTGAGAAAGATTAGAGTTTACAGTTAAATTGACAGAAGAGTACAGTATCTTCTAAAAATAGTGTGGAGTCTGAAATGCCAAACCTTGCTTGACTAATTGGTGAAGAAAAGTATCATAGGCATTTGTGGATTTTTAGAAAGTCTTTGATTAGGTACCGCACTGAGTTCGTCAAAACCACAAGATGGTGTTCTCTAAGAGGGACCTGTTGTTTGGTGAGGTGAGAGTCCCTGCCCTTGAGGTCACAAATCCCTCATGAATCAACATTCAAAGTACATTTATTTTCAAAGTGCTTATACAGAATTAATCTCTGAGATTTGTCCTCATGCAGGTAGCCATGAAACAAAAAAACACCATTCAAGAAAACATCGAACACCCAACACATGAAAAAGTATTAATGGTAATATATAGGACCCTGGTCAGACCCCACTTTGTGGGCCGAAGGGCCTGTATTGTGCTGTATGTTTTCTATGTTTCTAAGACAACTAAAAAAATGTTATTAAGAAGGTAAAGATGGAATACCAAAGTAAGCTAGCCAATAATATTAAAGAGGATACCAAAAGTTTCTTCAGATACATAAAGAGAGGCAAGAGTGGATATCAGACCACTGGAAAACTATGCTGAAGAGGTAGTAATGGGGGACAAGGAAATGGTGGACGAACTGAATAAGTATTTTGTACCACTCTTCACTGTGGAAGGCACTAATAGTATGGTGAAAGTTCCAGGTGTCAGGGGTCATGAAGTGTATGAAGTTACTATTACTAGAGAGAAGGTTCTTGGGGAAACTGTAAGATCTGAAGGTAGATAGGTCCCTGGACCAGATGGCGTACACCCCAAGGTTCTGAAAGAGGTGGCTGAAGATAATGTGGCAGCATTAGTAATGATCTTTCAAGAATCATTAGATTCTGGAATGCTTCTGGAAGACTGGAAACTTGCAAATCTCAATCCACTCTTCAAGAAGGGAGAGAGACAGAAGAAAGGAAATTATATGCCAGTTAGTCTGACCTCTGGGAAGATGTTAGAACCAATTATTAAGGATGTGGTTTTGGAGTACTTGGAGGCGCATGATAAAATAGGCCATGGTCATCATGGTTTCCTCAAGGGAAAACCTTGCCGGACAAATCCATTGAAACTCTTTGAAGAAATAACAAGCAGGATAGATAAAGGAGATTAGGTTGATGTTGTGTACTTGGACTTTCAGAAGGCCTTTGACTAGGTGTCATACGAGGCTACTTATTAATCTATGAGCCCATGGTATTACAGGAAAGATTCTAGTATGGATGAAGAAGTGGCTGATGGGCAGGAGGCAACAAGTGGAAATAAAGGAAACCTTTTCTGCTTGGCTGCCAGTAACTAGTGGTGTCCCACAAGGTTCTGTGTTGAGACTAATCCTTTTTATGCTGTATATCAATGATTTGGATGTTGGAATTGATGGCTTTGTTGCAAAGCTTGCAGATGATACGAAGATACAGTGGCAGGCAAAAGTTTGGGCACCCCTGGTCAAAATTTCTGTTACTGTGAATAGCTAAGCGAGTAAAAGATGAACTGATTTCCGAAAGGCATTGTCATGGTTCAGTCTGTGAAGTCCGTATTCCGGTTCACGGTCCGGTCCATCAAACCTTGCTCCAGGTTTTCCTGTCTACCCTGTTTCTGTTCTTGTTGAGCTCTAATTGAGGCAGCTGATGCTCATTGGGGCTGGCTGCATAAATACCTTCAGAGACCAGTGTGTGGCTGCTGGATTGTTCTTGTCTTTACTCCTTGTATCCCTTCCTCTGCCTTCTGTTTCCTCGCCTGAAGCCTTGCCGGTAACTCTCGCCTCGCCTGAAGTTCTCGTTTCATAGAAACATAGAAAATAGGTGCAGGAGTAGGCCATTTGGCCCTCCGAGCCTGCACCGCCATTCAGTATGATCATGGCTGATCATCCAACTCAGAACCCTGTACCAGCCTTCCCCCCCATACCCCCAATCCCTTTAGCCACAAGGGCCATATCTAACTCCCTTTTAAATATAGCCAATGAACTGGCCTCAACTGTTTCCTGTGGCAGAGAATTCCACAGATTCACCACTCTCTGTGTGAAGAAGTTTTTCCTAATCTCAGTCCTAAAAGGCTTCCCCTTTATCCTCAAACTGTGACCCCTCATTCTGGACTTCCCCAAAATCGGGAACAATCTTCCTGCATCTAGCCTGTCCAATCCCTTTAGGATTTTATATGTTTCAATAAGATCCTCCCTCAATCTTCTAAATTCCAATGAGTATAAGCCTAGTCAATCCAGTCTTTCATCATATGAAAGTCCTGCCATCCCAGGAATCAATCTGGTGAACCTTCTTTGTACTCCCTCTATGGCAAGGATGTCTTTCCTCAGATTAGGGGACGCCTTGCAATGCCTGAAGCTTTGTCTTGTTTTGCCGGTAACTCTCGCCTTGCCTGAAGGTCTTGTTTCGCCTTGCATTGCCTGAAGTCTTGCCTGGTCTTGCTGGTAATTCTCGCCTTGTCTCGCCTGCAGTCTTGTCCTGGAGCCACCCCGTACCTAGCTCCCTTCCTGTCCCTAGCCTCCGTTGGATAAGTCAGGCCGTATTGCCGTTACCTGCGGTTGGTTCTGTCCCTTGCCTCCGTCGGGTGGTGATCCGCACCCTGCCCAGGAGGAGCCTCCAGCCCCAAGCCTCACCTCAAGTCTCTAGCCTCAAGCCTGAAGACTCCAGCCTCCTGCCCCCGCCAAGTCTCGCCTCAAGTCTCTAGCATCTAGCCTCAAGCCTGAAGACTCCAGGCTCCTGCCAAGCCTCACCTCTAGTCTCTAGCCTCAAGCCTGAAGACTCTAGCCTCGTCCTGCCTGCCAGCCAAGCCTCGTCCTTGCCTAGTTCTGGGGTCCGAGCCAGAGGCAAGACCCAGGTACTGGGTCCTTGTCCAGTCTCTGGCTCGGTCCAAGGAGTCTCTGGCTCCTAGCTCTCTTGTCCAGTCCTGTTCCGGGTTCCCAGTTTTCGTGTCCATGTCCTTGCTCTCACCCTGTATCCTAGTCCTGTCCCTAGTACTTCAGTGTCTGTGTCTTGCACTTGGGTCCGTTCCCAGCCACCTCCTTATGACAGGCATAAAATTAAAGATGACACTCTTCTTTATTATTTTAAGCAAGAAAACTTTTTTATTTCCATCTGTTACAGTTTCAAAATAACAAAAAAGGAAAAGGGCCTGAAGCAAAAGTTTGGGCATCCTGCATGGCAGTACTTAGTAACACCCCCTTTAGCAAGTATCACAGCTTGTAAACGCTTTTTGTAGCCAGCTAAGAGTCTTTCAATTCTGGTTTGGGAGATTTTTGCCCATTCTTCCTTGCAAAAGGCTTCTAGTTCTGTGAGATTCTTGGGCCGTCTTGCATGTACTGCTCTTTTGAGGTCTATCCACACATTCTCGATGATGTTTAGGTCAGGGGACTGTGTGGGCCATGGCAAAACCTTCAGCTTGTGCCTCTTGAGGTAGTCCATTGTGGATTTTGTGGTGTGTTTAGGATCATTATCCTGTTGTAGAAGCCATCCTCTTTTCATCTTCAGCTTTTTACATATGGTGTGATGTTTGCTTCCAGAATTTGCTGGTATTGAATTCATTCTTCCCTCTACCAGTAAATGTTCCCCGTACCACTGACTGCAACACAAGCCCAAAGCATGATCGATTCCACCCCCCCACCCCAGTGCTTAACAGTTGGAGAGGGGTTGTTTTCATGAAATTCTGCGCCATTTTTTCTCCAAACGTACCTTTGCTCATTGCGGCCAGAAAGTTATATTTTAACTTCATCAGTCCACAGGACTTGTTTCCAAAATGCATCGGGCTTGTTTAGATGTTCCTTTGAACCTTTTGAATAGAACTTTTGCATGCCACTGTAGATTGAGAGGCAAGTAGTTTTGCGGAAATAACTTCAGAAGGTCTTAGACAGATCAGGAAAATGGGCAAAGAAATGGCAGGTGGAATATAGTGCCAGGAAGTGTATGGTCATGCACTTTGATAGAAGAAATGAAAGGGTTGACTTTTTTTAAATGGAGAGAAAATACAAAAAAAAACTGAGGTGCAAAGAGACTTGGGAATCCTTGTGCAGGATTCCCTAAAGGTTAATTTACAAGTTGAGTCTGTGGTGAGGAAGACAAACGCAATGTTGGCATTCATTTCAAAAGGACTAGAATATAAAAGCAAAGATGTAATGTTGAGACTTTGTCAAGCACTGGTTGAGCCTCACTTGGAGTATTATGAGCAGTTCTTGTTTTAGAAAGGATGTGCTGAAACTGGAGAGGGTACAAAGGAGGTTCACAAAAATGATTCCAGGATTAAACGACCTGTCATATGAAGATAGTTTGGCTTTGAGCTTGTATTCGCTGGACTTCAGAAGAATGAGGGGTAACTTCATTGAACTATCAAATGGTGAATAGCCTTGATGGGGTGGATGTGGAAAGTGTCTAAGATCAGAGGACAGAGCTTCAGAATAGAGGGGCATCCTTTTAGAATGGAGATGGGAAGGAATTTCTTTAGCCAGACAGTAGTGAAAATCTGTGGAATTCATTGGAGGCTGAGTCTTTATGTATATTTAAGGCAGAGGTTTACAGATTCCTGATTGATCAGAGCATGAAGGGATATGGGGAAGGTGAGCAGGAGATTGGGGCTGAGAGGGAAAATGAATCAGTCATGATCAGTCATGGTGGAGCAGACTCTATTGGCCAAGTTGCCTAATTCTGCTCCTATAGCTTTTGGTCTTATGGTCTTAAGGAGTCCTAGTAAAATGAATGGCAACTTGGCCCTTAAGGGCATCCACAACCTGAACATTCACTCTCCTTGCATCATTTCACTGTTGTACCATTGAAATGCATCTTGCATATAGTACTTAACTTTCTCAAACTACTCTAAACACATGCTTCCTATTCCTGGAAGGACAAGGGCCGTGATATTTGGGATGATATCAGTTGGTGCTGCCACCAAGCATGACAAAGGCTGATAAGAAGTTGGACCCACTGATGGGACGTAGCAGGGCGAGGGCTGCTTCCTTTGACCGGGAAGTGACCAGTATTTTCTGTTACAACTGTGGAGAAGATGGACGTTTCAAACGGGAGTGTGAAGGACAGGAAAGTCTTCAGAAAGTAAACCTGTTAATCAAATGGTGAAGAAAGGAGGTAAAACTACGGAGGGACCCAGTAAAGGAATGGGTTGGTGTTTTGGAGAGGATACATTCCTGTCAGTGTATGCAGGGAGATGCTAAAGTACAGATCACTATTCCTGAAGGTGTAGTAGGACAAAGCTCCGTATCCATACATGTTGAAGGTTGTTTATGCGAGAGTCATACATTTTTTGTTTGATATAGAGTTATTTTTTTTATTAAGCACTTTGTATATTCCATTTTGCATTGATATTTATATTAGCAAATGTTATTATACTTGTGTTGTGGAAATTTACCTCAAAGTCCTACGCGGAGGAACATACCCTCAGGGTCCTCCGAGAGGGAGGGAGAATGATGGACCCAATCGGTCTGATACAGTTAATTACAGGGAACGACTACGACCAAGAGCTAGGATAAGAGGCTCTGAGTGTCCAGTGTGTTGGTGTGGGAGAGGGTTTTCCAGCATTAAAGGTTTACGAGTCCACTAAGCAAAGTTGAAGTGCTATTTCATCCCAGTGGATGAAGATGAGATTACTTCACTAAGCACAGATGATGTGGTCTTTTCAACCACTGATTCACAAGCCACAGCAATTCGCTCTGGAGAGAGTCATCATACTCCAGGTCAGACGAGAAATCACCCAGGTCAGGTTTCAGACCACAGTATCCAGGTAGATCCTTCCCATGATGGCGGTTGTGAGGAGGTAGAGAAGAAGAGGAAGGAAGGTCAAGTGGCCAGCAATGGCAGATGAGAAGGCTTGGCGTGTATTTGATGAGGATATCAGTATGATGTTGGAGAACACTCTCAGGGGAACATCAAAGACAAAGTTGGAAGTGATGGGCGATATGATTTACGGTGTTGGAAAGTACAGGTTTGGTTGAGTTGAAGAAAGCAAAGCCTACACAGCAACCAAGCAGGCACCAGAAGGAGATTAGTAGGTTGAGGAGAGAGCTTAGGTCATTGAGCTAAGTCGTTGATCCCTGGGAAATTTAACCAATTTCCCCTGGGATCAATAAAGTATGACTATGAGACAGAGGTGGAAGGTAGCAAGTGAGGGTGACAAGCCAGGGCTTGCTGATCTCCGAGAACATTTACGAATAAAGTTAGCATCACTCTGTCATACAGAGTCACAACATAAAAAGTGAAAGAAGAGAGAGAAGGCAAGAAGGTCGTTCTTCGAGAACCCTCACGAGTTCACAAAGAAACTGTTTGAACAAAGTAAGAGCGAGCAGCTTAACATCTCTCAGCAAGAACTTGAGGATCACCTGGCAAGCACTTACTCTAACAAACAGCGGAAGGCTCCTTTGCTTGATATTTCAGGGCTTGTAAAGCCTACCAAGCCAGGATTGAAGTTCGATCTGTCAGAACCCAAATTGGCAGAAGTCGAAAGGTTCATCAGAAAGGCAAGGTCAGGCCAGGACCTAATAGAGTGCCGTATAAGGTGTTCAAGAAATGTGAAGAGCTGAGGAAATACTTGTAGAGATTGTTAAAGGTGGTGTGGAGACAAGGTGTTGTTCCTTTGTCATGGAATGAGGCTGAAGGAGTATACATCCCGAAGGAAGAGAATTCTACTACATTGAATCAGTTCCGACCGATTTCACTCCTGGATGCAGAGGGGGAGATTATGTTTGGCATTCTGGCAGAAAGAATATCTTCATTTGTGATAGAGAATGGATTGGTAAATACATCTGTACAGAAGGCAGGAATACCAGGCTTCCCAGGATGCCTTGAACATTCTATTATGATATGGCATACCATCCAGGAGTCGAAAAGGTTGAGAAGAAATTTGGCTGAAGTTTGGCTTGATCTGGCAAATGCGTATGGTTCTGTTCCCCATGTAGTGATTGAGTTTGTGATGAAATTTCTATGGATTCCTGCTAAGGTGAGGAACTTCCTTATGCAGTACTACAACGATTTCCAAGTGAGGTTTTCCACTCAGCAGTTTACAACTGGGTGGCAGAGCTTGGATGTTGGAATCCCAATGGGATGTGTGATTTCACCCATCCTTTTTGTGTTAGCCATAGAGGTCATTGTGAGGACTGCAGAATCAGTGGGACCAGGTGTCGCACTTGATGGCAGAGGGGAGTTACCACCAATACGAGCGTTCATGGACGATCTCACCCTTTTGGGTCCCAGCACAGAGGCAGTGGAAAATGTACTATCTAGACTCGAGGAGCTAATGGATTGGGGAAGAATGAAGTTCAAGACAAAGAAGTCAAGGAGCCTTGTTCTTAGGAGAGGAAAGCTGGTTGACTTTCATTTCACCCTTTGTGGAGAGGAGATTCCATCCATTCAGGACCAACCAGTTAAGAGCCTCGGGCAGTAGTACACAGAGGAGCTGAGAGACACCAAGAAGGTTCAAGAGACAGAAGAACAGATCAGTAGAGGTCTGATTGTCGACAAGTGTGACTTGCCTGGCAAGTTGAAGTTGTGGTTGCAGTACGGACTGATGCCACGGATAATGTGGCCACTAACTGTCTATGAAGTGGCAGTGTCCCGTGTTGAGGCAATGGAACAGAAGATCAACAAGTATGTGAAGAAGTGGCTTGGAGTACCGGGCAGCCTCACCAATGTTGCAGTCCACAATAGCCAGACAAAACTTACCATCCCAGTGCAATCCCTTGTTGAAGAGGTCAAGGTAGCCAAGGTAAGGTCATTCTTGATGCTTCGAAACTCAAAAGACCCTGTCATCAAGAACACCCAGCCGGATGTGAGATCAGGCAGGAAGTGGTCAGCCCATGTAGCAGTTGATGAGGCAGAGTCCAGATGGAAGCACAAGGAGACGGTTGGGGCTACCCAGCTAGGCCGCCAGGGACTTGGATGGACAACCCACAAGTGGTGGTCATCTTCTACAGGAAAGGGGCGCTGTGAGCTTGTAACACAAGAAATAAGAGAGGTAGAAGAGAAGAAGAGGTTAGCTAAAACAGCTGGCCTGGCCAACCAAGAGGCTTGGGCCTGATGGGAAAGTGTTGAACAATGACACCTATCTTGGAATGTTCTGTGGCAGATGGAACCGCTCCGCATTTCTTTTCTATGCAGAGCAGCGTACAATCTGCTCCCAACACCTGCCAACCTATAAAGATAAGCCAGACAGGTGCGCTGCTTGTGGCGAGAAGGGAACACTTCAACATATTTTGAATGCATGCAGAGTCAGTCTTTCCAGCGGCATGTACACTTGGAGACATAACAACGTTCTCAAAGTTGTAACAGAAGTGGTTGAGCAGGGAGTACTGCAGCACAACTTATCTCATGCCCCATGTTGCACAGAACATCGCGTATCATTTGTGAAAGAAGGCTCCAAGTCAAGGGTGTACAGTGCAGGCTCACAATCAAGCATACTTTCTTCAGCCAATGATTGGTGTGTCAAGGCCGACCTGGACGGGAAAGGCAGTTTCCCCGAGCAAATAGCTTTCACAGCATTGCATCCAGATATAATCGTATGGTCTGACACCAGTAGAGAAGTGGTTATTGGTGAACTCACAGTCCCCTGGGAAGACAACATCGATAAAGCCCATGAGCGCAAGTTAACCAAGTATGCAGAATTAAGTTCAGAGTGCAGAGACAGAGAGTGGAAGGTCTCATACTATCCATTCAAAGTAGGCTGCCGTGGCTTTATTGCATTCATTTTCCAGAAGTGGCTGCGTGACCTTGGCTTCACTGGAAGAGAGATCAAGTCAACCAGCAGGGTTGTAGCTGAGGCAGCAGAGAAAGGATCAGCATGGGTGTGGACCAAGTACATCCAGAGGGGCAGATAGTCACACAGTGTATACATCTTTTGCAAACCCTTCAGTAGTTGCATAGACACCTGAAGAGCAGACTATCTGTTGGATGGAAGTGACCAACAACTCTGATAGAGGCAGATACCAAGTTTTTAAGCTGACCAGTGGGAGGTGGTGCTTTAGCACTGCTGGCCCACCACCTCGAGGGAGTCTTGATCATAAGCGGGCTAAAACTTCTGAAGACAGGTGGCAGATCAAATGATGATCCCACTGGTGATAGCACAAGACAGTTAACATCTTAGTCCATGTGTATTTTCAGTTTTTCGAGACTTTGAGCACAGTGGTCAATTGGTCTGAAATGCCTATGCAAAGTAGAGATCATGCGTTGCTGAGCTGTTCATCCACAACCACTTCTGCATACTTCTGGGCAGAGTGCATTTGCAAATGCAGTTGTCTTCCATTCTAGTAATAACTTTCAACTAGATATAACAAAGAAAGCTGATGTAAGTGGAGGCCACTCAATACCTGTTTTATTTTCTCTTACTCTGCCCTTTCCCTAATTGTTCTATTGCTTTTATCAAGTTTCGTATAAATGAAATGAAAAGCAAAAAAAAATGCTGAAAATCAGAAACAGCAACAGAAAATGTTGGAAGCATTCAGGTTAGACAATAATTCTGGAAACAGAAACAATTAAACAATGTTTCAGGTCCTAGAGTCCTTGTGCTTTGACTAATTTGTTAGAAACCATCTGATTTTTGCTGGACTCTGGAGATGGGGTAATTCCTTGACTTTTTAAAATTTATGTTTTGAACAAAATGGATACTTGGTTCAGTTTGAAGCCAAAGTACTAAGGCCGCTTTGAGAAGTTATTTGTTGGGAGCATTAAAGCTTCTAATGGTAGCTGTTTAACCATCATAAGGGAGTTGCTTAGTTCCTACAGATGACTGGATTTTTCACTGAGCTTCAAAGGCCACTTGTAGGTTTGAACGTGCTTTAATTTACTCTTTACAAAATAAAAACAGTTAGAAATAGGATTTAAATTAGCAAATTATCCATGGACAATTTGGTTTTCTCATCCTGAGAAATGATTTAAAACAAACTTGAATGTGAATATTTGGTTAGATATTAGATTCCCAGATCAGAGGGTTTTGAATTGACTTTATTTCTTACATCCTTCACCTACATGAGTAAAAATCTTTATGATAAGTCTCTGTCGAAATGTACAATGTACAATCATAGTAATTTATGATAAATAGAATAGTCAATATGACATAGAAATACACTCAAATCAGTGTAAGCTCATCAGTCTGATGGCCTGGCTTTTATGCTGTGGTACCATTTCCCTGATGCTAACGACTGGAATAAATTGTGGTTGTTGTGACTCAGGTCCCCAGTGATCCTTTTTTTCACACCTGTCTTTGTAAATGTCCTGAATCATGGGAAGTTCACAACTACAGATGCGCTGGGCTGTCTACGCCACTCTGCAGAATCCTGCGATGAAGGAGGGTACAGACCAGAGGGCAGAATGCAAATGGAGAGTATGAGCCTGTGCACTTGGGTAAGAAGAATCAAAAGGCAGATTTTTTTGTTTTAATTTACGTTTGTAAGTGCAATCGTGATCAGAATGCTGATCAAGTCAATTAGTTCTCTAAGAGAACTCTGATAGGCCAATCAGATGGTTCACTGCTGCTCAGCGATAGCAAGTGCATAGGGCAGGCACAAGGGTGGCTATCCCCTGTACCCCAGAAACACACCTGAGCAGTGTGGCAGAGGTATGTGCTATGCATGACCTGATCTAAAAGCATCGTGTTGACTCATAACAGATCGTGTTCACAGTGGAGCAGCTTGGTCAAGGATGGGGTGATCAGCACTGATGGACAAATTATACCTCCACTACCCCAATGTTATTTAAATGGAAAGAGACTGCAATGAATGAAGTTCAGAGTCATCTAGGTGTTCTAGTACATGAATCACAATAAGCTAGCAGATTGGTCCAGTATGTAGTTTGACCTTCATGGTAAAATGAATGAACTTTAAAAATAACAAGGTTTTTCTTGTAGTAGTACCGGGTGTTGAACCTCTAGAATTCGCTGCCCCAGTGGATGATAGAAGCTGGATCACGAGAAGTATTTAAAGTGCAGATAGGGGACAGATAGGAGATTCTGCAGCTGCAAAAGAGACACCAGGATGGTGCGTTGCCTCCCAAGTGCTAGGGTCCAGGACGTCTCTAAGCAGTTGAAAAATATTCTTGAAGGGGAGGGTGAGTAGCGGATATCATGGTACATGTTGGTACCAGTGACAGGCAGGAGAGGGGTAGAGGTCCTGCACAGTAAGTTCAGGGAGTTAGGAAGGAGGCTGAAGAGCAGGATCTCCAAGGTGGTCATCTCCGGATTACTCCCGGCGGTACAAGCTAGTGAAGGTCAGAAGGGTAAGATGGAGCAGATGAATGAGTGGCTGAAGAGATGGTGCAGGGGGCAGGGTTTCAAGTTGTTGGATCATTGGCACCTTTTCTGGGGAAGGGGGTGACCTGTACAAGTGGGACTGGTTGCACCTGAACTGGAGGGAAACCAATATCCTGGGAGGGAGTTTTGCTAAATTTATTGGGGAGGGTTTAAACTAGATTTGCAGAGGGGTGGGAATTAGAAGAGGCAGAGGATGGAGTTGGTGCACAAGTAGTGACAGCTTGTAGAGAGTTTGTGAGGAAGGATAGGCAGATGATCGAGCAAAGAAGCACTTAGATGGTTTGAGATGTGTCTATTGAGTGTGCCGAGCTTTAGATGTTTCATAAAGGACAGGGAGAGAGGCAAAAGAGGTGGGGGAGTGGCATTTCTAATCAGGGATAGTATCACAGCTGCAGAAAAGGAGGAGTCATGGAGGGATTATCTATTGAGTCATTATGGGTGGGTCAGAAAGGGGGCAATAACATACGGGGCGTTTTTTTTTATAGACCCCCCCCCCCACAGTAGTAACAGACATCGAGGAGCAAATAGGGAGGCAGGTTCTGGAATGGTGCAATAATAATGGGGTTGTTGTGATGGGTGATTTTTAACTTTCCTAATATTGACTGGCATCTCCTTAGAGCAAGGGGGTTAGATGGGGTGGAGTTTGTTAGGTGTGTTCAAGAAGGTTTCCTGATGCAATATGTAGATAAGCCAACTGGAGGAGAGGCTGTACTTGATCTGGTATTGGGAAATGAACCTGGTCAGGAGACAGGTTTCTCAGTGGGAGAGCATTTTGGTGGTAGTGACCACAATTTTATCTCCTTTACCATAGTGCTGGAGAGGGATAGGAGCAGAAAATTTGGGAAAACATTTAACTGGGGTAAAGGGAAATATAATGCTGTTAGGCGGAGACTTGGGAACATAAATTGGGAGCAGATGGAGAATGGAAACGTGTGGAGTTGGAGGAGGTAATGGAGGTAATTAATGAATACTTTGCTTCAGTATTCACTAGTGAAAAGGACCTTGGCAATTGTGGGGATGAGTTACAGCAGATTGAAATGCTTGAGTGTATAGACATTAAGAAAGAGGATGTGCTGGAGCTTTTGAAAGGTATTAAGTTACATAAGTTGCTAGGACCGGACTAGATATACCCTAGGCTACTGTGGGAAGTGAGGGAGGAGATTGTTTAGCCTCTGGTGATGATCTCTACATCATCAATAGGGATGGGAGAAGTTCCAGAGGATTGGAAAGTTGTGAATTTCCCTTGTTTAAGAAAGGGAATAGAGATAACCCAGGAAATTACAGACCAGCGAGTCATACCTCAGTAGTGGGCAAGTTGTTGGAGAAGATCCTGAGAGACAGAATTTATGAACATATGGAGAGACATAATCTGATTTGGGGTAGTCAGCATGGCTTTGTCAAGGGTAGGTCATGCCTTAGGAACCTGATTGAATTTTTGAGGATGTGACTAAACACATTGATGAAGATAGAGCAGTGGATGTAGTGTATATGGATTTCAGTAAGGCATTTGATAAGGTTCCCCATGCCTCAGAAAGTAATAAGGCATAGGATCCAAGAAGACCTTACTTTGTGGATCCAGAATTGGCTTGACCACAGAAGGCAAAGGGTGGTTGTGAATGGTTTGTATTCTGCATGGAGGACGGTGACCAGTGATGTTCTGGGACTCCTCTTCGTGATTTTTATAATCGACCTGGATAAGGAAGTAGAAGCAACACACATCAAAGTTGCTGGTGAACGCAGCAGGCCAAGCAGCATCTATAGGAAGAGGCGCAGTCGACGTTTCAGGCCGAGACCCTTCGTCAGGACTAACTGAAGGAAGAGTGAGTAAGGGATTTGAAAGCTGGAGGGGGAGGGGGAGATGCAAAATGATAGGAGAAGACAGGAGGGGGAGGGATAGAGCCGAGAGCTGGACAGGTGATAGGCAAAAGGGGATACGAGAGGATCATGGGACAGGAGGTCCGGGAAGAAAGACGGGGGGGGGGGGTGACCCAGAGGATGGGCAAGAGGTATATTCAGAGGGACAGAGGGAGAAAAAGGAGAGTGAGAGAAAGAATGTGTGCATAAAAATGAGTAACAGATGGGGTACGAGGGGGAGGTGGGGCCTAGCGGAAGTTAGAGAAGTCAATGTTCATGCCATCAGGTTGGAGGCTACCCAGACGGAATATAAGGTGTTGTTCCTCCAACCTGAGTGTGGCTTCATCTTTACAGTAGAGGAGGCCGTGGATAGACATGTCAGAATGGGAATGGGATGTGGAATTAAAATGTGTGGCCACTGGGAGATCCTGCTTTCTCTGGCGGACAGAGCGTAGATGTTCAGCAAAGCGGTCTCCCAGTCTGCGTCGGGTCTCACCAATATATAAAAGGCCACATCGGGAGCACCGGACACAGTATATCACCCCAGTCGACTCACAGGTGAAGTGATGCCTCACCTGGAAGGACTGTTTGGGGCCCTGAATGGTGGTAAGGGAGGAAGTGTAAGGGCATGTGTAGCACTTGTTCCGCTTACACGGATAAGTGCCAGGAGGGAGATCAGTGGGGAGGGATGGGGGAGACGAATGAACAAGGGAGTTGTGTAGGGAGCGATCCCTGCGGAATGCAGAGAGGGGGGAAGGGAAAGATGTGCTTAGTGGTGGGATCCCGTTGGAGGTGGCGGAAGTTACGGAGAATAATATGTTGGACCCGGAGGCTGGTGGGGTGGTAGGTGAGGAGCAGGGGAACCCTATTCCTAGTGGGGTGGTGGGAGGATGGAGTGAGAGCAGATGTACGTGAAATGGGGGAGATGCGTTTAAGAGCAGAGTTGATAGTGGAGGAAGGGAAGCCCCTTTCTTTAAAAAATGAAGACATCTCCCTCGTCCTAGAATGAAAAGCCTCATCCTGAGAGCAGATGCGACGGAGACGGAGGAATTGCGAGAAGGGGATGGCGTTTTTGCAAGAGACAGGGTGAGAAGAGGAATAGTCCAGATAGCTGTGAGAGTCAGTAGGCTTATAGTAGACATCAGTGGATAAGCTGTCTCCAGAGACAGAGACAGAAAGATCTAGAAAGGGGAGGGAGGTGTCGGAAATGGACCAGGTAAACTTGAGGGCAGGGTGAAAGTTGGAGGCAAAGTTAATAAAGTCAACGAGTTCTGCATGCATGCAGGAAGCAGCGCCAATGCAGTCGTCGATGTAGCGAAGGAAAAGTGGGGGACAGATACCAGAATAGGCACGGAACATAGATTGTTCCACAAACCCAACAAAAAGGCAGGCATAGCTAGGACCCATACGGGTGCCCATAGCTACACCTTTAGTTTGGAGGAAATGGGAGGAGCAAAAGGAGAAATTATTAAGAGTAAGGACTAATTCCGCTAGACGGAGCAGAGTGGTGGTAGAGGGGAACTGATTAGGTCTGGAATCCAAAAAGAAGCGTAGAGCTTTGAGACCTTCCTGATAGGGGATGGAAGTATATAAGGACTGGACATCCATGGTGAAAATAAAGCGGTGGGGGCCAGGGAACTTAAAATCATCGAAAAGTTTAAGAGCGTGAGAAGTGTCACGAACATAGGTCGGAAGGGATTGAACAAGGGGTGATAAAACAGTGTCGAGGTATGCAGAAACGAGTTCGGTGGGGCAGGAGCAAGCTGAGACAATCGGTCGGCCAGGACAGGCAGGTTTGTGGATCTTGGGTAGGAGGTAGAAACGGGAAGTGCGGGGTGTAGGAACTATAAGGTTGGTAGCAGTGGATGGGAGATCCCCTGAGCGGATAAAGTCGTTGATAGTGTGGGAGACAATGGCCTGGTGCTCCTTAGTGGGGTCACGATCGAGGGGTAAATAAGAGGAGGTATCCGCGAGTTGTCGCTGTGCCTCGGCAAGGTAGGAAGTAGAAGGGTGGATTAGTAAGTTTGCTGATGACACAAAAGTTGAGGTTGTTGTGGATAGTCTGGAGAGTTGTCAGAAGTTACGTGGGATATTGATGGGATTCAAAACTGGGCTGAGAAGTGGCAAATGGAGTTCAACCTAATTAAATGTGAAGTGGTTCATTTCGGTAGGTCAAATTTGAAGGCAGGATATAATATAAATGGTAAGACTATTGGCAGTGTGGAGGATCTGGGGGATCTTGGTCCATGTCCATAGGAGGCTCGAAGCTGCTGTGCAGGTTGACAGTGTTGTTAAGGCATTAGGGTGTGTTGGCCTTCATGGGATTGAGTTCAAGAACCGTGAGGTAATGTTACAGCTGTATAAGACCTTAGGCCCCACTTGGAATACTGTGTGTTCAGTTCTGGTCACCTCATTACAGGAAGGGTATGGATGTTATAGAGAGAGTGTGGAGGAGATATACAAGGATGTTGCCTGGATTGGAGAGTGTTCCTTATGAGAATGGGTTGAGTGAACTTGGCCTTTTCTCCTTGGAGCAGCGGAGGATGAGAGGTGACCTGATAAAGGTGTATAAAATGATGAGGTTGTGTGGATAGCCAGAAGCTTTTTTCTTACGTAACACAAGGGGGCATAACTTTAAGGTGCTTGGAAGTAGGTACAGAGGGTCAGAGGTAAGTTTTTCACACAGGGTGGTGAGTGCGTGGAATCCACTGCCAGTAACAGTGGTAGAGGCGGATACAGTAGGGTCTTTTAAGAGATCCTAGGTTAGGTACATGGAGCTTAGAAAAATAGAGGGCTATGTGGTAGGGAAATTCTAACAGCTTCTAGAGTAGGTTACATGGTCAGCACAACATTGTGGGCCGAAGGGCCTGTAATGTGCTGTAAATTTTCTATGTTCTATGCAAGTGGATAAATATTTGATCGCTTGAGGAACTGAGGTGTGTTGAGAAATTGCACAAAAGAGGAGTACAGGCCAGTGTAGATTAGCCATGATCATATTAACTCATGGGATATTCTTTAAAGAGCTTGATGCCCTACTTGTATTTTATTGATTTTGTGGATCAAAGTTCAGAGTAAATTTATTACCAAAGTACAAACTGTATCTGTCACCTGAGATTCATTTCTTGTGGGCATTCTCAATAAATCTATGGAATAATAACCATAACGGAATCAATGAAAGACTGCCCAACTTGGGCATTCAGCCTGAGTGCAGAAGGCAGCAAACTGAGCAAATACAAAAAGAATGAATAATAATTAAATAAGAAATACATATCTAGAACATGAGATGAAGAGTCCTTGAAAGTGGTAACACTGGTTGTGGGAACATTTCAATGATGAGGCAAGTGAAGTTGACAGAAATTACCCCCTTTGGTCAAGATCCTGTTGGGGGGTAGTAATTGTTTCTGAACCTGGTGGTGTGAGTCTTGAGGCATCTGTAGCTTCTCCCTGATTGCATGTCTTGGGTGGGGCAGGTTCCTGATGGTGGATACTGCTTTCCTGCAACAGTGTTTCATGTAGATGTGCTCAATGGTGGGGATGGTTTTACCTGTGACGGACTGGGCTGTATCCATTACTTTTTGCAGGATCTTCTGTTCTAGGGTATTGGTGTTTTTGATACCAGGCTGTGATGTAGCCAGTCAATATACTCTCCACAACATACTTACAGAAGTTTGGTCAAAGTTTTAGATGTCATGCTGTATTTCCCCAAAATCATAAGAAAGTTGCTGTGCTTTCTTCGTAATTGCACTTGCATGCTGGGCTCAGGACAGGTCTTCCAAAATAATAATACCAAGGAATTTAACATGACGAGCTCATATTTGAAAACAATTAAACGGGTTCTTAAAATGCAATGTGTGCACTAAATTCTTGTCGCAATCGTGTATGAGAATAAGTCTGTCTTAAGGGACAAAATATATAGGCAGTTTACTTAAACACCACTATGTATACTCTATAACCAGCCATCAGTGTGATCAATCCCAAGGCATTTTGCTTGTTTGTCCCTGCTGCCTGATCTGGGGGATTTTCAGCATTTTATTTCACTGTATTCTACCAGTTTTTAAACATGAAGTGCATCTGATCTGAAAACCATCAGACTGTTAGTTATTAGAGTACAAAACCTGTAATTAAATCTGAATTTTCTATAACACACTTGTGTTTTCTTCAACCCTTGCTCATTTGTTTTAGTTACGTTCAGTCTAGTGACAAGGATCTCTCATTGCTCCCCTTTATTCTTGCCAGGTGTGCAGGAGTACAAGGAGTGAGTCATATCTTGTTATTTCTTTATAATATTTGTGTAAATCAGGGGTTCCCAAATGGACCCCTTGCTGGACAGTATTGGTCCATAGAGAAAAAGTTGGGGAGCCCCTGTAATCTGTTCTAATAGTTTTCTCTATAGAGAGGAGAAGAATTCCAATGTTAGGGGTATCATCTTGATTTTTGTTTGGAGATAGTAGAAATTATTCCCATCTTCATCGGTAGCTCTTCATGTATATTTTGTTCTAGCTTTGTTCTAATGGCCAGCCAGTTTGTTTAGTTATTTATTTAATTATAGAATCAGTAAGGAATCTTTTATTGTGTCAAAATGCTCTCATGTTTCTTCCCATTTTGCTTGTATTGTCATTCATGAGCTGTAATTTTAGAATTATTTGGAATATTAAAAATTAGGATGACAGTTAACATGACAAAATTGCTGTAGACGTTTGTTGATTCTAACACTATAGCTTAATATGATTACAGGCAAGGGCTGTGGCTAATAAGGCTCTGCCAATGCCACAACCTGAGTTGGTAAATCAAGACTTTGCCATAGAAGACTGGGAATTTGACGATGTGGAGGAAATTGGTGCACTTCAGTGTGAGGGAACAGAAAAACAGTATTATCACCTCTACTGGGATGAAGAAAGCTTACCTAACAGGTTCAGCTATTCAGTTGTAGGAAAAGCAGATTTGACTAGGAGGAAGGTAAACCTTAACTGAATACTGTAAGTAAGACAGTCAGTAGAACAATTTGATATTTGTAAGATATTGGTCACAACAGCAGCCACAAATTTAAGCACATGAGAAACGCAGTTTTATGTTTGCCATAGTCTTAAGTTTCTGTTCACCTGGAATTGAATTTCTTACAAATAGCTTACTCTGCTAAGATTGTTTTTTTTTATTTTTGCAAACTGTCTTGTTGGCCTTGTGGGAAAAGAAATTGATTTCAAATGGCCACGCTCTCTTCAGAGGTGGTTGGAATGATTTAAGATTTTACTTAATACCATTTAAATTTTGATAATTTTTCAAATCAAGTGGAAAAATTAGTGACACATTAAATATCAGGAGTAATATTTTTCTGCCAAATATTAAATCATATAATAAAACGAAAGAATGAGTATTGAGGAATACACGCACAAAATACTGGGGGATCTCAGCAGGTCAGGCAGTATCTATGGATGGGAACAAATACTTGATATTTCGGGCTGAGACCCTTCATTGGGACTGAGGATAAGGAGTTTATGAATCTTACTTTTGGTGGTTATAACCAATTAAATTATGCTGGGACACTCGGAGTGCTCTTTTTCTTTGATAAATGCTTTGGCACTTTTCCTTCTGTTAGTGGCTAATACATGCTGTTACATAGTGTTCCTGTGCATAACAGACAGAGAAGGTGGTATTAAATATTCTCCTCTTTTTATGGACTTTTGTGTGTTGATTCAGAATACTAAAACTCCAAAGCTCATTTTTAATCTGTTATATAAGTGTTAAAATATTATATTTCAAAACCACTTGTGCCCCCTCCTCCTCCCCTTTTTGTCATGGTGCATACTCCTCTCCTATTAGATTCCTCCTTCTTCAGCCCTTCACCTCTTCCACCTATCACCTCTCAGCTTCATACTTCATACCCCTCCGCCACCCACCACCACCTCACAGCTTCACACTACATACCTCTCCCCCACTCCCCACCACGTTATTCTGGATTCTGCACCCTTTCTTTCCAGTCCTGATGAAGGGTCTCAGCCTGAAACAGTGACTGTTTCTTACTTTCCATAGATGCTGCCTGATCTCTTATGTTATGTGCATTACTTTTATATTTCAAAGGAGGAAGGTTGGATACTGTTGTCCATGTATTTTTATGTAGCCTACATTTCAATGCCTTCCGAAAGGGTGTAACTAGTGACCAATGAAATGAAGGAGAATCATTGTATGTAGTATATGGTTTGGAGAAGATCAAAAGGAGGCTCACAAAAATGACCTTAGGAATGAAAGGGTTAATGTACAAGGAACATTTGATGCCTCTGGGCCTATACTAGCTGGAGTTTAGAAGAATGAGGATGGCATCAAATTGAAACCTATTGAATATTGAAAGACTTGGTGTGGATGTTTCCTGTATATAGTGGGGGAGTCTAGGACCAGGGGGCACATAGAAAGATGTCCCTTAGAATAGATGAGGAGAAATTTCTTTGGCCAGAGGGTGGTGATTCTGTGGAATGCACTGGCACAGAGGCTGTGGAGGCCAACTCATTGGGTATACTTAAAGCAATGATTGCTAGGTTTGTCAGGCCGTCAAAGGTTACAGGTAGAAGGCGGAAGAATGGGATTGAGTGGGATAAAAAATCAGCCATTATGAAATGGCGGAGCAGACAATGGGATGAATAGCCTAATTCTGCTTCTGTCTTAAGTGCTTAATTGTCTTCATATCTGGAAGAATGAGCAAGATATTAGGAAATGAAGACTTGCAATGTGGCTAACTTATTTTCATGATGGTGTTTCCCCTCTACCCACCACTCCACCCTACCCACCAATTTTAGCTAATAGATTAATTGCAAAATTTTCTTTTTTTTAACAAATCTAATTCATTTTCTAGCAAACCTACAACGCAGGCACCAGAGAGAGAGAGATGAGCTGTCCAAAATGTTTACAGTTCGGCAGCAATGTTCTGTATCTGCTGCATTCTAGTGAACAACATGCAATTAACCAGCTGGTCAAATTGCAGATAGACAACGAGAAATCCTGCAATGTATGTGGAAATTATTCTACACCCCAGATCACTACAGCAATGCCAAAATCCCCTCAGCCAGCCAGGGGAAGCAACAAGATTGACAAAGAATTTAATCTGAATCTATACACAGATAGACCAATGTCCCTTGAAAGTGAAAAACATATTAGTTCTTGGACTGACAAAGACAAAGATGAGTATGGAAAGTTTTGTTGTGAAGAGTTTAGAGTAGGAAACTATCAACTTCAGACCAGCCATGGAGACAGTGACTCAGAAAGTTCAAATATGGACAGTTGTTTGCCTCCATCTCCGAGATTCAGAAAATGGTCACCAATTCCTTTCAGCTTCAGCCATTCGATGGAGGGAGAGGATTCTTCCAGTCCCGATGATATTAGTCCATCACCTACCAATAGCATAGAGAGCAGATTTAGCTCATGTGATGAAAGTTCAAGCAGTGATATCAGCCTCTTCTCCTTCCTGAGTGATTTGAATTTGAGTGAATCCAGTTCTAACACTGCAGACAGCAGAGACACCAGGAACTCCACTCTTGTTGCAAGAACAAAGACCGGATTAGTGAAGACAGTCACGAAAGCAGATAAAACAGTATGGCCTGGCCCGCTCACTGATTCCTCAGCAAAGCTAAATGCCAGGGAAGAAGTGGCAGAAAGTGGCATACAGAACAATTTTACTGAGCCTGATAGAAAATATTATTTTCCGCGAGGCCGAAAGACTAACGTCCACTCCTGTTCAGTTAGCTTAGAGGAGTCTTTGATGAGTTTGCAAACTCTTCAGTCAATGATATTTCACAGTGGAGAACCTAACAACCCAGGCATGTTGCATAATGTGGGAAATGCTAGCCAGCAGACTTGTTCAGAGTACAGTGTAAAATGGAGATTGGAGAAACTGAATGGAAGGAAAGAAGTGAAAGACAATATTTCCGCTGTACATAAGTTTGCTTGTGAAAATGTTCACAATCAGCAAGAAGAGACCTTTTGGGAAATAAGACCAGGCCAGGAACTTTGGCCAGATTTCACTCAGGTAAATTATATTGCAGAAACATTTTGCTGCCTGTGAACTTAGTGTCTCATCCTCTTTCCTCTTTTTAAGCTGCTCTTTAAAACCTCCCTCTTTGACCATATATTAGTCATTTACCAAATCTGATCTGTAACTCAGTCTCAAGTCTTTTTGCTTAATAATACTCATTTCAAATATCTTTTTTATTTGAAATGCCAGATAAATACAACAGATTAACTTTGTTCAGAACAAAATTAATGCACAGAAATTTGTTAATCAGATGTTGCAGGTACATGAAGTAATGTCTTGAATTGATGCTTGGGTTTAATGTGCATTACACAGTTTGTGTAGAACTATGTTGCAACTCTGGTTTATATACCTTAGGCCAATAGAAAACTGTGTGGATGAAGGTAACCTTTCAGGCTGCTTAAGCTCGCCCTTCCAAAGTATTAGCTTAAGGACCTGCACACAAAATACTCTGCGGATGCTGGGGTCAAAGCAACACGCTGGAGGAACTCAGCAGGTCGGGCAGCATCCGTGGAAACGAACAGTCAACGTTTCGGGCCGGAACCCTTCGTCAGGACTGTAGAGGGAAGGGGCAGAGGCCCTATAAAGAAGGTGGGGGGAGGGTGGGAAGGAGAAAGCTGGTAGGTTCCAGGTGAAAAACCAGTAAGGGGAAAGATAAAGGGGTGGGGGAGAGGATAGGCAGGAAAGGTGAAGAAGGAATAGGGGAAAGCACAATGGGTAGTAGAAGGAGGCGGAACCATGAGGGAGGTGATAGGCAGCTGGAGGAGGGGGCAGAGTGAAATAGGGAGGGGGAGGGAATTACTGGAAGTTGGAGAATTCAATATTCATGCCTGAGAGAGGAGATGTAGGGACAGGTGTAGAACTTACGCTTGTATGTAGAAATTTCCAGTATTTAGAGAAATTGATATTCTTACAATCAGATTGGAGGGTACCCAAACGAATATAAGGTTTTAATTGTCCAAGCTGCGAGTGGCATTATTGTGGCAGTAGAGAAGGCTATGGACCGACATATCAGAATGGGAAGTAGAATTAAAATGGTTGGCCACCAGGAAATCCTGCCTATGGCACTGTCATAGGCAGGATGACATTGGAGGGCACTGTCCAGGTGATGGTATTCCCTTTGTTTTTACTGCCCTTCTTCTGATAGAGGTCGTGGGTTTGGAAAGGGCTGTCTAAGGACACTTGGCATCCTGTAGGTGGTACAAACTACTGCTACTATGCGTTGGTGGTGGAGCAAATGACTTATTATGGATGGAGTGTCTGTCAAGCCTGTTTGTGTGTTCTGTATGGTGTCAAGTTTCTTGACTGTTGAAGCTGCACCCATCCAGGCAAGTGAAGCGTATTCCATCACGTTCTTGGACATCAGCCTTGTAGATGGTAGACAGACTTTGGGGAATTAGTCCAGTTGCTCTCTGCAGGATTCCTAGCCTCTGACATGCTCTTATTTATTTATTGAGATATAATCTGGAATAGACCTTTCCAGCCCCTTGAGCTGCACTGCCCAGCAACTCCCAATTTAACCCTAGACTAATCACAGAACAATTTACTATGACCAATTAACCCACTAACCGGTATGTCTTTGGACCATAGGAGAAATCCAGTGCACACAGAGAAAACCCACGCATTCCGGGGGAGGACATACAAACTCCTTACAGATGATGTTGGAATTCAGCTCCGAACTCCTTGCCCTGAACTGTAATAGTGTTACACCAACCACTACATTACCATGGTGCCCTTGTAGCTCAGCTATATTGTGTTGTCTCCAAGTCAGTTTCTGGTCAGTGGTAACCCCCAGAATATTGATAGTGGGCGATTGTGATGGAGGAGGAGAAGATGGTGGCAGGACGCAGCGCGCGCGGCCACTTCGGTGGTGATGTCTGTTATTTGTCAAGTAGGGGACCGTGCACAATTCTGATTTGATGGAGACAGATGTGAGAGTATGGAGGAACATCTAGAGAAACTTCTGAAATGCCCACTTCGCTGCCGCTGTTACTGTGTGGTCCGGAATCTCCGGAGGAGAAGGCCCCGAATCCTCGGCTTTGCTTGTTTCGGTGGCCGGGACAAGGTCAAAGGCTCTTGGCAGAGGATGGCGCTCGGGAGACTGTATCGGAGGGGCTGGTCGGAGGCTTGAAGTTTTCAGTTGGACGGACTCAGTGTCGGCTGTGGTCAGGTGTTTCCAATGCATCGGCAGCTGTCGGTGCTTGGAGGTTTGCGGGAGGGAGTTTCTCCCTTTGCCACCTGCTATCGGGGACTCGGGAGTCGATGGACTCGGGACTCTGAGACTTTTTTTTTTACCGTGCCCATGGTCTGTTCTTTATCAAATTATGGTATTGCTTTGCACTGTTGTAACTATATGTTATAATTATGTGGTTCTGTCAGTGTTAGTCTTTGGTTTGTCCCGTCTTTCTGGAGGAACATTGTATCATTTCTTAATGCATGCATGCATTTCTAAATGACAATAAACGAGGACTGAGTGTTCTTATAATCTAAATACGATTGGACTTCAGGAGCTGATGGTAGGTTTTCTTTTGTTGGATATTTTCATTGTCTGGCCTTTGTTGGACGTGAACACTTCTCTCTACTGCCATGAAGAAGGTACAGGAGCTTTGGTTCTCCCACCACCAGCTTCAAGAACAATTATCACCCCTCAATCATTAGGCTCATGAACAGCATGAATAACTTCACTCACCCCATCACTGAACTGTTTACACAACCTATGGTCTCACTTTCAAGTTCTCTACAACTCATGCTCTCAGTACTATTATTATTTGTTATACTTTTGTATTTGCACTGTTTGTCTTTTTGTCTTCTATGTCTTATGTTATTTTGCACATCAGTTGCTTGTCAGTCTTTGTAGTTGTGACAGAAGAATAGTGAGGCAGTGTTCATGTGTTCATTGTCCATTCAGAAACCTAATGGTGGAGGAGAAGAAGCTGTTGCTGAAGCATTTAGTGTGTGTCTTCAGGATCCTGTACTACCTTTCTGGTAGTAATGAGAAGAGGGCATGTCCTAGATAGTGAGCGTCCTTGAGGCATCACCTTTTGGGAATTGAACATTCTGGTGAAACCAGTGTCCAACTTCAGGCCAGTGCTGTCACCTTCTTTGAACTGAATGCTACAGTTTGAGTGGTGATACTTAAACTCTTTACCTCTTGATCAATTGTATGAAGAATTTTTAAATGATTAATACTCCAAGGTTTGCAGGCTTTTATGCTTGAATTTTTAATGATCATTTGCACCTCAAACACTCTCTTCCGTGGCAGAAGTGGGGGAAACAGTGTAGATAATACTGCTCCATGTAAAAAAAAATAAAAGATAACTTGCACAATAAATCAAATATTGATCAATTGTAAACACAATTTTGTTTTGCAGGAGTTAGAATCTCTGGAACATCCACCTGTCACCAGTTCAACGCGGAATATAATGGAGCAGATTGGTGAGTAATAGAGCAGCTGTAAACTTTACAGTCTGATTTTAGCATTCATTTCAAAAGCTCTAGTATATAAGAGCAAGGATGTAATGCTGAGGCTTTATAAGGTATTGGTCAGACTGCATTTGGGGTGTTGTGAGCAATTTTTGGACTTTATCTAAGGAAGGATGTGGCATTGGAGAGGATCCATAGGAGGTTCAGAAGAATGATCCTGGGAATGAAAGGAATAACATATGAGGAGCATTTGTTGGTTCTGGTCCTGTGCTTTCTGGAGTTTAGATGAATAAGGGGGTTCTCATTGAAACCTATTGAATATTGAAAAGCCTAGATAGAATGGACGTGGAGAGGATGTTTTCTCTAGAGAGAAGGTCTAGGACCAGAGGCACAGCCTCAGAATATAGGGACATCCATTTAGAACAGAGATGAGAAGGAATTTATTTAGCCAGAGGTGGTGAATCTGTGAAATTTATTGCCACAGATGGCTGTGGAGGCCACTCCACTGGGTATATTTAAAGCGGATGTTTGTAGGGTTTCAAAGGTTATTGGGAGAATAAGGTTGAGAGCCATGATGGAATGGTGGAGCAGACTCAATCGGCTGAATAGCTTAATTGTGCTCCTGCGTTCTATGGTTTTCTTTAGTACGCCATCATTCTTTGGAGTTATTTAGTAGCCTGTTATTGTAATTTTTATCCTCTGTAAGAGCCCAAATTGATGGTGAATCATAAACATCATTATCTGAGTAATGGAAGAAATCTAACACAGTTTTATTCTATGTTTCCAGAGCAAGCTGTTCAAGAGACACCCGAGCACAACAAAGAGCGGTCAGACTACATGCGAGTGAGGCGTGCTCCACCCGCTCCCCGGTTCGGAACTCCACTCAGGTAAAATACTTCAGCTCGCTGCATCCAGTCACCAGATTGTCTCATAGATTCGGTCCGCCGTACCAGCCAGGATCTCCTGCTGGTCAACCATTTTAACTCCATTTCACAGTATAACACCAACATGTCTGTCCATGGACTCATCTACTGCCAGGTTGAGGCTAGGCACAGGTTGGAGGATCAGACCACATTCTACCTTGATAATCTCCAACCCAGCAGTATGAATGTCAATTTCTCTAACTTCTAGTAATCAAACCCCGCCCCTCCCCATTTTTCCATTTTTTTTTCTCTTGTCCCAGCAGTCCCATCATCCCTTCTCTTCCCCTTCTTCCTCCCTCTCACCCTGTCCCTCACCCACACATTTCTCCTTCTGGTTCCCCTCCTTCCCTTTATTCCTCCCCTGTCAGATTCCATATTTTTCAGCCTTTTTGTTATTTCCATCTATCACCTCCCAGCTTCTTACATCACTCTCATTCTCCCCACTTCCTCATCTGCCCATCAGCCTTCATCCATATCCACCTATAAGCTGCCAGCTTCCTCCTCCTCTTCCCCCACCTTTTTATACCAGCAGTCTTCCATCTTGCTTTCCAGATGGAGGGTCTCAGTTCGTATTGCCAACTCTCCATTCCCCACCATAGATGACGCCTGACTTGCTGAATTCTTCAGCATTTTCTGTGTCACTGCAGCTTAGGGTAATATAAAAATGGAAACATTTGAAATTGAAGAATGTCCATTATTGGGTAAGGCATTAATACAGATACAGCGACAACTTCTCTGCATACAGTCTCATCAAAAAAGCATTCTAATGAAAGGCAGATCGCAGCTGTTCACCACATTCTTTTTGTCTACTCTCGTAGCATCGTTTTTGGAGATCCATTTGCTCCAACACTTGTGGATAGTGAAAACAAAGCTATTTATGTACAAAGAAATCTAGACAGAGAGCACTACAACACAGAAACAGGCCTTTCTGTCCATCTAGTCCTTGCCGACCTGATCTGCCTAGTCCCATCAAACTGCACCTGGACTACAGCGCTTCTTACCCCTTCCATCCATATACTTAACTAAACTCTTAACTGTTCCAGTGGAACCCGCACCACTTTCACTTTCAAGCACTCTACAAATCATGTTCTCGAGATTCTCAGCAGCATGTATGCATGACTTTGTCCTTTTCATCTAATACCTGCAAAACAAAAAGCAGTTTCTAATAGTGTGCACTAAATCAGTGTTCTTATTGAATAGTAAGGCTTGAAGTAGCAATAAGTTTTAGAAGTGCATGTATTTTCTGGGATTTGCTTCCGTTGTCAGCATTGTAATAGGTCTCTTGTTTGCAGGGATGATGTGCCACAGTCCAGAACCATGTATTCCTCTGATTAGGTTGGCTCTGCTGGGGTAAGTTCCATTGTCAATCAGGCAGCAAAATCCAATGTACATTTGATCCCAACTTTATGGAGGTCTTGTGTTCCCAGACAAGACCTCCATCACAGCTGCATCACAACTTCCCCCAGTCATGTGTGCATGCATCTAGGAATAAAAGCAACCTGTGTTTTTTTATTTCTTTTACAGAAATTATACATTATTCTATGTCTCTCATTTTTTTGGGGGGTAGTAATTTCTTGAATTCCATAAGGGTGAATTTCTGTTGCCTTTACAGCCATAACATAAGGGCTGCCAGTATTCTCCTTATTCAGGACTAGTCAGTCATTAAGGACAGAAACGGGCTGTTGAACACACCATGTCCATACCACTGTACTAAACTCATCAGGGACAGAAACGGGCTGTTAAACCCACCGCATCCATACCACTATACTAAACTCATGTTTAGTACAATGTCCCCAAGCCAATGAATGTTGCAGCATTCTGCAGTTGAACACAATACAGCTTATCTTCTGCCAGGCAAACACAGGGGCAGCACCAACACCAGCACCTTTCTGCCAAGCAAACACAGTGGAACACCTTTGTACCTTTTGGATGACAAAGTTCTTCCTCAAATCCTCTGTAGGTTTTATTCCTTACCATAAACCTAACCCATCCAGTTTTGAATATGTTTGCTGTGAGGAATAGTTTCCTACTATCCACCCTGTCTATGCCTCTTCACACTGCTATTTACCTCCCTCCACATTGAGATCAAACAACAACAGTGTACAGAATAAAGTGTTACAGTTGCAGAGAAAGTGCACTGCAGGCAGACAGTAAGATGCAAGATCAGAGCTAAGTCGATTTTGAGGTCAGAAGTCTTATCATACCGGGGACCTTGTTTTGTAACAGTGGGGTAGAAGCTGTCCTTGAGCCTGGTGGTACATGCCCAATGAGAGGGTTAGAAGAGAGAAAGTCTGGGGTGGGAATGCCGTCTTTTGTTATGCTTCACCAAGGCAGCAGCAGGTGTTGACACACTCTTTGGAGGAGACAACAGGAATTCTGCAGATGCTGGAAATTCAAGCAACATACATCAAAGTTGCTGGTGAACGCAGCAGGCCAGGCAGCATCTCTAGGAAGAGGTACAGTCGACGTTTCAGGCCGAGACCCTTCGTCAGGACTGACTGAAGGAAGAATGAGTAAGGGATTTGAAAGCTGGAGGGGGAGGGGGAGATGCAAAATGATAGGAGAAGACAGGAGGGGGAGGGATAGAGCCGAGAGCTGGACAGGTGATAGGCAAAAGGGGATACGAGAGGATCATGGGACAGGAGGTCCGGGAAGAAAGACGGGGGTGGGGGTGACCCAGAGGATGGGCAAGACGTATATTCAGAGGGACAGAGGGAGAAAAAGGAGAGTGGGAGAAAGAATGTGTGCATAAAAATGAGTAACAGATGGGGTACGAGGGGGAGGTGGGGCCTAGCGGAAGTTAGAGAAGTCAATGTTCATGCCATCAGGTTGGAGGCTACCCAGACGGAATATAAGGTGTTGTTCCTCCAACCTGAGTGTGGCTTCATCTTTACAGTAGAGGAGGCCGTGGATAGACATGTCAGAATGGGAATGGGATGTGGAATTAAAATGTGTGGCCACTGGGAGATCCTGCTTTCTCTGGCGGACAGAGCGTAGATGTTCAGCAAAGCGGTCTCCCAGTCTGCGTCGGGTCTCACCAATATATAAAAGGCCACATCGGGAGCACCGGACACAGTATATCACCCCAGTCGACTCACAGGTGAAGTGATGCCTCACCTGGAAGGACTGTTTGGGGCCCTGAATGGTGGTAAGGGAGGAAGTGTAAGGGCATGTGTAGCACTTGTTCCGCTTACACGGATAAGTGCCAGGAGGGAGATCAGTGGGGAGGGATGGGGGAGACGAATGAACAAGGGAGTTGTGTAGGGAGCGATCCCTGCGGAATGCAGAGAGGGGGGAAGGGAAAGATGTGCTTAGTGGTGGGATCCCGTTGGAGGTGGCGGAAGTTACGGAGAATAATATGTTGGACCCGGAGGCTGGTGGGGTGGTAGGTGAGGAGCAGGGGAACCCTATTCCTAGTGGGGTGGTGGGAGGATGGAGTGAGAGCAGATGTACGTGAAATGGGGGAGATGCGTTTAAGAGCAGAGTTGATAGTGGAGGAAGGGAAGCCCCTTTCTTTAAAAAATGAAGACATCTCCCTCGTCCTAGAATGAAAAGCCTCATCCTGAGAGCAGATGCGGCGGAGACGGAGGAATTGCGAGAAGGGGATGGCGTTTTTGCAAGAGACAGGGTGAGAAGAGGAATAGTCCAGATAGCTGTGAGAGTCAGTAGGCTTATAGTAGACATCAGTGGATAAGCTGTCTCCAGAGAGAGAGAGACAGAAAGATCTAGAAAGGGGAGGGAGGTGTTGGAAATGGACCAGGTAAACTTGAGGGCAGGGTGAAAGTTGGAGGCAAAGTTAATAAAGTCAACGAGTTCTGCATGCGTGCAGGAAGCAGCGCCAATGCAGTCGTCGATGTAGCGAAGGAAAAGTGGGGGACAGATACCAGAATAGGCACGGAACATAGATTGTTCCACAAACCCAACAAAAAGGCAGGCATAGCTAGGACCCATACGGGTGCCCATAGCTACACCTTTAGTTGGGAGGAAATGGGAGGAGCAAAAGGAGAAATTATTAAGAGTAAGGACTAATTCCGCTAGACGGAGCAGAGTGGTGGTAGAGGGGAACTGATTAGGTCTGGAATCCAAAAAGAAGCGTAGAGCTTTGAGACCTTCCTGATGGGGGATGGAAGTATATAAGGACTGGACATCCATGGTGAAAATAAAGCGGTGGGGGCCAGGGAACTTAAAATCATCGAAAAGTTTAAGAGCGTGAGAAGTGTCACGAACATAGGTCGGAAGGGATTGAACAAGGGGTGATAAAACAGTGTCGAGGTATGCAGAAACGAGTTCGGTGGGGCAGGAGCAAGCTGAGACAATAGGTCGGCCAGGACAGGCAGGTTTGAGGATCTTGGGTAGGAGGTAGAAACGGGAAGTGCGGGGTGTGGGAACTATAAGGTTGGTAGCAGTGGATGGGAGATCCCCTGAGCGGATAAAGTCGTTGATAGTATGATAGTCTTTGGAGGAGAGTTTAGTTTCTGTGATGAGTTGACAAACATGTATATACAGTATGATTATGAAGACACGTTGTCCTCTTTTATTGTCATTTAGTAATGCATGCATTAAGAAATGATACATTATTCCCTCTGGTGTGATATCACAAAACACAGGACAAACCAAGACTGAAAAAACTGACAAAACCACATAATTATAACATATAGTTACAAACAGTGTAACAATACCATAATTTGATGAAGTCCATGAGCACAGTACAGTTCAAAGTTTCTCGAATGTCCCACATCTCACGCAGACGGGAGAAGGAAGAAAAACTCTCCCTGCCATGCCGACCACAATCCGACTCTGAGTCATCCGAAAACTTCGAGCTCTGATCAGCTCTCCGACACCGAGTACTGAGTGCCATCTCTGTCCGAACGATTTGACCTCCTTCTCGGTCACCAAAAGCAGGCAAGGCCAGGGATTTTGAGGCCTACCCTCCGAAAGAATCCCGACCACACAGTAACGACAGCAGCAAACGGGCGTTTCAGAAATTTTTCCAGATGTTCCTCTGTGCTTTCACATCCATTCTCCATCAAGTCAGAATTGTCCACGACCCCTATTTAACAGATACGATATCATTTTTCACCGGAGGGCTGCACACACGCAGGCGCGCCGCCATCTTCTCCTCTCGCTGTAACAAAACCGTAAGCGTTACCTCATTGGTTTCTGCAGTCATAGACCTCCAATCACAAAAATAACCTTCAATCATCACCCTCTGCTTCCTATCACCAAGGCAACTTTGGATCCAATTTGCCAACTTGTAGATCTGTCTCCCATGGGGGACCTTATCAACAGTATTGTTGAAAACCATGTGCATGATATCAATCTGTAAAATTCTGAGAGGGTGGAAATGTTAAACAATGGCATTTTAAGTTGAGGGGGAAAGTATGAAGGAGATTTAGAAGGCAAGTTTTTACTTTGACAGAGTGGTATTAGGCTTGGGTGGTGGTGGAAGCAACATGGAAGAGCATTTAGACAGTTCCATGAAAAGGCAGGATTTGGAGGTTTATAGGCCATGTGCAGGTAGATACGCAGTTTTAATTGATATTGTGGGACAAAGGGCTTTTACTGTGTTGTACAGATAACTGTCTTCAGTAATAATTTTGTTTCTTCTTTTCAGTCAAATTGGTCAAACAAGATCATTCCTGAAGAAAACCATGCAATGTTAAATTAGTATCTGCTTTTCCAAATCATGTCACTGAGATTTTTTCCATTAACTTCTCTAACACTGATACTGGACTGGCAGGCCTATAATTAGCTGGTTTATCCCCATGGCTCCAAATGAATATAATTACCTCATTTGTCCTACAGTCATTGGGCACCTCAGTCATTGCCAGCAAAGATTTAGAAATCTCTGTCAGCCCTCCTTGCAATCTCCTCCCTTTCTTGTAATGACCTGGGATACATCTCTTTGGATCTAGAGTGTTCACTTTTGAGCCCAGTAGATATCTAATACAAGTTTCCCCCGCCATCCGAAGGTAGAGCGTTCCTATGAAACAGTTCGTAAGCCGGAATGTTGTAAAGTGAAGAAGCAATTACCATTTATTTATATGGGAAAAATTTGTGAGCATTCACAGACCCAAAAAATAACCTACCAAATCATGCCAAATAACACATAAAACCTAAAATAACAGTAACATATAGTAAAAGCAGGAATGATATGATAAATACACAGCCTATATAAAGTAGAAATACTTTTCTACAATCATTGCCGTACTGTCCACCACAGCGAAAATCTCACGCAAGTGCTCTCGGCAGAAACAGTCTCTCCAGTAACCTTTAAGCTATGAAGCTGCCAAATCATACCAAATAACACATAAAAATACACAGCCTATATAAAGTAGAAATAATGTATGTACAGTGTAGTATCACTTACCAGAATTGGGAAGGCAGCACTGAACACACTGATGATGGTGTGTTAGGCTGAGTCGTCGGAGGTTGGGGTGGTGCTGTGGTCCCCAACCTCCAGGCCGTGGACTAATACTGATCTGCAAAGCATGCAGTGGTGCAGCAGTAGCCGGGACACACCCAGCACATCTTTAAGAAAAAAGCTGAAATAGACAAGCTAATTAATTAGGTGCCACCCGACAATCACCTCTGATCTGGGCCGACATTTACATGCCGGGCGGCACCTAATTAATTAGCATGTTTATTTCGGCTTTTTTCTTAAAGATGTGCTGGGTGTGTCCCACCTACCGCTGCACCGCTGCATTCTTCGCAGCAATGTATCGGACATTGGGGACCACTGGGGTGTCATCTCATTGTCGTCTGTTTCCATCAGGGCAGGCAGATCATCTTCTATGTCTGCCTGCCTCGATGTCGAAGGTCAAGGTTCGTCGTCACTGTGGCTGATGTGGAAGGTTTGAAAAACGACAGTATGCTTGACTGCTAGCCTTGCGCATTTTTCTATCATACAATTCTTTGTAAGCGCTCAAACCATCCTGCAAATATGCCCTAAACCTACGTACCCTTTCAAAATTAAAGTCATACTTTTCTGCAGTCATTGCAGCGAAAATCTCACACCGTTGCTTCACGTTCAGTTCCTGTGTGGCTTCATTTTTGTTACTGCATTCAGTTTTGATTGTTATCCTTTCCTCTTCCAATTGCATCAGCTCTTCATCTATCAGTTCTCCATGCCAAAACCTCTTCAACATCATCTTCGTCAACTTCCAGAAGCCAAACTCACTTTGTCCTTACTTCATTCACCACGATCGAAACACTTAATTATGTCTAGTTTTATGCTAAGTGTAACACCCTTACAAGCCCTTTTAGGCTTTTCCGATACTTTAGAACTCATCTTGCTAATGGATGCTCAAAATAAATTAACATAAAGCACAGATGCTCACAGGCAAGTGTTTAAGCAATGCTGGCTAGAATGCAGTTCCGGGGGAGGAGCTTGGCGCGCTGCCTTTTTTTTTGTAACAATGAAAACACCTTCTGTTAGCAAAAACAGGTAACTAATGTAGGTCTTTCGTAACAGCGAGGTTTCGTAAAGCGAACGTTCAAAAAGCAGGGAACACCTGTAATTCCTATTTAAAGATGTGATGTTCTGGAATGTCACCATTCATCTCTGAATTTACTGACTATAAGGTTAATACGGTTAAGAGCTCTGGAAATACAGATCCATAATTCCTTGAAAATGGTGTCACAGGCAGATGTGGTCATAAAGAGACCTTTTGGCATATTGGCCTTCATAAACCAGAGTACTACGTACAGGAGTTGGGATGTAATGTTGAAGTTGTAAAAGACAGCGAGGCTAAATTTGTGCAGTTCTAGTTACCTATTTACTAGTGTAACCTTCAGGTTCGGCTGACTGCTTTAGTCGTGAAAAGACAGTCTCTGGCCCCGCCAAACGTGTGGAATCTGAGGTGCAAAACCTCTTGTTTGTGTGAATGCAGTGTGATCGGTTCCCCCGTTGCAAGTCAGTGCCACAAAATAACAGGTGCCATGCCCAGTTTGAGCTTTGACTGCCTTGGTCCACACACTTCTGTTTCGGGTCAGGTGGATCAATTCATTGGTATTCATTTCCAGTTCTTTGGCTGCTGTCTCCATCATCATTTGTCTTTGCTTTCCTCTTGCTTTCTTCCTTTCAATCTTTCCCATAATTACCGTGCATTCTAACTCCTCTTTCCTAATCACATGTCCAATGAAGTTACGTTGCCTTTTCATGATCTCATACATTATTTCTCTTTTTGTGTTTGCTCTGTTCATGACATCCTCGTTAGATATTCGTTTCGACCATGATATTCTTTGCATCCTCCTCAAAATCACATCTCTGCTACTATAATTCATTTCCTCTTGTTACTAGATATTGTCCAACATTCTGAGCCATATAGCATACCTGGATGAACGTAACATTTCAGTACTCTGAGGCGGGTTGTCATGCCTAGTTCAGTATTGGTTTGTATACTCTTCATTCTCATAAAGGTGTCTTTTGCCATCCCTATTCTTCTTTTGATGTCCAAGTCGCACCTGCCATCTGATGTCACCCAGCTTCCTAAGTAGCAAAAGTTCTGTACTTGTTTTATGTCTTCCCCATTTATTCTCAGCCTGCAGATAGGATTCTCCTTTTTGGATTTCACCATATATTCTGTCTTTTTGCAATTGATAGACCCATTTTTGCACTTTCTTCAACAATTATGTCAATTAAGTTTTTTAGTTCTTCCTCCGTACTTGCAATTAACACAGTGTCATCTGCATATCTGAAACTATTGATGTTTTCACCACCAACTTTGATTCCCAAGATATCTCTTATGTTTTGTAATATTGTTTCACTGTACACATTAAATAAATCAGGGGAGAAAACGCACTCTTGTCTAACGCCTCTGTTGATTTTTGTAAACTGACTCATTTCTCCATCTATTCTTACAGCGGGAGTTTGTTCCCGGTACAGATTTCTGATTAGGCGAGGTCTTTCGAATCTAGAGTTTTTTGTGATATTTCAAATAACTTATTGTGCTTCACTTTATCAAATGCTTTTGTGTAGTCGATAAAACTGTGTAGTCGACTTCAGAGAACTCGGAAGAAGGCTGAAAAGCAGGACTTCCAGGGTGGTTATCTCTGGTTTGCTTCCAGTTCCCCGTGCTGGAGTGGTCAAGAACCGGGAGATAATGGATCTGAATGTGAGGCTGAGGAACTGGTGCAAGAAGCAAGGATTTACATTCTTGGAGCACTGGGGTATGTTTTGGGGTAAGGATGAATTGTACAAAAGGGACGGGTTGCACCTTAATAAGTGGGGCACCAGCATTCTGGCAGGCAGGTTTGCCTCTGCAACACGGGTGTGTTTAAACTAAGTAGTGGGGCGGGGGAGAGGGGACGAACTGGAAACATAATGTTGGAGATAAAGGGAAAGTGAGAATACGAAAAGTTAAGAAAGACAGCAGAATCAACAGAGCAGAAAGCTCAAGAAGGGTTCGTACTGTATGGCCAAGTGATATAGGAATTGATATGGGAGATGAGGGGAGTAATGAATTAAAAGTATTATATATGAATGCATGGAGTATAAGAAATAAAGTGGATGAGCTTGAGGCTCAGTTGGAAATTGGTAAGTATGATGTTGTGGGAATAACAGACATGGCTTCAAGTGGACAGGGCCTGGGAAATGAATATTCAAGGGTATACATCCTATCGAAAGGACAGACTGATGGGCAGAGGGGGTGGGGTGGCTCTGTTGCTGAGGAATGATATTCAGTCCCTTGCGAGGGGGGACATAGAATCAGGAGACGTAGAGTCAGTATGGATAGAACTGAGAAATTCTAAGGGTAAAAAGACCCTAATGGGAGTTATCTACAGGCCCCCAAATAGTAGTCTGGATGTAGGGTGTAAGTTGAATCAAGAGTTAAAGTTGGCATGTCGCAAAGGTAATGCTACTATTGTTATGGGGGAGTTCAACATGCAGGTAGACTGGAGGAATCAGGTTGGTACTGGACCCCAAGAAAGAGAGTTTGTGGAGTCCCTCCGAGATGGATTCTTAGAACAGCTTGTACTGGAGCCTACCAGAGAGAACGCAATTCTAGATTTAGTGTTGTGCAATGAACCAGATTTGATCAGGGACCTCAAGGTAAAGGAACCTTTAGGAGGTAGTGACCATAATATGCTAAGTTTTAATCTACAATTTGAGAGGGAGAAGGGAAACTTGGAAGTGTCAGTATTACAGTTGAACAAAGGGAACTATGGTGCTATGAGGGAGGAGCTGGCCAAAGTTCAATGGAACAATACCCTAGCAGGGATGACAGTGGAACAGCAATGGCAAATATTTCTGGGAATAATGCAGAATGCGCAGGATCAGTTCTTTCCAAAGAGGAAGAAAGATCCTAAGGGGAGGCAAAATAAAAGAGAAGAAGTATAACATAGCAAAGATGAGTGGGAAACCGGAGGATTGGGAAACTTTTAAAGAGAAACAGAAGGTAACTAAAAAGGCAATATGTGGAGAAAAAATGAGGTACGAAGGTAAACTAACCAAGAATATAAAGGAGGATAGTAAAAGCTTCTTTAGGTATGTGAAAAGGAAAAAAATAGTTAAGACCAAAATTGGGCCCTTGAAGACAGAAGCGGGTGAATTTATTATGGGGAACAAGGAAATGGCAGACGAGTTGAACAGGTACTTTGGATCTGTCTTCACTAGGGAAGACACAAACAATCTCCCAGATATAATAGTGGCCAATGGACCTAGGGCAATGGATGAACTGAAGGAAATTTATATTAGGCAGGAAATGATATTGGATAGGTTGTTGGGTCTGAAGGCTGATAAGTCCCTTGGACCTGATGGTCTGCATCCCAGGGTACTTAAGAAGGTGGCTTTAGAAATCGTGGACGCCTTGGTAATCATTTTCCAATGTTCTATAGATTCAGGATCAGTTCCTGTGGATTGGAGGGTGGCTAATGTTGTCCCTCTATCCAAGAAGGGAGGAAGAGAGAAAACAGGGAATTATAGACCGGTTAGCCTGACGTCGGTGGTGGGAAAGATGCTGGAGTCAATTATAAATGATGAAATTATGACACATCTGGATAGTAGTAACAGGATTGGTCCGAGTCAGCATGGATTTACGAAGGGGAAATTGTGCTTGACTAATCTTCTGGAATTTTTTGAGGATGTAACTATGAAAATGGACAAGGGAGAGCCAGTGGATGTAGTGTACCTGGACTTTCAGAAAGCCTTTGATAAAGTCCCACATAGGAGATTAGTGGGCAAAATTAGGGCACGTGGTATTGGGGGCAGAGTACTGACATGGATTGAAAATTGGCTGGCTGACAGAAAACAAAGAGTAGCGATTAACGGGTCACTTTCAGAATGGCAGGCGGTGATCAGTGGGGTACTGCAGGGTTCAGTGCTGGGACCGCAGCTGTTTACAATACATATTAATGATTTAGATGAGGGAATTAAAAGTAACATTCGCAAATTTGCAGATGACACAAAGCTGGGAGGCAGTGTGAAATGTGAGGAGGATGTTATGAGAATGCAGGGTGACTTGGGACAGGCTGGGTGAGTGGGCAGATGCAGTGTAATGTGGATAAATGTGAGGTTATCCACTTTGGTGGTAAGAACAGGAAGGCAGATTATTATCTAAATGGAGTCAAGTTAGGAAAAGGAGAAGCACAACGAGATCTAGATGTTGTTGTACATCAGTCACTGAAAGCAGGCATGCAAGTACAGCAGGCAGTGAAAAAAGCTAATAGCATGCTGGCCTTCATAACAAGGGGAATTGAGTATAGGAGCAAAGAGGTCCTTCTGCAGCTGTACAGGGCCCTGGTGAGACCACACCTGGAGTACTGTGTGCAGTTTTGGTCACCAAATTTGAGGAAGGACATTCTTGTTATTGAGGGAGTGCAGCGTAGGTTCACAAGGTTAATTCCCGGGATGGTGGGACTGTCATATGTCGAAAGATTGGAGCGACTGGGCTTGTATACTCTGGAATTTAGAAGGCTGAGAGGGGATCTTATTGAAACATATAAGATTATTAAGGGATTGGACACACTGCAGGCAGGAAGCATGTTCCCGCTGATGGGTGAGTCCAGAACCAGAGGCCACAGTTTAAGAATTAGGGGTAGGCCATTTAGAACGGAGTTGAGGAAAAACTTTTTCACCCAGAGAGTGGTGGATATATGGAATGCTCTGCCCCAGAAGGCTGTGGAGGCCAAGTCTCTGGATGCTTTCAAAAAAGAGATGGATAGAGCTCTTAAGGATAGTGGAATCAAAGGTTATGGGGATAAGGCAGGAACTGGATACGGATTGTGGATGATCAGCCATGATCACAGTGAATGGCGGTGCAGGCTCAAAGGGCCGAATGGCCTACTCCTACACCTATTGTCTATTGTCTAAAACAAACAAATCTTTTTGCACTTGAATAGCTCATTCTGATAGTATCCTTAACATCAATGTTGCGTTTCTTGTACCTTCGTCTTTCACAAAACCACATTGTTCTTTGCCTGTTTCAGCTTGTATCTTACTTTTAGCTCTTGTCATCAAAATTCTTCGAAGCGTCTTAGTGATATGACTCATTAAACTTATGGTCCTATGTAATTCACATTCTATTGCTCCAGGTTTCTTAAGAAGAGTGATAAATACTGATTTTTTTTCATCTCTTCTGGTATTATTCCAGTCTCATAAATGTCATTGATTAAATCAATAAGTTTTTCAATTCCATAATCTTCAAGGGTGATAATTTGTTCTACTACTAATTCATCAGGACCTGCTGCCTTTCCTTTCTTCATCTTATTTATTGCATTACGAACTTCAGATTTTAAAGTACTTGGACCTTCAATGTTTCTCTTAATTTCTGGTTTTTTGCCTCGGATCATCTTCAAACAATTCATGAATATATTCAGTCCATCTGTTCATAATCTCATCTTTTTCCATGATGATGGTACCGTCCTTTGCTTTCAAACGTCCACCTGAAGAACAGAGGAGCTTTTTACCAGTGATATTCTTGATTTGTTGATGTAACCTTTTTGGATCAGTAATAGTGATTCTTTCTATTTGCTCACATCCCTGGTTTAACCATTCTTCTTTGGCTTTTTGACATAAGCTTTTAACTTTTTTTATCTAAGGACTTATATTCTATAGGATTTGCTTTCTTCCATTAGATTTTTGATTTCATCTGTCATCCATTTATTCTTTGTGCTTTTTTCTTTCTTAGGAATCACTGACTTTGCTGTTTCTACCAAGGCATCCTTCAGAGAGTTAAATTTCATTTCTACATGATTGCTATCATCTTCAACAGATTCTATTTCTAGACTTTGAAATCTATTCCTTACTTCAATTGTAAATTTTTGTCTTAAGTTTTCTTCTTTAATTAATTGCAAGTGGTCAAGGGATTGTTCAGGCTTTTGCTTCTTTAGTTTTTTAGGTTTTACTTTTACATGACATACTACTGGGTTATGGTCACTATTACAGTCTGCACCTGGATATGTTTTGCATTGAGTCACTGAGTTTCTAAATCTTTGGTTTATAGTAATAAAGTCAATTTGATTTCTAGTGTTATCACCTGGACTTTTCCAGGTCCACAAGCGTCTTGGATGGTTTTTAAAGTGGGTATTCATAATGACCTGATTATTCACCTTGCACCATTCTACCCATTTCTCACCTCTTTCATTTCTTTCCCCTAGTCCAAATTTTCCTATGGTATTTCCATCAGCACCTTGTCCTACTTTAGCATTTAGATCTCCCATGACAATAACAATATCTTGAGATTTGCATCCATTCTTTGCTTGTTCAAGCTCTTCATAGAATTTATCTATATCTTCATTTGTTCCATCTGTTGTTGGTGCATATAGAAACAGAAACATAGAAAATAGGTGCAGGAGTAGGCCATTCGGCTCTTCGAGCCTGCACCGCCATTTATTATGATCATGGCTGATCATCCAACTCAGAACCCCGCCCCAGCCTTCCCTCCATACCCCCTGACCCCTGTAGCCACAAGGGCCATATCTAACTCCCTCTTAAACATAGCCAATGAACTGGCCTCAACAGTTTCCTGTGGCAGAGAATTCCACAGATTCACCACTCTCTGTGTGAAAAAGTTTTTCCTAATCTCGGTCCTAAAAGGCTTCCCCTCTATCCTCAAACTGTGACCCCTCGTTCTGGACTTCCCCAACATCGGGAACAATCTTCCTGCATCTAGCCTGTCCAATCCCTTTAGGATCTTATACGTTTCAATCAGATCCCCCCTCAATCTTCTAAATTCCAACGAGTACAAGCCCAGTTCATCCAGTCTTTCTTCATATGAAAGTCCTGCCATCCCAGGAATCAATCTGGTGAACCTTCTTTGTACTCCCTCTATGGCAAAGATGTCAATTATACCTGTATAATTGCTAAATCAAATGGTTGTCCTCTGAATCTAACAAGGAGCACTCTTTCTGATATTGCCCAATGTCCTAAAACACTTTTTGCCATGTTTTCATCCATAAAAATTTCTACTCCATTAGTATAGGATGTTCCACAAGAATAAACTAGTGTTTTATTTCTAATCTGACATGTTCCAGCACCTATTCAACGAATTTCGCTAATTCCCATGATGTTAATCTTTAGTCTTTCCATTTCATTTATCACATTGTCCAATCTTCCTGCTTGATATAGGGTTCTTACATTCCAAGTGGCAATAATTTTCTTTTGTGTTACTTGAATTTTATGAGCAGTAGCTTGATGACGTTTGAAGATCCCCTGCTGCCCAGAATCAACCCTACTGAGCGAAGCATCTTCAGAGTCGTCTTGAAGATCCTCTTGACGCTGTTGTTGTGTGATACATTTTGTGAATTTGTCCATGTTTGCCTACCGTTGGGTGAACTAAAGAAATCGCCATTTCTCTTCCCAAATGTTCATCTGCCTATACTATAGCTGTTGACGTTTGAGGTCCTAGCTCATCCGTCTTCTCCGTCATAAGTTCAGTTACTGAACCTGCTGGATCTGCCGTTGGCCTTCGCTCGTATCCTGAGCAGGAACCCTTGCAGATGCTACCGTTCCGAGTCAGAGCGGCCCTGGGAGCAATGAATGACTAAGGGTTAACTCCACTTTCCCCAAAGCTCTGAAAGGTCCCCAATTAGAGCCTCATCACCGGTTGCAGTTTAGAGTCATACCCAGTACACCATATGCAATTAAACAATTTAGCTTTATAATTCTTAATTTGACTAAAAGGTTAGTAAAGAAAACAAAAAGAAAAGGACCCATTTTAATGAAACAGTCTAATATGCACGTTGGAGCTCACGGTTTCCCATCCATTAGTCCTCCATCGATTTCCCCTGGGCAGCATCGACTCCCAGCCCCTCTCCAAGTCCACTTCGTCCTGCGGTCTACAACCTCGCGTCTTCTCTCTTCATCTCTCGCTGAACAAAAGACCTAGAACACCTCGCTCTCAGGCAGACAACAAGAAAAAACACTCCCTTCATCAGACAGCGCACATTCCAAAGCCCCCGTTATCTCTAGTCATAACCGAAACACTGCTGCTACAGAAAAACCATTGCATTCGCAGTGAAACTTTTCACAAGAAAGACATCAATAAGATTGAAAGAGTACAGAAAACATTTACAAAGATGTTCCTGGGTCTTGAGTACCTGCGTTATAGGAGAGGTTGAATACTAGATTAGGACTTCTTTCCCTGGAGTGTGGGAGATGTGTTTTTTAAAAAATGATGGGTACAGACAGGGTAAATGCAGTCTTTTTCCACTGACATTGGGTGAGACACACCCCAGGGGTCATGGGTTGAGGAGGCAAGATGAAATGTTTAAGAGGGAACTTCTTCACTCAGAGGGTGGTTTGAGTGTAGAGCTAGTTGCCAGCAGAAATGGTAGATACCGGTTCGATTGCAATACTTAAGGGAAGTTTGGATAAGTACATGGATGAAAGGGGTATGGAGGGTTATTGTACAGGTCAATGGGACTTGGCATGGAATAGACGGACTGAAAGGCCTGTTTCTGTACAGTAGTGCTCTATAACCTCTATTCCCGTGGCTTCATGCACAGATTGCTATTTGATCCCGGCTCTTTTCCTTGTTACAATTTTCCCTTATTATATTGAAATTCATACATTTCCCTGCACACCCTGTGAGTAGCAGGAAGCCTACATTTGCTGAACACATATTAAAACCCATTTACTTAAGCTTATTTTAGTTTAGTATAGGCTTCCATCTGATCTGTGTTGAAGGAATTTGCCATCTGAGCTGCAGTGTAACTTTTAGCTTCATGCATTTCCAGACATTTGAGAAGCATTTGCTTATCTGTACGTTATTCAGCAGAGAATGAAAATAGCCCTGGCTCTGGAACCCTGCCTTGTATATAGCAGATTAGATGCAGTTGTCATCCATACTGTAGTTGCAGTCTGTCAACAGATGTACAGTGAATTCCGGTTAATTGGGACGCACTGGGACCAGTATCAATTAAAAGGCCACTCCAATTAGTCGGTTTCATGGAAATAATTAAAAAGGTATAAAAGAGGCAAATTAATGTTTAAGTGAGTAACAAATTATGTATTTCAATAATCATTACCAGTGCTGCAGTCAAGTCAAATTTATTTATAAAGCACATTTAAAAACAACCCATGTTGACCAAAGTGCTGTAGAATAAGGGGTTAGAGGGTCTGTGATATAGGAGGGGGCCAGCCCACTTAGGGCTTTATAAACAAACAGGAGAATTTTAAAATCAATTCTAAACAGTACTGTAAAACTATGTATTAGTTCCTTGTAGCTATTGATGGAGGAATTCATCCAGTCTACTCTGGTGTTCTTTTGACTGTAAATGACCAAAATCAGTGCAGACACCTAGTGCAGATAATGGACTGCCTTCATTGCCTTCTTGCCCGGAGTAGTGTCAAAAATCACTACTTTATAATTTGGTATCTGTTGGCCCAAATGAATAGCATAATAGAGGGATATTTAAAAACTGTTCAATCTCCACGCTGTGTAGTGTCTAATGGCCACACAAGTGCACCCAACTGATGCTGGTTTGAAACTGTTCAGGATCAGTCCCTTGTCCCAATTAAGTGGCACAATGTCCCAGGTAAACAAAGAAATTGCAGGTATTTTCACAGTTTGTTCTTTAAGAGTTGCCCCAAATACGCGGTTGCCCTGATTAATCAATGGCCCATTTAACCGGATTCCACTGCTCCTTGAGTGGAGAGTACAACTTCAATTGAGTGGCAATTTAAAAAAATACTGCAAATGCTGGAAAGCTGAAGTCAAAGCAGAACATGCCGATAACACTCAGCAGGTCAGAGAGTATCTGCGAGTTAACATTTTATATCCACAAGAGATAACTGCAGATGCTGGAAATCCAGAGCGCAAAACCCAAAATGCTGCAGGAGCTCAGCAGATCAGGCAGCGTCCATGCAGAGGAATAAACAGTCAGTGTTTCAGGCCAACACCTTTCATCAGGACTGGAAAGGAAGGAGGAAGAAGCTAGAATAAAAAGTGGGGACAGTTTTCATAAGACTCAGTAGCAGAATTAGACTATTCAGCCCATCGAGTCTGCTCCGCCATTCCATCATATCCAATTTATTATCCCTCTCAATCCCATTCTCCTGCCTTTCCCCATAACCTTTGGTGCCCTGATTAATCAAGAACCTGTTAATCTCTGCTTTATACATACCAAATGACTCAGCCTCCACAGCCAGCTGTTGCAATGAACTACACAGGTTCACTATCCTCTGGCTAAAGAAATTCCTCCTGCTCCCTATTCTAAAGGGACATCTGCATGTGAAAAATTAGTTGTAAATAAAACAGAGAGAAAGAGGGACAGTTTGATAGATCAGAGAGAAGGTCAAGGTCTAACTAAGACTTGCAGAATTTTGAAATACTTCAAAAGTGGTACACGTGAAGAGTTCCTCCAGTGACGGAGATACTGGCCTCTTCTCTTCACCTGCCTATCACTTCTCCTTGGTGCCCTTCTTCTTTCCCTTTCTCCAGTGGTCCATTCTGCTCTTCTATCAGATCAGTGTCCACCCTAGGAATAAATTAAGAGTGAGATTAAATCTCGACCTGTAGATAAATGAGAACAAATATTAATGTGGTTTCATTTAAGACTGCAGCATAGAATTCTACACTTTAAGCATTGTGTGAAATAAATAAATCATCTCCCCCCAACCCCAAAATTGTCTGTGAGGAATTAGTATATTCTGCCCTTAACTGCATGGGTTTCTGCAGGTGCTCTGGTTTCTTTCCATGTTCCAAAGATGTATGGATTAGTAGGTAAATTGGTCATATGGGTGTAAAAGGGCAACACAGGCTCATTGGGCCAGAAGGGCCTTTCGGTGGAGTATCTCTAAATAAAATCATAAAATAACATTGAGGCCATCCTGGATTAAAATGATGCAGTACTGCAGTGACACAGCAGAGGGTGCTGCTGCCTCATGAATCCAGTGAACCAATTTCTGTCCCACTGTTGCCTCTGTTGGCAAGGAGTTCACATGTTCTGCTGATCATATAGATTCTCGTGCATGCTCCAGTTTCCCCTCATCCCATAGAGGCGATGATTGGTAAGTTGTTTGGCTGCTGCTGTAGTTAGGTGATAGGAGAATCATGGGGGAAGGTGATGGAAGTGCGAGAGAGAATGGGTTAGACCTTTAGAGGGAAATAGTGGGGCAATGGGATGGTCCTGAAATTTGGCAGAGATTTAATAGTCTAGAAGGCCTTCCATACTGTGAATAAAAGATACTTAGGTCATATCGTCATGACTTTGAAATGTATTTTTTTTTTAAATTGTGTCACTCTTGTGGAAAAATATAGCAGCTGATTGTGTGCAGCAAGATCCCACAGATCAATGATTTGGGTTTAAAGAGAGCAGATAGTACTTCGGTTTATCCCTCCCCCAAAATGAGAGCACCACCTCTGTTCCCTCAGTACTGAACCAATTTGTTAGGGCATTCCAGTCCCTGGAATGGGTTTGAACCCACGCCATTATGACTGGGATGAAGGTTCTACCATTGATCCATGGCTCATCCAAACAACTTAGTCACAAAATGATAATAAAGGCTCAGTGTAAGAAGTTTAGCAAGTCTCTTTCCCATTCCCTCACCTCTGGTTTATTGAGTCATAGAGCACTACAGCGCAGAAACCGGCCTTTCAGCCCATCCATGTCAAACTAATCCTGCCTAGTCCCACAGGCCTGCATCCTCCTTCCATCCATGTCAAACTAATTCTGCCTCGTCCCACAGGCCTGCATTCTCCTCCTATCCATGTGAAACTAATTCTGCCTTGTCCCATGGGCCTGCATTTTCCCTCCATCCATGCCAAACTAATTCTGCCTCATCCCACAGGCCTGTATCCTCCTTCTATCCATGTGAAACTAATTCTGCCTCGTCCCACGGGCCTGCAATCTCCCTCCATCCATGCCAAACTAATTCTGCCTTGTCCCACGGGCCTGCATCCTCCTTCTATCCAGGTACTTAGCCAAACTTGTTGTAAGTGTAGCAATCGAACCCGCATCCACCACTTCCACTGGCAGCTCGTTCCACACTCTCACCACTGTCTGAGTGAAGTAGGTTCCCCTCATATTCCCCTTAAATATTTCACCTTTCACCCTTAACCCATGACCTCTGTTCTAGACTCACCCAACCTCAGTGGAAAAAGTCTGCTTGTATTTCATGTACTTCAACATCATGGATAGCAGTAATGCTTCACTCCCAGAATAGCTCAATACCTTTTATGCCGGCTTTGAAAAGGAGAATAAAACCACAGCTGAGGATCCCAGCAGCACCTGGTGACCCTGTGATCTCTGTCACTGAGGCCAACATCAGGCTGTCTTTCAGGAGGGTGAACTCTTGCAAGAGGGCAGGTCCTGATGGAGTACCTGGAAAGGCTCTGATAACTTGACGCTTTCAGTCTCTCATTGCTACAGTTGGAAGTTCCCACGTGCTTCAAAAGGTCAACAATTATACCAGTGCCCTAGAAGAAGCAGTGTGAGCTGTCGTAATGCCTATCGTCCAGTAGCACATCTACTGTGAAGTGCTTTGTGAGGTTGGTCAAGGCTAGAATCACCTCCGGCCTCAGTAAGGACTTGGACCCACTTCAGTTTTTCTATAGCCACAATAGGTCTACAGCAGACGTGATCTAATTGGCTGTCCACATGGACTTGGGTCACCTAGATAGTACAAACACCTATGTCTGGATGCTGTTCATTAATTACAGCTCAGCGTTTAACACCACCATTCCTAAAGTCCTGATGAAAAAATTACAGCACTTGAGCTTTTGTACCTCCCTCTGCATCTGGATCCTCATCTTCCCAAATGGAAGACCCATGACCTGTGCAGATTGGAAACAACATCTCCGCCTCGCTGACAATCAACACTGGTGCACCTCAGGGATGTGTGCTTAGCCCACTGTTTTACTTTCTCTACACCCATAACTGTATGGCTAGGCATAGCTCAAATGCCATCTATAAATTTGCTGATGATACACCGTTGTTGGCAGAATCTCAGATGGTGACAAAAGGGCATACAGGAGTGAGATGTACCAGCAATCAGCATCAGTAAGACCAAAGAGCTGATTGTGGACTTCAAGAAGGATAAGACCAGGGAACACAAATGAATCCTTGTAGAGAGATCAGAAGTGGAGAGAGAGAGCAATTTCAAGTTCCTGGGTGTTAACATCTCTGAGCACCTAACCTGGTCCCAACATATCAATACAACTGTAAAGAAGACATGACCGTGGCTATATTTCATGAGTTTAAAGAGATTTGGTATGTCACCAAAACCACTCACAAATTTCTGCAGATCTACCATAGGAAGCACTTTAACTGGCTGATTCACCATCTGGCATGGAGGGGTGGGGACGCTACTGCAAAGGATTGAAGTAATCTGCAGAGAGTTGTAAAATTGGTCAGTTCCATCATGGACACCAGCCTCTATAAAAAACATTTTGAAGGAGCGATGCCTCAAAAAGGTGGCATCCGTCAGGAAGGAGTTACAGAAGCCTTCAGTGATTCAAAAACAGCTTCCTCCTCTCTGCCGCCCGATTCCTAAATGGACATTGAACCCGTGAACACTACCTCACTACTTTTTTATTTGTTTTTGCACTATTTATTTAACTATTATACATATCACTATAATTGAGTTTTTTTCTATATAGTGTATTAAATTATACTGTTAACAAATTTCACAACTTATGCCAGTGATATTAAATCTGATTCTATACTCCTGATAATCTTGTATACAGTATCTCTGTCAAATCTCCCTTCATTTCCTATGTTCCAGGGAATAAGGTCCAAGCCTATTGAACCTTTCCCCATAACTCGGGTCCTCAAGTCCTGGTGACATCCTTGTAAATTTTCTTTGAACTTTCAATCTTATTTCTTTATTCCTATAGGCGGTGGCAAAGTTAAGCGATCCAGTAGAGATTTGATCAAGCCTGTATGTTCTGGTCTATCAGCAGAAAGTGGTTTTAACATCGGTCTCTGGGGGGCTACTTCTGGCCATCAGCTAACTTAACCTGAAAATGAGATTGATAAGATTTTAACTTTCCCTCTCTTCATACAGCTTACACTGATGGAACAGCAGTGTAATAGGATCAGGAGCCACAGGAGCAGAATTAGGCCATTCAGCCCATCAAATCCGCTCAGCCATTCATCATGGCTAATTTATTATCTCTCTCAATCTCATTAACCTGCCTACTCCCAGTAACCTTTGATGTCTTAACTAATCAGAACTATCGAACTCTGCTTTAAGTATACCCAATGATGGCCTCCACAGCCATCTGTAGCAATGAATTCCACAGATTCATCGCCTTCCTCATTTCTGTTCTAGTAGGATGTCCTTCTATTGCTAGGCTGTGCTCCCATGTTCCCAAACTCACCCACTACAGAAGACATGTGCTCCATGTCCATTCTAATTTACAATGATGTGATTTATTGGTTAACAAAGAGGCAATAACTAACAGAATACACTTTCAATAAAGAAGATATTTCACTCATAAAAGATGGAACAATGTGAAATGTGACCACAGGGAGGCTCACACAGTTGTGTCAGTTCACGGTCAGTCACCGACAGGGCCACTCTGTTGTGTCAGCTAGGTCACATTAAGTTGTACATGGTGTTAAGTCAAAGGCCATAGAACAACCATGAAAAACTCAGTCCACTGTCTCCTTTCAAGATTCAACATTGTTTAATGTCATTTCCAGTATTTGAGTGCAAAGGAGAATGATCCAATCCAGCACAAACAACAATAAGATCAAGAACACAATAATGAAAAAACAAATATAAATACATAAAGACAGCTTACATTGATCGTATGTCCATAAAGTGACTCTGAGCAGAGGAGTGTCTGTACATAAGGTGTCTGCCGGGAAATGACAAAGTAGTGGTGGTTTGGTATGGTGGGGTGGGTTAGTGGGTGGAGGTGTTGATCAGCCTCACCGGTTAGGAAAGTAACTGTTTTTGAGTCTGGTGGTCCTGGTGTGGATGCTACATACCAGACTCCTGGTGGGAGTGGGACGAACAATCCATGAGCAGGGTGGGTGGGATCTTTCATGTTGTTACCAGCCCTTTTCTGGCACCTTTCTGTATACATGTCCTTGACGGCGGGTAGGCTGGTGCAGTCGGTGCGTTGGGCAGTTTTGACTACCCATTGTAGAGCCTTCCTGTCCACCACAGTGCAGTTTCCGTACCACGCTGTAGAGTGATGTGAGTATTATCAAGCATCGCCCAGCTCTCTGCAGCCTCCTCAGAAAGGAGAGGTGTAGGTGAGCTTTCCTGATTGTGTAAGGTGTGTTCTGGAACCACGAGAGGCTGTGGTAAGCTGCCTGTTGTTATGGTTGATTTCAGTGGCAGGAATACACTTCTCCTCCTGGTCAAGTAATACTAATCACCAGTCTGTTTGTCCCTTAGGTGACATGGTGACTTTCGTCTTGTTGCTGCTTCTACTTGTGGGATGTGATTGGACAGGAGCTGCTGTCTGACGGGGTTATCGAACTTCACACTGCTGCTGGATCTGGGTCATCTTTCTGCTGTGGATATCATTACTGTTGTTATGCAGATTAAAAGTGTTTGATGAAATGAATGTGTTTCATTTTAGGGCAGTCTGGAAACTACTTGAAGGTTATCGCACAATCCTCAGCCTAGGCTCCTTTTTCTGAAAATTTGTTGTGGAATTTTGTGTAATCTCAAATTGAAGAGTGTTAATATTAATATTCATGGCCACTGCACAGTTTGAGACCTGTAAATGTGCTTGGCTGAGCTTGATGGCATTGCTTGGCTGTGCAGGCAAATACCTTGGTACGGTTTGTTGGCACTGTGAAAAGTCAAATATTTTTATAATCCTCTGTCATTAGCATGATCTTGACACCAGATCTTGTGATCTTATCAGTGTCTGAGTTTTAACAGCAGTCTTAAGTTTGTCATCAATATCTTTATTAAAAGGAGTAATTTTAAATGTAAAAGTCTAAGTGTGTGCCTCAGCCCCTTCCTCATTCTTGTGTTTGGCTTAAAGCCCCAGCATTGAGCACATCTACATGGAGCATCTATCACCAGGGACCCCCACCATCCGGGTCATGCTCTTTTCTCGCTGCTACCATCAGGAAGAAGGTACAGGAGCCTCAGGTCCCACAGCACCAGGTTCAGGAACAGTTATTAACCCCCAGCCATCAGACTCTTGAACTTCACTCACCCCAGTACTGAGCTGTGCCCACAATCTATTGACTCACTCTCAAGGACCCTTCATCTTATATTTATTGTTTTTTTTTCTTTCTTTTTGTATTTACAGTTCGTTGCCTTTCGCACACACTGGTTGTTTGTCCGTCCTGTTGGGTGCAGTCTTTCACTGACTTTGTTTCTCGTATTTACTGTGAATGCTCTCAGGATTGTGATATGTATGTACTTTGATAATAAACTTACTCTGATCTTTGAAGTCAGAGGCGAATGGCCAGACTGGTTCAAGCTGACAGGAAGGCGACAGTAACTCATAACCACATGTTACAACAGTGGTGTGTAGAAGACCACGAAGTGGGGGGGGGGGGGTGTAGATAATAATCTGGCCATCGACTGTTTCTGGGAACTAGCTTCTTTAGCAGGTATTCATGGAAAATCTTTAAAATGATTTTAAAAGATTCCAGTCTTTGCCAATTTAAAAACAGTGCTAGTTTACAACAGATGCGTTGATTTAGTAAGATGTGGGCACAGCCAAGCTAATCCATTGTAGTTATAGGAAGATGTAAAATCAAAGCAAGGTTCATATTGCACATTAACGACCAGGGAAATCATTGTGCAAAGTCATTGGAAGGTGAGCAGACTGCTAGCGGGAAAGGAAAACAGACATGGGAGGGGAATACACATGCATAGTTCACTGAAAGTAACGTTACAGGTAGACAGCATGATGAAAAGGGAGTTTAGAGGTTCATTGTCACTGCTGAGGGCCATGAGATTGCAGTGCTACTCCCCAGTGCAAAACAGACTGGGCATTCAATCACCAAAATAACAATGAGTAAAGTTAAAATAATGTCTGAGTTATTTAGAATGTCACCCAAGTTACAACTGAATTAAAAACAAACATCTCTAAAATTAAAAGAAACAGCTGCCCCATTCAAATATTATGTATGCCCATGTTATAAAATACTATTACCAAATGTAAAACAGCATCAAGAATTAAAGCTGAAATTTAATAAAAACAAAGAGCTCTGAAATCAAAGGAAGGTAGCTGCCCCCTTTTAAAATCTAAATATTGCACTTGGAAATTGTTCATGGTACCTACAGTCTATGCGTGGATGTTGATGGTGAGGGAAGTGTTGTTCAGTTGCAGGACAGTCCTGGGGATAAAGCTGTTTTTCAGTCTGGATGTCCCTACAGAGAGGTTTCTGTATCCTACCATATGGTACCAGATTGAACAGGTGATTACTGGGGTGGGAAGAGTCCATCACAATGTTGCGAGCCTGCCATGCATAGTGTGAATCGTAGATGGTTTCCATATCTGGTACTTGTGTCCCAGTGATGTTCTGTGTAGTTGTGATCACTCACTGAAGTGCTTTCTGGTCAATCTTGTTGCAGTTGGTGTACTGTACTGTCATGCAGTAGGTGATCATGCTCTCAATGGCACATTAGTAAATATTTACCAGCAGTTTTTGGAGCAGCTTTGCTCCCTTTCGATTTCTAAGATAGTGTAGACGTTGCTGAGGCTTCCCTACTATCAAGGATGTGTTGTTGGTCCAAGAGAGCTCTGCTTGATGTTCAGTCCCAAGAACTTAACACTGGAAACCCTTTCCACTGCTTCACTGTTTATGAACAATGGGGCTTGTTCATACCACCTTGATTTCCTGAAGTCAATAATCATTTATTTGATCTTTTGATGCTGTGTGAAAGGTTATGGCTATTGCACCATTCAGACAGTTTCTGCACCTCCATGCTGCTTCATTGTTATCTGTAATTAATCCAATCACTGGTGTCATTTACCTTCTTGATGATGGAGTTGGTGAGCTAGGCAGGGGCACAGACGTGGGTAAAAGGGGTATAAAGGAGGGACTCAGTAAACATCTCTGCAGTGTACCAGTGTTCAGGGTCAGGGAGGTTGGTGTGTGCTTGCATAGTCTGACTGTCTTTGTGCAATTGGTGAGGAAGTTCAGAATCCAGTTGCAAATTGATGTATTGAGTCCCAGATTGTGTAGCTGGATGGTCAACTTGTTATGGTGTTGAAGGCAGAACTGTAGTCAATAAGAAGCATTCTGGCATAGGTGTCCTTATGCTCTAGGTGTTCCAGTACGATGTGGAGAGTGATGGAGATGCTGTCCTCAGCTGATCTGTTTGCCTGATAGGCAAGCTGGCCCTGGTCCAGAGTAACAGGGATAGCATTCCTAATGTGAGACATAACCAGTCTCTCCAGACACTTGGTAGTCAAGGGGGGTGAGTGCAACCATTCTGTAGTCACTGGGGCTTTGGGATTGTTATGACAGTTGACGCTTTGAGTTGATCAGCGCTGTCCCTGAGGACTCGCCTAGGTACACCATCTGGTCCATCTGCTTTGTGCGTAGAGCGTGTCTCACCCCATGTGTTCTCAGTATCTGCACTCTGTCCTGCTCTGGCATCAAGGCTTTCATCACTGGTTCATTGTCCCTGTCAAACTGAGCAAAGAAGTTAGTGTGCCATGGCTCTTTGCAGGGCAGGAGATGTTTCCTTTAGAGTCAGTGATGGATGATGCGTAGGGATTGGTGATGTTATTGAAGTGTGTCTCTATCTGTACTTGCCAGTTATGATGCCTCTTTAAGATTTGACCTGTCTTTGTTGTATGCTGCAGTGTCACTGGATCTGGAGCAGTGGGTTCCAAACTTCATTGGTTATCCCAGGCTTCTGATTCTGGAATAAGTGGATGTTTTTATTGGTGGTGACATTGTCTACACAGTATATGATATAGTGCATCACGGTGCTGGTGAATTCCTCTAAAATCAGGGGTTCTCAACCTGGGGTTCACGACCCCTGGGTTAATGGTAAAGTTCATTGGCGTAAAACAGGTTGGGAACCCCTGCTCTAAGTCAGTCCCAAATCATGCATTGTTTGGCATGCAAACAGATTCAAGTCTGTGCACTCAAAGCCATGATATAGCTCCCTCAGGCCAATAATGTCATTGCCTTCCTTATCACTGGTCTGTAGGCTGGGGTGGTCAGAAGTTCCAGGTGAGGGCATAGAAGATTCCTGTATGCACCCATAACATTGGTGTAAACTTGGTCCAGTCTGTTGTTGCCCTGTGGGGTATTTCACATTCCAGCAAAATTTAGAAAATACTGTCTTAAAGTTGGCTTGATTGAAATGACCGGCTATGATGAAGGCACCATTAGGGTGGGCAGACAAGCCTTCATCGGTCAGGACACTGAGTACAGGAGCTGGGTCATTATGTTGCAGTTGGACAAGGCGTCGGTGAGGCTGCACTTGGAGTTTTATGTACGGTTTTGGTCACTGTGATAGGAAGAATGTGGTTAAACTAGAAAGAATGCAGAGAAGATTTGCAAGGATGTTGCCAGAACTAGAGGACCTGAGTTAGGGGGGAGAGGTTCACCAGGTTGGGTCTTTATTCCTTGGCATGTAGGAGAATGATTGGTAAACTTACAGAAGTGTCTAAAGTTATGAGAGGTCTTTTCCGGAGGCTAGGGTGCCATGGTAGTGTAGTGGTTACCATGATGATATTACTGCTAGGAATGTCAGAGTTCGGAGCTCCATTCTGGCACCATCTGTAAGGAGCTTGTACATCCTTCTCATAAGACCATAAGGTCCAAGAGCAGAATTAGGCCATGAGTGCATGGGTTTCTTCCAGTACTCCAGTTTCCTCCCACAATCCAAAGACGTACCAGTTGGTAGGTTAATTAAACCAATTTCCCCTGGGATCAATAAAGTATGACTATGACTAAATTGTCCACTGATTAAGCTGGAGTTAAATTGGTAGATTGGTGGGCTGGAAGGGCCTATTCTGTGTTGTATCTCTAAATAAAAATAAAATTAGGCATAGGTTTGGGATGAGAGAGGAAAGGTTTAAAAGGGATTTCTTACAGACAAGCTGCTAGATGAAGTATTTGAAGTGGATACAATCATTTTTAAGAAGTTCTTGGATAAGTACATGGAGGGGCAGGGCTCAGAGGGATATGGGCTGAACTCAGGAAATTGGGACTAGCTGGATGTGCACGTGGTCTGCATCAACTGGTTGGGCCGAAGGGGTCTGTGTCCGGCTGTGTTACTCTGTGACTTTAGTCTCCAGAAATATGAAGGGATCTCAGGAGAGGGAGTAGACAAAGCAAAGTCTGAAAGTTTGTCAATATTAAAACCAGAACATAGTGCAAGACATGGAAAATATTAAAGATACTGAAGATAAAATAAGAATGAATATTCCTAAGCAACAATGCATTTTGGGGGGTTTGGATTTACGGGTTGTGTACACTCTCAGATACACTGTACACACAGTGACCACTTTATTAGGCCTGCATGCTGCTGTAGCCCTTCCACTTCAAGGTTCACTCTGCTGTGCATTCGGAGATACTCTTCTGCACGCCACTGTTGTAACGGGTGGTTATTTGAGTTACTGTCGCCTTCCTGTCAGCTTGAACCAGTCTGGCCATTCTCCTCTGACCTCTCTCATTAACAAAGCTTTTTCACCCACAGGACTGCTTCTCACTGGATGATTTTTGGTTTTTTGCACCATTCTCTGTAAGCTCTAGAGACTGTTGTGTGTGAAAGTCCCAGGAGATCAGCAGTTTCTGAGATACTCAAACCACCGAGTCTGGCACCAACAATCATTCCATGGTCAAAGTCACTTAGATCACATTTCCTCCCCATTCTGGGGTTTGGTCTGAACCTCGTAACCAAGTCTGCATTGAGTTGCTGCCACGTGATTTGGATATCAGAATCAGGTTCACAGGCTTATGTCATGAAATGTGTAGACTTTGTGCCATCAGTACAATGCAATACATGATAAATGTTGAGGAAAAACATGAATCACTGTAAGTATATATATATATGTTACTGAATGGTTAAGTTAAAATAAGTGTAACAAGAGAAATTTTAAAAAGTAGTGTTGCCTCCCCGCCATACCAGACAGTGATGCAGCCAGTCAGAATGCCTCCACGATACAATTGCATTAATGTATAGGTGTACCTAATAAAGTGGCCTTTGAGTGCCTCAGGTATACAGAGTTATGCAACACTGGGGTTGCATTAGCTTGTGTTGGGCCAATATCCCTCTAATCCTTTCCTAGCCATTTAGCTGTCTAAACGTCTTTTAACCATTATAAATGTACCTGCCTTGACCACTTCCTCTGGCAACTCGTTCAATCTACCCACCACCTACTGTGTGGAAAACCTCAATCCCTTTAAATCTTTCACCTCTCATCTTAAACCCATGCCCTCTAATGTTAGAATCCACGATCCTGGGGGAAAAGATTAATTATTTCTCTTTATCTGTATCACTCATGATTTTATGAAGTTCTTCACTTAGGCCGGAAACAGTGTCAGCCTATCCATTCTCTCCTTATAACTTAAGTGCTCCAGTCCCATCATATCCTTCTGAATCTTTTCTGCACCTTCTCTCACTGAATCACATCCTGTATTGTTGTGGCCACAATACTCTCTAACGTAACATGCTGTTCCAGTTCCAGTACCCAAGACTCCTAACCGCGTGCCGTTTGCTTTCTTCAGCACCTTGTCTGTGTCACCTTTCTGGGAACTAGAGATCTGTACTTCTGGACCTTTCCTAGACTACAACACCCCCACCCAAGGGCCCCACCATTCACAATGTCTGCTGCCCTTTTTCAGTGGAAAACTTGTCTTCAGTCGGAAGTGCTTCAGAAATCAGAAATCTAAACTGTGCAGAACAAAGGACGTTTCAGTTGTCTGCCAGCTCGAGAGAAAAGGAAATGGCTAAACTCGAGATATAAGGAAACGTGGTGAGCTGACATTCCTTGGGACTGAAACATGAGGTGCAGAAAGTGTTGTTTTGCTGATGACAGCGGTCCTGGCGTACGTATGTAGAACTGAACTCCAGCAATCTGCCTTTGAGTGGGCGATGCTGTTCGTGCAGGTGAGAGAATTGATGAAGCCAGCATATTTACTGTCAGGAAACAAATGTTTTAATAATTGGGAATGGTCAAAGAAATTTCCTATCGAAGTACATATATGTCACCATATACAACCTGGAAATTGTTTTCTTGCAGGCATTCACAACAAAGAAATGCAATAGAATCAATGAAAAATGCCACACCCTGATGAACAACTAATGTGCAAAGGACAAACTGTGCAAATACATGAAAAGAAAAGAAAGAAAGAAAGAGAAGAGGGGAAGGGAGGAAGGAAGATGAGTCCATAAGTTGTGGAGACACAAACTATGCTATGACCGAGAGATAACTCATTTTACTGCTCGCTGTGAAGTGTCATTCAAAGTCTCCCTACTTTATCACTTAAAGCCTTACACACACCTGGGGATCCCAATACTACTTTTCTGTAATCACGTTCACTCCAGTTTTAGCTTCTCCCTCAGACTAACAGTCACCCGCTTCAGCTGCTTGGATCCAAAATTCTGGAATTGTCTAAAATTAAAATCTATCCACAAAGCTTCCATTGTCAGTTAAAATTAAAATGTTGTAAGCTTATCCTACCTACCTCTCTACTAACTCTGCCTCCTTCAAGTAACCAAGGTTATAGTAATTTTCCTCAAATCTCCTTGTGTGTGGCCCGATGTCGAATTTTACTAGAGTTCTTGTAAAGCACATTGGAATGTTCATTCCCAATATAGATTTATTTTCATTGACATTAGCCAGTCTGAAGGCTCCCGGCTGTCTGCTTGTAAAGAAAGAGCAGGTAGTATTTCTGGTCCGGGGGGGGGGGGGTTGGGGAGGAGCGTTGCCACTGAATACAGCAGGTTTTAGACATCACACACAAAATACTGGTGGAACGCAGCAGGCCAGGCAGCATCTATAGGAAGAAGTCCCCCTTTCTTTCTCCCTAGGCCTTCAGTCCCATGATCCTCTCCCTTCTCCAACTGAATACAGCAGGCTTTAGACATGGTCTGTATAGGGGGTCCAGCTGGGATGTCAATTGCTGCTAGAGTTCTGATGTGCCATTAGATGGCAGCACAGCACTGGGGACCAAGCAAATCCGTTAAACCACCATTAACACAAACATGGGATTCTGCAGATGCTGGAAATCCAGAGCAAAACACACAAAATGTCGGAGGAGCTCAGCAGACCAGGCAGCATCTCTGAAATGGATTAACTGTCAATGTTCAGAACGAGACCCTTCCTCAGGACCACCATGAACCTTCTCAAACTTGTATCTCAGTCCCGATGACAGAGCTTGACCTGAACTGTCAACTGTTTATTCTCCTCAAAGGATGCTGCCAGACAACTTGTTCTGAGGTTGTATTCCCCGAATTGCAAACCTCTCAGCTGAGGAAATATTCTCTGTCATGTCCACATAGACCAGTACAATCCACAATGATGTGCCCAACTTATTTCATCCCTTCTGCCCACATAATATCCACATGCTTCCATTTCCTGAAGTCCACGTGCCTCTTTGAGAGACTCCATCATATCTGCCTTTACCACCACCCCTGGCAGCACATTCCAGGCACCCAACACTCCCATAAACAAGAAATTCTGCAGATGCTGGAAATACAAAGCAAAACGCACAAAATGTTGAAAGAACTCAGCAAGTCAGGCAGCATCTACGGAAATGCACAGTGACAACTCGCGGATACCTCCTCTTATTTACCCCTCGATCATGTCCCCACTAAGGAGCACCAGGCCATTGTCTCCCACACCATCACTGACTTTATCTGCTCAGGGGATCTCCTATCCACTGCTACCAACCTTATAGTTCCCACACCCCGCACTTCCCGTCTCTACCTCCTACCCAAGATCCACAAACCTGCCTGTCCTGGCCGACCTATTGTCTCAGCTTGCTCCTGCCCCACCGAACTCGTTTCTGCATACCTCGACACGGTTTTATCCCCCCCTTGTTCAATCCCTTCCTACCTATGTTCATGACACTTCTTACGCTCTGAAACTTTTCGATGACCCCCACCACTCTATTTTCACCATGGATGTCCAGTCTCTATATACTTCCATCCCCCATCAGGAAGGTCTCAAAGCTCCCCGCTTCTTTTTGGATTCCAGACTTAACCAGTTCCCCTCTACCACCACTCTGCTCTGTCTAGTGGAATTAGTCCTTACTCTCAATAATTTCTCCTTTGGCTCTTCCCATTTCCTCCAAACTAAAGGTGTAGCCATGGGCACCTGTATGGGTCCTAGCTATGCCTGCCTTTTCGTTGGCTTTGTGGAACAATCTATGTTCCGTGCCTATTCTGGTATCTGTCCCCCACTTTTCCTTTGCTACATCGACGACTGCATTGGCGCTGCTTCCTGCACTGCTTCCTTCAATAACTTTGCCTCCAACTTTCACCCTGCCCTCAAGTTTACCTGGTCCATTTCCGACACCTCCCTCCCCTTTCCAGATCTTTCTGTCTCTGTCTCTGGAGACAGCTTATCTACTGATGTCTACTATAAGCCTACTGACTCTCACAGCTATCTGGACTATTCTTCCTCACCCTGTCTCTTGCAAAGATGCCATCCCCTTCTCGCAATTCCTCCGTCTCCGCCACATCTGCTCTCAGGATGAGGCTTTTCATTCCAGGACAAAGAAGATGTCCTCCTTTTTTAAAGAAAGGGGCTCCTCATCTTCCACCATCAACTCTGCTCTCAAACACATCTCTCCCATTTCACGCACATCTGCTCTTACTCCATCCTCCCGCCACTCCACTAGGAATAGGGTTCCCCTTGTCCTCACCTACCACCCCACCAGCCTCTGGGTCCAACATATTATTCTCCGTAACTTCCGCCACCTCCAACGGGATCCCACCACCAAGCACATCTTTCCCTCCCCCCCCCCGCTTTCTGCAGGGATTGCTCCCGACGCAACTCCCTTGTCCATTTGTCCCCCTCATCCCTCCCCACCGATCTCCCTCCCGGCACTTATCCTTGTAAGCGGAACAAGTGCTACACATGCCCTTACACTTCCTCCCTTACCACCATTCAGGGCCCCAGACAGTCCTTCCAGGTGAGGCACACTTCACCTGTGAGTCGGCTGGGGTGATATACTGCATCCGGTGCTCCCGATGTGGCCTTCTATATATTGGCAAGACCCGACGCAGACTGGGAGATTGTTTCGTTGAACACCTATGCTCTGTCCGCCAGAGAAAGCAAGATCTCCCAGTGAGTGGCCACACATTTTAATTCCACATCCCATTCCCATTCCCATTCTGACATGTCTATCCACGGCCTCCTCAACTGTAAAGATGAAGCCACACTCAGGTTGGAGGAACAACATCTTATATTCCGTCTGGGTAGCCTCCAACCTGATGGCATGAACATTGACTTCTCAAACTTCCGCTAATGCCCCACCTCCCCCTCGTACACCATCCGTTATTTATTTATATACACACATTCTTTTTCTCCCTCTGTCCCTGTCACTATACCCCTTGCCCATCCTCTGGGTTCCCCCCCTCCCCCTTTTCCTTCTCTCTGGGCCTCCTGTCCCATGATCCTCTTATATCCCTTTTGCCAATCACCTGTCCAGCTCTTGGCTCCATCCCTCCCCCTCCTGTCTTCTCCTATCATTTCGGATCTCCTCCTCCCCCTCCCACTTTCAAATCTCTTACTAGCTCTTCTTTCAGTTAGTCCTGACGAAGGGTCTCTGCCCAAAACGTCGACTGTACCTCTTCCTAGAGATGCTGCCTGGCCTGCTGCGTTCACCAGCAACTTTGATGTGTGTTGCTTGAAATTCCAGCATCTGCAGAATTCCTCGTGTCTACAGAAATGAACAGTTGTTTTGGGCCTAGGCCCTTCTTCAAGAGTGGAAAGGAAGGGGGAGGATGCCAGAATTAAAAAAGAGCAAAACCCAAGAAACAAAATAATGGGGTAGTGTACATGGGTTCATTGTTCATTCAGAAATCGGATGAGAAATTGGATGTTTGGTGGCAGCAGTACAGTGCAAAAACAAAAATTAGCCAAAAATTACAAAATACATGGTGGAAAAATGGTACAATATGTTGAAAAAGGTCAGCTGGAAATACTCAGCAGGTCAGCCTGGTCAAAGGCTCTGCATCTGAACTGAGGAGACAAACAGAGGTGGGCGAGGGAGTCTCTGGATAAACCTAAGACTTTTATGTCTTTGCACTGTGGTGCTGCTGCGGAACGACAACATTCACAACACACAGACTGGTGACACAATTCCTACGCGAGCAGCTTCATTCTCCTCGGAGTGCACATCCTGCACAATCGTTCATGGTTCCAGAACACATGGAAATCTCACTGAAGCCTCTGCTTTCCGAGAGGCTGAAGAGGACTGGATGATGCACATCTATACTCACGCCATTCGAGAGGTGTGTAGTAGAGAGCATCACGGCATGGTACAGAAACTGCACTGTGGCGGACGGGAAGGCTCTGCAATGGATAGTCAAAACTGTCCAATCCATCACTGGCACCAGCCTACGCATCCTCAAGGACATAGCTACAAATAGATGCTGGAAAAGGGCCAGTGATATCATGAAGGATCCCACCCACCCTGCTCATGGACTCTTTGTATCCCTGAAATGAGGGAGGAGGCTACACCAGGACCACCAGACTCAAAACAGTTACTTTCCCCAAGCAGTAAGACTGAGCAACACCTTCACCCACTAACCCACCCCACCGCACTCCGACCACCACTACTTTATCATTTCCTGTCAGATCACCTTACGTGCAGACACTCCTGTGCCTAGCTTAACTTTATAGATATACAATCAATCTCTGTATATCAGCCAGCTTATGTATTTATATTTATGCTGTTTTTTTAAAAGTGTGTTCTTTATCTTAGTGTGTGTGTTTTTTGTGTGATGCATCAGGTTTGGAGTAATAATTATTTCATTCTCCTTTACACTTGTGTACTGGAAGTAATATTAAACAATCTTGAATCATGAATTCTCCTGTGATGTCTGAACATACAATCTGTGATGCTGTAGGCACATCGCAATAACCCCAGTCACTGGCTGAAAACCAAAGAAAAGACACTGGAATTCTGAAATTAAAAAATGCTGGAAACACTTAGCAGGTTGGGCAGTATCTGTGGGGAGAGAAACTGAGTCTATGTATCGGGTGATCCACCTGTCATCAGTGTGTGTGTCAGTATGTTTGTGAGTCAGTGTGTGTAGGTGTGCGTGTCCGTGTGTATCTCAGTGTGTGTACGTTCTTATGCATGTCTGTCTGTATGTCAGTATGTCTCAGTGAGTGTGTGTGTGTATGTCTGTGTGTGAGTATAAAACCATGAGATATAAGAGCAGAATTAGGCCATTTAGCCCATCGAGACTGCTCCACATTTCATCAAGGCTGATCCAATTTTCCTCTCAACCCCAATCTCCTGCCTTTTCCCCAGATCCCTTCATGCCCTGACCAATTAAGAATCTATCAAACTCTGTCTTAAATAGACATAAAAACTTGGCCTACACAGCTGCCTTTGACGCATAATTCCACAGTATCACCACTCCCTGGCCAAAGAAATTCCTCCTCATCTCTGTTCTAAAAGAACACCCCTCTATTCTGAGGCTGTGTCCTCTGGTCTTAGACTCTCCCACCATAGGAAACATCCTCTCCACATCCACTCTATCAAGGCCTTTCACCATGGGATACGGTTCAATGAGGTCACCCCTCATTCCAGTGAATACAGGCCCAGAGCCATCAAACACTCTTCATATGACAAGCCATTCAATCCTGGAATCATTTTTGTGAACCTCCTTTGAACCTTCTCCAGTTTCAGCATGTCCTTTCTAAGATAACAGGCCCAAACCTGCTCACAATATTCCACATGAGGCCCCACCAGTGCTTTATAAAGTTTCAACTTTACATTCTTGCTCTTGTATTCTGGACCTCTTGAAATGAATGCTAACACGGCATTTACCTTCCTCACCACAGACTCAACCCAAGTCCCTAAGCACCTTAGTTTTTTTTATTTTCTCTCCATTTAGAAAATAGTCAACCCTTTTATTTTTTATACCGAAGTGCATAACCATACACTTCCTGACACTGTATTTCATCTGCCATTTCTTTGCCTATTCTGCTAATCTGTCTAAGTCCTTCTGTAGCCTCTCTACTTCTTCAAAACTACCTGCCCCTCCACCTATCTTCATAATGTCTGCAAACTTTGTAACAAAGCCATCAATTCCATCATTGACATATAACGTAAAAATAATCAGTCCCAACACCTCTAGTCACTGGCAGCTAACAAGGAAAGGTTCCCTTTATTCCCACTCTTTGCCTCCTGACAATCAGCCGCTGCTTTATCCATGCTAGAACCTTCCCTGTAATACCATGGGTACCCACCTTCCTAAGCAGCCTCGTGTGGCACCTTGTCAAAGGCCTTCTGAAGATACAAGTACACAACATCAACCGATTCTCCTTTGTTTTTCCTATGTGTGTATGTGGGCATTTGTGTGGATCTGACTGTGAATGTATGTATGTGTCTGTCTGTGTGATGCCTGTCATCAGTCTGGCAAACAGGTGTCAAACCTGAAAGGTTAACTCTCCTCAGGATTGCTTTTCCCATTCGCTGCCCGACCCATTGGGTATTGCCAGTAACGTAGACATAGAAACCTAGAAAACCTACAGAACAATACAGGCCCTTTGGCCCACAAAGCTGTGCCGAACATGTACTTACCTTAGAACTAACTAGGCTTTACCCATAGCCCTCTATTTTTCTAAGCTCCATGTATCTGTCCAGGAGTCTCTTAAAAGACCCTATTGTTTCCGCCTCCACCACCGTCACCGGCAGCCCATTCCACACACTCACCACTCTCTGCATAAAAAACTTACCCCTGACATCTCCTCTGCATCTACTTCCAAGCACCTTAAAACTATGCCCCCTTGTGTTAGCCATTTCAACCCTGTGGAAAAGCCTCTTACTATCCACACGATCAATGCCTCTTATTATCTTGTACACCTCTATCAGGTCACCTCTCATCCTCCGTTGCTCCAAGGAGAAAAGGCCGAGTTCACTCAACCTATTCTCATAAGGCATGCTCCCCAATCCAGGCAACATCCTGGTAAATCTCCTCTGCATCCTCTCTAAGGTTTCCACATCCTTCCTGTAGTGAGGCGACCAGAACTGAGCACAGTACTCCAAGTGGGGTCTGACCAGGGTCCTATGTAGCTGCAACATTACCTCTCGGCTCCTAAACTCAATCCCACGATTGATGAAGGCCAATGCACCGTACACCTTCCTAACCACAGAGTCAACCTGTGTAGCAGCTTTGAGTGTCTGATGGACTCGGACCCCAAGATCCTTCTGATCTTCCACACTGCTAAGAGTCCTACTTAATACTATATTCTGCCATCATATTTGACCTACCAAAATAAACCACCTCACACTTATCTGGGTTGAACTCCATCTGCCACTTCTCAGCCCAGTTTTGCATCCTATCAATGTTCCGTTATAACCTCTGACAGCCCTCCACACTATCCACAACACCCCCAACCTTTGTGTCATCAGTAAATTTACTAACCCATCCCTCCACTTCCTCATCCAGGTCATTTATAAAAATCACGAAGAGTAGGGGTCCCAGAACAGATCCCTGAGGCACAACACTGGTCATCTGCCTCTATGCAGAATATGACCCTTCTACACCCACACTTTGCCTTCTGTGGGCAAGCCAGTTCTGGATCCACAAAGCAATGTCCCCTTGGATCCCATGCCTCCTTACTTTCTCAATAAGCCCTGTATGGGGTACTTTATCAAATGCCTTGCTAAAATCCATATACACTACATCTACGGCTCTACCTTTATCAACGTGTTTAGTCACATCCTCAAAAAATTCAATCAGGCTCGTGAGGCACGACCTGCCTTTGACAAAGCCATTCTGACTATTCCTAATCATATTATACCTCTCCAAATGTTCATAAATCCTGCCTCTCAGGATCTTCTCCATCAACTTACCAACTGCTGAAGTAAGACTCATTGGCCTATAATTTCCTGGGCTATCCCTACTCCCTTTTTTGAATAAGGGAACAACATTCTCAACCCTCCAATCCTCCAGAACCTCTCCCATCCTCATTAATAATGCAAAGATCATTGCCAGAGGCTCAGCAATCTCCTCCCTCGCTTTCCACAGTAGCCTGGGGTACATCCCGACCGGTCCCAGTGACTTACCCAACTTGATACTTTCCAAAAGCTCCAGCACATCCTCTTCCTTAATATCTACATGCTCAAGCTTTTCAGTCCATTGCAAGTCATCCCTACAATCTTTTAGAAACATAGAAAACCTACAGCACAATACAGGTCCTTCAGCCCACAACGTTGTGCCAAACACTTCCCTACTTTAGAAATTACTAGGGTTACCCAAAGCCCTCTATTTTTCTAAGCTCCATGTACCTATCCAAAAGTCTCTTAAAAGACGCTATTGTATCTGCCTCCACCACCGTTGCCGGTAGCTCATTCCACCACTCACCACTCTCTGCGTAAAAAACTTATCCCTGCCATCTCCTCTGTACCTACTTCCAAGTGCCTTAAAACTGTGCCCTCTCATGCTAGCCATTCCAGCCTGGGAAAAAGCCTCTAGCCATACGATCAATGCCTCTTATACAACTCTGTCAGATCACCTCTCATCCTCCGTCGCCAAGATCCTTTTCTGTAGTGAATTCTGAAGCAAAGTATTCATTAAGTACCTCCGCTATTTCCTCCGGTTCCATACACACTTTTCCACTGTCACACTTGATTGGTCCTATTCTCTCAGGTCTTATCCTCTTGCTCTTCACATACTTGTGGAATGTCTTGGGGTTTTCCTTAATCCTGTCTGACAAGGCCTTCTCATGGCCCCTTCTGGCTCTCCCAATTTCATTCTTAAACTCATTCCTGCTAGCCTTATAATCTCCTAGATTCCAACCATTACCTAGTTTTTTGAACCTTTCGTAAGCTCTTCTTGGCTAGATTTACAACAGCCTTTGTACACCATGGATCTTGTACCCTACCATCCTTTCCATGTCTCATTGGAACATATCCACTCAGAACCCCACGCAAATATCCCCTGAACACTTGCCACATTTCTTCATATGTTTTCCTGAGAACATCTGTTTCCAATTTATGCTTCCAAGTTCCTGCCTGATAGCCTCATATTTCCTCTTACTCCAATTAAACTTTCTCCAAACTTGTCTGTTCCTATCTCTATCCAATGCTATGGTAAAAGAGATAGAATTGTGATCACTATCTCCAAAATAGACAATAGGTGCAGGAGTAGGCCATTCAGCCCTTCGAGCCAGCACCACCATTCACTGTGATCATGGCTGATCATCCACAATCAGTACCCTTTTCCTGCCTTCTCCCATATCCCCTCACTCTGCTATCTTTAAGAGCTCTATCTAACTCTTTCTTGAAAGAATCCAGAGAATTGTCCTCCACTGCCTTCTGAGGCAGAGCATTCCACAGAACCACAAACCTCTGTGTGAAAAAGTTTTTCCTCAACTCCATTCTAAATGGCCTATTCCTTATTCTTAAACTGTGGCCTCTGGTTCTGGACTCCCCCAACATCGGGAACACGTTTCCTGCCTCCAGTGTGTCCAATCCCTTAATAATCTTATATGTTTCAATCAGATCCCCTCTCATCCTTCTAAATTCCAGCGTATACAACCCCAGTTGCTCCAATCTTTCAACATATTACATTCCCGTCATCCCGGGAATTAACCTTGTGAACCTACGCTGTACTCCCTCAATAGCTAGAATGTCCTTCCTCAAATTTGGAGACCAAAACTGTCCACAATACTCCAGGTGTGGTCTCACCAGGGCCCTGTACAACTGCAGAAGGACCTCTTTGCTCCTATACTCAACTCCCCTTGTTATGAAGGCCAACATGCCATTAGCTTTCTTCACTGCCTGCTGTACTTGCATGCTTACTTTCAGTGACTGATGAACAAGGACACTTCTGAGAGATCTGACATCTGACCAGGTTCATTTCCCAATACCAGTTCAAGTACAGCCTCTCCTCTTGTAGCTTACCTACATATTGTGTCAAGAAACCTTCCTGAACACACCTAACAAACTCCACTCCATCTAAATCCCTCACTCTAGGGAGATGCCAATCAATATTTGGGAAATTAAAATCTCCCACCATGACAACCCTGTTACTATTACTCCTTTCCAGAATCTGTCGCCCTATCTGCTCCTCGATGTCCCAGTTACTATTGGGTGGTCTATAAAAAAAAAAACACCCTGTAGAGTTATTGACCCCTTCCTATTCCTAACTTCCACCCACAGTGACTCCGTAGACAACCCCTCCATGACTTCCTCCTTTCCTGTAGCCGTGACACTATCTCTGATCAACAGTGCTACGCCCCCACCTCTTTTGCCTCCCTCCCTGTCCTTTCTGAAACATCTAAAGCTTGGCACTCGAAGTAACCATTCCTGCCCCTGTACCATCCAAGTCTCTGTAATGGCCACAACATCATTGCTCCCTTTATTCATAATACTCCTTGCATTAAAATAGACACATCTCAAACCAACGGTCTGAGTGCGCCCTTCTCTATCACCTGCCTATCCTCCCTTTCGCACTGTCTCCAAGCTTCCTCTATTTTGTGAGCCAACCTCCCTTTCCTCTGTCACTTCAGTTCGGTTCCCACCCCCCAGCAATTCTAGTTTAAACTCTCCCCATAGACTTAGCAAACCTTCCCGCCAAGATATTGGTTTGGTCCCCCTGGGATTCAAGTGCAACCCGTCCCTTTTTAAGGAATGAGGTCTCGGTGACCATTTGTCTGTCCCCTGGCCCACGTTGTGCACCATTCTGGGACAGAGCGGCTATGGAGCGGCGGCAGGTGGCTTGGGGCGAGTCTTCGGCGCCAGTGTGATCGGAGCCGCCTCCCGCTCGGGGTGGGGGGGGGGGCGTGTGGTGAGAGCTCGCCCGCCTTGCGGCAGCGAACTGACCAAGACCATGTCCGGGACGCGCCGGCATCTGCTGGACCTCGCCAAGCTGTCGGCATTCGCTCTCTTAACTCTGACTGCCACCCCTGAGGAGGTGAGAGGGAGGAACATTTCGCGCATCCGCCCGGGGACCCGGTGTTGGTACCTGACGCTGCGAATCGCTGATCAACTTTGGTGGCGAAGTTTTTATTCGCGGAAAGTTTGGCTTGTAGACTTCAGACGCCGGAGAATTCCGATCTGGGTTTAAATCTGTTAACGCTGAGAACTTGGGCGTCGGTGGGTTACAGTGCGAGGGTCCAATGTCGCCCCGTTGCCAGGGCGCTTCTCGCAGACACAGCCGAACCGCGGCCGCTCTTCGCGCTCCTGTTTGATGGGACCTCGCTTGAGCTTCAGCCGAGAACAAGTGGGCACTCGGATCGTGGGGAGAGCCCGTTCAGATGGTCAGCACTGGTTTCGTGCCCATCCCGGTTTCGCAGGTGTAAATCTGACCGCCTGGATCCGTCACGGAAACGGCGGGCTCTTCATCCCCAAGCTCGGCAGGCGTGGGGTTGGCTCGGTATTCCAGTCCGGGCCACGGACAACGCTGGGTTTCGTGGGTTTTACTCGCGTGCCGGCCACATCATCCACTGGGATAACCCCCGGGTGGGGGGGGGGACCCAACATTAGTGGGCGCAGGTTTATTGAAAAGATTAAACACAAAATACTCTGCAGATGCTGGGGTCGGGTCAAAGCAACATTCACAACACGATGGAGGAACTCAGCAGGTCGGGCAGCATCCGTGGAAACGATCTGTCAACGTTTCGTGCCGGAACCCTTCCGGAGTTCCTCCAGCGTGCTGTGAGTGTTGCTTATTGGAAAGATTAAAGTGCCGTGTTACTCACAGAGGACGGTGGGCCGTAGATACAGGTGTAATTACGACGATTAAAAGACATTTGCGCAGGTACATGGGGTGGGGTCAAATCCGGGCAAATTGGACTGGCACAGTAGCGTACGGTTAGCACGACCTTGTTACTGCTCGGGCTGACGGAGTTGGAAGTTCAGTTCCAACATATAACAGCAGGTATAACTACAATGTTTAAAAGACACTTGGGAAAGTATGCTGAGAGGAAACGTTACGCTCGGGTGGGCCAAATGCGGGCAAATGGGGCTCGTTCAGATAGGTACATTGGTTAGAATGGACCGGTTGGCTCTATGAAAACAAAATCATCCTCGTTCAGTTGGTGGGCGCGGGAGCCTGGTCCACACGATACTGGTTCACAGCCAATCTGCTGAGAGATTTGTTTAGAAAGGGGATAGTTCAGAAACAAAAGTACAGATTCTAGAAACAAACTTCTGCAAACACTCGGCGGGTCAGGCAGCATCTGCAGAAATGGGAAGAGTTAATACTTCAAGTCCTGTCATAATGAAGGGTCTTTAACTTGAAACATTGATTCTGTGTCTATCTCCGCAGTTGCTGACTGACCCGCTTTGTGTTTGCAGTACGTTCTATTCCTGGTGTTATGTTGGTTGACAGCATGTCGGACGATGGCAGGAAATCTGCGAGGGAGAGTTTGTAAATGGAAAAGTCGTTCCGCTCTCCCGACCTCGGGGCTCCAGCTGCACTGCTACAAGTAGTCAAGTAGTCATCATTCCTTGGTTGCAGTGAATGGCCACGGAGCGTCGCAGAACCGCCTTCCAGGCTGTTGGATCTCACTGTAGATCTATCCGCCCAGTCCGCTAGAGCTGAACTGGCATGCTAGGACAGGCCTGTCCCTATCTCACTGGGGTGTAAGGCCCTCCGGTTACCCTCGCCTGGTTTAGCCCGCTTGATTTGGAAAGGGTGCAGGGCGCTGGGTTTCAGACTTCCAGATTATTGTGATCTCTTCTGGGGAAGGTATGACCTGTTCAAAAAGGAAGGGTTACACCTGAGCCCGAGGGGGAGGGCTGCAATATCTTTGAGGGCGGGTTTGTTAGAGGTGGTCGGGAGGATATCAACTAATTTAGGGGAGAGTTGGGAACTGGAGCGATAGTGTTGATGACGGGACTGCTTATATACAAGTCCGTGCATTGTATAGTGAGTCTGTGAGGAAGGACAGGCAGATTATTGGAAAGAATTGCTGTCAGCGGTCTGAGCTGAAATGTAACATGGAGGGCAAAATCGAAAAGGGTGATGAATACAGGACTGACGGTGTTATGTTTGAATGCACACAGTATATGGAATAAGGTAGTACAGTTAGAGACTGACAGGTGTGTTGTGGCTGAAAGAAGGTTATAGTTGTGAGCATTCAAGGATACATCTTATATGGAAAGGACAGGCAGGTAGGCAGAGGGGCGGGATTGCTCTGTTGATAAAATATGAAACCAAATCCTTAAAAAGAGGAGACATAGGATCAGAGGATGTAGAATCCTTGAGGATAGAGTTAATAAATCACAATGGTAAAAAGACACTGATAGATGTTATATGCAGGCGTCTTAACAGAAGACATGATATAAATTGCAACGGGAGATAGAAAAGGCATGTAAGGCAATGTTATGATACTCATGAGGAATTTCAATATGCAGGAAGACTGGGAGAATCAGGTTGGTCCTGGATCCCAAGAGGGGGAATTTGTAGAACGCCTACAAGATGGCTTTAATCAGCTTGTGGTTGAGTCCACTATGGGATCAACTCTTCTGGATTGTGTGTTGTGTAATGAACCAGATTTGAATAGGGAGCTTAAGGTAACGGAACTCTTAGGATTTAATGATCATAATATGATAGAATTTACCCTGCAATTTGAGCGGGAGAAGATAAAATCAGAGGAGAGAAGATGAGGGATTACATCAGAGAGGAGCTTACCACGTTGACTGGAAGGGGACACTATTAGGAATGATGACAGATCAGCATGACTGGAGTTTCTGTAGGGCATTTAGGTGCGAGATAAATTCATCCCAAAGATGAAGAAATATTCTAAAGGGAGGATGAGGCAACCATGGGTGAGAGGGTAAGTCAAAGCAAAACAGAGAGTATATAATGTAACAAAAATAATGGGAAGTTCGAGGGTTGGGAAGCTTTTAAAAACCAACTGAAGGCCACTAAAAAGCCATGAGGAGAGAAAAGATGAAATATGAAGGTAATTTAGCCAATAATATCAAAAGGGATATCAAATCTTTTTTTACAGATTTATAAAGAGTAAAAGAGGTGAGAGTGGATATTGGACCACTGGAAAAATTACACTGTGGAAGTAGTAATGGGGGACAAAGAAATGGCGAATGAACTTAACAAGGATTTTGCATCAGTCTTCACTAATGCAAGAAATTCGGTAGTGTCAGAGGACAGAAATGAGTGCAGTTGTTATTGCCAAAGGGAAAGCACTTGGGAAGCTGAAAGATCTGAAGGTAGATAATCACTTGGACCTCACGGACTACACCCCAGGATTCTGAAAGAGGTAGCTACAGAAATTGTGGAGACATTAGTAATAATCTTTGAAGAATCACTTTGGAATGCTTTTGGAGGACTGGAAAATTGTAAATATCACTATATTCTTTAAGGGAGGAGGCAGAAGAAAAGGAAATTGTAGTCCAGATAACCTGACCAGTGGTTGGGAAGATGATGGACTCCATTATTAAGGGTGATGTATCGGGGTAGTTAGAAGCACATGATAAAATAGGTCAGGGTCAGCATGGTCTCCTTAAGGGAAAGTCTTTTCTGACATACCTGTTAAAGTTCTTTGAGGAGATAACAGGGAGGATAGACAAAGGAGAGTCGGCGAATGTTGGTTACTTAGATTTTCAAAAGACCTTTGACAAGGTGCAGCAAATGAGGCTGCTGAACAAGATAAGAGGCCATGGTGTTACAGGAAAGGTACTAGCATGGAGAGAAGATTGGCTGACTGGCAGGAGGCAAAGGATGGGAATAAAGGGGCCCTACTCTGGTTGGCTAACTATGACTACCAGTGTTCCGCTGGGGCCGTTTTTTTCAGTTACATGTCGACGATTTGGATGATGGAATTGGTGGCTTCGTGGCCACGTTCTGGGCAAAGATACATGAACAGACAGGTTGTGCTGAGGAAGCAGGGAGTCTGCAGAAGGACTTGGACAGATTGAGAGAATTAGCAAAGAAGTGGCAGATGGAATATAGTGTAGGGAAGTTCATGGTCATGCACCTTGTTAGAAGGAATAAAGGCATACACAGTTTTGTAGACAGGGAGAAAATTCGGAAGTCAGAGGCGCTAAAACGAGTCCTTGTGCAGAATTCCTTAAAGGTTAACTTGCAGGCTGAGTCGGTGGTAAGGAAGGTAAATGCAATGCTAGCATTCGCTTTGAGAGGACTAGAATGTAGAGCAAGGATGTGACACCGAGGCTTTATAAGACATTGGTAAGACCGTACTTGGACTATCGTGAGCAGTCTGGGGCTACTTATCTAAGAAAAGATGTGCTTGCTTGGAGATGGTCCAGAGGAGGTTCTCAGGAATGAAAGGGTTAACGTATGAGGAGCGTTTAATGGCTCTGGGCCTGTACTCGCTGAAGTACAGGCCCAGAGCCCAGATTGGGGGGGGGGTGGTGGTTTGGGGAAGATTTCTCATTGAAACCCATCGGATATTGAAAGATCTAGATAGAGTAGATGTGAAGAGAATGTTTCCTGTAGCGGGGGAGTCTATGACCAGAGGACACAGCCTCAGAACAGAGGGACGTCCGTTTAGAACAGAGATGAGGAGGAATGTCTTTAGCCAGAAAGTGGTGAATCTGTGGAATTCATTCCCACAGACGGCTGTGGAGGCCGTCATTGGGTATATTTATTGCTGAGGTTTATAAGTTCTTAATTTAGTAAGGGTATCAAAGGTTATGGGAAGAAGGCGGGAGAATGCGATCAAGAGGAAAAATAAATCACCCATTATGCAATGGCGAGGCAGCCGTGATGGGCCGAACGGCCTAATTCCGCTCCTACATCTTATGGTCTTATGGTGGCATTACAAGCCCGTGTGCCTTCGATTAGTACCCTCGGTCTGGGGAGAGGAGACGGGAGGAACAGAAGGCGGCCGTGCAAACCGAGCGCCGGTGACGGATTTGACATTTACAGCTCTGATTTAACAGGATTTCAGACTGAATTGGGAACCTTGAACTGTTTAAACAAGAAGTGACGCCTGTAACTCCGAGTTGATCTTTGCTCGGGTGAATTCTGTTCCACACACACGGGGAACAGCAAACAGGCCGGAATTCAGAGGCTCCGGGATCTTAACGCAGAATGGTAGGCGCGCATGGCTGGAATATAATGGAGGGGTTCAGGTGGGTTTAAAGAGTAATATTGAATCTGAAGCCTCGATTTTCCGACTTTTCTCCTCTCTTGCCTACCACCTCTCCCATGGTCCACTCTGCTACCCTATCACATTCTATCTTTCCATTATCGCCTCACTTCATCCCCACCTGCCTTCACCTATCTCCTGTCCTTTCTCCTCACCCCAGCTTCTTATTCTGGCGTCTTCCCGCTTCCTTTCCAGCCCTGATGAAGGATCTCAACATAAACATCCACCAGCCGACCTCCTCCAGCATTATGTTTGTGTTGGTCCTTGATCCGAACCTCAATCACTATCTCCCGGCCACTTCCCATATCAGTGTCGGGATCACAGCCAGTGCGCCGCGGTCAGATTCAGGTCCTGTTTTGGGGGGATATGATTGGGATCTTCCTTATTCAGCGCCGGTAGAATGCGTCGGACCCTGTTGCCGTGAGTATTTGGATCAGAAGCAATGGCCAGGGCACCATTGTGTGTCTTCCATCAGGCCATATACTAAAAGACAAAGGAGCAGAATTAAGCCATTCGGCCCATATATTCTGCACCGCCATCCCACCATCTCGATCCCATTCTCCTATCTTCTCCCTGCAACCTTTGAAACCCTGACTAATCAAGAATCTGTCAACCTCCGCTTTAAATATACTCAATGACTTAACATCCACAGATTAACTGTCCTCTAACTAAAGAAATTCCTCCTCATCTCTGTTCTAAATGGACGTTCCTCTATTCTGAGGCTGTGCCCTCTGGTCCCAGACTATAGGAAGCATCTTCTCTACATCCATTCTATCCCGGCCTTTCAATATTCAATAGGTTTCAATGAGATCTCCCTCATTCTTCGAAACTCCAGCGAGAACAGGCCCAGAGCCGTCAAACGCTCCTCGTACGTTAACCCCTGCATTCTTGTGAACCTCCTCCGGAATTTCTCCATTAGCACGTTTCTTTTCTTAGATAAGGGAATCACCGAACGGGCAACTTCGCGGAATTAACAGCTCTGTGTGTGTGTGTGTGTGTGTGTGTGTTGGGGGGTGGGTGGGGGTGTAGTTCACGCGAGAAATTGGTTCCAGAGCGGAGTCCAGGGATCTCGGGGACGGCCACATTGTTTTCCTGCAGCTGGGAGTCGAGATGTTTCTGCCGAAGAGTCCGGGGCACATCCCGCGGGAGCCCGCGGTGTGATATATTGAGGGACGCTGTTTTATTCTGACCCATTTCCCGGCTCTGAGGTAATGCGAGGACCCGGTGTTGAGCACTCCGGGAGCCCGCTGTTGACACGGAGAGTCGGTCCGTACGAGGACAACTTAGCTCGGTACAAACTCCCACCGGAGCCGGGACACGATTCCTCTTCACGGCGCCTCTCTCGTTTTTCTGCAGGCTGCTTCCGACGCGCTGTTCGAAGACACGGTTCAGAGGTGGTGGCAATACCGCAACGAGTGTCTGGAGAACATGCTGTACCAGGAGAATCGGTTAACAGGTACTTTACCCTGCCACATCCACAGTCAGCAGGTGGGGAAGAAGCTGTTCCTGAATCGCCCAGTGTGTCTTCGCTCTCCTGAACCTCCCCCTCGTCTCGGTTCCATGTGTACATCCCTCTATTCTGAGACAGTGTCTTCTGGACCTAAACTCCCACTATAGGAAATAGCCTCTTCACATCCACCCTATCTGGGCTTTTGAACATTCGATGGATTTCAGTGAGATTCCCCCCCCCCCTTCTAAACTCGGGCGAGTACAGGCCCGACGCTGTCAAACGCTCCCCTATGTTAACCCTTTCATTCCCGGTATTCCGGTGACGGTCATTTGGACCCGCTCCAATGCCAGCACATCTTCAGATCAGGGCCTGAAGCTGTTCACGGTGCTCCAAGTGTGCGGCTGACCAATGCCTCACCAACTCAACCAGCATTAACCCCTAGGGTGAACTTGCACGACAACTCCCAAGTCCCTTTGTACCTCTGATTTCTGAATTTCTGTCCCGTTTAGAAAATAGTCTGCACCTTTATTTCTTCTACCAAAGTGTACAGCCATACATTCCCTACATAATATTCCATCTGCCCATTCCCCCAATCTGTCTACGTTGTTATGCAGACACCCCGCCTCCTCAACACCATCTGCCACCCCCCCCCCACCTATCTTTGTATCTGCAAACTTGGTCACAAAGCCATCAATTCCATCATCCTAATGTGAAAGTATGCGGTCCCAATGCTGACCCCTGCAGAACACCACTAGTCACCGGCAGCCAACCAGAGTAGGCCCCCTTTGTTCCCACTCTGTGCTTCCTGCCGGTCAGCCAGTCTTCTAGCCACGCCAGTATCTTTCCTGTAATGCCATAAGATTTTATCTTGTTTAGCAGCTTCATGTGTAACACCTTGAAGAAGGCACGATCGGGTTCTCGATAGTGAGGGTCCTTGCTGATTGATGCCACCTTCTTGACACACTGCCTCTTGAAGACGCCCTCAATGAGGGGAGGGAGGGCTGTGCCTTTGATCGAGAGTCTGAGTCTATAACCCTAGTGTTTAACGTATGATACAAACCAAAGGGCCATCCCTTCTTGTCACCGCTCCAAGCCCACTGCCAACGTCCAGGGTGCCGACTTACCATAGGGATTGAAACATCAAGTCCTAGCAGCTCTACTAGGATTGTCGTGGTCCGGGCCGTGAAATCCGCATTTCGGTTCACGGTCCGGTTCATGAATCCTTATTCCGGGTTTTCCTGCTTTCCCTTGTTCCATTGGGCGCCTTAATTCTCGTTGTGGGCCGGCATGTAAATACCTCACAAACCAGATATTCCCTGCTGGACTGTTCCCTTCCCCTCCCAATCCGAATCCTCGGTAGTCATCCCGGTCCTGCGAGGGCCTATCCGAGCCGAGTCCAGCCCTGGAGATTCCTCGCCCAGTCCTGGAGTTCCCTTGTCCAGTCCAAGTCAAGGCTTTGTGTTCTCGTCCTGTGCAGGAGTTCCACGTCCAGTCCTGTAGCCACGTCTTGTCCTCGCCGTGATCCGGGGTCCGAGCCCGAGTCAAGACCCAGGTTCCGGCTCCCCGTCCAGTCTCCGGCTCGGAGCCCTAGCCCAGGCTCCTAGTTCCAAGTTCCTTGTCCTGGTCCCGCTTTCCTAGTCTTAGTCCTACCCAGGCCCGGTGTCCTTGTCCAGCGTCGTTTCTTCCTGACTCCCCTTGCTTTCTTGATAATCCTTGTCCTGTCCCTGGTACTTCAGTGTCTGTGTGTTGCATTTGGGTCTGCTCCCAACGCCCCCGTATGACAGAGGTGAACCCCCAGCAGATCTCAATTCATAATTCCAAGGTGAGGGAGGGGTAGTCATTTAAATCTGGCTGTGTAGAATCTTCTTGTGGGGAGGGTGAATCTCTAGAATTCTTTACTCTAGAGGGGGTTGGTGTCAGGAAATGTAGAGGAGGCTTAACTCAAAAGCAGAAGAGTGGAGATGATGTTGCAGTAAATGATAACTTTAATAGTAGACAGCAAAATAACAAGCCACAATGGGCCGCACACCGAGAGGGAACAAAAACTCAACAGGGAGGGTGGCAGCGAGGGGCTACTGGCTGAGGCGAACTGGTTTGATGAGTGAACAAGGGCCGTGGATGAGAACTGGGTTAAATAGGCTGCAGGCGATGAGTCTGGAATAAGTGGCGGGTGAATCTTGGCTGGGTGGAGACTGCTTGTGCAGGGTGGGAGGTGTCAGTGGGAGCAGGCCTGACAGGTGGGTAAACTGAAGATACATGTTTGAAAGATGAGGGAGAGGAGGGATGGAACCAAGGCAGATCAGCCATGATGATGGGTCAGGCTGGATGGGCCGAGTGGCCTACACTCCACTGCGACTTGCTTGTGTTCTTGCCCTCATACTCTACACCCTAGTAACATCCTGGGTGGTTACACTGTGTGACAGAAAGAGCAGCTGGGATTTCAGCAACATCTCATTTTCCATCTAGGTAGCTTCCAACCTGATGGCATGAATATTGACCGCTACAACTTCCTGTAATAGTTCCCCTCCCTCTTCCCTCTTCTTCATTTCCCCACTCTGGCCTCTTTACCTCTTTTCCTCACCTGCCTATCACTGTTACCTAGTCCCTCTCCTCTCTCCCTTCCTCTCCTATCAGATTCCTCCTTGTTCAGCCCTTTACACCTTACACCTATCACCTCTCAGCTTCTTTCTTCATCTCTCCTCCCCCACCCGCTGGGCTTCACCAATCACCTTCCAGCTTGTCCTCCTTCCTCTCCCCAACATCCTTATTCTGGAATCTTCCCTCTTCTTTCCTGTGCTGATGAAGGGTCTCAGCCCAAAACATCATCTGTTCTTTTTATTTCCATAGATGCTGCCTGACCTGCTGAGTTCCCCCAGCATTTTGTGTGCGTGGCTCCGGATTTCCAGCATCCGCAGAATCTCTTGAGTTTCTGTGGGGATTTTCTTCTGCGATTGATCGTTACCTGCTTTGTGCTTTCCTCAGGTGTCTTCTGTCCCCGCTCCTTTGACATGCACATCTGCTGGCCGGACGGCTTACCTGGGACCCAGGTGAACGTTTCCTGCCCCTGGTACATCCCGTGGATCGACAGAGGTATTTGTTGGACGGTATCCCACCTCCCAGAGACTCTGTGGGACAGGGAACTTACTTCTCCACAGGTTTGGGGTTGCGAAACTGCAGTCTCTGGTCAGACCACACCTGGAGTCTTCAGCCCCTTATCAAAGAATAGATTTGCCAGCTTTGGAGAGGGTCCAGACAAGGTTTACGAGAATTATTCCAAAATCAAAAGGGCTAATGTACGAGGAGCATTCAATAGCTCAGGGCCTGTACTCGTCAGAGTTTAGAAAAATGAGGGGGGATCTCATTGAAACCTATCGAATATTGAAAGGACCAGATAGAGTGGATGGAGAGAGGCTGTTTCCTATAGTGAGGGAGTCTAGGACCAGAGGCACAGCCTCAGAATATAGGGACAGCCATTTAGAACAGAGATGAGAAGGAATTTTTTAGCCAGAGGGTGGTGAATCTGTGGAATTCATTGCCACGGGGCAGTGAAGGCTAAGTCGCTGGGTATATTTAAAGTGGAGCCTGATTAGTCACGGTAACAAAGGTTACGGGGAGAAGGCAGGAGAATAGGGTTGAGTGGAATACTAAATGAGCCATGATGGAATCATAGAGCGGACTTGATGGGCCAAGTGGCCTAATTCTGGTCCAATGTCTTATAGTTTTAAGGTCTCTTTCATCTCGAGACAGATAATCAGCTTCAAACTGACTTTCTGCTTAGTGAGACAGTCTGTCAGAGTTAACCCCTTACACTGTCTCTACAGTGACAAGGCAAGTAATAAATAATTAGGGAAAAAGTACTTTTCCCAGTGGCAGAGATGAGAACAGTGAATAAGACCATAATACATAGGATCAGAATTAGGCCATTCAGCCCATTGAGTCTGCTGTACTGTTCCATCGTGGCTGATCCCGGATCCCACTCAACCCCATACACCTGCCTTCTCGCCATATCCTTTGATGCCCTGACCGATCAGGAAACGATCAACTTACACCTTAAATACACGCACAGACTTGGCCTCCACCACAGTCTGTTACTGTTGTTTCATGGGGCACAGGTGGCATCTTTAGTTAAATAAGGATATTAGCATGTTGGAAACAATTCATTGGTTTACTGAACACACAAAATGCTGGAGGAACTTAACAGGTCAGCCAGCATCTAAGAAGGGGAATGGACAGTCAACATTTCGGGCTGAGACCCTTCATCAGAATTCTGGCTTCTGCCCCCCTTCTTTCAGGCTCTGATTAAGGGCTTTGGCTTCAAATGTTGGCTTTTTATTCCCCTCCAGCGTTCCCCCAGCGTTTTGTGTGTGTTGCTCTGAATTTACAGCATCGGCACAATCTCTGGTGTCCCGGTGGTTTACTGTGATGGGGAGGTTATCAGGTGAGGAAAGACTTATCTTTCTAGAGTTCCGAAGAGAACAAGGGACTTCACTGAAACATTTCAGATCAGAGGGATACTGACAGGGAAATGTCTCCTCTTGTAGGAGAGTCTAGAAAAAGGAGGTGACTATTTAAGAATAGGAGGTTTCAAATTTAAGTCAGATGAGAAGTATAGTTTTCACTTTCATGGGTCTTTGTAACAATCTCCTCAAAGGGTTGGGGGTGTTTGGAATATTCTTCTCAAAAGATTGTGGGTCTTTAGTGCTTTTGAATATTTGAAAGACAGAGATAGTCAGTTTCTTAAGGTTGAGCTGTTACTGGGGATTGGGGGAATGTGGAAGAAGGGTTACAATCATCTTGTTGAATGTGGGAGCAGCTTTAAGGGTCCAAGTGGCTCCTGATTCATGAACTGGTAAAACATAGAAACATAAAAAACTTACAGCACAATACAGGCCCTTCGGCCCACAAAGCTGTGCTGAACATGTCCTTACTTTAGAAATTACCTAGGGTTACCCATAGCCCTCCATTTTTCTAACGTCCATGTACCTATCCAAAAGTCTCTTAAAAGACCCTATCATATCCGCCTCCACCACCATCACCAGCAGCCTATTCCACGCACTCACCACTCTGCGTAAAAAATTTAACCCTAACATCTCCTCCTCTGTACCTACTTCCAAGCACCTTAAAATTGTGCTCTCTTGTTTTAGCCATTTCAGACCTGGGAAAAAGCACCTGACTATCCACACGATCAATGCCTCTCATCATCTTATACACCTCTATCAGGTCACCTCTCATCCTCCGTTGCTGCTAGGAGAAAAGTCCAAATTCACTCAACCTATTCTCATAAGGCATGCTCCCCAATTCAGGCAACATCCTTGTAAATCTCCTCTACACCCTTTCTATAGTTTCCACATCCTTCCTGTAGTGAGGTTACCAGAACTGAGCACAGTACACCAAGTGGGGTCTGACCAGCTGTAACATTACCTCTCAGCTCTTAAACTCAATCCCACGGTTGATGAAGGTCAATGCACTGTATGCCTTCTTAACCACAGAGTCAACCTGTGCAGCAGCTTTGAGTGTCCTATGGACTCGGACCCCAAGATCCCTCTGATCCTCCACACTGCCAAGAGTCTTACCATTAATATTATATTCTGCCATCATATTTGACCTACCAAAATGAACCACCTCACACTTACCATAGAAACCATAGAAACTACAGCACAGAAACAGGCCTTTTGGCCCTTCTTGGCTGTTCCAAACCATTTTCTGCCTAGTCCCACTGACCTGCACACGGACCATATCCCTCCATACACCTCCCATCCATGTATCTGTCCAATTTATTCTTAAATGTTAAAAAAAACCCCGCATTTACCACCTCGTCTGGCAGCTCATTCCATACTCCCACCACAATCTGTGTGAAGAAGCCCCCTCTAATGTTCCTTTTAAACTTTTCCCCCCTCACCCTAAACCCATGTCCTCTGGTTTTTTTCTCCCCTTGCCTCAGTGGAAAAAGCCTGCTTGCATTCACTCTATCTATACCCATCATAATTTTATATTCCTCTATCAAATCTCCCCTCATTCTTCTACGCTCCAGGGAATAAAGTCCCAAACTATTCAACCCTTCTCTGTAACTGAGTTTCTCAAGTCCCGGCAACATCCTTGTAAACCTCTGCACTCTTTCAACCTTATTTATATCCTTCCTGTAATTTGGTGACCAAAACTTATCAGGGTTGAACTCCATCTGCCACTTCTCAGGCCAGTTTTGCATCCTGTCGATGTCCCGCTGTAACCTCTGACAGCCCTCCACACTATCCACAACACCCCCAACCTTTGTGTCATCAGCAAATTTACTAACCCATCCCTCCACTTCCTCATCCAGGTTATTTATAAAAATTACGAAGAGAAGGGGTCCCAGAACAGATCCCTGAGGCACACCACTGGTCACTGACCTCCATACAGAATATGACCCGTCTACAATGACTCTTTGCCTTCTGTGAACAAGCCAGTTCTGGATCCACAAAGCAAGGTCCCCTTGGATCTCATGCCTCCTTACTTTCTCAATACGCCTTGCACGGGGTACTTTATCAAATGCCTTGCTAAAATCCATATACAGAACATCTGCTGTTCTACCTTCATCAACGTATTTAGTCACATCCTCAAAAAATTCAATCAGGCTCGTAAGGCACAGCCTGCTTTTGATAAAGCCTTGCTGAATATTCTTTATCATATTATGCCTCTCTAAATGTTCATAAATTCTGTCTCTCAAGATCTTCTCCATCAACTTACCAACCACGGAAGTAAGACTCACTGGTCTATAATTTCCTGGGCTGTCTCTACTCCCTTTCTTGAATAAGGAAACAACATCTGCAACCCTCCAATCCTCTGGAACCTCTCCCGTCTCCATTGATGATGCAAAGATCATTGCCAGAGGCTCATCAATCTCCTCTCTCACTTCCCACAGTAGCCTGGTGTACATCCTGTCTGGTCCCAGTGACTTATCCAACTTGATGCTTTCCAAAAGCTCCAGCACATCCTCTTTCTTAATGAATCTCATAGAATTTTTTGAGGATGTAACTAGTAGAGTGGATAGGGGAGAACCAGTGGATGTGGTATATTTGGATTTTCAAAAGGCTTTTGACGAGGTCCCACACAGGAGATTAGTGTGCAAACTTAAAGCACACGGTATTGGGGGTAAGGTATTGATGTGGATAGAGCATTGGTTAGCAGACAGGAAGCAAAGAGTGGGAATAAACGGGAGCTTTTCAGAATGGCAGGCAGTGACTAGTGGGGTACCGCAAGGCTCAGTGCTGGGACCCCAGTTGTTTACAATATATATTGATGACTTGGATGAGGGAATTAAATGCAGCATCTCCAAGTTTGCGGATGACACGAAGCTGGGCAGCAGTGTTAGCAGTGAGGAGGATGCTAAGAGGATGCAGGGTGACTTGGATAGGTTGGGTGAGTGGGCAAATTCATGGCAGATGCAATTTAATGTGGATAAATGTGAAGTTATCCACTTTGGTGGCAAAAATAGGAAAACAGATTATTATCTGAATGGTGGCCGATTAGGAAAAGGGGAGGTGCAACGAGACCTGGGTGTCATTATACACCAGTCATTGAAAGTGGGCATGCAGGTACAGCAGGCGGTGAAAAAGGCGAATGGTATGCTGGCATTTATAGTGAGAGGATTCGAGTACAGGAGCAGGGAGGTACTACTGCAGTTGTACAAGGCCTTGGTGAGACCACACCTGGAGTATTGTGTGCAGTTTTGGTCCCCTAATCTGAGGAAAGACATCTTTGCCATAGAGGGAGTACAAAGAAGGTTCACCAGATTGATTCCTGGGATGGCAGGACTTTCATATGAAGAAAGACTGGATGAACTGGGCTTGTACTCGTTGGAATTTAGAAGATTGAGGGGGGATCTGATTGAAACGTATAAAATCCTAAAGGGATTGGACAGGCTAGATGCAGGAAGATTGTTCCCGAAGTTGGGGAAGTCCAGAACGAGGGGTCACAGTTTGAGGATAAAGGGGAAGCCTTTTAGGACTGAGATTAGGAAAAACTTCTTCACACAGAGAGTGGTGAATCTGTGGAATTCTCTGCCACAGGAAACAGTTGAGGCCAGTTCATTGGCTATATTTAAGAGGGAGTTAGATATAGCCCTTGTGGCTACGGGGATCAGGGGGTATGGAGGGAAGGCTGGTGCAGGGTTCTGAGTTGGATGATCAGCCATGATCATAATAAATGGCGGTGCAGGCTCGAAGGGCCGAATGGCCTACTCCTGCACCTATTTTCTATGTTTCTATGTTTCTATGTCTATATGTTCAAGCTTTTCAGTCTGCTGTAAGGCATCACTACGATCATCAAGATCCTTTTCCATAGTGAATACTGAAGCAAAGTATTTGCTATCTCCTCTGGTTCCATACAGAATTTTCCACTGTCACACTTGATTGGTCCTATTCTCTCATGTCTTATCCTCTTGTTCTTCGCATACTTGAAGAATGCCTTGGGGTTTTCTGTAATCCTGCTTGCCAAGGTCTTCTCATGGCCCCTTCTGGCTCTCCTAATTTCATTCTTAAGCTCCTTCTTGCTAGCCTTATAATCTTCTAGATCTCTATCATTACCTAGTTTTTTGAACGCTCTGTCCGCCAGAGAAAGCAGGATCTCCCAGTGGCCACACATTTTAATTCCACATCCCATTCCCATTCTGACATGTCTATCCACGGCCTCCTCTACTGTAAAGATGAAGTCACACTCAGGTTGGAGGAACAACACCTTATATTCCGTCTGGGTAGCCTCCAACCTGATGGCATGAACATTGACTTCTCTAACTTCCGCTAGGCCCCACCTCCCCCTCGTACCCCAGCTGTGACTCATTTTTATGCACACTTTCTTTCTCTCACTCTCCTTTTTCTCCCTCTGTCCCTCTGAATATACCTCTTGCCCATCCTCTGGGTCAACCCCCCCCCCCTTGTCTTTCTTCCCGGACCTCCTGTCCCATGATCCTCTCGTATCCCTTTTGCCTATCACCTGTCTAGCTCTCGGCTCCATCCCTCCCCCTCCTGTCTTCTCCTATCATTTTGCATCTCCCCCTCCCCCTCCAGCTTTCAAATCCCTTACTCACTCTTCCTTCAGTTAGTCCTGACGAAGGGTCTCGGCCTGAAACGTCGACTGCGCCTCTTCCTATAGATGCTGCTTGGCCTGCTGCGTTCACCAGCAACTTTGATGTATGTTGCTTGAATTTCCAGCATCTGCAGAATTCCTGTTGTTTGCGTTTATAAGTTTTTCTTTTCTTCTTGACTAGATTTACAACAGCCTTTGTACACCATGGTTCCTGTACCCTACCATCCTTTCCCTGTCTCATTGGAACGTACCTATGCAGAACGCCACACAAATATCCCCTGAACATTTGCCACATTTCTGCCATACATTTCCCTGAGAACATTTGTTCCCAATTTATGCTTCCAAGTTCCTGCTTGGTAGCTTCATATTTCCCCTTACTCCAATTAAACGCTTTCCTAACTTGTCTGTTCCTATCCCTCTCCAATGCTATGGTAAAGGAGATAGAATTGTGATCACTATCTACAAAATGCTCTCCCACTGAGAGACCTGACACCTGACCAGGTTCATTTCCCAATACCAGATCAAATACAGCCTCTCCTGTTGTAGCTTATCTACATATTGTGTCAAGAAACCTTCCTGAACACACCCAACAAACTCCACCCCATTTAAACCCCTTGCTCTCAGCAGATGCCAATCAATATTTGAGAAATTAAAATCTCCCACCACAACAACCCTGTTATTATTACTCCTTTCTAGAATCTGTCTCCCTATCTGCTCCTCGATATCCCTGTTACTATTGAGTGGTCTATAAATGTAGAGTTATTGACCCCTTCCTGTTCCTAACTTCCACCCACAGAGACTCCGTAGACAACCCCTCCATGACTTCCTCCTTTTCTGCAGCCGTGACACTATCTCTGATCAGCAGTGCCATGCCCACATCTCTTTTGCCTCCCTCCCTGTCCTTTCTGAAACATCTAAAGCCTGGCACTCTAAGTAACTATTCCTGCCCCTGAGCCATCCAAGTCTCTGTAATGGCCACAACATCATAGCTCCAAGTACTGATTCATGCTGTAAGCTCATCCGCTTTGTCATGATTCTTCTTGCATTAAAATAGACATATCTCAAACCATCGGTCTGAGCAACATACATCAAAGTTGCTGGTGAACGCAGCAGGCCAGGCAGCATCTATAGGAAGAGGCGCAGTCGACGTTTCAGGCCGAGACCCTTCGTCAGGACTATCTGAAGGAAGAGTGAGTAAGGGATTTGAAAGCTGGAGGGGGAGGGGGAGATGCAAAATGATAGGAGAAGACAGGAGGGGGAGGGATGGAGCCGAGAGCTGGACAGGTGATAGGCAGAAGGGGATACGAGAGGATCATGGGACAGGAGGTCCGGGAAGAAAGACGGGGGGGGGGGAGGGTGACCCAGAGGATGGGCAAGAGGTATATTCAGAGGGACAGAGGGAGAAAAAGGAGAGTGAGAGAAAGAATGTGTGCATTAAAAAGAGTAACAGATGGGGTACGAGGGGGAGGTGGGGCCTAGCGGAAGTTAGAGAAGTCAATGTTCATGCCATCAGGTTGGAGGCTACCCAGACGGAATATAAGGTGTTGTTCCTCCAACCTGAGTGTGGCTTCATCTTTACAGTAGAGGAGGCCGTGGATAGACATGTCAGAATGGGAATGGGATGTGGAATTAAAATGTGTGGCCACTGGGAGATCCTGCTTTCTCTGGCGGACAGAGCGTAGATGTTCAGCAAAGCAGTCTCCCAGTCTGCGTCGGGTCTCACCAATATATAAAAGGCCACATCGGGAGCACCGGACGCAGTATATCACCCCAGTCGACTCACAGGTGAAGTGATGCCTCACCTGGAAGGACTGTTTGGGGCCCTGAATGGTGGTAAGGGAGGAAGTGTAAGGGCATGTGTAGCACTTGTTCCGCTTACACGGATAAGTGCCAGGAGGGAGATCAGTGGGGAGGGATGGGGGGGACGAATGGACAAGGGAGTTGTGTAGGGAGCAATCCCTGCGGAATGCAGAGAGAGGCGGGGAGGGAAAGATATGCTTAGTGGTGGGATCCCGTTGGAGGTGGCGGAAGTTACGGAGAATAATATGTTGGACCCGGAGGCTGGTGGGGTGGTAGGTGAGGAGCAGGGGAACCCTATTCCTAGTGGGGTGGTGGGAGGATGTAGTGAGAGCAGATGTACGTGAAATGGGGGAGATGCGTTTAAGAGCAGAGTTGATAGTGGAGGAAGGGAAGCCCCTTTCTTTAAAAAATGAAGACATCTCCCTCGTCCTAGAATGAAAAGCCTCATCCTGAGAGCAGATGCGGCGGAGACGGAGGAATTGCGAGAAGGGGATGGCGTTTTTGCAAGAGACAGGGTGAGAAGAGGAATAGTCCAGATAGTTGTGAGAGTCAGTAGGCTTATAGTAGACATCAGTGGATAAGCTGTCTCCAGAGACAGAGACAGAAAGATCTAGAAAGGGGAGGGAGGTGTCAGAAATGGACCAGGTAAACTTGAGGGCAGGGTGAAAGTTGGAGGCAAAGTTAATAAAGTCAACGAGTTCTGCATGCGTGCAGGAAGCAGCGCCAATGCAGTCGTCGCTGTAGCGAAGGAAAAGTGGGGGACAGATACCAGAATAGGCACGGAACATAGATTGTTCCACAAACCCAACAAAAAGGCAGGCATAGCTAGGACCCATACGGGTGCCCATAGCTACACCTTTAGTTTGGAGGAAGTGGGAGGAGCAAAAGGAGAAATTATTAAGAGTAAGGACTAATTCTGCTAGACGGAGCAGAGTGGTGGTAGAGGGGAACTGATTAGGTCTGGAATCCAAAAAGAAGCGTAGAGCTTTGAGACCTTCCTGATGGGGGATGGAAGTATATAGGGACTGGACATCCAAGGTGAAAATAAAGCGGTGGGGGCCAGGGAACTTAAAATCATCGAAAAGTTTAAGAGCGTGAGAAGTGTCACGAACATAGGTCGGAAGGGATTGAACAAGGGGTGAGCACATCCCTTGTCTATCACCTGCCTATCCTCTCTTTCGCACTGTCTCCAAGCTTTCTCTATTTGTGAGCCAACCTCCCTTACCTCCGTCTCTTCATTTCGGTTGCCATCCCCCTATTCTAGTTTAAACTCTCCCCAATGGCCTTAGCAAACCTCCCCGCCAGGATACTGGTCCCCCTGAGATTCAAGTGCAACCCATCCTTTTTTTACAGGTCACACCTGCCCCAAAAGAGGTCCCAATGATCCAGAAATCTGAATCCCTGCCCCCTGCTCCAATCCCTCAGCCACGCATTTATCCTCCACCTCATTCTATTCCTATACTCACTGCCGCGTGGCACAGGCAGTAATCCCGAGATTACTACTTTGTGGTCCTGCTTCTCAACTTCCTTCCTAACTCCCTGTAGTCTGTTTTCAGGACCTGCTCCCTTTTCCTGCCTATGTCATTGGTACCAATATGTACCACGACCTCTGGCTGTTCTCCTACCCACTTCAGGATATCGTGGATGGGATCAGAAACGTCCTGGACCCTGGCACCTGGGAGGCAAACTACCATCCGTGTTTCTTTCCTGCATCCACAGAATCGCCTGTCTGACCCCCTAACTATAGAGTCCCCTATCACTGCTGCCATCCTCTTCCTTTCCCTACCCTTCTGAGCCACAGGGCCAGACTCTGCCAGAGGCACGGCCAATGTTGTTTCCCCCATTTAGGCCGTCCTACCCAACAGTACTGAAACAGGTATGGGCTGTATCTTTCACCTTAGTCGGGAATTGAGTTCAAGAGCCGTGAGGCAAAGTTGCAGCTCTGTAAAACCCTGGTTAGACCACATTTGGAATACTGTGTTCAGTTCTGGTCGCCTCAGTACAGGAAATGGGTGGAGGCTTTAGAGAGGGTGCAGAGGAGATTTACCAAGGTGCTGCCTGGATTAGCAAGCATGTCTTTTGAGGAAAGGTTGAGCGAGTGAGGGTTTGTCTTTTTGGAGCGAATGAGGATGAGAGGTGACTTGATAGAGGTGCACAGGATGATAAGTGCTATAGATCGAGCGGACAGCCAGAGACCGTTCCCAGGGTGGAAACGGCTAATCCGAGGGGGCATCATTTTAAGGTGCTTGGATGAAAGTAGAGGTGCTGTCAGAGGTTGGTTTATTTACACAGAGAGTGGTGGGTACATGAACACTCTGCCAGGAGTGGTGGTACGTGGTAGAATGGTGATAGAGAAAGGCTGGTACAGGGGAATGTCAGAGGCAGGTTTATTTACACAGAGAGTGGTGGGTTCATGAACACTCTGCCAGGAGTGGTGGTAGAGGCAGACACATTAACAGCATTTAGATAGGCATATGGATGATAAAAAAAATGGAGAGCTATGTAGGAGGGAAGGGTTAGATTGATCTTAGTGTAAGTTAAATGGTCAGCACAATATTGTGGGCTGAAGGGCCTGTACTGTACTGTAACGTTCTAGGTTATGTTGGGTAGCACACCCGTGAGACAACAGTGACACGTTCACCATGAAGGGGGGGAGAAGATGGAGGCGCGATGCAGCGTGCGCGGCCTCTCTGGTGGTGATGTCTGTTATTTGTCAAGTAGGGGACCGTGCACAATCCTGATTTGATGGAGACGGACGTGAGAGAACGGAGGAACATCTGCAGAAACTTCTGAAATGCCTGTTTCACTGCCGCTGCTACTGTGCGATCCAGAATCTCCGGAGGGGAAGGCCCCGAATCCTCGGCTTTGTCTGTTGCTTGGCGGCTGGGGCCGGGGTCAAAGTGCTCGGCAGAGATGGTGCTCGGTGCTCGGTGTCAGAGGGCTGGTTGGAGGCTCGAAGTTTTCGGACGGACTCAAGAGTCGGCTGTGGTCGGGTGCTTCCAGGGTGCTGCATCGGCAAGTTTGCGGCGCTGGAAGTTCATGGCAGGGAGAGTTTCTCCCTTCGACCGTCTGTGTGAGATGATGGAGCTATTGGGACTTTGAGACTCTCTTTTTACCGTACCCATGGTCTGATCTTTATCAAATTACGGTATTGCTTTGCACTGTTGTAACTATATGTTATAATTATGTGGTTTTTGTCAGTTTTTCAGTCTTGGTCTGTCCTGTGTTTCTGTGATATCACACTGGAGGAACATTGTATCATTTCTTAATGCATGCATTATTGAATGACAATAAAAGAAGACTGTGTGTCCTCATAATCTAATCTAATCTAATAGGTTGGTGATGGAGGGTGGGTTCCCTGTTTAAAGGTTTTCTGCTCTGTCCCAGTGGGTAACGGCTCCGCCTTCAGGTACTGTACGGAGGATGGATCTTGGCTGAAGGACAATGTGACCAATCAGCCCTGGGTGGACCATTCAGAGTGCGACGAAGATGATGTGTTTCTCCGGCAACAGGTGAGCCAGTCGGTCCCTGGTGGCGGGGGGCGGAGGGGTCGGTCTGGGTGGTGGGGCAGGATATTAGAGTGTCTGAGCTTATCCCATTTGTCCACGTTTAGCTTATAGACCCTCGAACCAAAGCAGGATTTCCCAGAGACAACCATTTTAATGCCTATTCCCTCTCCTCTTCTGCCACAATGAGGCCACTCTCAGGGTGGAGGAGCCACACCTCATATTCCAACTCAGTAGCCTCCAACCTGATGGCATGTGCATCGATTTCTTCAATGTCTGGCAACTTTCCTCTCCCCTTTACCCTTTAATTCCCCACTCTAGCCTCTTACCTCTTCTCATCACCTCCCCTGGTGTCCCTCCTCCTTCCCTTTCTCCCATGGTCCTCTCTCCTCTCCTAACAAATTCCTTCTTCTTTTCCACCTATCACCTCCCTGCCTCTTACTTCACCCAAGCCCACCCGCCAGGTCTCACTGTTCACCTTCTAGTTGTACTCCTCCCCCACCCCCACCTTCTTATTCTCATATCTCCCTCCTTCCTTTCCAGTCCTGATGAAGGGTTTCTGCCTGAAAAGTCAAGTTTTATTCATTTGCATAGATGCTGGCCGACCTGGACTGGGGGCTGGGATGTGCTGGGTGTGCTGGAGCAGAGCTCTGCATTTGAGTTCCTCTGGTAGTCTCTGTGTGTGTTGCCTGTAGCCACATCTACCACTTCCGCTGACAGCTCGTCCCACAAACCAGCCCCCCTCTGCACGAGAAAGCTCCCTCTCTCCCAGAACCTGGGCCCTCCAGTTCCGGGCTGGTCAACCCTGGGAAGGACACTGTGGTCGTCACTTTATCTCGGCTACTCATGATTTAAGGATCAAAGAACAACTTTATTCGCTGCATACACGAATTAGGAATTTGCTGAGGTGTGTTGATCAGGGTGTGACATGCAGCAAAGAACAACAACATTCAACAGTTATAAAGAGTAAAGTTATAGATTAAACTCAAATATGGAATAAAATGTACATAAATACGTCAATAAAATACTCCTAAGGAAAACAGTCCTGGCCTATCCAGTCTCTCCCTATAATACATGGTCTCCGGTCCTTTGAAATACTGGGGGAGGGAGGGGGGAGGAAGCGAGAGGTAATATTATCATGTCTCTGGAGAAAGAGGGGGGAGAGGGGAGGGAGGAGGGAGGAGGGAGGAGGAAAGAGGAGCGGGGAGGGAGGGGGAAGGGGACTGGGAGGGGGAGGGGGAGAGGAGAGGGGGAGAAGGAGGGGGGAGGGGAGAGATTGATTGATTGGGATGGGAGGTGTGTTTGGGGTGATTTATTGGACTGGAGGCTGTGCTGTGCTGGGTGGGGTGATGCATACTGGTCCAGGGTTCTGCACTTGATGTCATGGGGGGTGCTTTGGGTGGGGAGAGCTTGCCTGGGACTCCAGGTTGAAATAGTGGGGGTGGTATTTTGTGTGTGTGGGGGGGGGTTGTTTTGGGGCACTGGGTTTAAGGTGGATCCTACCACTCCCTCCCCTGTCTCTGCCCCGCTGCAGGTGTTGAAACGCCAGGTCCTGAACTCTTTCCGCTGGGTTTACACAGCTGGTTACTCCCTGAGCCTCCTCGCCCTCCTCACTGCCAGTCTCGTTCTCGTCTCCTTCAGGTAGGCCTGTCCTGCACCCCCCCCACCACCCCCTCGACCCTGGCTGGAACTCGGTCTCGGTCTCCGCCCCTACCTGTGGTGTCACTGACCCCCTCCCGGTCCTCCCCGTGAGGAGTTTGTACGTTCTCCCTGTGATCACACGGGTTTCCTCCGCGTGCTCCAGTTCCCTCCCACAGTCCAAAGGCGCACGGTTTGGAAGGTTAAGTGACCGTTGTAAGTTGTCCTGTGATCAGGCCAGGGTTAAGTTGGGGATTGGAAGGGCCTGATCTGCACTGCAGCTCTAAATAAATAAACAAATAAATAGACAGAACAGCACCACACACAACCCTGAGCTTCATTTTCTCATGGGCATTCATAGTAAATACGAGAAACACAACAGAATCAATGGCAGACAGGACGGACAAACCACCAGAGTGCCAAAGACAACAAGCTGTGCAAATACAAAAAGAAAGAGGAAAATAATAGTAATAAATAAATAAGCAATAAATATTGAGAACATGAGCTGAAGTGGCCTTAACAGTGAGTCCATGCCTTGAGGGAACAGTTCAATGATGGATTCAAAGGTTCAAAAGTCCAATTTCATGCCAGAGAAATGTGTACAATATACATCCTGAAATGCTTTTTCTTCGCAAACATCCACGAAAACAGGAGTGCCCCAAAGATTGAATGACAGTTAAATGTTAGAACCCCAATATCCCCCACCCCAGCTCCCCTCCCTCCCGCGTGTAAGCCGCAGCAAGCAACAATCCCCCCTCCTCCCACCGGCAACAATCCCCCCTCCCCCCACCGGCAATAATCCCCCCTCCTCCCACCGGCAACAATCCCCCCCCCCACCGGCAACAATCCCCCCTCCCCCCACCGGCAACAATCCCCCCTCCTCCCACCGGCAACAATCCCCCCTCCCCCCACCGGCAACAATCCCCCCTCCTCCCACCGGCAACAATCCCCCCTCCCCCCACCGGCAACAATCCCCCCTCCTCCCACCGGCAAAGGAAAAGCGAGCATCAGCACTGCCACCAGGCACTCAGGCGTGAGCAAAGACACAGACTTGCACTTACCCCAAAGACTTCACGTTTCACCCGGCATTCGACATACCGCAGATTCTCTCTCTAAGGGAGAGGGGGCTGTCTCCGTTTTCCCAGCGAGCAGGGAGACATAACAAACAACTCGCTGGTTTACGATGGTAAAAGTCCGTTATGTCGCTTTTCGTTATGTCGCTTTTCTCGAGCTCTGTGCCTGAAGATCGCAAAGATCCCAGTTCTCCAGGCACACAGCGGATATCCTGACTCCCCCAACAACACACGGGTCTCCTGTCGTGACACCGACCCTCGAGTGAAGTTGAGTGAAGTTATTCCCTTAGGTTCAAGAGCCTGATGGTTGAGGGGTAATAACTGTTGGTGTGGGGTCTTCAGGCTCCTGCACCTCCTTCCTGATGGCAACAGTGAAACAAGTGCATGGCCTGGGTGTTGGGGGTCCTTGATGATGGATGCTGCTTTCCTGTGACAACGTTTCATGTAGATGTGCTCAATGGTGGGGAGGGCTTTACCCACGATGGACTGGGCTGTGTCCACTACTTTGTGTAGGATTTTCCGTTCAAAGGCATTGGTGATTCCATACCAGGCTGTGATGCAGCTGGTTAATACACGCTCCACCACACACCTTTGAAGTTTGTCAAAGTTTTAGATGTCAAGCTGGATCTAAGGAGGTAGAGTCTTTGCCGTGCTTTCTTTGCAATGGGACTTGCATGCTGGGCCCGGGACAGGTCCTCTGAAACAGGATCTCACCCGCTTACACCTCCTGCTGTTCACCGTCCCCCCCCCCCCCCCCCCAGCCGGGACCGTGGAGCTGGGTTGCGGGCTGCAGCCCTGAGGCGAGCATACTGTGGAGTCCGGGATGAGGGGCTGGGGTTTGGGCCGTCACTCTCACCTGCTCCTCCCGCCACAGGAGGCTGCGCTGCGCCAGGAACCACATCCACCTGAACCTGTTTGCTGCCTTCAGCCTGCGGGCTGTCGCTGTCCTCATCAAAGACTCCTTCAGCGACCGGCTGCAGTCGGCCAGCACCACCCCTCTGGAGCCGTGGATCGGGGCACCGCTCTCCGTGAGTCTGGGGCCTGGGGCCTGGTGCTTGGGGTCTGGGGCTTGGGGTCTGGGGTCTGGGGTCTGGGGCCTGGGGCCTGGGGCCTGGTGCTTGGGGCTTGGGGTCTGGGGCCTGGGGTCTCGGGCCTGAGGCCTGGGGCCTGGGGTCTGGGGCCTGAGGCCTGGCTGTATGTGGGTGCGGATGTTTGGGGACTGGGGCCTGGGGCCTGAGGCCTGGCTGTATGTGGGTGCGGGGGTCTGGGGCCTGGGGACTGGGGCCTGGGGCCTGAGGCCTGGCTGTATGTGGGTGCGGGTGTTTGGGGCTGCGGTGCTGTGATTGGGGGTTTGGGGTTCGAGGTTAGTTTAAAGTACAGGTAGGCTTGAGGTTGTTCCTCGGATGGAGGGGAGGTGGAGGGGTTTGAGGTGGTATAATCAGGAAATGAGGGATTGTCTGTGCAATAAAAGGGGGTGAGTTTCGGTCACACACTGTATAAATCAAATGATGTTTATGGAGTGCTTAGAAATGTGATACTTTGGGTACATTGAGGACTCACTCAGTGAGGGTAGAGCAACACACACAAAATTCTGGAGGAGCTCAGCAGGTCAAGTAGCATCTATGAGAAATGACTAAACAGTCAACATTTCGGGCTGAGACCCTTCTTCAGGCTATTTTAGACCTGGAATTGTGTAATGAGAGATTGCAATAGAGGGGCCTTTGGTGTAGATCACAAACATAGAAACATAGAAAACCTACAGCACAATACAGGCCCTTCGGCCCACAAAGCTGTGCCGAACATGTCCCTACCTTAGAACTACCTAGGCTTACCCATAGCCCTCTATAATATACTGTATGTACAGTATCATGGAAATGTAGAGAATCACAGTCACGTGTAGCATCACCATCAGAGATCGTGAAATTTGTTGGTTCGCCACAGCAATACTTGGCAATGCATAAAAATAAGAACAACTATAAATTGCAACAATAAAAATACTACATTAAAAACAATTAAATTTAATAAGCAGTGCAAAAAGAAAGTAAAAAGTAGTGAGGTAGTGTTCATGGGGTCATCGTCCATTCAGAAATATGATGGCGGAGGGGAGAAGCTGTTTCTGAAATGATGAGTGTGTCTTCAGGCTCCTGTACCAACTGACGGCACTACATTGATTGGCCTTACCTCAAACAATAACGAGGTGACCTACAGGGAAGGAGTCATCTCTCTGACACAGTGGTGTCAAGAAAAGAACCTCTCCCTCAATGTAGCAAAAACAAAGCAGCTGGTTGTGGATTACAGGAGGAATGGAGACAGGCTAACCCCTATAGACATCAATGGATCTGGGGTTGAGAGGGTGAACAGCTTTAAGTTCCTCGGCATAAACATCACCGAGGATCTCACGTGGTCTGTACATACTGGCTGTGTGGTGAAAAAGGCACAACAGCGCTTCTTACACCTCAGACTGTTGAAGAAGTTTGCTGTGGGCACCCATGTTCTAAGAACTTTCTACAGGGGCACGATTGAGAGCATCCTGACTGGCTGCATCACTGCCTGGTATGGGAACTGTACCTCCCTCAATCGCAGGACTCTGCAGAGAGTGGTGTGGACAGCCCAGCACATCTGTAGATGTGAACTTCCCACTATTCAGGACACTTACAAAGACAGGTGTGTAAAAAAAGGGCCCAAAGGGTCATTGGAGACTCGAGTCACCCCAATCACAAACTATTCCAGCTGTTACCATCCGGGAAATGGTACTGCAGCATAAAAGCCAGGACCAACAGGCTCCGGGACAGCTTCTTCCACCAGGCCAACAGACTGATTAATTCATGCTGACACTACTGTATTTTTTTGTTATATTGACTATCCTGTTGTACATAATATTTATTATAAATTACTATAATTGCACATTTGGATGCAGACATAACGTAAAGATTTTTAAAAATTAATTTTTTAATGAATTTCTACATTAGAACAAAAAAACCCACCAACAAAAAGGAGATTTATACAGTGCAAAGCCAACGTGTCTGATGTGCAATTGATAGCAATAAAGAAAAAGCACCCAAAATAAAATCATATAAAGTTAGTTTCCACCCCACCCTCCCACTACGCACTCCAAGCCACCCATTACGATATAAAGAAAAGTTAATCAGAGCTTTTGTCACCACAGAATTGTGAATATAAAAAAGGTGTATTGCCTACTACCTAAACTATAATGTATTTCACATCATTTAAAAAAAACCATAAAAATTAACCAGTAAAGAAAGCTGGATGTAAGGGACTAAATCACTGAAAGAAAAAGGAAGGTAGACCTTTAATCTAAAGAGGAGTTGTGAAAATAATCAAGAAAAGGTCCCCACACCTTAAGGAACTTTATGTCCGAATTAAGAAGTGAATAATGAATCTTTTCAAGGTCTAAGCAGGACATGATGTCTCTAAGCCATTGAGCATGAGTGGGTGGGGAAACATCTCTCCACCTAAGAAGAAGTAAACGTCTAGCCAAAAGAGAGGCAAAAGACAATGTTCGCCGTTTAGTCGGACTCGAACACATGTCAACTTCACCCAAAATGCCAAAAGGAGCAATCAGAGGGTTAGGTTCTAAATGGCAATTAAGAATATGAGATAAAGTTAAAAAGACATCTCTCCAAAATTTCTCCAAACTGAGACAAGCCCAATACATGTGGATAAAAGAGGCCTCGCCCACTTTACACTTGTCACAAACGGGACTAATATCAGAATAGAACCGCGATAATTTGGCTTTAGACATTTGAACCCTAGGTACAACCTTGAACTACAAAAGGCGGTGGTGAGTACACTAAGTTAACTGACTTAAGAACTGAATCCCAAACCTCGTTGGACAGAGAAATATTTAAATCATGCTTCCATGCAGTTCTAATTTTATCAAAGGGGGCACGCCTCAAGTCGCTAACTTATCATGAATATTATGTTTGTAGATATTAGACTTTTACCCAATGGGTTTATACAAAGAAACAAGTCCACAACAATTTTTCCGGGCATCTCAGGAAAATTTGGTATTAAAGGGTTAATAAAATGTCTAATTTGAAGATATCTAAAGAAATGAGTATGAGGTAGGTTAAACTTTGCAGACAGTTGTTCAAAAGTTGCAAAGCAATTGTCTATGAAAAGATCTTCAAAACGCCCGATGCCCTTTCTGTACTAATCATGAAATGTTAGGTCTTGCATGGAGGAAGATTTTTACTCCTCATGTATTTGAAGGATGTAAGTAATAAAGTCAATTCAATTCAATACTTCTCAGGGTGTGGGCAATCCTTATTTGCTGTTGGGAAGATGGTGGTGAGTTTCCTTGGACTGCAGTGCTGGTGAGGAGGGACGTCTATGAGTTTCAGTCCGTCAGGCAGCCTCTATGAAGGGGAGTAAACAGTTGGTGTTTTGGGTCAAGAGCCTCCATCAAGATCAGGATTTTGTCAGGAGTCCTAAGGGTCTCGGCCTGAAACGTCGAATCCTCTCCATAACTTGCTGAGTTCTTCCAGCATTTTTCACGTGTTGCTCTTGGACTCTCTTGGTTGTTGGTGCAAATGATACGTTTCACTGTGTTTCGATGCACATGTGATAAGTAAAGGTAACCTAATCTTAAATCTGTCAGGATCCAGAGGGAGCGGGTAATTGTCAGGATTTTTACAGTGATTGGGAGAGGATGGGGAAGGGATGACGTTCCTGGCAGGCTAGTACAGAGTCCCCGGGCTGAATAGTGTCCTGGGCCATAACCATTCTGCCGTTGTGCTGTTGATTCCAGCAGCTGCTGGCGTGCCGTGCTGTGCAGGTTTTTCTCCACTACTCTGTGGTGTGTACCTATCACTGGCTGCTGGTCGAGGGCCTCTTCCTCTACGTGCTCCTCGAGGTGTCGGTCTTCTCGGAGCAGAAGAGTTTCCGAGCCTACCTGCTGATCGGTTGGGGTACGTTGACAGACGGTAACGGCCTGTGTCACTGGAGGGTCGTAGGTGGGGGTTTGTGTGTGTCATCGCAACAGCAGGACTGCAGACTCCCCGAGAGATGTGCATTATCCAGGGGTGGGGCCGATCACTCAGCTCCACGAGGTTACCTGCCACATCTTCCTTCTCCTGCTTCTGGGATCTTGATCTCAAAACAGTCACATCACTGGCTGTGGAGCCGTGTAAGGTCTCGATGGAGTGGATGTGGTGATGTTTCCTATAGTGGGGAGTCTAGGACCACAGGGCACAGCCTCAGAATGCAAGGATCTTCCTTTAGAGCAGGGACGAGGAGGAATTTCTCTACCCAGAGGGTGACGAGTCTGTGGAACTGTGAGCAGCTGTGGGAGTGGATGGACAGTGTGGTCACACCTTGTCCGAGGCAGGCAGCGCGAACTGTGAGTCGCCCACTTTGATAATTCCTGTTCTCTGGTTGCAGGTCTTCCACTGGGATTCATCTTACCCTGGATTGTAGTCAAATATGTACAGGAAAACACAGGGTAAGTTGGCCCAGGCTCACACTGAATTCACTGGCACCCTTCGAACCCTGTGACAGCACAATTCATGGGAAACACAAAATACTCTGCAGATGCTGGGGTCAAAGCAACACTCACAACACGCTGGAGGAACTCAGCAGATCGGGCAGCATCTGTGGAAACGATCGGTTGACGTTTCGGGCCGGAACCCTTCGTCAGGACTGTAGGGGGAAGGGGAAGAGGCCCTATAAAGAAGGTGGGGGGAAGGTGAGAAGGAGAAGGCTGGTAGGTTCCAGGTGAAAAACCAGTAAGGGGAAAGATAAAGGGGTGGGGGAGGAGAGGCAGGAAAGGTGAAGAAGGAATAGGGGAAAACACAATGGGTAGTAGAAAGAGGCGGAACCATGAGGGAGGTGATAGGCAGCTGGGGGAGGGGGCAGAGTGACATAGGGATAGGGGAAGGGAGGAGGAGGGAATTACCGGAAGTTGGAGAATTCTATGTTCATACCAAGGGTCTGGAGACTACTTAGACTGTATATGAGGTGTTGCTCCTCCAACCTGAGTTTAGCCTCATCATGGCAGTAGAGGAGGCCATGTATGGACATATCTGAATGGGAATGGGAAGCAGAGTTGAAGTGGGTGGCTACCGGGAGATCCTGTCTGTTGTGGCGGACGGAGTGGAGGTGCTCGACGAAGCGGTCCCCCAATCTGCGTCGGGTTTCACCGATGTAGAGGAGGCCGCACCGGGAGCACCGGATGCAACAGATGACCCCAACAGACTCACAAGTGAAGTGCTGCCTCACCTGGAAGGACTGTTTGGGGTCCTGAATGGTGGCAAGAGAGGAATTCATGGAAGTAGAAGCAGACTATTCGGCCCTTCGTGCCAACCCTAACCCTTCAGTGAGATTCCCGCTCAAAAGTTCAAAGTAAATTTATTATCAAAGTACATTGTTACCATATAAAACCCTGAGATGCATTTTCTTGAGGGCATGCACAGTAAGTACAAGAAGCACAATGCAATGAATGAAAGACTGCCCCACCCCCCCCCAGGGTGGGCAAAGGACCAAGGTGCAAACGACAACTGTGCGAAAACAAAAAGAAAACAAATAAGTACACAATCAAATAAGCAGTAAATATTGTGAATGTGAGATGAAGAATTGTTAAAAGTGAGTCCACAGGTTGTGGGAACAGTTCAGTGAGGGGGTGAGTGAAGTTATCTATGCTGGTTCAAGCACGTGATAATTGAGGGTTAATAACTGTTCCTAAATTTGGTGGTGTGGGTCCTGAGGCTCCTCTACCTCCTTCCATGATTCCCTGGGGAGTCTCTCCAAATCCTTCCATTCCCCTGGTATCTAAAATCACACCAATCCCCATCTTGGAGACAGTAGCTACTGAGGCTCCAAACCCAATGAGTAGGGAAGTCCACAGGTTCATTTCCCACACTGAAGAGCTTTTCTCTTCATCTCTGTCCTGTCTAGTCGATGTTGAGGTTTCTACCAATGGTTTGACAACCCGGCCAGGGGAAGCTTCTGCCCCACACCTACCCTGTCAAGCTGTGTTGGAATTTTGAACACGTCAATGAGATGATTTCTCATTCTTCTCAAGAGACTATTGTAATCTAATCTGCAGATGCTGGAAATCCAAAGCAACACACACACAATGAGCAGGGGAGGGAGAAACACGAGGTGATGGTTGAAACTGGGAGGGGGAGGAGGAGGGGTGAACTGAAGAACTGGGAAGTTGATTAGTGAGAGAGATACAGGGCTGGAGAAGGGGGAATCTGATAGGAGAGGACGGAAGACCATGGAAGAAAGGGAAGGGGGAGGAGCACCAGAGGGAGATGATGGGCAGGTAAAGTGATGAGGTGACAGAGAGAGGGAAACAGGAATGGAATGGTGAAGGGGCCAGAATTGCCAGAATCCAAGAAATTGATGTTCATGCCTGCAAGTTGGAGGCTACCCAGATGGAATATAAGGTGTTGCTCCTGCAACCTGAATGTGGTCAGGAGAACGGGCCATGGATTGACACGTTGGAATGGGAATGGGAAGTGGAATTGAAATGGGTGGCCATTGGGAAATCCTGCTTTTTGTGGCTATCAATGCAAAAGTGCTTAATAAAACAATCTGCCAATCTACACCGGGTCTCTCTGAAGTACAGGAGGCCACACCGGGAGCACCAGATACCGTAGATGACCCCAACAGACTCACAGGTGAAGTGTTGCCTCACCTGGAAGGGCTGTTTAGGGCCTTGAATGGTAGTGAGGGAGGAGGTGTAGGGGCAGGTGTAGCACTTGTTCTGCTTTCAAGGATAAGTGCCAGGAGGGAGATCAGTGCGGAGGGATGAGTGGACAAGGGAGGAAAGCAGAGGGGAAGGGAGAGAAAGATGTGCTTGGTGGTGGGATCCCATTGGAGATGACAGAAATTACAGAGAAATGTGTTCTGGATGTGGAGACCTGTCGGGATGGTAGGTGAGGACATGAGGAACCCTATCCTTGGTGTGGTGGCAGGTGGATGGAGTGAGGGCAGATGTGTACGAAATGGAAGAAATGCGGGTGAGAGCAACGTTGATGGTGGAGGAAGGGAAGCTCCTTTCTTTGAAGAGGAGGACATCTCAGTTGTTCTGGAATGAAAAGCCTGATCCTGAGAGCAGATGTGGCGAAGATGGAGGAACTGAGAAAAGGAAATGGCATTTTTATAAGTGACGGGGTGGGAAGAAGTGTAGTCAAGATGGCCGTGAGAGTCAGTGGGTTTTTAAAATATGGCAGTAGATAGACAGTCTCCAAAGATGGAGACAGAGAGGTTGAGAAAGAGGAGAGTGGTGGCAGAAATTGGGGGGCAGGGTGGAAGTTGGAGGTAAAGTTGCTGAATTTGATGAGCTCAGCACGGGTGCAGGAAGCAGCACCAATGCAGGCATCGATGTAGCGTAGGAAGAGTTGGGGAGCGATGCCAGTATAGGCTCGGAACATAGACTGTTTCATGTAGCCGGTGAAAAGCGGGGACCCATGCGAGTGCCCATGGCTACACTTTTTGTTTGAAGGAAGTGGGAGGAGCTGAAGGGGAAATTATTTAGAGTGAGGACATGTTCCACCAGGCGGAGGAGAGTGGTGGTGGAGGGGAACTGGTTGGGTCTGGTGTCCAGGAAGAAGCGGAGAGCTTTGAGGCCTTCTGGTGAGGGATGGAGGTGTATAGGGACTGGACATCCATAGTGAAAATGGGACGATTGGGGCCAGGGAACAAGTATAATCTAGCTGTCTGACTGATGTAGATATACAGTGTGGTAACAGGCCCTTCTGCCCAATGAGCCCATGCTGTCCATGTGACAAGTTAACTACGAACCCAAACATCTCAGAATGTGGGAGGAAACCCACGTGGTCACGGGGAGAATGTACAAACTCCTTACAGACAGCAGCTGAACTGAACCCGGGTTACTGTAACCCCAGACTACTGCGTTGGCCCTGACTAACAGTTCCCTCTTTAATTGTTCATCACACGTCAAACCCACCAGCCCCGCAGTCAGCCTGTCAAGCTGTGCTGTGCTCTCCCTAGCCTACTTATCCTCTGCCCCGGTGGGGAGACCTGCCTACTACCTCGGTGTAGACCCACCAGGGCTCTGTATCAATGAAACACGTCTGAACTCTGGCCCAGTAACGCGGTGTGGCAGTGTAACATTTTGCAATCATCCCACCGCTGTCTGTACGTTCTCCCCGTGGCCGGGGGGGTTTCCAGTTCCCTGCCACATCCCAAAGGTGTACGGGTTCGGGTGAGTGAGTTGTGGGCGTGCTGTGTTGGTGTCAGAAATGTGGCGACACTCACTGGCTGCCCTCAGCTCATCCTCGGACTGTGTTGCTTGTTGAAGCACACGACACATTTCACCGTCTCAGAGCCCGGTGGTGTAGGCTGTAATCTCATCTCTGGCCAACACCCCCGGGCTCTCACTAGCCCAGCCCCTTTAGCCTCAGTCAGCATGGATCCTGTTACATACCAGCCCCGCTCCATGCGGTTTTGCTGAGCTCCTCCCCAGCGCTGGGACAGGTGCCGAGGACGGACCTGGATAAAACAGCATCAAATGTACGTTTGCATTTGTGTTCACCAGGTGCTGGAGACAGAACAAGAACATGTCCATCTGGTGGATTGTCCGGGCACCACTGCTTCTCGTCATCACTGTGAGTGAGCCTCTGTTCGCTGCCTGTCAGTCAGCCCTGCCTCGCTGAGGGGCGAGGGGATGGAGCTGGGTGTAACACCCACTCGTGCTGTGACCCTGCCCCAGCCGCTGACCCTTGGTCCTGAAAATGGTCTCGTCCTCTGCCGCAATGAGGCCACCCTCAGGCTGGAGGAGCAACACCTCGTATCCCATCTGGGCCTCCTCTAACCTGATGGTATAGATGAACATAGATTTCTCTAACTTCTGATCATTTCTCCTCCCTCCCGCTTCTCTCCATTTCCACTCCCCTCTCACTCCTTCTCTTCTCCCAACCTGCCCATCTCCTCCCTCTGGTTCATTTCCTCCACTCTCCTCTCCTATCAGACTTCTCCTCCTTCAACCCTTTATCAATTCCACCTATCACCCCGCCCCATTGCCAACACACCCTTACTTGGTCTCACCTATCACCTGCCAGTGTGTACTCCTTCCCCTCCTCACCTCCTCCTTATTCTACCACCTTTCCTTGGCTTTTCCAGTCCTAACAAAGGGTCTTGGCCCCAAATGTCGACTGTTTATTCCTCCCCATAGATGCTGCCTGAGCTGCTGAGCTCCCCCAGTACTTTGTGTGTGTGTGTAGCCACTGAATATCATGTCTGGGGGGGGTCACGGTAGTGTAGTGGCTACCATTGTGCTTTATAGTACCACTGACCCGATGCCTTCTGGAAAGAGTTTGTATGTCGTGCCCATGACCGCTCTGGTGTCCTCCCACGGGTCAGGGTTAGTAAGTTGTTGGCACTGGAAGCGTGGCGACACTTTCGGGCTGCCCCCAGCACTTCATCGGACTGTGACGGCCGTTGATGCAAATGACTTATTTCACCGTATATTTCCTCGTATGCGTGACAAGTAAAGCTAATCTTTAATAAGATCCCTAAAACCAATGCATCCCAGTTTATGTTGTCAGTATTATTTATCTTTATTATTTTGTCTTTTGCAAATCGGTTATTGTCCGCCTTTATGTGTAGTTTTTCATTGACTGCTATATTTCTTTATTTTCCTGCAAGAAAATGAATCTCAGGTGACACGTACATACTTTGATAGAAAGATTATTTTGACCTTGACCCCTGTCCGCCTCTCCCCCTCAGTCTGATGGGCACAACTGGTACAGATCTGAGAGGGGATCTCAGTTACTGCATGATTTCTCCATCTCCAGATCAACTTTGCAATTTTCATCCGGATAATGATCCTGCTCATCTCCAAGATGAGGTCCCCGCAGGTCCACGACACAGCCTGGAGAAACCGGTGAGACCCTCTTTGTTTCCTTCTGTTGACAGGGTGATGCCAACCAGCAGAAAGTTTTATCGATTCTGACAGGCGATGGAGAAATTGCTTTGTCTTGTAGAATTGTAGATAATTTATTCAGTATTGTGTTCCTGCCTGTTGGAAAAAGGGTGGCCCTGCCAGATGTATTTCACCCGGAGGTGGCACCCAAGGGTGACCCTGCCCAGATGTATTTCACCCGGAGGTGGCACCCAAGGGTGACCCTGCCCTGATGTATTTCACCCGGAGGTGGCACCCAAGGGTGACCCTGCCCAGATGTATTTCACCCGGAGGTAACACCTGGCGCATCTGGCCTCACAGCCCAGAGATCCAGGTCGATCCTAACTGTGGGTACTGACAGCTCTTGAACAGTTTTAAATGATGGCATGAACATTGATTTCTCCTTCCAGTAATTTCCCCTCTCCCCCTTCCCTTCCCTCTTTTTCAATTCCTGACTCAGGCCTCTCACCTCTCCTCCTCACCTGCGTATCACCCATCCCCAGTGCCCCTCCAAAATCCATTTCTTCCATGGTCCACTGTCTCTCCTATCAGATTCCTTCTTCTCAGCCCTTTACCTCTTCCACCCATCACCTCCCAGCTTCTCACTTCACACACTCTCCCCCCCTGGCTTCACCTATCGCCTTTTGGCTAACCTCCTTCCCCTCCCCGTACCTTCTTATTCTGGCTTCTTGCCCCTTCCTTTCCAGTCCTGATGAAGGGTTCTGGCCTGAAACACCGACTGTCTATTCCCCTCTGTAGATGCTGCCCGGCCTGCTGACTCCCTCCAGCAATTTGTGTGTGTTGCTGTGGATTTCCAGCATCCGCAGCATCTCTTGTGTTTCAAGTTTTGAGTGTTGCCTGATTCCACCCTTCGCAGCTCCCTGTCTGTGCGGAGTTTGCATGTTCTCCCTGTGACTGCCTGGGGTTCCACCCAAGTTCCAAATACGCGTGGGTTGGTGAGTTGATTGGCTGCTGTAAAATTGTCTCTAGTGTGTAGGTGAGGGGTGGAACCTGAGCCAGTTAATCAGAATATGGAGCTGGTGTAAGCTGGTGTGGACAGTGGGTGAAGGGCCTCTTTCTGTGCTGTTTCTTAATCTAGCTGTGTTAAGCGGAGTGATATAATTGACATGCACTTCTCTGATCTCGGACTGTGTTCATGTTTCAGTCTAACCAAATCAACTCTCATTCTAATCCCTCTCTTGGGCGTCCACGAGGTTCTCTTTGCTTTTGTCACAGATGAGAACGCCAGAGGCACGCTGCGGTACGTCAAACTTTTTGTGGAGCTCTTCTTTGGTTCCATCCAGGTAAGCTACAGATCAGTGGCGTCATTCCAAGCAAGGAGAAGCTGGTTTGCTCGTTGGTCAGAGGATGTTAAGGGGAGGTTTACTAGGAAGTGATAAGCAGAGGAGGTGATTTCTGTGGGAGGTCAGTGTGGGTGGGGGGAGCGGGGGGTGAAGTAAGAAGCTGGAAGGTGAACAGTGTGAGAGGTAGAGGGTTGGAGAAGGAGAAATCTGATTGGGGATGAGAGTGGACCATGGGAGAAGGGGAACAAGGAGGGACACAAGAGAGAAGCAATTTCTTCTCCCTCCCTCTTTCTGTCTTTTTCCATTCCCCTCTTAGCCCTTCTCCTCAGCTGCCCATCTCCTCCATCTGGTTCCCCTCCTCCTCGCCCTTCTCCTCAGCTGCCCATCTCCTCCACCTGGTTCCCCTCCTCCTCGCCCTTCTCCTCAGCTGCCCATCTCCTCCACCTGGTTTCCCTCCTCCTCACCCTTCTCAGCTGCCCATCTCCTCCGTCTGGTTCCCCTTCTCCTCAGCTGCCCATCTCCTCCGTCTGGTTTCCCTCCTCCTCGCCCTTCTCAGCTGCCCATCTCCTCCACCTGGTTTCCCTCCTCCTCGCCCTTCTCAGCTGCCCATCTCCTCCGTCTGGTTCCCCTCCTCCTCGCCCTTCTCAGCTGCCCATCTCCTCCGTCTGGTTTCCCTCCTCCTCGCCCTTCTCAGCTGCCCATCTCCTCCGTCTGGTTCCCCTCCTCCTCGCCCTTCTCAGCTGCCCATCTCCTCCGTCTGGTTCCCCTCCTCCTCGCCCTTCTCAGCTGCCCATCTCCTCCGTCTGGTTCCCCTCCTTCTCGCCCTCCTCAGCTGCCCATCTCCTCCTCTTGCTTGTAAGTGCCTGTCAGAATGAAAGGTAAAGATGCCCAGTATCAGGAACCCTTGTTTTCTAGACATTGAGGCCCTTGTCAAGGGGGAAAGAAAGAGGTACGTAGCAGGTATTGGCGGGAAGGAACAAATGAGGTGCCTATGGATTACAAGAAATACGAAAGAACACTTAAAGGCAGAGGATGAGAGCTGGCCTGATAGAGGTGTATAAGATGATGAGAGGCATTGATTGTGTGGATAGACAGAGGCTTTTTCCCAGGGCTGGAATGGCTAACATGAGAGGGCACAGTTTTAAGGTGTATGGAAATAGGTACCGAGGGGATGTCAGAGGTACGTTTTTCACTCAGAGAGTAGTGAGTGAGTGGAATGGGCTGCTTGCGACAGTAGTGGAGGCAGATATAATAGGGTCTTTTAAGAGACTCTTAGATAGGTACATGGAGCTTAGAAAAACAGGGGGCTATGCGCTGGGGAAATTCTAGGCAGTCTCTAGAGTGGATTAAATGGTTGGCACAACATTGTGGGCTGAAGGGCCTGTAATGTGCTGTAGATTTCTATGTTCTAAAGAAATCAGGAGGGCTAAAAGAAGGCATGAGATTGTCCTAGAAGTGAAGCAGAAGGATAATGAATCCTATGGGATATGTTAACAGCAAAAGGATTGCAAGGGACAAAATTGGTTCTCCAGAAGATCAGAATGGTAATCTATGCATGGAGACAAAAGAGATGGGGGAGATCTTAAATGGATTTTGTTGCATTGGGAGATGAACACAGAGTCTATAGAAGTGAGGCAAAGCAGCATTGAGGTCATGGACCCTAGACAGATTACAGAGGAGGAGGTGTTTGCTGTCTTCAGGCAAATTAGGGTGGATAAATCCCCAGGGTCTGACAAGGTGTTTCCTCAGACCCTGTGGGAGGCAAGTGCAGAAACTGCAGAGATATTTAAATCATCCATAGTGATAGGTGAGGTGCCAGAGGACTGGAGGTTAGGTAATGTTGTTCTGCTCCTTAAGAAAAGCTCTAAGAATAAACCAGGAAATTATAGGCTGGTGAGCCTGACATCAGTAGTGAGAAAGCTATTGGAAGGTATTCCAAGGGACTATTTGGATAGACAGGGACGGATTAGTGATAACCAGCACAGCTTTGTGCATAGTTGTGTCTATCAAATCTTTTAGAGTTTTTCTAGTTCCCAGGAAAGTGGATGAAGACAAAGCAGTGGATGTTGTCTACATGGACTTTAGCGAGGCACTTGACAAGGTCTCGCATGGCAGGTTGGCCAAGTAGGTTCATCGCTTGGCATCTAAGATGAGGTAGTGAATTGGATTAGACGTTGGCTTTCTGGGAGAAGCCCGAGAGTGGTAGTAGAGGGTTGCCTCTCTGACTGGTGGCCTGTGACTAGTTGGTGTGTCGCAGGGATCGGTACTGGTTCTGTAGTTGCTCGTCATCCATGTCAATGATCTGGAAGATAATGTGGTTAACTAGATCAGCAAATTTGCAGATGACGCCAAGCTTGCGTGTGTAATGGACAGAGAGGAAGGCTATCAACGCTTTCTGTGGCACCAGGACCATTGGGATAAATGGGCTGAAAAATGTCAGATGGAATTTAATGCAGACAAATGTGAGGTTTTGCACCGGTAGGTATTACACAATGAACTGCAGGGCACTGAGGGGTGTGGTTGAACAAAGGACCACAATCTGTTGAAAACGGCATCACAGGTAGATAGGGCCGTAAAAAATGCTTTTGGCACATTGGCCTTCATAAATCAAAGTGATGAGTAAATGAGTTGGGATGTTATGTTGGGATTGTATAAGATGTTAGTGAAGCCTGATTTGAAGTATCACGTGCAGTTTTGTCACCTATCTACAGGAAAGATGTAAATAAGGTTGAAAGAGTACAGAGAAAATTTATAAGGATGTCGCCAGGAGTGGAGGACCTGAGTTATATGGAAAGATTGAATAAATTAGGACTTTATTCCTTGGAACATAGAAGATTGAGAGGAGATTTGACAGAGGTATACAAAATTATGAGGAGTATAGATAGGGTAAGTGCAAGCAGGCTTTTTCCACTGAGCTTGGGCGAGACTACAACCAGAGGTCATGGGATAAGGGTGAAAGGTGAAATATTTAAGGGGAACATGAGGGGAAAGTTCTTCACTCAGAGGATTGTGAGAGTGTGGAATGAGCTGCCAGCAAAAGTGAGCTCAATTGCAATGTTTAAGAGAAGGTGAATACATGGGTAGTAGGAATATGGAGGGCTAAGGTCAGGGTGCAGGTCAGTGGGAGTAGGCAGCTTAAATGGTTTGGCACAGACTAGATGATTCCAGGATTGAATGGCTTGTCACATGAAGAGTGTTTGATAGCTCTGGGCTGTATTCTTTATACTTTATACTTTATTGTCGCCAAACAATTGATACTAGAACGTACAATTATCATAGCGATATTTGATTCACTAGAATTCAGAAGAATGAGGGGTGACCTCATTGAAACCTATTGAATGGTGAAAGGCCTTGACAGAGTGGATGTGGAGATAATATTTCCTATGGTGGGAGAGTCTAAGACCAGAGGACACAGCCTTAGAATAGAGGGGCATCCTTTTAGAACAGAGATGAGGAGGAATTTCATTGTCCAGAGGGTGGTGAATGTGTGGAGTTCTTTGCCACAGGCAGCTGTGGAGGCTGAGGCTTTATGTCTATTTAAGGCAGGGGTCAGGGCACGAAGGGATACGAGGAGAAGACATCTGAATGTGCTGTTTGTGATGTATATAAATGACCTGGATGAGAATGTGCATGGGTGAGTTAGTAAGTTTGCAGATGATATTGGTGGTGTTGTGGATAGCATTAGCAGACTGACAAAGGATACAGTGGGATGTAGATCAGTTGCAGATATGAGCAGAGAAATAGTAGATATTGTTTAACCAGGCCAAATGTGAAGTGTTACCCGTCGGTGGATGGAATATAAAAAACAGTACCGAGTTAAGGGCAAGACCCTCAACAGTGTTGATGAGCAGAGAGATCTCGAGAGACCACCAGATACGTAGCACTGGGGGAACCGAGTGTGACCCATACTGTTTTGGGGAGCTATGTCACTGCCTTGTGCACCTGGATTGGGCTTTGTGTTTTGCAGGAAGGGTTGGCGAATTATCTCAACGTCATGAGGACATGACCAGATTTGGTGTGGGGAGAATGTAAGACGCTGTAAGGTTTCACGCTAATGTAATGGCCTCTCTGTAATGTTTCACTGCTGAGGTAATGGTCTCTCTGTAGCAGCAATGTTTGGGTTATGACTAGAGATAACAGGGCCTTTGACATGTATGCTAGCCAATGAGAGGCATGTTGTTCTTTCTTGTGGGTCTGGGAGTGGTCTTTTGTTGGGGAGAGATGAGGAGAGAAGATGTGAATGGAGAGAGTTGGCGGACAGCGGGAGAGAGTGGACTTGGAGCGAGGGTCCGAGGGTCGGCGACACTCGGAGGACAACGGGGAACAAATGAACGGAACCGTGAGCTCCAACGTTGCACATTCGACTTTTTCATGAGGATGGGCCCTTTTCTTTTTGTTTCTTTACTAACCATATAGTCAAATTAAGAATTATAAAGCTCAGTTGTTTAATCGCACATTGTGTACTGTTTGCTGTTTTGTGGTACTGATTTCTAACAGGGGACACATCGCGCAGCATCCACCCAAACAAGATTTCTTAGGTTTGGCCGGGCTGAGGGCTCTCTTCCCCTGGATTAAGCCGCTAACCGAACCGAGAGTTACACTGCTTTCATTAGTCGAGGCAATGTTCAAAAGTCAGGAAGTTTATAAAAGTTGCCCCGTTATAGGAAGGATGCTGAGGCCTTGGAGAGGGTACAGAAGAGATTTACCAGGATGCAACCTGGTTTAGAGAAGGTGTGCTATAACGAGAGGCTGGACAAACTTGGGTTATTTTCTCTGGAGGAGTGGAAGCTAAGGGGAGATTGTACGTGGCCTATCAGCCGGGTCAACAGACCCCTACCAAGAGTGATTTCTCGCAGGTCCACGACGATTATTTGAAAAGGGAGCTTCGAGAGCGTTTGTCCATTGTACATGGCCTATCAGCGGTGTCAACCGAGCTCTACGAACTAAATAAAAGTACAGAAGGGTTAAACGGAACAGCCATTGTCGGGAGTAGGCCAGTGGCGAGAGTACAAGTGACAGGCTTTGGCTCAAAGGAGGCTTCGGCTCGGGAAGAGGCGTCAACTCTGTGACTATTAAGCGACTATTAAGGTTTCTTTTTTGTTTTATTCCCTCTCTTACTGTACCATTTAAATGGCTGTGGTGTGCTCTTTGTGTCGGATGTTGTAGAACTGGGAGACACAGAGTCTCCCGAGGAACTACATCCGGCTGCAGCTCCTGAAGACCGTGTTAGGGATCTGGAGCAGCAGCTGGATGACCTTCAGCTTATACGGAAGAGCAGGGAAGTAGTCACCCCAAAGCTGCAGGAGGCGAGTAGCTGGGTAACCGTCAGGAGAAATGGAAATAGGCAGTTAGAGCAGAGCACCCCTGTGGCCATTCCCCTCAAAAACAAGTATACTGCTTTCAATACTTTTGTTGGGGTTGACCTCCTGGGAGAATGCCATGGTGCCCGGATTACAGGCACAGAGAATGGGTCCGTGTGCAGGAGGGAAAGAGAGAGAAGAAGGGAATGGCAGTGATAGGGGACTCGATAGTGAGGGGAACAGACAGGAGATTCCGTGAATGTGAACAGGACACCCGGATGGTATGTTGCCTCCCAGGTGCCAGGGTCATGGACGTCCTAGATCATGTCCACAACATTTTGGAGGGGGAGAGGAGGCAGCCCAAATTCTTGGTACATATTGGTACTAATGACATAGGAAGGAAAAGCAATGAGGTCCTGAAAAGAGAACTTAGGGAGCTAGGTAAAAAGTTCTCTAAAGCTTCCAAAAAAGGAAACCGATTTTTACCAACAGACACACTTCTATGACAAGGGTTGGGCTACTAAAATGTTACATCTCGTCAATCTTGCTGTACACTTCCGAAACATGGACTATAACACCAGAACTCCAAAGAAACTGAGAAGCAACAGAAATGTGGTTTCTTAGAAGAATGCTGAAAGTATTATATAGAGATAGGGTAACTAATGAGACAGTACTCCAACGTGACCATACAGAAAGATCTTTAATGAGAACATTAAATGAGAGGAAACTTAAATTCCTGGGCCATGTCATCATAAAGGGGGAAATAGAATGCCTTACATTACAAGGCCGTATGCCTGGGAAACACGGAAGAGGAAGTCAAAGAAGAAAATATATGGACACTGTGAAAGAACTAACAGATCTAAGTGTGTGAGATATCATTGACGCTGTGTGGGATCGTTCGATGTGATGAGTCATGATCACCCAAGTGTGTAACGCACAAGGCACATGAAGAAGAAGAAGGTAAAAGGCTAAAAATCAGGACCTCCTGGGTAGTAATTTCTGGATCGTTGTCTGTGCCAAGCGCCAGTGAGGTAGAAACAGGAAGACTTGGCAGATAAATGCATGGCTGAGAAGTTGGTGCAGGGGGCAGGGCTTCAGGTTCTTGGATCATTGGGATCTCCTCTGGGGGAGGTATGACCTGTTCAAAAGTGACGGGTTGCATCTGAACCCGAGGGGGACCAATATTCTTGCAGGCAGATGTTGGGGAGGATTTAAACTAACTTGACAGGGGGTGGTGGGAACCAGAGTGAAGGAACTCAGGATAGGACAGATGGTAAAAAAGTAAAGACAACATGCAGTCAGACTGTCAGGAAAGGCAGGCAGGTGATGGGACCTAGTTGCAGCCAACAGGCTGAGTATCAAATCATTAGGGATGCAGAATCAGAAAGGAGAGCAAATACGGTACTCAAGGTTTGTATCTCCATGCAGGGAGTATAAGCAATAAGGTGGATATCTTGTTGCACTATTACAGATTGCCCGGGATGACGTTGTGGCCATCACTGAATTGTGGCTGAAGGATGGTTGTAGTTGGGAGCTGAATGTCCAAGGTTGCACATTGTATCGGAGGGATAGGAAGGTAGGCAGAGGGGGTGGTGTGGCTTTACTGGTAAAGAATGGCATCAAATCAGTAGAAAGATGTGACATCGGATCGAAAGATGTTGAATCCTTGTGGGTTGAGTTAAGAAACTGCAGGGGTAAAAGGACGTTGATGACAGTTATACACAGGCCTTCTCAACAGTGGCTGGGAGGTGGACCACAGGTTACAACAGGAAATAGAAAAGGCGAGTCAAAAGGGCAATGTTATGGTAGTCATGTGAGATTTTAAAATGCAGGTCGATTGGTCGGTTGGTAATGGATCTCAAGAGAGTGAGTTTGTTGAATGCCTAAGAGATGGCTGTTTAGAGCAGTTTGACATTGAGCCTACTAGGGGATCAGCTATACTGGGTTGGGTGCTATGTAATGAACCGGAAGCGATTCGGGAGCTTAAGGTAAAAGAACCCTTAGGAACCAGTGATCACAATATGATTGAGTTCAACTTGAAATTTGATAGGGAGAAAGTAAAGTCTGATGTAGCAGTATTTCAATGGAGTAAAGGAAATTACAGTGGTATGAGAGAGGAGTTGGCCAAAGTAAATTGGAAGGAGATTCTGGCAGGGATGTCAACAGAGCAGCAATGGTGTGAGTTTCTGGGAAAAATGAGGAAGGTGCAGGACATGTGTATTCCAAAAAATGAAGAAATACTCAAATGGTAAAATAGTACAACCATGGCTGACAAGGGAAGTCAATGCTATTGTAAAAGCAAAAGAGAGGGCATACAACAAAGCAAAAATTAGTGGGAAGTTAGAGGATTAGGAAGTTTTAAAAAATCTACCAAGAGCAACTAAAAAAATCATTAGAAGAGAAAGGAGGAAATATGAAAGCAAGCTAGCAAATAATATCAAAGTGGATAGTAAAACGCAAACACGAGGAAATCTGCAGATGCTGGAAATTCAAGCAACACACACAAAATGCTGGAAGGGTCTCAGCCTGAAACATCGACTGTACTTCTTCCTATAGATGCTGCCTGGCCTGCTGCGTTCACCAGCAATTTCGTGTGTGTTGCTCTAAGTGGATAGTAAAATTTTTTCAAGTATGTTAAAAGTAAAAGAGATGAGAGTGGATATAGGACCACTAGAAAACGAGACAGGAGAAATAATAACGTGGGACAAGGAGATGGATGATGAACTAATTTTACATCAGTCTTCACTGTGGAAGAAACCAGCAGTATGCTTGATGTTGTAGTGTGTGGAGGAAGAGAAATGGGTGCAGTTACTGTTACAAGAGAGAAGGTCCTCAAAAAGCTGAAAGATCTAAAGGTACATAAGTCACCCGGACCAGAAGAACTGCACCCTAGGCTTCTGAAAGAGGTAGTGTTAGAGATTGTGGTGGCATTAGAAATGATCTTTCAAAATCATTGGACTCTGGCATGGTGCAAGAGGACTGGAAAATTGCAAATGTTACTCCACTCTTTACGAAAGGAGGAAGGCAGCAGAAAGGAAATTATAGACCAGTTAGCCTGACCTCAGTGGTTGGGAAGATGTTGGAGTCACTTGTTAAGGATGAGGTGGTGGAGTACTTGGTGACACTGGACAAGATAGGACAAAGTCAGTGTGGTTTCCTTCAGGGAAAATCCTGCCTGACTAATCTGTTAGAATCCTTTGAGGAGATACAAGTAGGATAGATAAAAGGGATGCAGTGGATGTTGTATATTTGGACTTTCAGAAGGCCTTTGACAAGGTTGCTTACCAAGTTAAGAGCCCATGGTATTACTAGAAAGTTACTAACATGATTAGAGCATTGGCTGACTGGTAGGAGACAGCGAGTGGGAATAAAAGGATTCTTGTCTGGTCGGCTGCCAGTGACTAGTGGTGTTCTGCATGGATCGGTGTTGGGACTGCTTTTTATGCTGTATGTCAATGATTTAGATGATGTAATAGATGGTTTTGTTGCCAATTTTGTAGTTGAGACAAAGATTGGTGGAGGGGCAGGTAGTGTTGAGGAAACAAGTAGGATGCAGAAGAACTTAGACAAATTAGGAAAATGAGCAAGAAAGTGGCAAATGAAATACAATGTTGGAAAATGCATGGTCATGCACTTTGGAAGTAGAAATAAATGCGCAAACTATTTTCTAAATGGGGAGAAAATCCAGGAATCTGAGATGCAGAGGGTCTTGGGAGTCCTTGTGCAGAACACCTTGAAGGTTAACTTGCAGGTTGAGTCGCTGGTGAGGAAGGCAAATGCCATGTTCACATTCATTTCAAGAGATCTGGAATACAAAGGCAAGGATGTGATGCTGAGGCTTTATAAGTCACTGGTCAGGCCTCACCTTGAGTATTGTGAACAGTTTTGGGCCCCTCAGCTTAGAAAAGATGTGCTGGCATTGGAGAGGGTCCAGAGGAGGTTCACAAGGATGATCCCAGGAATGAAAGGGTTATCATACGAGGAATGTTTGATGGCTCTGGGTCTGTACTCGCTGGAATTCAGAAGGATGAGGGGGGATCTCATTGAAAGCTTTCGAATATTGAAAGGCCTAAACAGAGTAGATGTGGAAAGGATGTATCCTATGGTGGGAGAGTCCAGGACAAGAGGGCACAGACAGAATAGAGGGGCGCCCTTTCAAAACAGAGATGCGGAGAAATTTCTTTAGTCAAAGGGTGGTGAATTTGTCGCACATGCAGCTGTGGAGGCCAGGTAATTGGGTGTATTTGAGGCAAAGATTGGTAGGTCCTTGATTGGAGATGGCATCAAAGGTTATGGGGAGAAGGCCGGGAACTGGGGTTGAGGAGGAGAAAATAAAAGGATCAGCCATGATTGAATGTTGGAGCAGACTCGATGCCCAGATGGTCTAATTCTGCTCCTGTGTCTTATGGAGATCTGATAGAAGTTTATAAGATCATGAGAAGCAAAGAGTAGACAGACAGTATCTTTTTCCAAGGGATAAAGTGTCTAGTACCAGAGGGCATGCATTTATGGTGAGGGGGATAATTTCAAGGGAAATGTGAAGGATGAGTAATTTTACCCAAAGGAGTGGTGGGTACCATGGAATGTGCTGCTTGAGATGGTGGTAAAGACAGATACATCTAAGGTATTCATTTGGTTGGCCACTTGATTATTCATTTGTTTGGTTTGGCACAGCATTGTGGGTTGAAGAGCTTGTCCCAATGCTGTACCATTCTACGTTCTAAAGTAGATTGGCAAGTCACAGCACAGACTAACTGGGATTCGGTGAATGAGGAGGGAGCAGAAAAGTGGTGTTGATATACAACAGATTGCAGATCCTGGAATGTTGACGATTCCTTTTCTCCTACAGATGATGTTCGACCCACTAAATTCCTCCAGTAGAATGTTGCTCTAGGTTAATGGTTTGAATGTCTTATTCCTCTTTATGTCCTTATTTTGTAGGTGAGGATTGGGGTAACTTGATGTAAGAGTATTTGTTAGATAGATAGATTTATTGGTTGGAACAACTCACCTTTCTGTTTAATTTCCAGGGCCTGCTGGTTGCTGTCCTTTATTGCTTTATTAACGGAGAGGTAAGATAATCATTACCGATTAAGTTTTGTGTATCTGTCAGCATTGTACTCTGAGAGTCTCTGCAAGGAGTACAGACCCAGAACCCAACCTGGGATACAGCCAGAGGCTAGGGTAGGAGCAGAGGACCAACCTCACTCTGCAGCCATTTGCTTCTGTTGGTGATAGGACACTGGTCCCATCTAGCAACGAATGGAGCTTCGGAGAAGGAGCAGTCAAATGGACCACATCCAGCCTCTGTTTGAGTAAAGAGTGCTGATGAATGGTCTCGGCCTGAAATATTGACTGTTCATTCCCCTCCATAGGTGCTACCTGACCTGCTGAGTTTCTGTAGTATTTTATGTGTGCTGGAATATCGAACAATGCAGCCCAATACAAGTCCTTTGCCCATGATGTTGTGCCTTCTCTAAGATCACTCTAAACCTTCACTCGTACAATACCCTCCATTTTCCTATCATCCATCTGCCTATCTAAGGAGTCTCTTAAATGTCCCCCATGTATCTGCCTCTTCCAACACCCCTGGCAGAATGCTCCAGGCACCCACCACCCTTTTTAAAAAAAAGCTTACCTCTGACATCCCACCTATATTTCTCTCTAATCGACTTAAAATTATGACCCTTCTTATTAGCCATTCCTGCCCTGCCTCACCTTTCTCCTGTTGTTGAGAGGACGACACACATGTGCTGATAGACATGCGCACTCTCACAGACTCCTGGGTCATGGATAGAATTATCGGGAAGTTTGGTGTGGCTGTTTCTGTCTGTACCTGCTTTTCCCCGAACCACCTGGAGGTTGTCAGCAATGTACGTGCAACTTAATTTGAGGCATTGTGTCTAACCATTGCTTCAATCTCCTTGTGTGCTCAGGTCCAACATGAACTGAGGAAGAAACTGCAACAGTGGAGGATGAAGAAGAACTTGAGGAAGTCCCATTATCGGAATGGTGGTGGCCAGAGGGAGAGGGTGGACGGCAGTGAACAGGATGTGGAAATGGGGACCAGAGATGACCTTGAATCTCCCAATACCGATGAAGGTCTCCTCAATACCCTCAGTTCCCATCAGGGGTTAAATTCAGAGATAACAGAGCTCCCAGGTCAGGCCAGCACGCTCGTGCTCAGTTCCAATGATTAGGAGTGGTGGTGTGTGCTGAGATAGAAACATGGAAACCCTACAGCACAATACAGGCCCTTCGGCCCACAATGCTGTGCTGAATATGTACTTACTTAGAAATTACCTAAGGTTACCCACAGCCCTCTATTTTTCTAAGCTCCATGTACTTATCCAGGAGTCTCTTAAAAGACCCTATCGTATCTACCTCCACCACCATTGCCAGCAGCCCATTCCACGCACTCACATCTCTCTGCGTAAAAAAACTTATCCCTGACATCTCCTCTGTAGCTACTTCCAAGCACCTTAAAACTGTGCCCTCTTGTGCTAGCCATTTCAGCCCTGGGAAAAAGCCTCTAACTATCCACACGGTCAATGCCTCTCGTCATCTTATACAATCCTCCGTCACTCCAAGGTGAAAAGGCCGAGTTCACTCAACCTATTCTCATAAGGCATGCTCCCCAACCCAGGCAACAGAGCAGGACAGAGAGGGTGGCCAAGGGAGAACCAGTCAAGTCAGACATTGTTCCTTTACAGATGTGTCTCTTGCAGTGTTGCTGATGTATCTGGAAGGGCTGTGGCTCAGGAGACCCAAGACCCAGTATTTGTCACGAGGGTTCTCAGCATTAGTAACTGTAGGAGAATGAAGGAGTGGCCAATAATAACTGTATCACAGATCTATTGCATGTTCTGTTGATACTCAGGGTACAACAATGGGAAGAGAGGCAGGAATGAATCTTTATCCCAGTTGGAAGTTTTAAAAAGGTGTGCAGTTAACATGACCTGGGTTCAATTCCCACCTCTGTCTGTAACAACTTTGTACGTTCTGTCTGAGACCATGCGGGTTTCCTCTGAGCGCTCCAGTTTCTTCCCACTGTCCAAAAATGTACAGGTTAACACAGAACAGTACGGCTGGGTACAAGTCCTTTGGCCCACAGTGTTGTGCCTGTTGACCTTTTAACCCACCCTAAGATTAAACTATAATACTGTAAGATATTTCATCATGGCTGATTTATTCTCCTGCCTTCACCATATAACCTCAACTTTACTAATTAAGAATCTATCAACCTCCGCTTTAAATATACTCAAAGACTTGTCCTTCACAGACGTCCATGCCCTTTTTATGCAAGGCCTTAGAGATTGTGGAGCCATGAACTTCATCTCCAGTTGCAGCCACTGACTTCTGCAGCTCACTCAGAGTGACTGTTGCCATCACAGTAGCCTCTTACAAGTGTGATTCTTCTCCAGCGACTAAGTTTTGAGGGTTAACCTGACCTAGGCAGCGTGGTTTTTCCCACTTTTTCGCGATGGACTGCAGTAAGCTCCAAAGCATGTTTAGTGCCTTTGAGATGATTTTGTACCCTTCCCTAGATTTGTGTTTCTCTGTTACCAATTCCCTGACTTGCCTCAAATGCTCTTTTGTCTTCATTTTGGTTTGGTCTATTGAAAATTGACCATATTGTTGGACCTTACAGATAGAGGGGGTAGTTATTCAGGTGATCCTCCAATCTTCTACATCAAAAAACTGAGTGAGTTGGTAAATTAATATACAGTATTGCAGCTGAGGAAAGTTGTATAGTAATTACAAAGGGGTGAACATTTTTTCAACCTCACAAGTTTGGTTTTAAATTTTTAGCAAATTGGTGAGAGGTTTTGTAATTTTTTTTTATTTGACGTGATGCAGAATGTTTTGTAGATTTGCTCAAAATCCTATTTCAGCATATTTCAAATTTGGAAAATGAGACAATAAAATGTGAAAATAGCTGTGGGGGCTGAATATTTTTTCAATGGACCATTACCCTCCATTTTTCTATCATTCATGTGCCTATTTAAGTTTCTTAAATGTCCCTAATTATCTACCTCTAACAGCTTCTCTGGCAGAGTGTTCCATGCACCCACTACTCTCTGTGTAAAAAAAACCTCTCTCTCACACCCAAACCCCTTATACTTCCTTCCAAACATCTAAAAATGGCCCACATCAACTTATTTTTACTATGGATGTCCAGTCCCTATACACCTCCATCCCCCACCAGAAGACCTCAAAGCTCTCAGTTTCTTTCTGGACACCAGACCCAACCAGTTACCCTTCCCCACCACTCTCCCCCGCCTAGCGGAACTTGTCCTCGCTCTAAATAATGTCTCCTTTGGCTGCTCTCACTTCCTTCAAACAAAAGGTGTAGGGATCCAGTTATGCGTGCCTGTTGTCCGCTACGTGGAACAGTCTGAATTCCAAGCCTACACTGGTGACTGTCCCGCACTTATCCTACACTACATTGACAACTGCATTGGCACTGCTTCCTGCACCCATGTGGAACTCATCGACTTCATCCACTTTGCCTCCAACTTCCACCCTGCCCTCAAATTTACATGGTCCATTTCTAACACCTTTCTCCCCTTTCTCAAACTCTCTGTCTCTGGAGACAGCTTATCTACTGACGTCTATTACAAATCCACGGACTCTCACAGCTACTTAGACAATACCTCTTCCCACCCTTCCCTAAAAACACCATCCCCTTCTTTCAATTCCTCTGTCTCCATCGCATCTGCTCTCAAGATAAGGCTTTTCATTCGAAAATGAAGCAAATGTCCTCCTTCTTCAAAGAAAGGGGCTTCCATTCCTCCACCATCAACGCTGCCCTCAACCACATCTCTTCCGTTTCACGCATGTCTGCTCTCACCCCCTCCTCCAGCAACTGATAGGGTTCCTCTTGTCCTCACCTACCACCCCACCAGCCTCCGCATCCAGCACACAATTCTCCACAACTTCCACCATCTCCAACGGGATCCCACCACCGAGCACATTTTTTCCTCCCTCCCCCAACGTTCTGCTTTCTGCAGGGATCACTCCTTGTCCATTCGTCCTCCCCACTGATCTCCCTCCTGGCATTTATTCTTGCAAGTGGAACAAGTGCTATGCCTGCCCCTACTCCACCTCCCTCACTACCATTCAGGGCCCCGAACAGTCCTTCCAGGTGAGGTGACACTTCACCTGTGAGTCTGATGAAATCATACACTGTGTCTGGTGCTCCTGGTGTGGCCTGCTGTATATTGGTGAGACCCGACATACATTGGGAAACCAATTCGCTGAGCACCTACAGAAAAAGCAGGATCTCCAAGTGGAGATTTTAACTCCACATCCCATTCCCATATGTCTATCCATGGCCTCCTCTACTGTAAAGATGAAGCCACACTCGGGTTGGAGGAACAACATCTTATATTCCGTCTGGGTAGCCTCCGACCTGATGGCATGAACATCGACTTCTCTAACTTCCGCTAATGCCCCACCTCCCCCTCACCTTCACCTTCATCATTCCCCATCCCTTTTACCCTCTCTCACCTTATCTCCTTGCCTGTCCATCGCCTCCCTCTGGTGCCCCTCCCCCCTTTTCTTTCTTCTGTGGTCTTCTGTCTCTTTCACCGATTTACTTCCCCGCTCATTACTCCATCCTTCCCCCTCCAGGTTTCACCTGTCACCTGGTGTTTGTCTCTCCCCTCCCTCCCCCCACCTTTTAAATCTACTCCTCAGCTTTTTTCTCCAGTTCTGCTGAAGGATCTCAGCTCAAAATGTTGACTGTCCTCTTTTCCATAGATGCTGCCTGGCCTGCCGAGTTCCTCCAGCATTTTGTGTGTGTTACTTGGAAATGATGCCCCTTGTGTTAGCCATTTTCACCCTGGGAAAATGTCTGACTGTCCACTCGACCAATGATCTTGGGTGTAATTGGGGCAAAATCCTGGATCTCTTATCAAAATGCAAGATTTAATATGCAACACACTGAAGAAAGGAACGGGCACTCAGGACAGCTGTTGCACTGAGGAGAGGTGGAAATGACCTGACACACGCTGAAATTCAGTGAGCAGTGCACCCTGCTGATCAGTGCAAAGTGAAAAATATAAGATCCATTCATCACCATCCAGACGGTGGGGGCGGGGGGGGCTAAGCACAGACATCACCGTCCAGACAGATGGGTTAAACGCAGACACCACCGTCCAGACAGATGGGCTAAACACAGACACCACCGTTCGGACAGATGGGTTAAACGCAGACACCACCGTCCAGACAGATGGGCTAAACACAGACATCACCGTCCAGACAGATGGGTTAAACGCAGACACCACCGTCCAGACAGATGGGCTAAACACAGACACCACCGTTCGGACAGATGGGTTAAACGCAGACACCACCGTCCAGACAGATGGGCTAAACACAGACATCACCGTCCAGACAGATGGGTTAAACGCAGACACCACCGTCCAGACAGATGGGTTAAACGCAGACACCACCGTCCAGACAGATGGGCTAAACACAGACACCACCGTTCGGACAGATGGGTTAAACGCAGACACCACCGTCCAGACAGATGGGCTAAACACAGACATCACCGTCCAGACAGATGGGTTAAACACAGACACCACCGTTCGGACAGATGGGCTAAACACAGACATCACCGTCCAGACAGATGGGTTAAACGCAGACACCACCGTCCAGACAGATGGATTAAATGCAGACATCACTGCCCACACAGTGGGGGTGAATGCAGACATCACTGTTGACACAGGGAGTCTGAGCACAGACATCACCACCCATATGGGGTGGGGGGCTAAACACAGACAACAATGGAGGCTGAACACAGACATCATCACCATCCACACTGGGGCGGGGGGAAGGAGGGTTAAACACAGACATCACTACCCATGGGGTTGGGCTAAACAGAGACATCATGACCATCCATGGGGGGGTCTAAACGCAGACATCACTGTCCACACGTGGCGGGGGGGGCAAGTAAACACAAAGAACACTGGAGGCCAACGCAGACATCGCTGACCATACAGGGAGGCTAAACACACATGAAGTATTTATCGTTTATGAAAAGTGAAAAAATATTTCACAAGGGAATGCTTATTAACCACATCAGTGTACAAAGTGTGGTACAAATAAGGTTACATATTCAAATATTAAATATTAATAACGTTAATCCGCTTCCACCTATTTCAGCACAAACTACACATATATAATAAATCTGAAAGGAACAGAGTTGAAGATTAATATTTTCTGCCCAAACAGCAGATCCCATGGAGCTCCCACGTTATCTGGAGTTTGTGGTCTCCACGTGTGGCCAGCAGGCTGCCATGTAGAGCAAGGTTCTGCTTGTTTGCCGTGTCCAGGCAGTTCCTTATTTTGATTATTCCCCGTCTGATAACCAGCTCAGGCAAACCGATGTAGTGTGCTGTCTGACACAGATTCCCTCACCCCCTGGCAGTCTCGCAGTGAACAAACCGATGAAGTTCCAAGGTCACGGAAACAAGCTTCCTGCAACGAGGGCTGACAATGCAAAGTCGCAGAAACCTGCGAGGGTGACGTGCAGCGCAGAACAAGGGGGCTGGGGAGAGCAGCCTCAGTGGGTAGATGGTCATAAATGATGGGAGGATGGAAGAGGTCAGTGCTTTATACAGGATGTGCTGAACGGTGTTGGAATGCGGATCTGTACAATTTGCAGGTCATTGCTCAGGATCATCGTACGGCTCCTCCGCTACCTCCTCTTCGACTTCGCCTCCATCTTCTGCACTGTTCCGGCGGACTCTCTGCACGCTGCCGTCCTGCTGTGACACACCCACTGCCTTGTAAATGGCTTCAGCAATTTGTTGTTTGATGTAAAAGGTCACATTACCAGAGGATAATTTTGCAGCCATCTCTTCCATGTACCTGTAGGCCTGAAAAACTGTACAGGTTAGCGCTGGGAAAGATCATCACAATGCTCTAGCAGTGCAAGTGTAGCTAAAGTGAGTTTCCTCCTCATCCCCACTGTCTCACTCACTCCATCTATGAAGCAAGAAGCAATTCCATCAGTCTGAGCTTCTTCCATCAAAGACGATTTCTTTCTTTAGTTGACCGAATAGACATAACAATTATAAACACAAGAGATTCTGCAGATGCTGGAAATCCAGAGCAACACACATGCAATGCTGGGGGAGCTCAGCAGGTCAGGCTGCACAGAGGCTCTGGCTTGAAATGTTGACTGCTTATTCATTTCCATAGATTCTGCCTGACCTGTTGAGTTCCTCCACCATTTTGTGTGTGTTGATATAATAATTATCCATCCCATCCAAGGTACTTAAAGCTTTGGAGACACAACGCAAAAAATGGCCCTTCAGCCCATCATGTTTATGGTGCCCACTGGTCCCACTTACAGCATTTGGTCCACAGATTCTGTGCCTTGACAGTTCGAGTACTTGTCTGTGAGAGTATCTGCTTCCTTAGCAACACAGTCATTCTTGGCAGCCTGAACGTTTAAATTTTGTCCCGCTCACAATCTTACCCTCCAATCCAGACTCTCCCACGGGCTCCAAGTGATGCTGGGTGCTCTCAGAGCACTGATCAGTATGTCACAGGACATGATGCCAGTTAAACTGCCTGTACGCTGTCCATATCCCTGTATTCCTGCCTGTTCATGTATCTGTCTAAATGACTCATAATCATCACCATATCTGCTTTCACCATCTCTCTCTATCGCTCTACGTTAAAAAAAACATACTTTGCACATCTCATTTAAACTTTCCTCTTCTCACCTTAATGCTGTGTTCCATATGATTTGAATTTCCACTCTGGGATAAAGAGTTTATCTACATCTCCTATAATTTTATAAAACTTCTATCAGATTTCCCCTCGCCTGTGAAAACATAACAAGTTTGCCCTAACTCTCCTTATAACTACAATCTTGTTATCCAGGTAAAGCTCTTCTGCACGCTCTCCAAAGCCTCCACGTCTCTGCTCTGATGCAGTGGCCAGAACTCCACGCAGTACTCCAAATGTGGCCGCGAAGTTTTATACAACTGCAACATGACTTCCCAATTTCTATACTCAACACTCCAAACACTGAAGACAAGCAGGCTACACACCCTTTTTACCATCTGATCTAATTTACACTCCAACATCCCTCTAAGGGTTGAGGAATTTAATTGACATTTGTTTTAGTGTGTCGCACCAGTCAGCCATTCTTGTCTGGCACGTGGTGTCAGGATTGGTCTCCTTTCGGATTAACCGGGTCACGATATGAACGTTCCCGACTCGACCCTTGTTTTTTCACGAGGCCAAGTGGCTAGCTCGATGCTCAACCCGGCACGGATGGAAAGCGTGCTCGGGGGGCGGCCTGACCTGGATTCGAACTCGGGAGCCTTCGCTCCGGAGTCTGGCGCTGATGCCCATTGCGCCACCAGCCGGAATTTACATTTCCTGCTTACATTTGTCCTCTGTGATTAAGCTATATCTGCCATTTCTATGCACAATTTTCCAACTGATCTAGATCCTGCTGTTCACAACCTTTCTCCATTCACAACTCCACCAACTTTTATGTTGTCTGCAATCTGAGACCGTTCCAAAACATCATAAAGGATGTGCTGACGTTGGAGAGGGTACAGAGGAGATTCACTAGAATGATTCCGGGAATGAGAGGGTTAACATTTGAGGAACGTTTGTCTGCTCTTGGACTGTGTTCCTTGGAGTTTAGGAGAATGAGGGGAGACCTCATAGAAACATTTCAAGTGTTGAAAGGCATGGACAGAGTGGATGTGGCAAAGTTGTTTCCCATGATGGGGGAGTCTAGTACGAGAGGGCGTGACTTAACGATTGAAGGGCGCCCATTCAGAACAGAGATGCGAAGAAATTTTTTTAGTCAGAGGGTGGTGAATCTATGGAATTTGTTGCCACGGGCAGCAGTGGAGGCCAAGTCATTGGGTGTATTTAAGGCAGAGATTGATAGGTATCTGAGTAGCCAGGGCATCAAAGGTTGTGGTGAGAGGGCGGGGGAGTGGGACTAAATGGGAGAATGGATCAGCTCATGATAAAATGCGGAGCAGACTCGATGGGCCGAATGGCTGACTTCTGCTCCTTTGTCTTATGGTCTAAATAACAGAGGACAAGCACAGATTCCAGTGGTCACAGACTTCCAGCAAGAGGGACCAATATCCTGGCGGGGAGATTTGCGAGGGCTACTGAGGTGACTTTAAACTAGAATGGTTGGGGGGTGGGAATCAAGTTAAAGAGGAGGTTAGTTCACAACAGGGGGATGGGAACCAGCGCAGAGAGACAGAGGGGTGTAAAATGAGGGTAGAAGCAAAAAGTAGTAAGGTGAAAAGTAAAAGTGGCAGGCCGACAAATCCAGGGCAAAAATCAGAAAGGGCCACTTTTCAACATAATTGTATAAGGGCTAAGAGAGTTGTAAAAGAGCGCCTGAAGGCTTTGTGTGTCAATGCAAGGAGCATTCGTAACAAGGTGGATGAATTGAAAGTGCAGATTGTTATTAATGAATATGATATAGTTGGGATCACAGAGACATGGCTCCAGGGTGACCAAGGATGGGAGCTCAACATTCAGGGATATTCAATATTCAGGAGGGATAGACATGAAAGAAAAGGAAGTGGGGTAGCATTGCTGGTTAGAGAGGAGATTAACGCAATAGAAAGGAAGGACATTAGCCGGGAGGATATGGAAGCGATATGGGTAGAGCTGCATAACACTAAGGGGCAGAAAACGCTGGTGGGAGTTGTGTACAGGCCACCTAACAGTAGTAGTGAGGTTGGGGATGGTATTAAACAGGAAATTAGAAATGTGTGCAATAATGGAACAGCAGTTGTAATGGGTGACTTCAATCTACATGTAGATTGGGTGAACCAAATTGGTAAGGGTGCTGAGGAAGAGGATTTCTTGGAATGTATGCGGGATGGTTTTTTGAACCAACACATCGAAGAACCAACTGGAGAGCAGGCTATTCTAGACTGGGTGTTGAGCAATGAGGAAGGGTTAATTAGCAATCTTGTCGTGAGAGGCCCCTTGGGTAAGAGTGACCACAATATGGTGGAATTCTTCATTAAGATGGAGAGTGACATAGTTAATTCAGAAACAAAGGTTCTGAACTTAAAGAAGGGTAACTTTGAAGGTATGAGACGTGAATTAGCTAAGATAGACTGGCAAATGACACTTAAAGGTTTGATGGTGGATATGCAATGGCAAGCATTTAAAGGTTGCATGGATGAACTACAACAATTGTTCATCCCAGTTTGGCAAAAGAATAAATCAAGGAAGATAGTGCACCCGTGGCTGACAAGGGAAATTAGGGATAGTATCAATTCCAAAGAAGAAGCATACAAATTAGCCAGAAAAAGTGACTCACCTGAGGACTGGGAGAAATTCAGAGTTCAGCAGAGGAGGACAAAGGGCTTAATTAGGAAGGGGAAAAAAGATTATGAGAGAAAACTGGCAGGGAACATAAAAACTGACTGTAAAAGCTTTTATAGATATGTGAAAAGAAAAAGACTGGTTAAGACAAATGTAGGTCCCCTACAGACAGAAACAGGTGAATTGATTATGGGGAGCAAGGACATGGCAGACCAACTGAATAATTACTTTGGTTCTGTCTTCACTAAGGAGGACATAAATAATCTTCCAGAAATAGTAGGGACAGAGGGTCCAGTGAGATGGAGGAACTGAGGGAAATAAATGTTAGTAGGGAAGTGGTGTTAGGTAAATTGAAGGGATTAAAGGCAGATAAATCCCCAGGGCCAGATGGTCTGCATCCCAGAGTGCTTAAGGAAGTAGCCCAAGAAATAGTGGATGCATTAGTGATAATTTTTCAAAACTCTTTAGATTCTGGACTAGTTCCTGAGGATTGGAGGGTGGCTAATGTAACCCCACTTTTTAAAAAAGGAGGGAGCGGGTTGACTTCCGGGTCATCAAGGGAATGGCGGCGTAAGGAAAAGGTCTCTCGACAAAAAAGAAGGTAAACTGCCCCAAAATCGAATTTAGACAAATACTTAATATTGCATAACTATATTAATAAAAGGGGCAAGGATGATGTCTAAGAACAAGAATAAAAAGTCCGCTTCGAAGGCTGATAAACATAAAGAGAAGCAGCAAGGCGACGGGCCTAGCTCCCCCACGGCAAGCCAGGACGGAGATAATGAGGGGGAATCGGTGACTCTGTCTTTCATTCTCGGAGAGATTCGTGAGTTCCGACAAGATAACAGCAAACAGCTGGAAGATATTAAAGGAGAAATAGTAAAAACTAACTCGTGGATAGATGAAGCCGAAGCGAGGATTGTTGGAATTGAAGAGAAGCTACAAAACGCCGAGGAAGTGATAGCAGAAATGCTGAAGCTACAAGACCAGCTTCAGTGGAAGCTAATAGATCAAGAAGGCCGCTCGAGAAGGGAAAATGTGAGGATTTACGGAGTTCCCGAAGGAACCAAAGGTAAACCCGGATTGATGATTCCCTTCGTGGAGAAGCTGCTTAGAGAGAACCTTGATATACCGGCCGCAAAAGACCTACAGATAGAAAGGGCTCACCGCGCGTTGGCACCACAGCCTCCGGCAGGCGCCCAGCCCAGATCGATTCTGATCAGATTTCTCAGTTACAGAACGAAGGAAGAGGTGCTTAAAAGGACATGGCAAAAGAAAGGTTTCATGTGGAACAACTGCAAAATCAGTTTAGACCACGACTACGCACCGGGGATTCTTGCCAGACGGAAGGAATATACGGAAACTCGGAGAGTCCTGAAGGAAAACAACATTAGATTCCAGACCCTGTATCCAGCTCGGCTGAGAGTCTTTTACGACGAAGGGACAAAAACTTACGCTACGGTGGAGGAGGCAACGTTGGACCTGGCGGACCGGGGACTACCTATTAAAGTCATCACCCAACCGGAGTCGCTACTGGAGAGGATTTGGCAGAAGTCGTGGCAGTTAGTGGGGCGAGGACGCTCCACTCGAACCAGAGTGTCAAACTACAAGGAAAAGCTGCAAATATTCAGACGCGAATGTACAGAGAATACAGATTAATTAAGAGAAATGACTGAAAAGAGTAAATCGGACTTAAAAGTAAAATGAAAACTGGTAACTGAAAATAAACTAGGCGGAATAACTTGAATGATAGCAATATGGTCGAGACATAAATAGGAGAAAATTCTCTATGATTATTCAAACTGCTGAGGGCCCTCTAACACAGGGTGAAGATAGAGGTTATCCCTCTGAACTGAGGCGGGTCGGTGCTCAGGCCTCACTGTGGGAAGTCGGGAAAAATTTTCAAATGTTATACGTTCAGAAATGTCTAGGGTGTGGTTATATGTCTTGGTTTACTGTTGAGAAGGGATTGCTTACTGTTTGGTTAGAAAAGGAGAGTGCTTTTTTTCTACTAGAGAAAAATGCAAACTGAATTGGTAAAAATAATTTCCTATAATGTTAATGGGGTTTTGAATCCAATTAAAAGAAATAAGATTATGTCTAAATTGAAAAAAGAGAGGGTACAAATAGCTTTCCTCCAGGAAACACATATGAGCCAATCTGAACATGGAAAATTAAAAAGAATGGGCTTTAAGCATATATTTTATTCATCATATAAATTGAGTCACAAAAGAGGGGTAGCTACTTTAATATCAAGTACTCTTAATTATGAACATATTTCAGAGACTAGAGACAAAGAAGGACGGTTTGTAAAAATCACAGGAAGAATAGAAGGTACAGAAATAACATTGCTGAATGTTTATGCTCCTCCAGGTAGTGAATGGTCATTTTATAGACACATTTTTGACCTAATGGTCAGTTCTCGAGGGGTAGTAATTTGTGGAGGGGATTTTAATATTAGATTAAATCCTATATTAGATTCTTCAAGAATAGTTACTCAGAATAAACCTCTGACTCGGAAAGTGAATTCATTGATGGAGGAGTTGGGAATTATAGGTGTCTGGAGGGAATTACACCCTACTAGTAAAGATTATACACATTATTCTTTCCCTCATTCAGCCTATTCAAGGATAGACTATTTCTTTATCTTTAATACAGATAGACTCAGAATAAAAAACTGTAATATTGCAACAATTGATCTGTCGGATCATAGCCCAGTCTCTATGTCTCTAATCCTGGAAAGGAAAATAAGGAAAACACTATGGAGGCTAAACTCACATATACTCAATAACCCGAAAGTAATGGAGAGATTAAGGGGAGAAATCAAAGAATATCTAGACCTTAATAACACGGGAGAAACATTACCAGTGATATTATGGGATACTTTGAAAGCTGTACTGAGAGGGAAAATTATTTCCATTACTACTCAACATGAAAAAAATCAATGCACAAAAATTAGCAGACCTTCAAGGAAAATTAAAACAACTTCAAGTTGGAGATAGCAACAAAAGTAATTCAAATCGAAAACAGGAAATTAGGAAATTGCAAAGTGAAATTGATGATATTTATACGTTGGAAACTCAAAGAAATTTTCTTTACCTGAGACAAAAGAATTATGAAGTAGGAGGTAAATCAGCTAGATTATTAGCATATAAATTACGAAAACAACAAGCAGACAATACAATTCATAAAATAAAGAATCCAAAGACAAAGCTTGTGGAGAGTACAATAGGGAAAATTCAAGAGAGTTTTGAAACATATTATCAAGAGCTGTACTCCCAACCCCGGGCCCCCAGTGAGCCCTATATAGACAGTGTATTGAATTTTTTAGATCTACCTAAACTTACAGATTTACAAAATGAAAGTTTATTAGAAACAGTAACTGTCAAAGAACTGAACGTGGCCATCTCTAGGTTAAAGGCTGGAAAGTCCCCGGGTTCTGATGGGTTTACCTCAGAGTGGTACAAGTCCCTGAAGACACAGTTAGCCCCATTACTACTTAACACCTTTAATTGGATCTTGCAGAGAGGAGAAACTCCACCTTCCTGGAGAGAAGCGATTATTTCAGTTATTCCTAAAGAGGGTAAAGATAAACTAGAATGTGGCAATTATCGGCCAATTAGTGTTCTTAATTTAGATTACAAACTATTTACATCTATATTAGCGCGCAGATTGGAAAAGCTTTTACCTGGCCTAATCCATTTAGACCAGACTGGATTTATTCAACAAAGACAAACACAGGACAACATAAGGAGAACTCTGCACATATTAGAACAGGTTAATAAGAACGAGACAGAGACAATGGTAGTAGGATTGGACGCTGAGAAAGCTTTTGATTCGGTTAGTTGGGCATTCCTATACAGAGTGTTAGGAAGATTCGGCTTTCAAGAAAGGTTTATTAAAGTAATTCAGACTCTATATGACAGCCCTAAAGCCCAAATTAAGATAAATGGGGACCTCTCTGACTCCTTCATTTTAGAGAGAGGCACTAGACAGGGATGCCCAATTTCTCCTCTCCTTTTTGCGCTATATATTGAACCACTTGCCCAACTAATAAGACGGAGTGAAATCGTAAAAGGTATCAAGGTGGCAGGGATTGAACAGAAAGTGGCGTTATTCGCAGATGATGTTTTGGTCTATCTGAGTGAACCAGAAAAATCATTTATAGGATTGTTTACACTGTTGGATGACTTTGGGAAAATATCAGGTTATAAAATAAATGTAAAGAAAACGCAGGTTATGTCCCTAAATTATACACCATCCAAAAAATTGCAGGATACATACGATCTTAAGTGGGAAGCTAAATCATTAAAATATTTAGGAATAACCCTGCCGAAGGATCTTTCAACACTGTCACAGGTAAATTATGGGCCATTAATCTCAGAGATAAAAGCAGATATGCATAGATGGAATCTTATCCCCTTTTTAAGTTTAAATTCAAGGATAAATACTATAAAAATGAATATTCTTCCTCAGTTATTGTATCTTTTCCGTACTTTACCGGTAGAGGTGGATGATAATCAATTCAGGGAATGGGACAAATGGATTTCCCGCTTCATTTGGCAAGGAAGGAAACCTAGAATTGGATATAACACCTTACAGTTAGGGAAGGAAGGAGGAGGTATGGTTCTTCCTTGCCTGAGAAATTATTTTTATGCCTCACAGATAACCCCTCTGTTATATTGGTGTAATAGGGAATATAAGGCTAGATGGAAGGAAATAGAATTTGGATTAGTTGACAGTTTTCCTCTTCAGGCCTTAATAGCTGACAAAGGATTGATGGCCCAGTTGGAAAAATTTAATAACGCTTGGATAAATCTTACATTAAAAGTATGGCAGAAGGTGGTTAATTCATGTGGAATTAATAACATGTTAAAACTCTTTAGATGGTGTGTATATGATACCGAATTCCTTCCCAACAGAGGAGATAAAAGATTTGAGCTATGGATAAAGAAAGGTCTTACAACCTACCTCTCATTTATAGATAAAAGAGTATTACAAAGTTTCCAAATCCTGCAGGACAAACATGGCCTAGAACATAATGACTTTTTTAGGTACCTTCAAGTACGAAACTATGTTAACCAGAGTTGTAGATATACGGACCTATCAACAGTAGAATGAGAATTTTTCAAGATTCTGAATTCGGCTTGCAGTTCAATACCTAGTAAATCAGTTTCTCGCCTATATAATGCACTCTCCCATGCTAAAAATGTAAATACACTGTATATTAAAGAGAAGTGGGAGAAAGAAGTGGGGTTGGTACTTTCAGAGGAGGCTTGGGGGAAAATCTGCAGCTTTCAATGGTCCTCGACTAATTCTTTGACTTGGAGAGAACATTGTTGGAAAAACATTATAAGATACTTCAAGACCCCATATCAGGAAAAATATAAAGATACAAATGTGATGTGTTGGAGAAGGTGCGGCTCCAAGGAGGCAAATCATTTTCATATTTTCTGGGATTGCCCTAAATTAAGTCTATTTTGGGAAGGTATTCATAGAACATTAGTTAAGGTACTTAGGTCCCAGACACCTCTGAACTTTGAGACACTCTATTTGGGGCATGTATTGTTCCTTGAACAGAAGGAAGATATAAAGTTGCTGCAGGCCCTCTTAGCGGCAAGTAAGAAATCAATCACTAGAAAATGGCTAAATCCAATACCACCTACATTAGAAGATTGGTACGAAATTATCTTGGAAATATTTAAAATGGAAAAGTTGACTTACTCCCTGAGAACTCAAAAAGAAACATTTTATCAAATCTGGAATAAATGGATTGAATATATAACCCCAATGCGAGCAGACTTTAGATGACTCTCCTAATGATTTATATTGCTCTTCTCATCAACACAGTAATATTGCTAACGTAAACACCCCTAGTCTAAATGTTTGTTTTTTTTTTGGAAAATAGAGAATTAACACAAGTAAAGGGAAAGATTTGGGAAAGGGATAAAAAAAAGAAAAAATTAAGTAAATAAGTACATAGGGATTGGATAATTATGTCTGCGGGCAGGAACAAGCATGAACAAATTGGGATATAAACACCTACAATGGTTGGTATATAGGCTTGTATGCAACATTTTGGACCAGTGGAAATGGTCCGGAAGGGTTGTATGGAAACTATTATTACCATTTTTCTTAACAACTAATTTCATTACTTAGCCTAATAGGTTAGATTTAGCACAGTACATAATTATCTATTTAAATGTTTATTTTCCTTTTATATCATCTCAATGTGTACTTAAGAATGTATAAAAAATTGTAGTTTTATACATATAAAAAAATGGAAAAGGTTATATGTGTGAAAAAAGTACATGATAATTGTGAATTCCTTATCCAAATAAAAATAAAATAAAAAATAAATAAAAAAGGAGGGAGCGAGAAACCAGGGAATTATAGACCGGTTAGCCTAACATCGGTGGTGGGGAAAATGCTAGAGTCAGTTATCAAAGATGTGATAACAGCACATTTGGAAAGCGGTGAAATCATCGGACAAAGACAGCATGGATTTGTGAAAGGAAAATCATGTCTGACGAATCTCATAGAATTTTTTGAGGATGTAACTAGTAGAGTGGATAGGGGAGAACCAGTGGATGTGATATATTTGGATTTTCAAAAGGTTTTTGAAAAGGTCCCACACAGGAGATTAGTGTGCAAACTTAAAGCACACGGTATTGGGGGTAAAGTATTGATGTGGACAGAGAATTGGTTGGCAGACAGGAAGCAAAGAGTGGGAATAAACGGGACCTTTTCAGAATGGCAGGCGGTGACTAGTGGGGTACCGCAAGGCTCAGTGCTGGGACCCCAGTTGTTTACAATATATATTAATGACTTGGATGAGGGAATTAAATGCAGCACCTCTAAGTTTGCGGATGACACGAAGCTGGACGACAGTGTTAGCTGTGAGGAGGATGCTAAGAGGATGCAGGGTGACTTGGATAGGTTAGGTGAGTGGGCAAATTCATGGCAGTTGCAATATAATATGGATAAATGTGAGGTTATCCACTTTGGTGGTAAGAACAGGAAAACAGATTATTATCTGAATGGTGGCCGATTAGGAAAAGGGGAGGTGCAATGAGACCTGGGTGTCATTATAAACCAGTCATTGAAAGTGGGCATGCAGGTACAGCAGGCGGTGAAAAAGGCGAATGGTATGCTGGCATTTATAGCAAGAGGATTCGAGTACAGGAGCAGGGAGGTACTACTGCAGTTGTACAAGGCCTTGGTGAGACCACACTTGGAGTATTGTGTGCAGTTTTGGTCCCCTAATCTGAGGAAAGACATCCTTGCCATAGAGGGAGTACAAAGAAGGTTCACCAGATTGATTCCTGGGATGGCAGGACTTTCATATGATGAAAGACTGGATGAACTAGGCTTATACTCGTTGGAATTTAGAAGATTGAGGGGGGATCTTATTGAAACGTATAAAATCCTAAACGGATTGGACAGGCTAGATGCAGGAAGATTGTTCCTGATGTTGGGGAAGTCCAGAACGAGGGGTCACAGTTTGAGGATAAAGGGGAAGCCTTTTAGGACTGAGATTAGGAAAAACTTCTTCACACAGAGAGTGGTGAATCTGTGGAATTCTCTGCCACAGGAAACAGTTGAGGCCGGTTCATTGGCTATATTTAAGAGGGAGTTAGATATGGCCCTTGTGGCTAAAGGGATCAGTGGGTATGGGGGGAAGGCTGGTACAGGGTTCTGAGTTGGATGATCAGCCATGATCATACTGAATCGCGGTGCAGGCTTGAAGGGCTGAATGGCCTACTCCTGCACCTATTTTCTATGTTTCTATGTTTCTAAGAGGGACAGCTCTATCTCCTTCTGTCTCTATGACCAAGCCAATTCTTCCCTCCTCTTTCTGTGAAGTACCTGGAGATGACTGACTAAATTAAAGGTGCTCAAGCGATAGAAATCTTTACGAGTACTATCCTCGGACTTCCTAGCGTACTTACCACTTCAAAGTTGCCCTGCCGTGCGTGATGTTCCACCAGAAGCGCATAGACGTCACCGGCACGGACGGCGTGCTCCAACTCAGGCTCTCGCAACAGGACCTCACACTGCTTTAAACCTTCCTTCGGATCCTCTTCGTAAAGCCTGAGGAAATCTCAGGATTAATAATGCATTTATCCGATGGTGTGGACACAGAATAATATTGCATATAGCCAATGCTGGGGTCATGTAGTGGGAAATCTCAGGGTTAATAATGCATTTATCCGATGGTGTGGACACAATAATATTGCATATAGCCAATGCTGGGGTCATGTAGTGGGAAATCTCAGGGTTAATACTGCATTTAGTTAATGCTGTGGTCACATAATAAAAGAGTGGATTCTGGTTAATTGGGCCATTGGTTAAATGGGGCAGTTGCTTATTTGGGACAATTCTTAAAGAACAAAAACTAATCATGAAAATAGCTGGGATTCCCTTTGCTTATTTGGGATAGTATGCCACTTAATTGAGACAGGAGACTGTTGCTAAACAGTTTCTAACCACGCTCGGAGTGAAAAGTTTTAAAAATAGCATTAGTTCATGTGTTTGTGTTCAAAAAGCAGTGATTTACTGTCTGTCACTGATTGTCAACGAGAAATAAGGAGTAAGACAATTTAGAACTGTTTTACTCACAGTGGTTTCAAAGACCCAGGCTTAGAGATGTCATTCCTTCAACAAGTTAGAAACTACAAATAATTTTAAGGTATTGGCAATCATCTTGAATGTTACAATGAAAATGAAGATTTGGACGAAGCAACAGTTTCTAACTAGCGCCAATCCCGTATACACGTGGCTGTTAAACACTATATAATGCTTAGAGCCAACAGTTTTTCGATAGCATCAGTTGCATGTGTTAACATTATGTTATCCATTTGGGCTGACTGACACCAAATTAAAAAGCACTGATTTTTGACACCACTTCATTCAACAAAGGCAGTCCGTTATCTGCACTGGACGTCTGCGCTGATTTTGTTCATTTACAGTCCATCAAAAAAAAATAGCAGCGTACACTGGATGAACTCCTCTGTTGATAACTGTTACGAACTAACAGTTTTAAAGTACTATAGTAGCATTGGCAGTGTACTAATTTGTTTTGTATCTTAGGCGTATAAGATGATGAGAGGCATTGATCGTGTGGATAGTCTGCCCTTTTTCCCAGGGCTGAAATGGCCAGCATGAAGGGGCACAGTTTTAAGGTGCTTGGAAGAAGGTACAGAGGAGATGTCAGGGGTAAGTTTTTTACGCAGAGAGTGGTGAGTGCGTGGAATGGGCTGCCAGCGATGGTGGAGGTAGATACGACAGAGTCTTTTAAGAGACTCCTGGATAGGTACATGGAGCTTAGAAAAATAGAGGGCTATGGGTAACCCTAGATAATTTCTAAGGTAAGGACATGTTCGGCACAGCTTTGATGCTGAAAGGCCTGTATTGTGCTGTAGGTTTTCTACGTTTCTATGTTTATTTAGATATATAACTTGTTACTCATTTAAATGTAGTTTGTCTTTTTTAAACTATTTCCATGAAACTTCAGCTAATTGGGGCAGCATAATTGAGCCAAAGTGTACTGGTTCTGATGTGTCCCAATTAACTGGAATCCACCGTATTCCATTTAGACCATAACATACAGGAGCAGAATTAGGCCATTTGGCCCATTGACTCTGCTCTGCCATTTCATCATATCTGATCCAATTTTCCCCCCAATCTCCTGCCTTCTCCCTGTATCCCTTCATGCCCTGACCAATCAAGAATCTATCAACCGCTGTGTTAAATAAATATATATAAAGGCTTGGTCTCCATTGATGCCTGTGGCAAAGAATTCCACAGATTCACCACTCTCTGGCTAAAGAAATTCCTCCATCTCTATTCTAAAAGGATGCCCCTCTATTCTGAGGCTGTGTCCTCTGGTCTTAGACTCTCCCACCATATGAAACATCCTCTCCACATCCACTCTATCAAGTCCTTTCACCATTCAATAGGTTTCAATGAGGTCACCCCTCATTCCTTTGAATTCTAATGAATACAGGCCCAGAGCCACCAGACGCTCTTCATATGAAAACTATTCAATCCTGGAATCATACACCCAAACCTCCTCTGAACCCTCTCCAGTTGTAGCACATCCTTACTAAGAGGCCCAAATCTACTCAAAATATTCCAAGTGGGGCCTCATCAGTACTTTATAAAAGTTTCAACATTATATCCTTGCTTTTATATTCTAGTCCTCTTGAAATGAGTGTTAACATTGCATTTGCCTCCCTCACCACAGACTCAACCTGCAAAATAACCTTCAGGGAACCCTACACAGGGACTCCGAAGTCCATTTGCGCCTCAGTTTTTGTATTTTCCCTTCATTTAGAAAATAGTCAACCCTTTCATTTCTTATACCAAAGTGCATGGCCATACACCTCCTAACTCTGTATTCCATCTGCCATTTCTTTGTCCATTCTCCTAATCTGTCTAAGTCCTTCTGTAGCCTCTCTACTTCCTCAAAACTACCTGCCTCTCACTCTATCTGCATATGATCTGCAAACTGTGTAACACAGCCATCAATTCCATCATCCAAATCATTCACATATAACATAAAAAGAATCGGTCCCAACAGACTCCTGTGTGGACATGACTAGTCACCGGCAGCCAGTCAGAAAAGGTTCCCTTTATTCCCACTCTTTGCCTCCTGCCAATCAGCCACTGCTTTATCCATGCTCGGATCTTTCATGGGCTCATGGCTTGTTAAGCAGCCTCATGTGTGGCACCTTGTCAACGGTCTTCTGAAAGACGATGTTGGGATTATCTTGGGAAATCTCAGGATTAATATTGTATTTAGCAGATGGGCCGAATGAGGGTGAGTCACATATTAATATTCCATTTAGCCAATGGGGGAAGGTCACATGTTAATATTGCATTTAGCCATTAAAGTGGGTGAATGGTCACATATTAATATACCATTTAGCCGATGGGAGAGGGTCACATATTAATATTGCATTTATTTGATGGTGAAGAGGGTGTGGTCATGTATTAAGATACCTTGGCCAACACTCCAGTAAAATTTACTGAAAATGTTCTATGATTGGCCACTTTTCATTGTGTTCATAAATTGATGATTCAGATTAAGATTAAAATCACTGTTATAAAGAGATGGTGATGACAAGCCACAGTCTTTTACAGTGGAGTGTTTGCAATAACTAAGATGATCACAAAATGTGACAACTTACAAACCTCTCCCCTCCATCTCCCACATAGTTTTTCCTCATCCTAACCCGTTCTGCCCTCAGCCACCATCTCACTATATCACCTACACATTTTTTCCTCTGGTTCTGCTCTGACCTCTTTCCCTTGATACCAGAATCTACAGTCCTCTCCTATCAGATTGCCTTCCTCTGCCCTTTGTCACTTCCACCTATCACCTCCCAGTGGCAACAGTCATTCCCTCTATCCCCCTTACCTGCCTCTCAGCCTCTCTCACCTGGATCCACTGATCACACCGAGCTTCAAGGAAGTTCCCTTCCCCCTCTCACCTGGATTCACCAATCACCTCCCAGCTACAAGCATCATTCCCCCCCCTTACCTTCCAATTACCCCCTCACCTGGATTCACCGATCACCTCCCAGCTACAAGCATCATTCCCCCCCCTTACCTTCCAATTACCCCCTCACCTGGATTCACCAATCACCTCCCAGCTACAAGCATCATTCCTTCTATCCCCGTTAACTGGCTATCAACCCCTATCATCTACCACTCGCCAACATTTGCTCTCCTCCCACTCCCCATAACTGACAGGAAAGCTATTTCCCCTTGCTTCAAGCATCATTCCCTCTTCACCCCTTCCCCAGCTTTCTCACCTGTCAGCTCTTTCTCCAAACCCTCCCACATCTTATACTGGCTATCTCCCCTCTTTCCAGTCCTGATGAAGGGTCTTGGCCCAAAGGAGACTGTCCATTACCCTCCATAGATGCTGCCTGACATGGTGAGTTCCTCCATTTTATGACTTGCTACACAATACTTGTGCTCACCTCCTGATCTGAACAAATTTCTTCACTGTTGTCAGCTTGCTCTGCAGTTCCCTCAGCCGTTCCTCCTGTTCACCTTGATTTTGCATTTTGGCTTTGGACAGACATTTGTAGGCCTCGGTGAGAGCACCCAGTGCCTTCTCGTAGTTCTGATATTCATCAATCTCAACCTGACACACAGCCCAGGACAGAAACACAGGAGGTAATGAGCACACATAATTCCAGAGTCACAGACTTTACTTATCCCAATGTAAGGTTAGGGTTAGGGTTAGGGTTAGGGTTAGGGTGGGGTACCGCAAGGCTCAGTGCTGGGACCCCAGTTGTTTACAATATATATTAATGACTTGGATGAGGGAATTAAATGCAGCATCTCCAAGTTTGCGGATGACACGAAGCTGGGTGGCAGTGTTAGCAGTGAGGAGGATGCTAAGAGGATGCAGGGTGACTTGGATAGGTTGGGTGAGTGGGCAAACTCATGGCAGATGCAATTTAATGTGGATAAATGTGAAGTTATCCACTTTGGTGGCAAAAATAGGAAAACAGATTATTATCTGAATGGTGGCCGATTAGGAAAAGGGAAGGTGCAACGAGACCTGGGTGTCATTATACACCAGTCATTGAAAGTAGGCATGCAGGTACAGCAGGCGGTGAAAAAGGCGAACGGTATGCTGGCATTTATAGCGAGAGGATTCGAGTACAGGAGCAGGGAGGTACTACTGCAGTTGTACAAGGCCTTGGTGAGACCACACCTGGAGTATTGTGTGCAGTTTTGGTCCCCTAATCTGAGGAAAGACATCTTTGCCATAGAGGGAGTACAAAGAAGGTTCACCAGATTGATTCCTGGGATGGCAGGTCTTTCATATGAAGAAAGACTGGATGAACTGGGCTTGTACTCGTTGGAATTTAGAAGATTGAGGGGGGATCTGATTGAAACGTATAAGATCCTAAAGGGATTGGACAGGCTAGATGCGGGAAGATTGTTCCCGATGTTGGGGAGGTCCAGAACGAGGGGTCACGGTTTGAGGATAGAGGGGAAGCCTTTTAGGACCGAGATTAGGAAAAACTTCTTCACACAGAGAGTGGAGAATCTGTGGAATTCTCTGCCACAGCAAACTGTTGAGGCCAGTTCATTAGCTATGTTTAAAAGGAAGTTAGATATGGCCCTTGTGGCTACAGGGGTCAGGGGGTATGGAGGGAAGGCTGGGTTCTGAGTTGGATGATCAGCCATGATCATAATAAATGGCGGTGCAGGCTCGAAGGGCCGAATGGCCTACTCCTGCACCTATTTTCTATGTTTCTATGTTTCTATGTAACATTCAAATAGGGAAGTAAAATGGCCCTTCAGACCATCAAAACCCTTTTGTGCATGAATTTTCCACTGAAGTCCCTTCACAAACTTGACCCTTTGGTACATTACCTCTTCAGTGAATCTCTTTGTGCTACTGTACAGATGCCCCTCCCCACCTTCTGGTAAATTAGTTCTCCAGCAAGAATCTCTCACTTCTGCAAAAGCCGTTTATAATACCAATACTACCAACACTAGCACTGCTGGTGGTTGGAGCCTGCCCATACTGAAGGTACGCACCTGTGCACAGGCATCGTAAAACCCAGCCAGCAGATCCAGGGCCCGCCCCTTCGTATAGAAGCTGATGATATTCTTCATGATTTCCGGATCTTTCCGCCAGTCTAATGATTGGAGGTAATTTGCTGCCATTATGTAAATCTCCTTCTGACGAGAGACTCCAGTGAAGAAGACTATCTTCTCCGTGTCTCCCGATTTCAGCAGAGCTCTCATTGCCTGGAAGAGGACAGGCAAGTTTTAGTGTGTGTGTGTGTGTGTGTGTGTGTGTGTGTGTGTGTGTGTGTGTCTGAGTATGTGAAAATGTATGTTGAGAGAGTGAGTGTGTGTTTCTGTGCATGAGAGTGTGTCTGCGTGTGTCTGTATGCATGAGTGTGTGCGTGTGAGACACTGTGTGTCTGAGAGCATCAGTATGTGTGTGAGTGTGTTTCTGCACGTCTTGTGTCTGTAGCTTCCCGTGATGTTGATCACGGCAGGAAGGTTGGAAAGAGAAACTAGACCTTTCATTTACAGCCACCATACATAAGTATTAACGTGAGTAAACTCCCGTGTCGGGACAGATGAGACTCGATGTCTGGGAGTAAACTCCCATGTCGGGACAGAGGAGACTCGATGTCCAGGAATAAACTCCTGTGTTGTGCAGAGCAGATTTGATGTCCGGGAGTCAACTCCCATGGTGGGATAGAGCAGACTCGATGTTTTGCAAACAGATAGAACTGCAGCATACACGGGAAGTGAGCGGCTCAGCAATGTTGGACAATGAGAGGGGTTGGGACTCACTTGAGAAGTGTAATTAAACTGAAGATCAGTGAGGGAGCAAAGAGAGAACAGGGAGATAACAAGGCATCAGAGTAACACACACAAAATGCTGGAGGAACTCAGCAGGCCAGGTAGATCTGTGGTTAAAAGTACAGTTGATGTTTCGGGCTGAGACCCTTCGGCAGGACTGAAGGAAAAAAAGATGAGGAGTAGATTCAAAAGGTGGAGAAGGGGAGGATAAAACACAGGGTGATAGGTGGTACTGGGAGGGGGAAAGAGGAAGTAAAGAGCTGGGAAGCGTGCGCCGCTTGGACTTCCAGCACCTGCAGATTTTCTCTTGTTTGTGAAGGCATCAGAACAGTTTCAGACATCCCAAACAAATACAAGGCATCTTGTTCTGGCTGGCGGTCTGTGAGTGGTGGTGTTTTGTAGGGACTCTGCAGTTTGTGTTCTGTCTGAACGATGTCAGCTATATGAGGTGACTGGGCTCCAGGGTAGGGCACTCCCTCACCTTGATCTTGTTGCCAGCCTGTGTGTACTTCTTGGTGGCGAGGTGGTAGTTTCCCTGTCGCAGGCAGCAGTCAGCGATCCGCTCGAGCAGCTCACGCCGGAACTCCTCCGAGAGTTCCTTTGAGTCCTTGGCCACGGTCATTTTCTCTGCCAGGTCCTCGGTGATGGTCAGATTCTGTTCCAGGCAGAGCTGCAGAGCCTCATGGTACTGGAACAAGAGAACATCACGGACTGCCGTCAAACCTCGTCACACAGACACAAGGGGAAACAGTAACCACAGCCCTCATAACCGGCCTTTACAGGTCTCAAAACACCACCAAGTTAAAAAGTTGATGAAGGACCATCAGTCACTCAATAAATCAACTAATCCCTTCTGCCTACACATTGTTTATAACCTTCCATTTTCCTCACATCCATGTGCCTATCTAAGCATCTCTTAAAAGTCTCTAATGTATCTGCCTCTACCAGCACCCGAGGCTGTGCATTCCAGGCACCCTCCACTCTCTGTGTAAAAAATTTGTCACTCACATCTCCTTTGAAATCACCCCTTTTCACTTTAAATGCATGCCTCCCAGTTCAACCCTGGGAAAAAGGTACTGTCAGTTTATCTGTGCTTCTCATAATCTTATAAACCTCCAATTTCAAAGTATGTATACTACATACAACCTGAAGATTTGTTTCTGTACAGGCAGCCACAACACAAGGGAATCCAATAGAACCCATTAACAATAGAAGACCGTCAAACCACCCAATGTGCAGGGAAAAAACACAAATCGTGCAAACAATAAAATTAAGTATTTAACATTCAGAAGTGAACTCTATCAGATCTCCCCCCAGCCTCCGCCTCTCCAGAGAAAACCACCTCTCAATATAACACATGACCCTTAATCCAGACAGCATCCAGGTGAACCTCCTCTGCACCATCATACAATAATGCTTCTTGAAAGATGCTAGGTGCCCGTGATGTTGCCACAAATAAGCTTTTCATTGCATCTGTGTACACACGTACTTGTGCAACATATAATAAATAACTTTGTTAAGGGATCTTTTGAAGACTCATGACAAATGGTTCATGGAAGTCTAGGTATACTATATCTACCCATTCTCCCCCATCAACTCTCCCTGTCACATTCTTAAAAGATTCGAGAGAATTGTTAAACCTGATTTAGTTTCTATGAAACCATGTTAACAAGGTTTCATTATTCAAAATTCTTCTAAATGATTAGTTATTTCATCTATCATTGATTATATAAACGATTAGTTATTTCCTTTATCAATAGTTTGATAATTCCATTTAATATCAGAGAAATATAACAATATACATCCTGAAATTCTTTTTCATTGCAGACGTCCACGAAAACAGAAGGGTGCCCCAAAGAATGAGTAACAGTTAAAACATTAGAACCCCAAAGCCCCCCAGCTCCCCATTCCCACACACAAGCAGCAGCAATAACCCTCTCCCACCCAGTTCCACAAAAAAGCATCAGCACCCTCACCTACCAGGCAAGCAATAGGAAAGACCCCGATGCAGACCATGATCTGCAGTACAACACAAACTCATCGTTTACCTGACAATTCAACATACCACAGGCTCTCTCTCTAATAAAGGGAAAAAAAGGTGTCCCCTTCCATTATGAATTATATAAATGATTAGTTATTTCCCTTATGAGTATTGATTATATAAATGATTAGTTATTTACTCTATGATTATTGATTATATGATTAATTATTTCCTCTATCATTACTGATACATAAATTATTAGTTTTTCTTCTATCATTACTGATTATACAAATTATTAGTTATTTTCTCTGTGATTATTGATTCCAACATCATGCCTGTTAAACTAACAGGACTACAGTTCCCCGGTGGGCAGTCTTTCCCTGACAGGTGAGGTTTTGTTTGACCATTGTGTCTGAGAGTGGAGGCCCATGGTTAGGTTACACTCTGACAGTTTGTCAGGATCCTGAGCCAATAGTTAAAATCAGAGTCAGTGTCTCATATGACATGAAATTTGTTGTTTTGCGGCAGAAGTGCAGTGCAAAGACATAAAATCAGAATCAATTGCAAAATAAATAAATAAGGCAGAAAAAAAGGAATAAACAGCTGATTTATATAGTTTCATTGTCTGTTCAGAACTCTGGTGACAGAGGAAAGAAGCTGTTCCTAAAACACTGTGTGTGGGTCTTCAGGTTCCTCTACATACTCCCCGATGGTAGTAATGAAAGGAAGGCATGCCATAGTCAGGGAACACCACAGCACAGAAATGGCCTCTTCGGCCAGTCTAGTTGGGGCCAAAGTATTCATCTGAGGGGTGACCTAATTGAAATCTATCGACTGCTGCAAGGCCTTGATAGAGTGGAGCTGGAGAGGATGTTTCCTATGGTGGGAGAGTCTAAGACCAGAGGACACAGCCTCAGAATAGAGGGGCCTTTTAGAATGGAGAAGAGGCCTAATTTCTTTAGCCAGTGGGTGGTGAATCTGTGGAATTGGTTGCCACAGGCAGCTATAGAGACCCTCAAGTCTTTATGTATATTTAAGGTAGAGGTTGATAGATTCTTGATTAGTCAGGGCATGAAGGGATATGGGGGTGGAGGGTGGAGGCAAGAAATTGGGACTGAGAAGAAAATGGATCAGCTGTGGAGTAGACTAGAATGGACTAATCCTGCTCCTATACCTTATGGTCTAACATCCTTGTAAATTTTCTGTACCCTCTTTCCAATCTTATTGATATCTTTTCTATAGGTAATCAAAACTGCACACAACACTCACCAATATCTTGTACAACTTCAACATAACATCCCAATCCTGTACTCAATACTTTGATTTAAGAAGGTAAATGTGCCAACAGTTCTCTTTATGATCCTGTCTACCTGTGACACCACTTCCAATGAACTCTGGATCTGTATTCCCAGATCCATGTTCTGCCGCACTCCTCAGTGTCTTACCTTTCACTGTGTAAGTCCTACTCTGGTTTGTCCTCCCAAAATGCAACACCTTACACGTCTGCAATAAGTTCCATTTTCCATGTCCTGGGTGTGAGTGTCCTTAATGAGGGATGTCGCCTTCTCAAGGCACGGCCTCTTGAAGATATCCTTGATGGTGGGGAGGGTTGTGCCCATGATGGAGCTGGCAGACTTTACAACCCTCTACGTCCTTTTGCCATCTTGTGTATTGAAGCCTCCATACCAGACTGTGATGCAACCAGTCAGAATGCTCTCCACAGTACCATCTATAGAAAGTTGCTAGAGTCTATGGTGATGTACCACATCACCTCAAATTGTTAATGAAGTAATACTGCTGATGTGCCTTTATCAATGTGTTGGGTCCAGGATAGACCCTCCGAGATGATGACACCCAGGAACTTGAAGCTGCCCACCTATTCACTCCTGTCTCCTCAATGACAACTGGTGGTTCTCCTGACTTCCACTTCCTGAAGTCCACAATCAACTCTTTGTTCTCGCTGACACTTGGTGTGAGGAAGCTATTGCAACATCACTCAACCAGCTGATCTCGCTCACTCCTAAACGCTTCCTTATTGCAACCTGAGATTTACCAACAACAATGGTGTCATTTGCAAATTTATAGATGGTGTTTCAGCGGTGCTTAGCCACACAGTTTTGATTGTAGGGACAGTAGATCATTTGGCTAAGCACACATCATTGAAGTGCGATGTGTTGATTGTCAGTGAGGATGAGAAGTTATCACTGATTCATACTGACTGTGGTCTCCTGATGAGGAAGTCATGTATCCAGTTGTTAATTACTAAATATTACTTTGATTACTGAGATGCTGGGAAGTAATAGCTCTTTGTTTGGCCTGAATAGCACTCAACATCAGTAAGATGGAAGATAGTGGACTTCAGGAAGGGTACAACAAGGGAACACATACCAATCGTCAACAGAGGATTCAGAAGCAGAGAAAGTGAGCATTTTCAAGTTCTTGGGTGCCAAGATCTCTGAGGATCTAACCTGGTCCCAACATATTGAAGTAGCTATAAAGAAGAGAAGACAGCGGCTATACTTCATTAGGAATTTGAAGAGATTTGGTTCGTCACCTAAGATACTTGAAAATTTCTATAGTTGTACCATGGAGAGCATTCTGACATGCCTTTCGACATTCAAAAGGTTTCAATGAGATCCTCCCCTCATCTTTCTAAATTCCAGCAAGTACAGACCCAGAGCTATCAAATGTTCCTGGTATGATAACCCTTTCATTCCCGGAATGATCCTTGTGAACCTCCTCTGAACCTTCCCCAATGCCAGTACATCTTTTCTTTGATGAGGAGCCCAAAACTGTTAACGGTATCAAGGTGAAGCCTCACCAGAGCCTTATAAAGCCTCAGCATCACATCCCTGCTCTTGTATTCTAGACCTCTTGAAATGGATGCTAACCTTGCATTTGCCTTCCTCACTACTGACTCTACCTGCATGTTAGCCTTTAGGCTGTTCTGTATAAGGGCTCCCAAGTCCCGTTGAATCTCAGAGTTTTTGGATTTTCTCCCCATTAGAAAACAGTTTCCACATTTATTTCTTCTACCAAAGTGCATGACCATGCATTTTCCAACATTGTATTTCATTTGCCACTTTCTTGGCTATTCTCCTAATCTATGTCCTTCTGCAGCCTACCTGTTTCCTCTTCACTACCTGCCCCTCCACCAAGCTCCATATCATCTGCAAACTTGGCAACAAAGGCATCTATTTCATTATCTAAACCATTGACATACAGCATAAAAAGAAGTGGTCCCAACACTGACCCCTGCGGAACAGCACTAGTCTCTGGCAGCCAACCAGAAAAGGATCCTTTTATTTCCACTTGCTGTCTCCTACCAATCAGCCAACGCTCTGACCACACTAGTAATTTTCCTGTCATACCACGGGCTCTTAACTTGGTAAGCAGCCTCATGTGTGGCACCTTGTCAAAGGCCTTCTGAAAATCCAAATATGCAACATCCACTGCATCCCCTTTATCAATCCTCTGTATAGTCTCCTCTAAGAATTCCAATACATTCGTCAGGCAAGATTTTCCCTTAAGGAAACCATGCTGACTTTGTCCTATCTTGTCCTATGTCACCAAGTACTCTATCACCTCATCCTTAACAATTGATTCCAACATCTTCATAACCATTGAGGCCAGGCTAACTGGTCTATAATTTCCTTTCTGCTGCCTTCCTCCTTTCTTAAAAAGTGGGGTAACATTTGCAATTTTCCAGTCCTCCAGTCCTCTGGCACCGTGCCAGAGTCCAAAGATCATTACTGATGCCTCCAGAATCTCTACCGCTACCTCTTTCAGAACCCTAGGGTGCAGTTCATCTTGTCATGGTGACTTACGTACCTTTGGGTCTTTTAGCTTTCTGAGCACCTTCTCTCTTGTAATGGTAATTGTACTCACTTCTCTTCCCTCCCGCCCTTCAACATCTGACACTCTGCTAGTGTCTTCTACACTGAAGACTGATGCAAAATACTCATTTAGTTGATCCTGGATAGTCTGGTTTCCCTACCCTTTCGATAGTCTTCTTACTGAATGGAAAGTGCACTTTCCCAGCCCTTTCTGCACTCTTGTTACCGAGTGGTCAGTCTGGTTTCTCAGCCCTTTCCTCACTCTTGTTACCGAGTGGTCAGTCGGGTTTCCCAGCCCTTTACTCACTCTTGTTACCGAGTGGTCAGTCGGGTTTCCCAGCCCTTTCCTCACTCTTGTTACCGAGTGGTCAGTCGGGTTTCCCAGCCCTTTCCGCACTCTTGTTACCGAGTGGTCAGTCGGGTTTCCCAGCCCTTTCCTCACTCTTGTTACCGAGTGGTCAGTCGGGTTTCCCAGCCCTTTCCTCACTCTTGTTACCGAGTGGTCAGTCGGGTTTCCCTGCCCTGTGCACACTTTTCTTACCTTCTTTGCAGTTACCAACAACTGCACTGCCTTTTCGAACTGCTCGTGCTCAGTGAAGAAATCAGAACAGCGGGAGAGAAGGGCAGGATCTGAGTTCTCATCCAGGTCCTCAGCAATCAGCTGCAAGGCACTGAACTGCTGTGTAGCAAAGGCCAATTCAACTGCTTTGGAAAAGTGCCCACTCTGCAAGGAAACAGCCAGCCATCAGTGATCGGTATTGCAGTCAGCGGAGAGGATGGAGCCACACTCTCCATGTTTACTTTACTCAGCAGTATAAAGACTAAAGTACCTTTAATCGTCAGATGAACATTGAAACATATGTATAATGAAATGAGTCATTTGTGTCAACAACCAACACAGATGAGGATGTGCTGGGGGCAGCCAGCAAGTGTTGCCATGCTTCCAGCAAAAACACAACATGCCCACTGCTTACTAATCCTAACCCATACGTTTTCGGAATGTGAAAGGAAACCGGATCATCCAGAAGAAACCCACATTGTCAAGGGAAGAACGTTCAAATATCTTACAGTGAGCGGCAGGAATTGAACCCCAGTGATTGTTAGCACTGTAAAGCATTGCTCTAACCACTAGGCTACAAGGGGTTGAAAGGGAAAATAAATCAGCCATAATGGAATGGTGGAGCAGAACTGATGGGCCAAATGGCCTAACTATTCTGTGTTTTTCTGAGTGCTTCAGGGTCTGTTGAACAAGAATGGATCGTCATGAAAAGTTATTAAGGGTATTGGTCCAAATTACAACATTCCAATAGTTGGAAAGCACAGCGATCACACTGAAACACTATATTGATGCATGCTCATTTTATCTAATAGGTAATATTTACATTCAGGTGCCGGGTGGAGATATGTCTCTACCAAAGGAGGTGTAAGGTGCTCCTTTCCTCTGCTAGCCTGCAAGTCACCCTGGGCAAGGTGTAGCACCTGTTAACCCTTTGATCAGGGTGATGTGAAGTCATGGGAGCAGGTGGTGGATGGTCGTATGAGCAGCTGGTGCACATCACAAATCCTGGTTATGTGACCACTGACGCCAGGCAGACGACCCTGAAGAGTATTGATAATGACTAGGTCACCCATTTTGTAAAGACACTGCCCAGAAGAAGGTAATGGCAAATGACTTCTGTTGAAAAATTTGCCAAGAACATTCATGGTCATGGAAAGACATGGCACATAATGAACGAGCGAATGTTCACATGAAGGGAAGAATTCGTTTTCTGTCTTTGGAAACTTTCACTGAATTCAGGGACCTTTATTTTAAGAATCTTCAGCAATAACATAAGGCTACTGAGTGTGTAAGTCCTAACAACAAAAGAAACTAGAGTGGGCCATTTACTCCTGAGACTGCTCTGCTATTTAATATCAGGTTTAACACTATCACTGTGCCAGTGACCCAGGCTGAGTTCCTGTTGCTGTCTGTAAGGAGTTTGTACGTTCTCCCTGTTTCCGTGTGGGTTTCCTCTGGGTGCTCCAGTTTCCTCCCACAAAAACCTGTGGGTTAATTGGTCAAATGGGTATAATCGAGCAGTGTGGGCTCAAAGAGCCAAAAGGGCCTGTTACCACATTGCATTGCTAAATAAAAAAACGAATAAAGATAAAAATAAACTAATTTTGCAACCTTGTCCACTTTCCCACATCACCTGGATCAACCCCTCTTGCTCCACTTTTTCCCCTTGACCTTTTTATACTGGCTCCCCTCCAATCATTCAGTCTCCTTCTCGCCACTGCCTGACTTGCTAAGTTCCTCAAGCATTTTGTGTGTGTTGCTCTTAAGTTAGAGAATTTTTTTAACCAAAATAAACTTTATTATAATTTTAAAAATTACAAAAATAAACCATGCAGCACCTTGTCATTTTTACATTCTTAAATGTTAAATTAGATTGTTTAACACCAACAGCACTGCTGTTCCTCCTGTGGCTCCCTGGGGTGATTCACTACTACAAAGTACAATAACCCCTCACCCAACCAGCCCCTCCTTGTCCAGTGGCGGGAAGATTCTATATTGTGGTCCTTTCCCACCGAGTCCTTTTAGTGACTGCTGCAGCTTGGTGTCACATAAATTCAAAGATTATCAACCTTTATCCTTTAAGCCAAATTCTGCAGAGATCTTAATCTCTTGTGTCTTCAGAAAAAAGCAATGATTTTCAAAGCCATAAGAGATGGAAGGTCTGGGTATCTTTCACTATTGCTTTAATGCAGGGGCTTCCGACCTTTCCTGTGTCATGGGCCCCTACTATTAACTGAGAGGTCCGTGGACCACAGGTTGGGAACCCTTGCTTTAATGGGACCATTCAATTTACCTGTGAAACCTGGGAAGGTGAATCAGCATCACCACCCTTCCCACTGAAAGATGGAAGATGAATTGAAGTTGCTGATGATCTTTCCATCCAATGGACAGAATTAGGAATCAGGGGAGTCATTTCATAAAAGGTAAAACTTGGATCAGAAAGGTCAAAACTTAGGCATAGATTTAAGGTGAGAGGGGAAAGCTCTAAAAGGGACCTGAGGTACAACATTTTCCAATTTGAGGGTGGTGAGTGGATGGAACGAGTGCTAGAGGAAGTTATTGAGGGAGGTGAAGTAGTATAATTTAAGAAGTGCTTGGGGAGAGGCTTAGAGGGACAAAGATGAAACATAAGAAATTGGGACTAGCTGGGTGGGTACTGTGATGAACTGGCTGGGCAGAAGGGTCTGTAATACGCTAATTTGCTCTATGGATCCAAGTCAAACAGCTATTAGGACTGTGCATACCTTATGATACAGCATCACAGCGCGATCCATCTGGAGACCCTTCTCTTCATAGTAACGTGCTGCCTCCATCATGTCCTCTGGGGAACTCAGCAGAGACAGGTTCATCAGCTGATCATCAAGCCCACTGTCCTAGATTAGAACGGATTCACACTGATATATGAAACCGTAAGACCACAACACATCGGAGCAGAATTAGGCATTTGGCCCATTAGTTCTGCTCTGCCATTCTGTCTTGGCTGATTTATTTTCCCTCTCAACCCCTTTCTCCAGCCTCCTCCTCATAACCTTTGATGCCCTGATGAATCAATAGCTTTTAACCTCCACTTTAAATATACCAAATGACGTATCCTCTGTAGCCATCTGTGGCAATGAATTCCATAGATTCACAACCCTTTGGCTAAAGAAATTCCTCCTCATCTCTGTCACAGGCTGTGCCCTCTGGTCCTGGACGCCCCCACTACTGGAAACGCCCTTTGCACATCCATTCTATCGACATCTTTCAATACAAGCATGTTCAGCCACAAATGCCAAGTGAGGAATCCATCTAAGCCTCCTCCTGAAGCCATTGTGCAGACAAGTCAATTCATTCAATGTAGTATCAAGATTAAGTCTGAGACATCGCAGCTGTAGTGGGAGTCTTCTGCTCCATATGTCCATTCTGATTACTGGCAAAGTAGCGACAGTAGTGATTAACACTGCTATCAGTCTATTTTATTCACCAGTGCTTGGTTAGGGTAGAATTTAGAACAGAGGACAAAGAACATTACAGCACAGTACAGGCCCTTTGACCCACAATGTTGTGCCAAGCTTTTAACCTGCTCCTAGATCAATCTAATCCCTCCCACATAGTCCTCCATTTTTCTATCGTCTATGTGCCTATTTAGGTATATCTTAAATGTTCCTAACATATCTGCCTGGTAGCACGTTCCATGCACCCACCACTCTCTGTGTAATAAATCTAAATCTGACAAAAGACCATAAAATATAGGAGCAGAATTAGGCCATTCGGCCCATTGAGTCTGCTCTGCCATTTCATCATGGCTGATCCAATTTTCCTCTCAGTCTCAATCAACTGCCTTACCCCCGTATCCCTTCATCCCCTGACCAACCAGGAATCTATCAACCTCTGCCTTAAACATAAAGACTTGTCCTCCACAGCTGCTTGTGGCAAAGAATTCCACAGATTCAACATTCTCTGGCTGAAGAAATGCCTTCTCACCTCTGTTCTAAAAGGACATCCCTCTATTCTGAGACTGTGTTCTCCAGATATAGACTCTCCCATCCTGTTCACATCCACTCCGCCAAGGCCTTTCATTATTCGATATGTTTCAATGAGGTCACCCCTCATTCTTCTGAATTCTAGTGAATACAGGCCTAAAGCCATCAAACATTCTTCGTATGACAAGCCATTCAATCCTGGAGTCATTTCTGTGAACCTCCTTTGAACCCTCTCCAGTTTCAGTGCATCTTTCTAACATAAGGTGTCCAAATTTGTTCACAATTCTCCAAGTGAGGCCTCACCTGTGCTTACATCCTTGCTTTTATATTCTAGCCCATGAGACCATAAGACATCGGAGTAGAATTAGGTCATTTGGCCCAACAAGTCTGTTCCTCCATTTAATAATGGCTGACCCTTTTCTCCCCTCCTCAGCCACACTCCCCAGCCTTTTTCCCGTGACCTTTGATGTTGTGTCTAATCAAGAACCTATGAAACTCTGCCTTAAATACACCTAACAACATAGCCTTCACAGCTGCCTGTGGTATCAGACTCCACAAATCCACCACCCTCTGGCTAAAGAAATTTCTCTGATCTTTTTAAAAATGGTTGCATGTCTATCCTGAGGCAGTGCCCTCTTGTCCTAGACTCCCCCACCATGGGAAACATCCTTTCCACATCTACTCTGTCTAGGCCTTTCAACACTCAAAAGGATTCAAAGAGATCCCCCCCCCCCCCCCCCCGCATTTCATCCTTCTAAATTCCAATGAGTACAGATCCAGAGCCATCTGTATGATAACCCTTTCATTCCCGGAATCATCCTTGTGACCCTCTTCTGCACCAATGCCAGCACATCTTTTCTTAGATGAGGAGTCCAAAACTGTTCACAATACTCAAGGTGAGGCATCACCAGTGCCTTATAAAGCCTCAGCATCACATCCCTGCTCTTGTATTCTAGACCTCTTGAAATGAATGCTAATATTGCATTTGCCTTCCTCACCACCAAGTTAACCTTCAGGGTGTTCTGTACAAGGACTCCCAAGTCCCTTTGCATCTCAGATTTTTGTTTTTTTTCCCCATTTAGAACATAGTCTGTACATTTATTTCTTCTACCAAAGTGCATGACCATATATCTTCTAATATTCATTTTATTTGCCACTTTCTTGCCCATTTTCCTAATCTGTCTAAATCCTTCTTGCAGTCTATTTGTTTCCTCAACACTACCTACCCCTTCACCAATTTACATATCATCTGCAAACTTGGCAACAAAGCCATCTATTCCATTTCCTAAATCATTGATACACAACATAAAAAGGAGTGGTCCCAACACCGACCCCTGCGGAACACCACTAGTCACTGGCAGCCAACCAGAAAAGGATCCTTTTATTCCCACTTGCTGCCTCCTACCAATCAGCTAGTTCTCTTGACATGAATGCTAACATCACATTTGCCTTCCTCACCACAGACTAAACCCGTAAATTAATCTTTAGGGAACCTTGCACAAGAACTCCCAAGTCCCTTTGCACCTCGGTTTTCTTCTATTTTCTCTACACTTAGAAAATAATCAACCTTTTCATTTCTCCAACCAAAGTGCATGACTATACACTTCCTGATACTCTATTCCATCTGCCATTTCTTTGCCCATTCTCCTAATCTGTCTAAATTCTTCTGTAGCCTCCCTACTTCCTCAAAACTACCTGCCCCTCCACCTATCTTCATATTGTCTGCAAAATTTGCAACAAGCTATCAATTCCTTCAACATCCAAATCATTCACATACAATGTAAAAAGAATCAGTCCCAACACAGACCCCTGTGGAACACCACTAGTCACCGGCAGCCAGTCAGAAAAGGTTCCCTTTATTCCCACTCTTTGCCTCCTGCCAATCAACCACTGTTTTATCCAAGCTTGTTAAGCAGCCTCATGTGTGACACCTTGTCAAAGCCTTCTGAAAATCCAAATACACAACATTAACCGATTCTCCTTTGTCTATCCTGCTTGTTATTTCTTCAAAGAATTCCAACAGTTATGTCTGGCAAGATTTTCCCTTGAGGAAACCTTGCTGACTACGCCTATTTTATCACGTGCTTCCAAGTATACTGAGATCTCAGCCTTAGTAATCGACTCCTACATTTTCCCAACCACTGAGGTCGGACTAACTGGCCTATAGTTTCCTTTCTTCTGCCTCTCTCCCTTCTAGAGGAGTGGAGTGAATTTGCAATTTTCCAGTCATCTGGAACCATTCCAAGATCTAGTGATTCTTGAAAGATCATTACTAATGCCAGCACAATTTCTTCAGTCACCTCTTTCAGAACCCTGTAGTGTAAACCATCTGGTCCAGGTGACTTACCTAGCTTCAGACCTTTCAGTTTCCAAATCCTTCTCCCGATTAATGGCTACTTCACACACTTCAAGACCCCTGTCACCTGGAAATTCAACCTTAGTGCTGGTGTCTTCCACAGTGAAGACTGATGCAAAATACTTATTCAGCTCATCCGCCTTTCCTTGTTACTACCTCTCCAGCATCATTTTCCAGCGGTCTGATAGCCACTCTCACCTCTCTTTTACACTTTATGTATCTGAGGATACTGTTGGTATCCTCTTTAATATTATTGGCTACCTTACTTTTGTATTCCATCCTTACCTTCTTAATGACTTTTTAGTTGCCTTCTGTTAATTTTTAAAAGTTTCCCAATCCTCTAACTTCCCATTAATTTTTGCTCTATTATATGCCCTCTCTTTGACTTTTATGCTGGCTTTGACTTCTCTTGTTAGCCACGGTTGCATCATCTTTCCTTTAGAATACTTCTTCCTCTTTGGGACGTATATATCCTGAGCCTTCTGAATTGTTTCCAGAAATTCCAATCATTACTGCTCCGCCATCATCCCTGCCAGTGTACTTTTTCAGTCAACTCTGGACAACTTCTCTCTTATGCCTCAGTAATTCCCTTTCCTCCACTGTAATACATCTGACTTTAGCTTTTCCTTCTCAAATTGCAGGGTGAATTCTATCATATTATGATCACTTGCCCCTAAGGGTTTTTTTACCCTAAGCTCTCTGATCAAGTCTGGTTCACGGCATAACACCCAGTCCAGAATAGTCCCCTATTGGGCTCAACTATGAGCTGCTCTAAACAGCTTTCTTATAGGCACCCTAGAAATTCCCCCTCCTGTGATCCCCTTTTGGAACGCATTTTCTATCTCCCATTGCAATCCTTACAACTGTTTGGGGATCTGTATACAACTTGCATTGGGGTTTTTTACCCTTGCAGTTCCTTAGCTCTATCCACAAAGATTCAACATCTTCTGACCCTATGTCATCTCTTTCTAATGATTTGACCTCATTTTTTAGCAACAGAGCAATGCCGCCCATGTGTACCCTTGGACGTTAAACTCCCAGCTATCATCTTTCAGCCATGACTCAATAATGCCTACAACATCATACCTGCCAACCTGCAACTGTGCTGCAAGTTCATCGATCTTATTCTGTAAACTGCGCACATTCAAATATCACCCTTTTCAATTTTGTCTGCCTTTTACATCACAACTCATCCTGTTAACTGCAATTTTGCCCTAACATCAGCCTCTCTTCACTACACATTGCCTCTGTTTGTAAACCAGCTACCTCATCTTCATCACTATTAGCCACCTTTCCTACAATACTTCTTGCATTGAAATACTTGCAGCTCAGGACACCAGTCACACCATGTTTACCCTTTTGATTCCTAACTTTGTCTGAGGTCTTATCAACATCTGCCTCCACAACCTCTCCACTATCTGTTCTGGCATTCTGGTTCCCATCCCCCTGCAACTCTAGTTTAAACACCACCGTACATTTCCCCTATACTTTCCTCCAGTCATCTTAAAATGATGCCCCATCATATCAGCCCTTTCCACACTGGGAAAAGGGCACTAGCTATCTACTAGAGTTAGGCCTCTGATCAGTTAAGGCTGTATAGCCATGAAACAAGAGTTATGGAGCACAGAGAAAACAATTGCAACATGGATTGCAGAGGCAGGATTTGGGGACCGCTGGCAATGCTCACCTTGCAGAGACGGATTGCATTGTTGTACGCCTGCGCTCGAGTGTAGAAGTGAATGGCCTGTTTAATGTCATCCCGAGCCTCATACTGGCGAGCCAGGTGATAGGAAGCTGCATGGTTTCCTGTCTCATTGGCAATTTCAGAAGCCTTTAAAAAGAATGACAATCCATAATGAAAACTGCAGTTTAAACACAAAAGATTCTGCAGATGCTCGGAACCTGAAAAACACACACAAGCTGCTGGAGAAACTCAGCATGGCATCTTGATGAAGGGTCTGGCTGCGAAACATCGACTGCTTATCCCCATCCATATATGCTGAGTTCCTCCAGCACTTTGTGTGTATTTCTAAACCTCGCAAGGTCATTATTTTAACAAAGGCTTCCAAATAGATACTGTGAACACCTTAAGCAAAAGATTCTTAATGTAAACAAAACCATTTATTATAGTGCCATTAATACCACAAAATGACATTAAAGTTGACCTTTGAAATGGTCAGAATCAGATTTGTTATCACTCACGTGTCGTGAAATTTGTTGTTTCATGGAACATACAGTGCAGGCAGGACATTAGAATAAGAAACAGATAAAGATAAGTGGTGTATAAAGAGAACAAAACAGTGAGGCAGTGTTTATGGAATTATAGATCATTCAGAAATCTGATGGCAGAGGGGAAGATCTGTGCGGCTACGCATAGGTCAAATACTATCTATAAACTTGCTGACGATACAACCATTGTTGGTAGAGTCTCAGATGGAGACGAGAGGGCGTACAGGAGTGAGATATGCCACCAGTGGAATGGTGCTGCAGCAACAACCTGGCACTCAGTGTCAAGTTAGACGAAAGAGCTGATTGTGGACTTCAGGAAGGGTAAGACGAAGGAACAAATACCAATCCTTATAGAGGGATCAGAAGTGGAGAGAGTGAGCAGTTTCAAGTTCCTGGGTGACAAGATCTCTGAGGATCTAACCTGGTTCCAACATATCAATGTAGTTATAAAGAAGGCAAGACAGCAGCTATACTTCATTAGGAGTTTGAAGAGATTTGGTATGTCAACAAATACACTCAAAAACTTCTATAGATGTACTGTGGAAAACATTCTGACAGGCTGCATCATTGTCTGGTATGGAGGTGGGGGGGGGGGCAACTGCACAGGACCAAAAGAAGCTGCAGAGGGTTGTAAATCTAGTCAGCTCCATCTTGGGTACTAACACAGAAAGTACCTAGGACATCTTTAGGGAGCGGTGTCTCAGAAAGGCAGCGTCCATTATTAAGGATCTCCAGCACTCAGGGCATGCCCTTTTCTCACTGTTACCATCAGTAGGAGGTACAGAAGCCTGAAGGCACACACTCAGAGATTCAGGAACAGCTTCTTCCTCTCTGCCATCTGATTCCTAAATGGACATTGAACCCTTAGACACAACCTCACTTTTTTAATATACAATATTTCTGTTTTTTTGCACATTTTTTGAATCTATTCAATATATGTATATTGTAATTGATTTACTTATTTATTATTATTATTTTTATTGTATTTATTATTATTTTTCTCTTCTATATTATCTATTGTATTGAACTGTTGCTAAATTAACAAATTTCACGTCACATGCTGGTGATAATAAAGTGATTCTGATTGTGATTCTGAGAAGCTGTTCCTAAAACACTGAATGTGGGTCTTCAGGCTCCTGTACCTCCTCCTTGATAGTAGCATCTCCTGCACGGAGGGGATCCTTTGTGATGGATGCCAACTTTTGAAGATGTCCTTGATGCTGCGGAGACTACTGCCCATGATGAAGCAGGCTGGATCTACAACCCTCTGCAGCTTTTTCCGATCCTGTGCAGTGGCCCCTCCATACCAGACAGTGATGCAACCAGTCAGAATGCTCTCCACAGTACATCTGCAGAAATTTACTTGAGTCTTCAGTGACAAACCAAATCTCCTCAAACTCCTAATGAAATATAGCTACTCCTGTGCTTCCCTCACTTCATCTAGATGTAACTGGGCCACAGAAGGCTTGGATAGGACAATATGTAGGTTTAATGAAATGTTGTGAAGGAGGAAAATAAAGATGCAGAGGGTTAGGGAAGGAAATCTGTGACTTAATGCTTTGCCAGGCAGAGCACACCTGTCAGCTGCAGAAACCAGGAGGTGCACAAGGCAGGGTTGGAGAATACATTCATCTGAATAGGGAATCGCAAAGATTCAAGATTGTCTAATATCATTTACAGTACACAAGTGAAAAGGAGAACAAAATAATTGTTACTCCAGATCCGAGGCAGCACAAAACACACAATAAGATAAAGAACACAATAATCAAAAAAATATGATAAATTGAATGTATGTCCATAAAGTGACGCTAGGCACAAAGGTGTCTGACAGGAAATGATAAAGGAGTGGTGGCTGGGGTGTGGAGGGGTGGGTTAGCAGGTGGAGGTGTTGATCAGCCTTACTCCTTGGGAATATGAGTCTGGTGGTCTGGTGGATGCTACGTAGCCTCCTCCATGATGGGAGTGGGACAAACAATCCATGAGCAGGGTGGGTGGGACCCTTCATGATGTTCCTGGCCCTTTTCTGACACCCTCCTGTATATATAGTATGTTCTTGATGGCAGGTAGCCTGGTGCCGGTGATGTATTGGACAGTTTTGACTACCCTTCCTGTCCACCACAGAGCAGTTTTAGTACCACACAGTTCTTGTCAGAATTCCTGTGAGAGAAAGGTGCAAAACTTCATTCAGGCAACCTATTTTAAAGACTTTCCCATGAGATTTCCTGGTAACTGCTTGTTACTGGTGCTGTAGTTCAGAGATGTGAAATTGAGACTGTCTGTCTACCCCGCTAACTGAGGTTGAGATTTTATTTTTTTTAATTTAGAGATACTGCATTGCAACAGAACCCGTGGGACCAATTACACCCATGTGAGCAATTAATCTACTAACCTGTGTGTCTTTGGAATGTGGGAGGAAACCATAGCACCCGGGGGAAACCCACACAGTCATGCGGGGAACATACAAACTCCTTTCGGCATTGAACCCAGGTTATTGGTGTCAGCTAACTGCTATGTTACCATGCCGTCCCAAATATGCTACTGTACACTTCACAGAGCAAACAGTACTCTGACAAGCACAGCTTCCTTTATCATGTCTAGAACTGAAAGATTAACTATTCGTTAATTTAATATCCTATGAGCAGATTACCAGTTATATTTGCCTATGTAATTCCAATATATGCTTTTAATAAGTAATCCCACACGGGTGAGGTGCATGACCTGTGTAAGTTTATTTTATGTTAGTCACTTTTGCTTTACCCTTGGATTCTGCAGCATTTTGGTTGCATTGAATTACGGAGAAAGGTCTATTTGTACATCATCATGTACGTCACCATATACAACCATTTTCTTGTCGGCACTCGCAGTAAATACAAAGAGCACGTTAGAATCAAGGAAAGACTGCACCCAACAGGATGGACAAACAAACTGCAAATACATAAATAAAGTAATAATATTAATAATAAATAATAAGCAATAAATATCGAGAACATGAGATGAAGCGTCCTTGAAAATGAGTCCATCAGTTGTGGGAATAGTTAAGTGATGGGATGAGTGAAGTTGAGTGAAGTTATCCCCACTGGCTCAGGAGCCTGATGGTTGAGGGGTAATAACTGTTCCTGAACCTGGTACTGCAGGTCCTGACGCTCCTGTACCTTCTTCCTAATGGCAACAATGAGAAGAGAGCATGGCCTGAATAGTGGGGGACCTTGATGACCCCTGCTTTCCCGCGACAGCGCTCCGTGTAGATGTACTCAATGGTGGGGAGAGCTTTACCCCTGATGGACTGGGCAGTATCCACTACTCTTTGTAAGATTTTCCTTCCAAGGGCATTGGTGTCAGAAAATCTACTTGTGATGTTCTGTACCACATTGAACACCAAACAAATACAAGTCCAAGTTCAGCTGTCATTCAACCACACCCATGAATAGAGTTGAACGAAACAGCATTCCTCCAGGGCCAAGGTGTAAAACACTGTACCAAACAGTCACATGCAGCACACAGCACATATAGCAAATATACGTAATTATGATAGTCAAAAACATACTGTTATAAAAAATATATTAAATAATAATAATAACATAGCCCAAGTCACTGAGTGTCACGGCCTGTAGATTGATGGTACATGGATGTTGTCGTGGAGCCATGTTTCTGCAAGAACAGACTGCAGCAGAACTCTATCTCGTGCAAGTCTTCCCGGGAACAAACACTGGAGCGCAGCACCGATGGGAGGGGCTAGCCGCCAACCCAGTATGAATCCAGCAGCACACGTCCTTCTGCGATGGCCGCAATAGGCAGCCCGGAGGCACGAGAACCTGGTCCGCACCACAACCGAGGCCACGCAGCTCCCCCACTCTCAGTCCCACAGTATCCTACATGACCTCAGCTGGTCCGAACCACAACCGAGGCCACACAGCTCCCCACTCTCAGTCCCACGGTATCCTACATGACCTCAGCTGGTCACCACAACCGAGGCCACACAGCCCCCCACTCTCAGTCCCACAGTATACTACTTGACTTCAGCTGGTCACCACAACTGAGGCCACGCAGACCCCCACTCTCAGTCCCACAGTATACTACTTGACCTCAGCTGGTCCGAACCACAACTGAGGCCACGCAGACCCCCATTCTCAGTCCCACAGTATACTACTTGACCTCAGCTGGTCTGCACCACAACCGAGGCCACGCAGACCCCTACTCTCAGTCCCACGGTATTCTACTTGACCTCAGCTGGTCACCACAACCGAGGCCACGCAGACCCCTACTCTCAGTCCCACAGTATACTACTTGACCTCAGCTGGTCTGCACCACAACCGAGGCCACGCAGACCCCTACTCTCAGTCCCACGGTATCCTACATGACCTCAGCTGGTCACCACACATCACAGGAACATGTCCACATTTAATTACTTCCCATTAGCAACCCAGGGGGTGATGAATCTGTGGAATTCATTGCCACAGACGGCTGTGGAGGCCCAGTCATTGGGTATATTTAAAGCAGAGGTTGATAAATTCTTTATTAGTAAGGCTATTAAAGGCTATGGGGAGAAGGCAGGAGAATAAATCTGCCATGACTGAATGGTGAAGAAGATTTGATAGGCCAAATGACATAATTTTGCTCCTATATCTTATGGTCTTCTGCACATAAAACCCATATTATTTCTAGACTTCCATTATCCCATTCTCTCTCCTGAGCAGTTTTTTACTTCAGAGAGTAAAAACTCTGCCATCCACTCTTACAGGAAATGTCTTTCACCCATTACTCCTGTTCTTGTTAACTTCCCTGACTTTGATTTTAATGTTTTCCGTGTTTTCAAATCCTTCTTGTCACACTCCTATCAGGGAGGAGGCTATGTAGCATTCACACCAAGACCACCAGACTCAAAGCAGTAAGACTGATCAACGCCTCCACCCGCTAACCACCCTCCACACCCCAACCACCACTACTTCTTTATTTCCCATCAGAGTCACCTTACATACAGACACTCCTGTGCCTAGTGTCACTTCATGGACATATGATCAATCTCTGTGTATAAGCTATCTTATATATTTATATTTATTGTATTTTTCTTTATAATTGTGTTCTTTATCTTATTGTGTTTATTTTGTGCTGCATCGAATCCAAAGTAACAATTATTTTGTTCTCCTTTTCACTTGTGTACTGGAAATGACTGAACAATCTTGAATCTTGAAGAGTTCAATACACTGATATGAATTCAGAAATAAAATCATTAAACTGAAGTGTTTTTCACTGAACCAAGGATCTATCAAGGAGAACTAAAATAAAGGCTGATGTTTGTTCAGCCCCAATATATTTTTCTGTGGAATTTGGCTGCCTCAGTGATGAGAGGACTGGAGATGGCCTGTCCTGGGTTTGGAGGCTTGTCTCTGGGAAGTGGTTTGCTTGACTGTTATTTTGTTGTTCTTGTTATTGTTGTGTTTGTGTTATTCTGCTGAACATCTTGGAAATGCTAGGTTGGTGTCGGAATGTGTGGCGACACTTGCAGGCTGCCCCCAGCATGTTCTGGGGTGTGTTAGTGTTGGTTACATATTTTTGATATACACATGATAAATGAATTTGAATGTGAATGTTCTGGGTTAATTACCACAGGCCGTCTGTCTGTGAAGGTCAATGCAAAGTTCAATTAGGGATGTACTGAACTCGCAAGGAACATTGTCAAGACTAGAGAACAACAGAATACATTTCTGTCCCTCTCACCTTCTGTATATTACCAAGATAACAATGAACACGAACAAGGGAGAGATAGTCCTGTGCCTTCTCGTAGTATGTCAAAGCAGAATCCATGTCTGCTTGACTTTCCAAATACTGGGCCCACCACTTCCACAAGCTTCTGTGAATAACAAGGAGAAAAATAAGAATTAACACAAGGACTCTGCAAAGGCCATTGAGGCAATGACAATGACAAAATTATCATCCATATTTAGACCATAAGACATAAGAGCAGAAATAGGCCATCTGGTCCATTGAGTCTGCTCCGCCATTCAATCATTGCTGATCCTTTTTTTCTCCTCCTTGACCATTTTTCCAGCCTCCTCCCCATAACCTTTGATGTCAAATCCAAATCAAGAACCTATTAATCTCTGCCTTAAATACACTCAGCGACCTGGCCTCCACAGCTGCATGTGGCAACAAATTCCACAAATTCACCACACTCTAGTTAATGAAATTTCTCCGCACCTCTGTTTTGAACGGACGCCCCTCTATCTTGAGGCTGTGCCCTCTTGTCCTAGACTCTCCCACCATGGGAAACATCCTTTCCACTCTGACTAGGCCTTTCAACATTGGAAAGGCTTTAATGAGATCCCCCCTCAACCTTCTAAATTCCAGCAAGTACAGACCCAGAGCTATCAAATGTTCTTTGTATGATAACCCTTTCATTCCTCAATTCATCCTTATGAACCTCCTCTGGACCCTCTCCAATGCTAGTACATCTCTTCTAAGATGAGGAGCCCAAAAACGTTCACAGCACTCAAGGTGAGGCCTCACCAGTGCCTTACAAAGCCTCAGCACCACATCCTTGCTCTTGTATTCTAGACCTCTTGAAATGAATGCTAACATTGCATTTGCCTTCTTCACCACCGACTCAACCTGCAAATTAACCTTCAGGGTGTTCTGCACAAAGACTCTCCCAAGTCCCTTTGCATCTCAGATTTTTGGATTTTCTCCCCATTTAGAAAATAGTCCACACATTTATTTCTACTACCAAAGTGCATGACCGTGCATTTTCCTACATTATATTTCATTTGCCATTTTACTGCCCATTCTCCAAATCTATCTAAGTCCTTCTGCATCTTACCTGTTTCCTCAACACGACTTGCCCCACAACCAATCTTCATATCATCTGCAAATTTGGCAACAAAGCCATCTATTCTATCATCTAAATTATTTACATACAGCATAAAACAAGTGGTCCCAACAACGACCCCTGCGGAACACCACTAGTCACTGGTAGCCAACCAGAAAAGGATCCTTTAAATCCCACTCGCTGCCTCCTTCCAATCAGTCAATGTTCTAACCATGCTAGTAACTTTCCTGTAAGCAGCCTCATGTGTGGCAACTTGTCAAAGGCCTTTTGGAAGTCCAAATGTACAACATCCACTGCATCCCCTTTATCTATCTTACTTGTAATCTCCTCAAAGAATTCCAACAGGATTGTCAGGCAGGATTTTCCCTGAAGGAAACCATGCTGAACCTATCTTGTCCAGTGTCACCAAGTACTCCATCACCTCATCCTTAACAATTGACTCCAACATCTTCCCAACCACTGAGGTCAGGCTAACTGGTCTATAATTTGCTTTTTGCTGCCTTCCTCCTTTCTTAAAGAATGGAGTGACATTTCCAATTTTCCAGTCCTCTGGCACTATGCCATAGTCCAATGATTTTTGAAAGGTCATTGCCTATGTCACCACAATCTCTAATACTTCTTCTTTCAGAACCCTAGGGTGCAGTTCCTCAGCTTTTTGAGCTCCTTCTCCCTTGTAATAGTAACTGCACCCACTTCTCTTCCTTCACACACTACAACATCTGGCACACTGCTAGTGTCAAGGTAACAGCTGCTCTTTACAACAATAACTGACCAGCAAACTTGTTAAGAGAGTTCTGGGATACTTGAATCAGGTCAATAGAATATTTTGATGTTAAGGGATGGGATTAGTAAAAGGCAATGGTAAAAGATCATATATGACCTTAAGGAATGGGAGATCAGGCCAACAGGACTAAACAGCTTACTCCTCTATTTCATTTCTAACTCTGAAGCCTAAGTGGGGCAACTTGGTGAGGGATTGCAGTTCTGGTTACCTAACTATAGGGAAGATATCAATAAGATTGAAAGAGTGCAGAGAAAATTTACATGGATTTTGCCAGGACTTGAGAAACTAAGTTATAGGGAAAAGTTGAATAGATGAAGGTTTTATTCCCTGGAGTGTAGAACATTGAGGGAGATTTGATAGAGATATACACAAAATTATGAAGGTAAACACATTCAGGCTTTTTCAGTGAGGTTGGATGAGACTAGAACAAAGGTCATGGGCTAAAGGTGAAAGATGAAATGTTTAAGGGGAATCTAAGGGGAACTTCTTCATTCAGAGGGGCAGTGTGAGTGTAGAACGAGCTGCCCACGCAAGTGGAGGATGCGGGACTGGTTGCAACATTTAAGAGAAGTTTGGATAAGTACACGGATGTGCGGGTATGGAGATCTATGGCCTGGGTGTGGATTGATAGGATTAATCAAAATAACAGTTCATCATAGACTGCATGGGCCAGTGATTTGGATGACAGAATTGATGGCTTTGTGGCCAAGTTTTCAGATGATATGAAGATAAGAGGAGGGGCAGGTAGTGTTGAGGTAGCAGAGGGGTTATAGAAGTATTAGAAAGGCTTCAATGAGACCCCCATCCTTCTAAATTCCAGCAAGTACAGACCCACAGCTATCAAACGTTTCTCATATGATAACCCTTTCATTTCCGGAATCATCCTTGTGAACCTCCTCTGAACCCTCTCCAATGCCAGCAGGTCTTTTCTTTGATGAGGAGCCCAGAACTGTTCATAATACTCAAGGTGAGGTTTCACCAGTGTCTTATAAAGCCTTTGCTACACATCACTGCTCTCGTATTCTACACTTCTTGAAATGAATGCTAACATTGCATTTGCCTTCCTCACCACCGACTCTTCCTGCAAGTTAACCTTTAGGGTGCTCTGCACAAGTCTCTTTGCATCTCAGATTTTTTGGATTTTCTCCCCATTGAGAAAATAGTCTGCACATCTATTTCTACTACCAAAGTGAATGACCATGCTCCAACATTGTATTCATTTGCCACTTGCTTGCCCATTCTCCTAATCTAAGACCTTCTGCAGCCTCCTTGTTTCCTTAACACTACCTGCCCCTCCACCAATCTTCATATCATCTGTAAATCTGGCAACAATGCCATCTATTCCACCATCTAAATCATTGACATACAGCATAAAAACAAGTGGTCACAATGCCAACCCCTGTGGAACACCACTAGTCACTGACAACTAACCAGAAAAAGATCCTTTTATTCCCACTCGCTGCTTCCAATCAGCCAATGCTCAAACCATGCCAGTAACTTTCCTGTAATACCATGGGCTCTTAACTTGGCAAGCAGCCTCATGTGTGGCACATTGCCAAAGGCCTTCTGAATCCAAATACACAACATCCACTGAATTCCCTTTATCTATCCTACTTTTAATCTCCTCAAGGATTTCAAGTTGGATAAGTCTCCGGGACCGGACGAGATGTACCCCAGGCTACTGTGGGAGGCGTGGGAGGCGAGGGAGGAGATTGCTGAGCCTCTGGCAATGATCTTTGCATCATCAATGGGGACGGGAGAGGTTCCAGAGGATTGGAGGGTTGCAGATGTTGTTCCCTTATTCAAGAAAGGGAGTAGAGATAGCCCAGGAAATTATAGACCAGTGATTCTTACTTCAGTGGTTGATAACTTTATGGAAAAGATCATGAGAGGCAGGATTTATGAACATTTGGAGAGGCATAGTATGATTAGGAATAGTCAGCATGGTTTTGTCAAAGGCAGGTCATGCCTTACGAGCTTGATTGAATTTTTTGAGGATGTGACTAAACACATTGATGAAGGTAGAGCTGTAGATGTAGTGTATATGGATTTCAGCAAGGCATTTGATAAGGTACCCCATGCAAGGCTTATTGAGAAAGTAAGGAGGCATGGGATCCAAGGGGACATTGCTTTGTGGATACAGAATTGGCTTGCCCACAGAGGGCAAAGAATGGTTGCAGACAGGTCATATTCTGCATGGAGGTAGGTGACCAGTGGTGTGCCTCAGGGATCTGTTCTGGGACCCCTTCTCTTCATGATTTTTATAAATGACCTGGATGAGGAAGTGGAGGGATGGGTTAGTAAACTTGCTGATGACACAAAGGTTGGGGGTGTTATGGATAGTATGGAAGACTGTCAGAGGTTACAGTGGGACATGGATAGGATGCAAAACTGGGCTGAGAAGTGGCAGATGGAGTTCAACCCAGATAAGTGTGAGGTGGTTCATTTTGGTAGGTCAAATATGATGGCAGAATGGTATTAATGGTAAGACTCTTGGCAGTGTGGAGGATCAGAGGGATCTTGGGGTTCGAGTCCATAGGACACTCAAAGCAGCTGCATAGGTTGACTCTGTGGTTAAGAAGGCATACAGTGTACTGGCATTCATCAATCATGGAACTGAATTTAGGAGCCGAGAGGTAATGTTCAGCTATATAGGACCCTGGTCCGACCCCACTTGGAGTACTGTGCTCAGTTCTGGTCACTTCACTACAGGAAGGACATGGAAACCATAGAAAGGGTGCACAGGAGATTTTCAAGGATGTTTCCTGGATTGGGGAGCATGCCTTATGAGAATATGTTGAGTGAACTTGGCCTTTTCTCCTTGGAGCAGTGGAGGATGAGAGGTGACCTGATAGAGGTGTATAAGATGATGAGAGGCATTGATCGTGTGCATAGGCAGAGGCTTTTTCCCAGGGCTAACAGGAGAGGGCACAGTTTTAAGGTGCTTGGAAGAAGGTACAGAGGAGATGTCAGGGGCCGTTTTTTACGCGGAGAGTGGTGAGTGTGTGGAATGGGCTGCCGGTGGTGGTGGTGAAGGCCGAAACAATAGGGTTTTTTAAGAGACTCCTGTATAGGTACATGGGGCTTAGAAAAATAGAGGGCTACGGGTAAGCCTGGTAGATCTAAGGTAAGAACATGTTTGGCATAGCTTTGTGGGCCGAAGGGCCTGTACTGTGCTGTAGGTTTTCTATGTTCTATGTTCTATGACCACGGCGATCGGGTCTCTGGCACTGAGCCTGCAAGTATACTGGACATTCAAGAGTGTTAGGGAAGTGAAGTTTGTGCAGTGAAAATTACGACTAAGGTGGTGCTCAGGAAGCTTAATGGTCTGAGGGTGGAGAAATCTCCTGGACCTGATGGAACACACCCTCGGGTTCTGAAGGAAGTAGCTGGAGAGATTGCAGAGGCATTAATGATGATCTTTCAAGAATCAATAGATTCTGGCATTGTACCGGATGACTGGATAATTGCAAGTGTTACTCTGCTGTTTAAGAAGGGTGGGAGGCAGCAGAAGGGTAACAATAGACCTATTAGCCTGACATCAGTGGTTGGAAAATTGCTGGAATTGATTGTTAGGGATGAGATTACGGAGTACCTGGAGGCACATGACAAGATAGGTCAAAGCCAGCATGGTTTCCTGAAAGGAAAATCCTGCCTGACAAACCTACTGCAATTCTTTGAGGAAATTACAAGCAGGGTAGACAAAGAGATGCAGTTGACGTGGTGTACTTGGATTTTCAGAGGGCGTTTGACAAGGTGCCACACGTGAGACTGCTTAGCAGGATAAGAGCCCAAGGAATTACAGGGAAGTTACCAGCATGGGTGGAGCATTGGCTGATCAGCAGAAAACAGAGAGTGGAGATAAAGGGATCCTATTCTGGCTGGCTGCTGGTTACCAGTGGAGTTCCACAAGGGTCGGTGTTGGGACCGCTGCTTTTTACGATGTATGTCAATGATTTGGACTATGGGATTAATTCATTTGTGGCTAAATTTGCTGATGATACAAAGATAGTTGGAGGAGCAGGTACTGTTGGGGAAACAGAGAGCCTTAGATAGTTTAGCGGAATGGGCAAAGAAGTGGCAAATGAAATACAATGTTGTATGGTCATGCACTTCGGTGGAAGAAATAAACGAGCAGACTATAGTTTAGATGGGGAGAGAATTCAAAATGCAGAGATGCATAGGGACTTGGGTGTCCTTGTGCAGGATACCCTAAAGATTAACCTCCAGGTTGAGTCAGTTGTGAAGAAGGCGAATGCAATGTTGGCATTCATTTCTAGAGGTATATAAGAGCAGGGACGTTATGTCAAGGCTCTATAAGACACTTATGAGACCACACTTGGAGTACTGTGTGCAGTTTTGGGGTCCTTATTTTAGAAAGGATACACTGACATTGGAGAGGGTTCAGAGAAGATTCACAAGAATGTTTCCAGGAATGAAAGGGTTACCATATGAGGAACATCTGGCAGCTCTTGGGCTGTATTCCCTGGAGTTCAGGAGAATGAGGGAGGATCTCAAAGAAACATTCCAAATGTTAAAAGGCCTGAACAGATTAGATATATCAAAGTTATTTTCCATGGTAGGGGAGTCTAGGACAAGAGGGCATGACTTCAGGATAAAGAGTGTCCATTTAGTACAGAGATGCGGAGAAATTACTTTAGTGAGAGGATGGTAAATCTGTGGAATTTGTTGCCATGAGCAGCTGTAGAGGCCAAGTCATTGGGTGCATTTAAGGCAGAGATAGATAGGTTCTTGATCAGCTAGGGCATCAAAGGGTATGGGGAGAAGGAAGGGGAGTGGAGATGACTGGAATAATTGGATCAGCTCAAGATTGAATGGTGGAGCAGATTCAATGGGCCAGATGCCTACTTCTGCTCTTGTGTCTTATGGTCTTAAAACCCCAAGGCATTCTAGAAGTAAGTGAAGAGCAAGAGAATGAGCTGTGTGAGAATACAACCAATCAGGAGCGACAGTGGAAGCATGTGTGCATGGAGCTGGAGGAGATAATGGAGGTACTTAATGAATACTTCCCTTCAGTATTCACCAGTGAAGAGCACCTCGGCAATTATGGGGATGACTTACAGCAGACCAAAACGTTTGAGCATATAGATATTAAGATAGCAGATGCGCTGGAGCTTTTGAAAGGTATTAAGTTAGATAAATCACTGGGATCAGACAAGGTATACCCCTGGCTACTATGGGAAGCAAGGGAGGAAATTGCTAAGCCTCTGTCGATGATCTTTGCATCATCAATAGGGACGGGAGAAGTACCAGAGGATTGGAAGGTTGCAAACGTTGTTCAAGAAAGGGAGTAGAGATAACCCAGGAAATTATAGACCAGTGAGTCTAACTTCAGTGGTGGGTAAGTTGTTGGAGAAGATTGTGAGAGGCAGGATTTATGAGCATTTGGAGCGATATAATCTGATTAGGGATAGTCAGCATGGCTTTGTCAAGGGCAGGTCATGCCTTACGAACCTGAATGAATTCTTTGAGGATGTAATAAAACATATTGATGAAGGTAGAGCAGTGGATGTAGTGTATATGGATTTCAGTAAGGCATTTGATAAGGCTCCCCATGCAAGGCTCATTCAGAAAGTAAGGAGGCATGGGATCCAAGGAGACCTTGCTTTGTGTGTCCAGAATTGGCTTGTCCACAGAAGGCAAAGGGTGTGATTGTAGATGATTCATATTCTGCATGGAGGACAGTGACCAGTGGTGTTCAGCGGGGATCTGTTCTGGGATCCCTCCTCTTTGTGATTTTTATTATTGACCTGTATGAGGAAGGAGAAGGGTGGATTAGTGAATTTGCTGATGACACAAAGGTTGGGGGTGTTGTGGATAGTGTGGAGGGCTGTCAGAGGTTACAGCGGGACATTGATAGGATGCAGAACTGGGCTGAGAAGTGACAGATAGACTTCAACCCAGGTAAGTATGAAGTGGTTCATTTTGGTAGGTCAAATATAATGGCAGAATATAGTATTAATGGTAAGACTCTTGGCAGTGTGGAGGATCAGAGGGATCTTGGGGTCTGTGTCCATAGGACACTCAAAGCTGCTGTACAGGTTGACAGTGTTGTTAAGAAAGCGTATGGTGTGCTGGCCTTCATGAACCGTGGATTGAGTTCAAGAGCTGTGAGGTAATGTTGAAGCTATATAAGATTTTAGTTACAACCCACTTGAAGTACTGTGTTCGGTTCTGGTCACCTCACTACAGGAAGGATGTGGATACTAGAGAGTGCAGAGGAGATTTACAAGGATGTTGCGTGGATTGGAGAGTGTACCTTTTGAGAATAGGTTGAGTGAACTTGGCCTTTTCTCCTCAGAGCAACAGAGGAGGAAGGGTGACTTGATAAAAGTGTATAAGATGATGAGAGGCATTGATTGTGCGGATAGTCAGAGGCTTTTTCCCAGGGCTGAACTAGCTAACATAAGTGGGCATAGTTTTAAGGTGCTTGAAAGTATGTACAAGGGGGATGTCAGAGGTAAGTTTTTTTACACAGAGCGATGGGTGCGTGGAAAGCACTGCCAGCAATGGTGGTAGAGGCGGATACAATAGGGTCTTAGGTAGGTACATGGAGCTTGGAAAAATAGAGGGCTATGTGGTAAGGAAATTCTCGGCAATTTCTAGAATAGGTTACATGTTGGCACAACATTGTGGGCCGAAGGGCCTGTAATGTGCTGTAGATTTCTAGGTTTCTATGTTTTATATATATATATATATATATATGTTATTGTAATGTATAGTTTTTATTATTCTGTATTGCAATGCACTGCTGCCAGAAAACAACAAACTTTGTAACATATGCCAGTGAAATTAAAACTAATTTCAGGTTGAGACCCTTCATCTGAGTCCTGGAACATCTACTGTCCATTTCCCTCCACAGATGCTGTCTGACCCATTGAGTTCCTCTGGCAGATTTTATGTTTTTGCTCTAGATTTCAGTAGTCGGTTATGTCTCCACTGTTACAGAGACTGTTGGTTTGCCCTATAAAGCATCACTAATTGTCATTTAATTATGGTTCATACACAGTCACTCACCTGTCCTTTACTGTCATTTCCGTATGTTCTGTACACAGTCACTTACCTGTCCATTACTGTAGTTTCATTCTGTTCTGTACACAGTCACTCACCTGTCCTTTGTTTTGTCGACATATATTTCAAGTGCTTGCAGATCTTCTAAAAGCATCCTTGGAACTTCAAATCGATGAGTGTCTGACTTTTCATAACTGTTGAGGATGTAAATTTGCACAAGCATTTTAATGCTCTCAATCCAGATCAAAATAATACTAGTTTTTATTATCATGCATTACAATGTACTGCTGCTGCAAGACATCAAATTTCACAAGATATGCCAGGTTTAATTCAAACCTGATTCTGATTACTTGCATCAAATCTCTAGATGTTCAGTGCAGAGCATTGTCTGGTTGCATCACCATCTGGTATGGAAGGGCTTAGGATTGGGAAAAGCTGCAGAAAGTTGTAAATTCAGTCAGCTCCATCATGACCACTCGCTTCCCTTTCATCGGGGACATCTTCAAAAGGTGATGTCTCACAAAGGCAGTATGCAGCATTAAGGACCCTCATTACCCACAAGATGCCCTCTTCTCATTGCTACTATCAAGGAGGAGGTACAGGAGCCTGAAAACACACACTCAACGGCTCAGGAAACACTGACATCTCACCCACCCTAAACTGCCTCTGAACTGAGAGAGGCATCGAGGGTCAAGCACATGGGGCAGCACGATTAATGTGAGACTAATACAGCGGTAGTGATCAGCGATCGGGGTTCAATTCCCACTCCTGCCTGCAAGGAATTTGTACGTTCTCCCCATGACTGCGGGGTTTCCTCTCACATTCCAAAGATGGATGGGTTAGGACCTGTAAGCTTTGGGCACGCTGTGCTGGCGCCAGGGGCATGATGACACTTACAGACATCATTGGACTGCACTGGCCATTGACTTGATGCAGATGACGCATTTCACTGCATCTTTTGATGTTCTGTACGGGTGACAAATCAAACTCATCTTTATCTGGGGACATCTGCAAGACAGACCAAGGGAGGACAACCGGTCTCCTCTCCAGAGGGGTTTTATGAACCAGACGAATTTCAATCCTATAGTTACTGAGCCAAAATTATTTTTTAAATATTAAGGTATTTAATTAATTAATTTCCCATTACACAGCTGGCACTTAGGGCAACAATGAAGGTCCTCCATCTCTGTCTGTCCTTGGCCACATTGAAGTAATCTTCATTGCTGTTTTCGTATTTTTTTTTGATCAGTCAGGGTTGTTAGCCCTGAACCTGGAGTACTGATGGACCATTTTCAGTCTGGCTTCTACTCTTTGACCTGTTTGGCATGGGTGACCCTACCAAGACCCAAAGCATACGACCATAAGACATAGGAGCAGAGTTAGGCCATTCAGCCCATTGAGTCTGCTCCGCCATTCTATCATGGCTGCTCCCTGATCCCACTCAACCCCATACATCTTGCCTTCTCACCATATCCTTCCTCAGCGCTACCTACCTCTCCACTTATCTTTGTATTATCTGCAAACTTTGCCACAAAACCATCAATTCCATTATCCAAATCATTGACAAACAATACAGACCCCTGAGGAACACCACTAGTCACTGGCAGCCAAACAGGAAAGGCCCCTTTTATTCACACTCACTGCAACCTGCCTCTCAGCCATTCTGCTATCCATGCCAAACAGCTTTCCTGTAACACCATAGGATTTTATCTTGTTAAGCAGCCATAAAGCCCTGACACCAGCCAGAAGAGTTCTCTGGGTCATCGAAGCATGCAAGCCTCCAAAGCCTACCACAAAGGTTGTGGTTCTCTTGGAAGTTTTAAACAAAAAGGTATTTATTTGTTTATTTATTTATTTTAACATGTATTTATTTCCAAAGTTCAAAGTAAATTTATTACTAAAGTACATATATGTCACCACCTACAACCCTGAGATTCATTTTCTTGCTGGCATTCACAGTAAATACAAAGAAACGCAATAGAATCAATGAAAAAATGGCACAAAGATTGATAGACAACCAGTGTGCAAAAGATGACAAATTGTGCAAATGCAAAAAAAAAAGTGATAAATAATTTTCCAGCTGCCACAGTCGGATTCAGATTTGTGTTTCAGGATAATAGTTCAGGAACTAAACCCCCATCCTACAATCCCCTTAAAAACTTCACATGTGAAACTTTATATTGAGATAAGACAACAGGGTTAACACTGTGAGACACTTCACGAGGCTTCACTTTGGGGTTATACAGCACTGCAAATGGACACTGCAACAATATCAAGCATCATGGATAATCTTTATTTGCCATTTCCATTTACAGGAATTTGCTGTGATGTGTTGGTCAGGGTGAGATAAACAATATTCAACAATTATAAAGAATAAGAATTATATAAAAAATAAAGTTGGAGATTGAAGTATGCACATGGAATAAATGAGCACAAGTACATAATATCAGCATGTATTTACAATGTAAACAGCATTGTAAGCAATGTTTTAAAGTGTTTACAGTGCAGTAATGGGGGTAATGGATAGAGAGGGCGAGGGCTAACTTAGAATGGTTGATCAGGGGAAGAAATGTTTTACGTGCATGAAGCTTTTGTTTTAATAGTCCTTACGCACTTCCCAGAAAGTTTTGGAAAAGGCATTTTTCTTTGGAAGCCATCCAACTTGCTTAATTGTTCGATCAGTTTGTATACTTACTGGATGAGTGCAAGGTGTTGATCCCCCATAGCTTCCAAGTGCTTGGCATAATTGTAATAGGTCGTTCTCAGATGGACCCTGTCAAAGGCTTCAGCATTTTCAATGGCTTTCTGCCACTGTCCCGAGGCCTGGTAAAACTTGGTAAGCAGGTCAAAGCGTTTGCAGTTTTTGTAAAGTCTCTCAGCATCTTCCTGGAAAAGCACACCAAAGAAAGTAAATCAGCTTCAGTTCCAGTCACCCCATTGTAGGAAGGATGCTGAGGCTTTGGAGAAGAGGTGTGGAAGAGGTTTACCAGGATGTTAACCTGGATGAAGAGGAAGTGTGCTATCAGGACAGGTTGTTTTCTCTGAATGAGGGAAGATCTAATAGAGGTTTATGATTATGAGAGGCATAGATAGGGTAGACAGCCAGTATCTTTTTACCAGGGTTGAAATGTTTACTATCAGAAGGCACGCACTTAATATGAGAGGGGATGCGTGGGGCAAGTTACTTTTTAACACAGTGGTGATCCAGAGGGCACAGCCTCAGAATAAAAGGACATCCCTTCAGAACAGAAATGAGGAGGAGCTTCTCGAGCCAGGGGGTTGTTAATCTGTGGAATTCATTGCTGTGGAGACCAAGTCATCGGGTTTATTTAAATTGGAAGTTGATAGGCTCTTGATTAGTAAGGTGGTCAAAAGGAGAAGACAGGAGAATAGGGTTGAGAGGGAAAATAAATCAGCCAGACTGATGGGGACATGGAATGCACTGTCTAGGGTGGTGGACAGTGTAAGATAGAAACATTAAAAAGGTTCTTAGGAAATACAAAGATATAGATATTGTGAGGGCAGAAGGGTTAAGTTTAGAAGGAATTTGATTACTTATCTAATTAGGTGGGCACAATATTGTAGGCTGAAAGGGTTCTTCCTGTGTAGTACCTTTTCATGTTCAATGTTCTAACTTCTCTTTAACCTGACTGGGAGCCTTGTGTACCAGATATCACAATTCACATAATCAGTTCACCTCCTCCAGCCTGCAATGTCTTCTTATGCTGGCAAATAATGTGGGGCTTGTAGAGGTGACCTCTATATTTCAAATGCATTGCAAAACACTGATGGCCATAAGGCATACAGTAGGAGCAGAATAAGGCCAGGAGGCTCCATCATTCCATCATGGCCAATTTATTATCCCTCTCAACCCCTTTCTCCTGCCTTCTCCTTGTAACCTTTGATGCCCTGATGAACCAAGAACCTATCAAACTCTTCTTTAAATATACACAATGACTTGGCCTCTACAGCCGTCTGTGGCAATGAATTTCAGAGATTTGCCACCCTCTGGCCAGAGAAATTCCTCCTCATCTCTGTTCTAAAGGGACGTCTTTGAGGCTGTACCTTCTGGTCCTAGATTCTCCCAGTGTTGGAAACATTCTCTCCGTATCCACTTTATTCAAGCCTTACAATATTTGGAAAGTTTCAGTGAGATGCCTCCTCATTCCCCTATAGCTACTACAGCGAGTTTCATCTCTATAAAGCCCTGGTTAGCCCATACTTGGAATATTGAACAGGTTGAGCACCCCTTATCCAAAATGCTTAGGGGTGGAAGCATCTTCCTCAACCTGAAATTTACCTGAAGAGAATCCTACACTGGGACTCCCAAGTCACTTTGTGTCTCAGATTTTTGAATTTTCTCTCCACTTGGAAAATTATCCACACTTTTATTTCTTCTAGCAAAATGCCAGACTATATACTTGCTGACTCTGTATTCCATCTGCCAATTCTTTGCACATTCTCCTAATCTAAGTTCTTCTGTAGCCTCTCCGCTTCCTCAAAACTACCTGCCCCTCCACTATCTTCGTATTGGCTGCAAACATGACCACAAAGCCATCAATTCCATCATCCAAATCATTGATATGTACTGTAAAAAGAAGTGGTTCCAACATAGACCCCTCTGGAACACTATTAGTCACCAGCAGCCAACCAGAAGAGGCCCCCTTTATTCCCATTCTTTGCCTCCTGCCAATCAGGTAATGCTCAATCCATGATAGTAACTTTCCTGTAATACCATGGGCTCTTAACTTGCTAAGTGTACATTCAACCATCAGAAAGGTAAGCTATCACTAGTTCGGCTGCCCATGTGGACAATCAGTGGCTGTTTGGCATCACCATTATTCCTGACTCTGAATTGATGTGCTACTGAATTGATGTCTTTGTTTTACACTTGTACATCACACATATAATTGTAAGAAAAGTTAGTCAACCCTTTGCAATTACTTGGTTTTCTGCATTCATTACTCATAAAATGTAGTCTTTTCTTCATTTAAGTCACAATAATAGACAAACACAATCGACCTAAACTAATAGCACACAAACAATTGTATTTCTTCTTGTCAATACTGGAGTACACCATTAAAACAATCACAGTCTAGGTTCAAAAAATATGTGAACCTCTGGGGTAGTGCCTTCCACAAAAGCTATTTGGAGTCAGATGTTCCAATCAATGAGATGAGACTGGATGTGTGGGTTGTAGAGGTGACCTGCCCTATAAAAAAAGGACACACAAAGTCAGGTTACTGACAGAGCCTGCTCTTCACAAAGAAAGATCTGTTTATGTGCACCATACCTCAATCAAAACAGCTTTCTGAGGACCTTAGAAGAAGAATTGTAGAGATACATGAAGCTGGAAAAGACTACAAAAGTATTTCTAAAGACCTGAGTGTTCATCAGTCCACAGTAAGAGAAACTGTCTACAAATGGAGGAAAGTCAGTACTGTTGCTCTCTCGCAAAAATCACACCAACAGCATAACGTGCAATGCTGAAGGAGATGAAAAAAACCCAAGGGTAACAGCAGAAGACCTGCAGAAATCTCCAAAACTTGCTAAAGTCTCTGTCCATGCATCCGCTATAAGAAAAACGCTGAATAAGAATGTTGTTCATGGAAGGACACCACGAAGAAAACCACTGCTCTCCAAAATGAACAGTGCTGCATGTCTCAAGTTTGTAGAAGACAACCTGGACATTCCATAATTTCTGGGACAGATGAGACAAAAGTTGAGCTTCTTTGCTGAAATGGACATTGCTATGTTCGGAGGAAAAAGGTAACTGCACACAAACACTTTATCCCAACTGTGAAGCATGGTGGAAGGAGCATCATGGTTTGGGCTGTTTTGCTACCTCAGGGCCTGGACAGCTTGCAATCACTGAGGGAATAATGAATTCAAAATTGTATCAAGATATTTTACAGGATAATATCAGGTAGTGTCCATTACCTGAAGCTTATTACGATTATTATTTCAAACGGAATAGAATACAAGAGCAAGGAGATAATGCTGAGCCTTTATAAGACACTAGTCAGGCTGCACTTGGAGTATTGTCAACAGTTTTAGGCCCCATAACTCAGAAAGGATGTGTTGTCATTGGAGAGAGACCAGAGGAGATTCACAAGGATGATTCTGGGAATGAGGGGGTTAACATATGAGGGGCGGTTGGCAGCTTTGGGCCTGTACTCACTAGGATTTAGATGAATGCAAGAGGGGTCTCATTGAAACCTATTAAATGTTGAAAGGATTAAATTGTGTGGGTGTGGAAAGGCTATCTGGGGATATTAGATGGGAACAGGTGACAAGACGAAGCAGATTCCTGCACATACCAACATTCCCAGCTGCACAGCCAGCATGGCCACTCTTGCATCCAGTTCTGGTTGCTGTGCGGCCTGCCGCAGGGCTCTGGCTCCCCGGGCGTGGCCCATGTTCCCCAGGCACACCTTGGCCACATCCAGCCTCCGAGTCTTCACACACATCCTGGCCATGTTCTCCCACACGGCCTCACTGCAGGGAAGAGCAGAAAAGTTCATTGTTGAAAATCACTATCAAGGTACTCCATTTTGTGTTGCCATAGCAACCATGTTGCCTCTCAGGACACACTGTTTGGGCTCAATTTAAACTGGACGGCACGCAGAGAAAACAGTTTTATTGCAAATTCCCCCTGCCACATAGACCGTAATAATGTAATATTGCCTAATCTAATGTAATATTGACATGGAAACTGTTAGATTCTAAACAATGGGCCATTAAAGGATAAGTTACATATAATTATAGTTTGAAATGTAGATTCTATTACAGAGGTCGCTTCAGTAGCTTAGCAGTTAGCATGACGGTATAATAGATCGAGGTGTTTCAGAGTTCAATTCCAGCTCTGTCCGTAAGGAATCTTTACGCTCTCCAGTTTCCTCCAACAGTCCAAAGATGTACTGGGTAGTAGGCTAATTGGTCATTGTAAATTGTCCCATGACTTGGCTAGGTTTAAATTGGGGATTGCTGGGCTGCGCGGATCAAAGGGCTGGAAGGATCTATACCAGGCTGTATCTCAATAAGTAAATAAACTATTATCATAATACACAATGTAAGAACCATAGATGACAGAACAAACAAAACACAAACAATGAACAAGGCCTTTTTAAAGATCACCACTTCTGCCACTAATAATTTGAAGGCTCTTTAAATTAATTTTTCCTCAAGTTAAACCTACTCTGAGATTTCCACAATTTATAGCTATGACCACAAGCTTTCCCTTTCCAGCACTGGGAATTTTGTGTAACACAACAATCTCCATTGAAATTGTAATTACTTTTGGAAGACTGAAATTCTTTAACATCTGCCGGACGATGCTGAGGATGTTCTATGAGTCTGTGGTGGCCAGTGCTATCATGTTTGCTGTTATGTGCTGGGGCAGCAGGCTGAGGGTAGCAGACACCAACAGAATCAACAAACTCATTCGTAAGGCCAGTGATGTTGTGGGGATGGAACTGGACTCTCTGACGGTGGTGTCTGAAAAGAGGATGCTGTCCAAGTTGCATGCCATCTTGGACAATGTCTCCCATCCACTACATAATGTACTGGGTGGGCACAGGAGTACATTCAGCCAGAGACTCATTCCACCGAGATGCAACACAGAGCGTCATAGGAAGTCATTCCTGCCCGTGGCCATCAAACTTTACAACTCCTCCCTTGGAGGGTCAGACACCCTGAGCCAATAGGCTGGTCCTGGACTTATTTCATAATTTACTGGCATAATTTACATATTACTATTTAACTATTTATGGTTTTATTACTATTTAATTATTTATGGTGCAACTGTAATGAAAACTAATTCCCCCCGGGATTAATAAAGTATGACTACTACTACTACTACTACTACTGAATAAGAAGGGAATTAAGTACATTAGCAAAATAAAGCAAGTATTGAAAGTCTGAAATAAAAAGAGGAACTATCTGTAAGCACTCAGCATCTGTGGAGAGATATTTCAGAGTGATGAGGTGTTGTCACCATGAGGTCCACTATTACAAAGCTTACCATCACTCTAAAAGATTAGCTTTATTAGTCATATGTACAGTACATTGAAACATAGAGTGAAATACATTGTCTCAGATCAGAGTCAGCTTTCATATCATTGGCAACAAATCTGTTGCTTTGCAGAGGCAGTACATTTCAATACATCATAATAAAAAACTACAAATGACAATAAGAAGTATATATTAAAAAAGTGAAACAGGTAGTGCAAAAAGAGGAACAAAATAGTGAGGTAGAGTTCATAGGTTCATTGTCCATTCAGAAATCTGATGGCAGAGTGGAAGAAGCTGGTCCTGAAATGTTGTGTGTCTTCAGACTCCTGTATCTTCTCCTTGATGGCAGCAATCAGAAGAGGGCATGTCCTGGGTGATGGGGTTCTTTAATGAGAGACGCCACCTTTCTGAGGCATCGCCTTTCGAAGGTGTCCTTGATGCTGGGGAGGTTTATTTCCATGATGCCACTGGCTGAGTTTCCAACTTTCTACAGCTTTTTCTGATCCTGTGCGTATGGTCCTTCTGTACCAGACGGTGATGCAACCAGTTAGAATGCTCTCTACAGTACATCTTTAGAAATTTGCAAGAGTCTTTGGTAACATACCAGGTATCTTTGTCAAATTAAACCAACAAGGATTGTGTTGGGGCAGCCACGCTTCTGGCACCAACATAGTATGCCCACAACTTACTAACCCTAATCTGCACACCTTTGGAATGTGGGGGGAAACCCATGTGGTCATGAGGAGAACGCACCAACTCCTTACAGACAGCGGTGGAACTGAACCCAATGTTATTGCTGGCACTGTAATAGTGTCCTGCTAACATGTCACCCATTAATGCACTGGCCATTAAGGAGACACAAGAGACGGCAAATGCTGGAATTTGGAGCAAAAATAAAATACTGGAAGAATTCAGATGGGTCAGGCAGCATCTGTACAGTACTGTGCAAACTTAGGCACACATATATAGCTTGGATGCCTAAGACTTTTGCATGGTACTGTATTTGTCAATGTGGAGTGGAGAGTGAGTTTGTAAATCTGGTGGGAGCAAAGGATGTTGGGAGTGGCAAGGGTAGAGCTCCATGGGAGGGGTTTTGGACAGGTAGCAGAGCGGGAGGGCCAGAGGCAGGGAGGTGGGGTAGGGTTGGTGATTTGAGTGCAGAATCATCCAGCCCTGAGGCACCAGGCAAGGTCACTTGATTCCAAACAACTGGTTTATTGATCATTACAGAATGTCTCTCTGGTGCTTCCTGCTCCCTTCGCCTTTTCCCAACCATGATACCCCTGTCCCTGCCCCTTCCCACTTTTATTCCACAATAAAGATACATATCAGAATCAGATTTAACATCACTCACGTATGTCAGGAAATTTGTTAATTTGCAGCAGCAGTGCAGTGCAGTGCAATACATAAAATCTTAGGCCACCTAGCGATATATATGTGCCTAAGACTTTTGCACGGTACTGTATTTTTATATTTTATTTTTAGCAATAGAATGTGGAGTAGGCCCTTCTGGTCCTTTGAGCCATGTTGCCCCAGAAACCTCTGAGTGGTTGCTGGGCGGCATTTAGGTCAAGTGCTAACCTCATCACAGCATCATTTACAATGACCAATTAACCTGTTGTACGAGAGGAAACCCCACATATTGAACAGGGAGGAAGTACAGAGTCTTCTTACAGAAAGACACTGGAACTGAACTCCCAAATCTGGAAAGCCCCAAAATGCAATAGTGTTGCGTTAACTACTATGCTACCATGGCGCTGTGGCATGCAGAGACAAAAGGATAGTCAACATTTTGTTTGAGACCTATATGAGAAGACTCAGTGGAACTGAAATGGTTAACGGAGTGAGGGGAGAAATGCAAATCTCCGAAGTGGCCTTTGGAGTGGATCAGAAGGCAGTCTCAGATTAGAGGACGTTCATTTAGAACAGAGATTAGGAGGAATTTCCTGAGTCAGAAGGAGGTGAATCTGTGAAATTCATGGCCACAGATGGCAGTGGAGGCCAAGTCATTGGGTATATTTAAAGTGGAGGCTGAGAGGTTATTGATTAGTCAGGGTGTCAAAGGTTACGGAGAGAAGGCAGGAGAATGAGGTTGAGAGGGAAAATAAATCAGCCTTGATAGAATGGCAGAATAGACGCAATAGGCCAAATGGCCTAATTCTTCTCCTATATCTTATAGTCTTATCAGCTTCCCTTTCCATTCAAAGAATGAATCTGAGGATTAAGTGAAGAACTGAAAGACGTGATCATTGTAGACTAAAACAGGATATGAAATATCAACTCATCAGAGTGAAAATTGTGTTTTTTATTGTCACATGTACCAAGGTAGTGGAAAAACTTTGTCTTGTATACTGTTTATTTAATTTCAATACATCAGTACATTGACGTGCTACAAAGGAAAACAATAAGAGTGCAGAATAAAGCTTCACACACAAAATGCTGGAGGAACTCAGCAGGTTGGAAGTGTTGTGGATAGTATGGAGGGCAGTCAGACGTTACAGTGGGATATCGATAGGACACAAAACTGGGCTGAGAAGAGGCAGATGGAGTTCAAACCAGATAAGTGTGAGATGGTTCATTTTGGTAGGTCAAATATGATGGCAGAATATGGTATTAAAGGTAAGACTCTTGGCAGTGTGGAGGATCAGAGGGCTCTTGGGGTCCGAGTCCATAGGACACTCAAAGCTGCTATGCAGGTTGACTCTGTGGTTAAGAAGGCATATGGTGCATTGGCCTTCATCAACCATGGGATTGAGTTCAAAAGCCGAGAGGTAATATTACAGCTATATAGGACCCTGGACAGACCCCACTTGGAGTACTGTGCTCAATTCTGGTCGCCTCACTACAGGAAAGATGTGGAAACTATAGAAACGGTGCAGAGGAGATTTACAAGGATGTTGCCTGGATTGGGAAGCATGCCTAATGAGAATAGGTTGAGTGAACTTGGCCTTTCCTCCTTGGAGCGATGGAGGATGAGAGGTGACCTGATAGAGGTGTACAAGATGATGAGAGGCATTGATCGTGGATAGTCAGAGGCTTTTTCCCAGGGCTGGAATGCCTAACAAGAGAGGAGACAGTTTTAAGGTGTTTGGAAGTAGGTACAGAGGACAGGTCGGGGGTAAGTTTTTTACACAGAGAGTGGTGAGTGCGTGGAATGGGCTGCTGGCGACGGTGGTGGAGGTGATACAATAGGGTCTTTTAAGAAACTCCTGGATAGGGACATGGAGCTTAGAAAAATAGAGGGCTATGGGTAACCCTAGATTATTTCAAAAGTAAGTACATGTTTGGCACAGCATTGTGGGCCGAAAGGCCTATATTGGGCTGTAGGTTTTCTATGTTTCTATGTCAGGCAGCATCTATGGAAGGGAAAAGACATTTGACATTTCAGGACAAGACCCTTCATCAGGGCTGGAAAGGAAGGGGGAAGAAGCCAGAATAAGAATGTGGAGGGAGGGCAATAAAGTGTTAGAGTTAGGCATCAGAGTTACTTGTTAGAGTTACAATAAATGAATTTAATTGACTTTATTTCTTACATCCTTCACATACATGAGTAAAAATCTTTACATTACATCTCTGTCTAAATGTGCAATGTGCAATTTATAATAACTTATAATAAATAGAACACAGAATAGAACTCTATGTAACATAAAAATACACTCAGATCAGCATGAGTGAATCAGTCTGTTGGCCTGGTGGAAGAAGCTGTCCTGGAGCCTGTTGGTCCTGGCTTTTATGCTGCAGTACCGTTTCCCATATGGTAGCAGCTGAAATAAATCGTAGTTGGGGTGACTCGGGTCCCCAGTGACCCTTTAGGCCCTTTTTTCACACCTGTATTTATAAATGTCCTGAATCGTGGGAAGTTCACATCTACAGATGCGCTGGGCTGTCCACACCACTCTCTGCAGAGTCCTGCGATTGAGGGAAGTACAGTTCCCATACCAGGCAGTGATGCAGCCAGTCAGGATGCTCTCAATTGTGACCCTGTAGAAAGTTCTTAGGATTTAGGGGCCAAACCAAACTTCCTCGACTGTCTGAGGTGATAGAGGCGCTGTTGTGCCTTTTTCACCACACAGCTGGTGTGTACAGACCACGTGAGGTCCTCAGTAATGTGGGTGCTGAGGAACTTAAAGCTGTTCACCCTCTCAGCCCCAGATCCATTGATGTCAATAGGGATTAGCCTGTCTCCATTCCTCCTGTAGTCCACAACCAGCTCCTTTGTTTTTGCAACATTGAGGGAGAGGTTGTTTTCTTGACACCACTGTGTCAGAGAGATGACTTCTTCCCTGTAGGCCACCTCATTATTGTTTGAGATAAGGCCAATCAATGCAGTGTTCAGAGAAAGGCCTCAATAGAGTGGATGTGGACAGGACGTTTATTGTGGTGGAGGAACCTAAAACCAGAGGACACAGATCAGCCATGATGGAATGGTGGCGCAGACTCGATGAGCCAAAGGGCCTAATTCTGATCCTATATCTTCTAGTCTTACAGTGAAGGTGCAATGCAGGCAGACCACATCAGGCCACCTTGCAGGTGCAAGGCCACAAGGGAGATTGTGAAATTAAGAGTCCATCTTATTTTGCAATAGTCTGATAACAGCAGGATAGGATCAGGACGGAGTTTAGTTTATGTCAGCAACCCACGGCTTGATGCTATACAGACAATGAAGCAAAGCGCTCTGTTAGTGAACATAGGCTTGGCAAATCCAGAAATAAAGACTGATCCCAACAGAGCAATTCTTGGCAGAGTGACTATGTTGATCAGGATTTAACTGAATTAGGTACAAAACAGACCTCCTGATAAACATTTTTAAAATTGCAGTGTATTCTCAAGAGGGTAAAAGCACATGAGATTAAAGCAGCAGGCAAAAAATGATTTGTATCCTGACAAATCATAACTTGATATATTTTCCCTAATGGTTGGGATTTAAATGCTCTCTTCTCCCTGCACCCCTTCGCCCTTCCCCCACCGTTTCCCAGACTGGTTTCCTGTACGTCAGAGCTCACAGCTGGGAGCTGGCTGTCTGCTCAGTCCATGAGGAGACCTGCAGGAGAGTAAGTCAGAGTAAACGGCAGCCTGTGTAGCCTAGGGTCCGACACTTCCCATTTGCCTGCTGATCTTGCACCAGGCAACATGAAGCTCAATCGCTCTGGCTGCTGAGAAAACCGCATCTTTCTCCTAGGATGGGATCATGTTTTGCGCCAAGGTTGCAGTAGAAATATAAAACTATCGTTAGCGACAGATGAAGTGGACTTACTCACTGGGTAAATTTTTCTTACTTAAAATCCATACGGCTGAGCAAAAAATCCGATAGATTAGTGTGATTTAGAATTCACCCCTTTTTTTTATAAACAATGCTATTTAACCATAAGATTACTATTATTTACTGAGAGTAACAAATATTTATGCTGTTTAAATCAGAAATCTCCCACAAAAAATAGTTGCAGTGGCTCCCAATTTTATCTTTCAGTTTGCGACTGTGTATCTGGTGGTCAAATGATACTTAATCCCATGGGTTTGCAATTTATAGACCATTTTATTTAAAGCAGGTTTTGACTGAATTTCCAAGTCAACATTACAGTACTTTGCAACTTCGGGTGGGTGTCCTGTGTGAAAGTCAACAACGTTCCTGGATTGAGTATACGTGTCTGAATTGAACATCACTGTGAGTGGGGAGATAACAGCCATTCACTGACTGGTCAATTAGATCAGAAGTAACTTTAATTTGGAAGAAATTTATACACACATAGAAAGTAGAACAGTCCAGCTCTGGACAGGCCATTCAGCCCAGAATGCTGTGCTAATCATGATGCCAATTTATACTAAATGTTCTCCTGTGTATCATCCATATCCCTCCATTCCCTTCATATTCATGTGTCTATCGAAAAGCCTCTTCAACTCCAGCAAATTCTCTGCTTCCACTACTACCCCAGTACTGTGCTCTATGTGAAGCCTTGTATCTCAAGCTGCTTTTAAACTTTTTCTAACCCCACCCCCCACAACCTTAAAAGCATGTCATTTAGTGTTAGGCATTTTTACCACGGGGAAGAGATTCTGACCATCTCGCCTATCTATGTCTCTCATCATTTTAAAAGCTCTTTCAGATCTCCCCTCAGCCTCTGTCGCTCTAGTAGGAACAACCCAAGTTTGTCCAACCTTTCACTACAGCTCAAATCCTCTATTCCAAGTAGCAACCCTGGTGAACCTCATCTGCACCTTTTCCACAGTTCCCATATCCTTCCTATAATGGGGAGACCAGAACTGCACACAATACTCCAAGTGCTGTCTGACAACAGTTTACCAGATTCAGGTTTGTTATCACTGTCTCATATGGTGTGAAATTTGTTGTTTTGGGGCAGCAGTACAGTGCAAGATATAAAATTACTATAAATTATAAATAAATAACGACGTACTCATTGGTTCACAGACAGTTCATAGATCTGATGGGGGAGGGGAAGAAGTTGTTCTCTAATCATTTGAGTGTCTTCAGGCTCCTGTACCTCCTCCCGGATGGTAGGAATGAAAAGAGTACATTCCTGGATAGTGAGAGTCGTTAGTGATGGATGCCATCTTCTTAAGTCATCACCTTTGAAGATGTCCTCAATGGTGGGGAGGGTTGTGCCTGTGTTGGGCCAGTTGACTGAGTCTACAACCCTCTGCAGACTCTTTAGATCCTGTGTGTTGGAGGTTCCATACCAGGTAGTGACACAACCAGTCAGGATGCTCTTGTCTGTGTGTCAGTAAAGCTGTAGTGTGACTTCCTTACTCTTGTACTTGACACCATGAAAGCCATTCCCTAATTCTACTACATAATGCTCAATATCACAACTTATTACATTTCCCAGACTATATAACTGAAAACAAGTCTAAACATGAAGGAAAGGCTATTTTACAAATAACAACAGAGTGGCAGAGAGTGAGTCCACAACACTACTGAGTGATGACATATGCAGTTGTCTGCAATGTTGATTGTGCTCTAACGGAACTCGAACCATCGGATTGTATCCTCGTAACCTGAAAACAGCTCCAACTTTACAGCATATGTTCTCAAACAAAATAAACAGAGGTTCCATTAAAACCATTTCCAGATTTGTCATAACATGATGTTCACTCACTGCAGTCTCCATTCACTTGAATTCTTGACATTGATGTATGTGGCCTGTGCCATACTGGGTGAAGAAATGGGAAACTCACATGAAAACCACACAGTGGTTCAACAGTTGTGGTGATCTACTCATCACAAAATATCTCCTCTCATCAATAGTGAATGCTATCTGCAATGCTTGTTCAAAAGATGACATATGCAAGAGATTCTCCAGTGTGCCATCCACACTTTTCTGGATTGAACTCCATCTGCCATTTCTCCAACCAGTTCTAGACTCTAGAGCAACACACAAAATGCTGCAGGAACTCAGCAGGTCAGGCGGCACCTACGGAGGGGCACAAACAGTCGACCTTTCAGGGTGAGACCCTTCATCTCACGCTTTCACATTCTTTTGTAACCTATGACAACCTCATACACTATCCACAAAACCATGGACCTTCGTGTCATCTACAAACTTACTAACCTACCCATCTAATCTGACTCTGAGTCCTGATTTGGGTCTTGGACAGAAACATCGACTGTTTTCCCCCCTATAGATACTGTACTGCCTGACCTGCTGAGTTGTTCTTCCAGCATTTTGTGTGTTACCCAAAAGATGATAACTCCACAGGCATGGACCTCAAGAGGCCTCTATTCCTCTACACTGTTAAGAACCCAGCATTCTGCCCTCAAACTCAACCTTCCAAAATGAATCATTTCACACTTTTCCAGATTGAACTCCATTTGCCACTTCTCAGCCCAGTTCTGTATTCTGTCAATGTCATGTTGTAATCTTTTACACTATCCACAACTCCACTAATCTTCATGTCACCTGCCAATTTAAACGAGCATCTTCTTTCCAGAGGGAAGTGAGTACCTGGAATGAGCTGCCAGGGAAAGTGGTCAAGGCTGGTATTATTGCAACATTTAGGAGGCATCGGATATATTCTTTTAGAGAGACAGCACAGAATGGCCCTTCCAGCCCAAAGAGCTGTACTAGCCAGCAACCCACCTATTTAACTCTAACCTAATCACAGGACAATTTGCAATGACCAGTCAACCTACTAACCGGTACATCCTTGGGCTGTGGGAGGAAAATGGAACACACAGAGGAAATCAATGCGCTTACGGGAAAAACTACTTACAGACAGTTTCAGAACTGAACTCTGAGCTCTGACACTCCGAGCTGTAATAGCATCGTGCTAACCACTACACTACTGAGGCACCCCATATAAATGGAGGGGAAGGGATTGGGGTGTCCAACACATGCAACTGGGACTAGCAGGGAGGATGCTGTGACTCACATGGAGCAATTGGGCTGAAGGACCAGTCTCCATGCTATATTACTCTATTGCCCAAATTGTCAAACAGCTCACATTTTAAAAACTGTTGGGTTCCCACTGTGTTTTCACTGGGATTTCCATAATGGTTATAAGTAGCAATATAGCAACCATGACAACACTTCTAAAGAATTTCATTGGTTGCAAAACACTTTGGAATTTCCTGAGGTTGTATAAGTAGTTTTATAAATGGAGATTAATTCCTTTTTATGGCTGGGTAGGCAGATAAACAGTTTAAAATACATGCAGAAATAGAATAAATATTTATGAGTTCACCCTTCACCCAAAGTCACACACAGAAAGCTGTTGCAAATCTCTGGCAGTTGTACAAAAACAGCCATAGAACCAGAAATATTTTGCATATGGGACATAAAAATGCTTTACATTTTGGAAGATGAATATGGTGCAACACACGCAAAATGCTGGATGAACTTAGAAGGTCAGGCAACACCTATTGGAGATGAATAGACAGTTGACGTTTCAGGCTGAGACCTTTTGTCAGGACTGAAAAGGAAAGGGCAAGATGCCTTATGGATTTCAGTGCTTTAAAAGGGACGGGGAGGACAGAAAAAGGGGAGGAGGGGTGGCATTACTGGTCAGGGATACTATTACAGCTACATAAAGGGTGGGTCATGTAGCAGGATCCTCTTTTGAGTCAATATGGGTGGAAGTCAGGAACAGGAAGGGAGCAGTTACTCTACTGGGGGTATTCTATAGGCCCCCTGGTAGCAGCAGAGATACAGAGGAGCAGATTGGGAGGCAGATTTTGGAAAGGTGCAAAAATAACAGGGTTGTTATCATGGGTGACTTTAACTTCCCTAATATTGATTGGCACCTGATTAGTTCCAAGGGTTTAGATGGGGCAGAGTTTGTTAAGTGCGTCCAGAATGGATTCCTGTCACAGTGTGTAGACAGGCCGACCAGGGGGAATGCCATACTAGATCTAGTACTAGGTAATGAACCAGGTCAGGTCACAGATCTCTCAGTGGGTGAGCATCTGTGGGACAGTGGCCACCGCTCCCTGGCCTTTATAATTATCATGGAAAAGGATAGCATCAAAGAGGACAGGAAAATTTTTAATTGGGGAAAGGCAAATTATGAGGCTATAAGGCTAGAACTTGCGGGTGTGAATTGGGATGATGTTTTTGCAGAGAACTGTACTATGGACATGTGGTCAATGTTTCGAGATCTCTTGCGGGATGTAAGGGATAAATTTGTCCCGGTGAGGAAGATAAAGAATGGTAGGGTGAAGGAACCATGGGTGACAAGTGAGGTGGAAAATCTAGTCAGGTGGAAGAAGGCAGCATACATGAGGTTTAGGAAGCAAGGATCAGATGGGTCTATTGAGGAATATAGGGAAGCAAGAAAGGAGCTTAAGAAGGGGCTGAGAAGAGCAAGAAGGGGGCATGAGAAGGCCTTGGCGAGTAGGGTAAAGGAAAACCGCAAGGCATTCTTCAATTATGTGAAGGAAAAAAGGATGACAGGAGTGAAGGTAGGACCGATTAGAGATAAAGGTGGGAAGATGTGCCTGGAGGCTGTGGAAGTGAGCGAGGTCCTCAATGAATACTTCTCTTCGGTATTCACCAATGAGAGGGAACTTGATGATGGTGAGGACAATATGAGTGAGGTTGATGTTCTGGAGCATGTTGATATTAAGGGAGAGGAGGTGTTGGAGTTGTTAAAATACATTAGGACAGATAAGTCCCCGGGGCCTGACGGAATATTCCCCAGGCTGCTCCACGAGGCGAGAGAAGAGATTGCTGAGCCTCTGGCTAGGATCTTTATGTCCTCGTTGTCCATGGGAATGGTACCGGAGGATTGGAGGGAGGTGAATGTTGTTCCCTTGTTCAAAAAAGGTAGTAGGGATAGTCTGGGTAATTATAGACCAGTGAGACTTACAGCTGTGGTGGGAAAGCTGTTGGAAAAGATTCTTAGAGATAGGATCTATAGGCATTTAGAGAATCATGGTCTGATCAGGGACAGTCAACATGGCTTTGTGAAGGACAGATCGTGTCTAACAAGCCTGATAGAGTTCTTTGAGGAGGTGACCAGGCATATAGATGAGGGTAGTGCAGTGGATGTGATATATATGGATTTTAGTAAGGCATTTGACAAGGTTCCACATGGTAGGCTTATTCAGAAAGTGAGAAGGCATGGGACCCAGGGAAGTTTGGCCAGGTAGATTCAGAATTGGTTTGCCTGCAGAAGGCAGAGGGTCGTGGTGGAGGGAGTACATTCAGATTGGAGGATTGTGACTAGTGGTGTCCCACAAGGATCTGTTCTAGGACCTCTACTTTTCGTGATTTTTATTAACGACCTGAATGTGGGGGTAGAAGGGTGGGTTGGCAAGTTTGCAGACGACACAAAGGTTGGTGGTGTTGTAGATAGTGTAGAGGATTGTCAAAGATTGCAGAGAGACATTGATAGGATGCAGAAGTGGGCTGAGAAGTGGCAGATGGAGTTCAACCCGGAGAAGTGTGAGGTGGTACACTTTGGAAGGACAAACTCCAAGGCAGAGTACAAAGTAAATGTCAGGATACTTGGAACTGTGGAGGAGCAGAGGGATCTCAGGGTACATGTCCACAGATCCCTGAAAGTTGCCTAACAGGTGGATAGGGTAGTTAAGAAAGCTTATGGGGTGTTAGCTTTCATAAGTCGAGGGATAGAGTTTAAGAGTCGCAATGTAATGATGCAGCTCTATAAAACTCTGGTTAGGCCACACTTGGAGTACTGTGTCCAGTTCTGGTCGCCTCATTATAGGAAGGATGTAGAAGCATTGGAAAGGGTACAGAGGAGATTTACCAGGATGCTGCCTGGTTTAGAAAGTATGCATTATGATCAGAGATTAAGGGAGCTAGGGCTTTACTCTTTGGAGAGAAGGAGGATGAGAGGAGACATGATAGAGGTGCACAAGATAATAAGAGGAATAGATAGAGTGGATAGCCAGCGCCTCTTCCCCAGGGCACCACTGCTCAATACAAGATGACATGGCTTTAAGGTAAGGGGTGGGAAGTTCAAGGGGGATATTAGAGGAAGGTTTTATACTCAGAGAGTGGTTGGTGCGTGGAATGCACTGCCTGAGTCAGTGGTGGAGGCAGATACACTAGTGAAATTTAAGAGACTACGAGACAGGTATATGGAGGAATCTATGGTGGGGGCTTATATGGGAGGCAGGGTTTGAGGGTTGGCTCAACATTGTGGGCCGAAGGGCCTGTACTATTCTATGTTCTTAACATGGTTGAACAGTTGTAGAGCAACAGAGTTTATGACAGAAATTGTGCAGATGAGCACAGAACTGGTATGCAATATGAAGAGGCGAGTATGATTCTGAAACTGGTTCTCCACGAACATTCCTGGAAACTCATTTCCACCTCTGTTGATAACTCTGCATAATCTGGTCCCCGTACATCAACTCAAACAACAACTCAAATCGGAAACTGTAAAGCAGGTGTTGTGAATCCACCTTCAATGCCCTGCCATCATTCACAACTTAATTCATCAGCAGACACATGTGCTCTCATTTATTGTGAGAGATAAAATCTTACATTGAAATAGCTCCTTTAACATCCTTTCATGTCTCTTCTGAAGCAGCAGCTGTAATTTTGTGCTCAGGAACTGGCACGTGAGTGAGCCCAAAATCATGGGAGTCCCACCAACAAACCAAACAAACCCAAGACTACAATGGAGAAACACAGAGACAATCCTTCAAGCTCACATCTACACTCCAAGCAAATAAAGGCATATTTTGTTACCCTGACTTTTACTGACCAGAAGTAGACCATAACAGATAGGAGCAGAATTAGTCCGTGACTGGTTTTGATACTTTATAGTCATATAAGATGAAATGGCCACTATCCTATCAGTACTCCAACACCCATCAATAACTGGATACAGCATGGATTCATGAAGGGCAGGTCTTGTTTGACAAATTTACCAGAGTTCTTTGAGGATATAATGACTGCGAAAGATAGAAGAGAAGAGGTGGATGTTAGATACTTGGATTTCCAGGAAGCATAGAAAGAATTATCCACAACTTAAGGATGCATGGAGTTGGGACATGGATAGAGGGTTGATTACCCAACAGAAGGCAGGCATTTGGAATAACAAAGATGAGAAAATCTGTAGATGTTGGAAATCCAAAGCAACACACACAAAATTGCTGGAGGAACTCAGCAGGCCAGGCAATATCTATGGAAAAGAGTAAACATTTGACGTTTTGGGCCAAGACTCTTCATCAGGACTGGGAAAAAAAAGTTAGGGCAAGAAGGTGGGAGGAGAGGAGGAAGAACTACAAGGTGTTAGGTGATAGATGAAACTGGGAGGGGGAGGGGTGAAGTAAAGAGCTGGGAAGTTGATTAGTGAAAGAGATTAAGGGCTGGAGAAGAGGGAACCTGACCGGGGAGGACAGAAGACCTTGGAAGAAAGAGAAGGGGGAGGAGCACTAGGGAGGTGATGGACAGGTAAGGAGATAAGGTGAGAGAGGGAAATGGAACTGGTGGAATGATGAGGGGGGTGCAATTCGCAGAAGTTTGAAAAATTGATGTTTATGCCATCAGGTTGTAGTCTACCCAGATGGAATATAATAATAATGATGATAATAATAATAATAATAAAACTTTAATAGTATAATATAAGGTGTCGGGATAAATGTGTGCATCTCTGATCGGCAGTTAGTGGTGAATGGAGTGTCATAGCAGTCAGTGCTGGGCTCACAACTGTTCATGAGTATTGATCTGGAAGAGGTGACTGAGTGTAGTGTATCAATGACACTAAATTGAGTAAAAAAGCAAATTGGCCAGAAGATGTGGAGAGTCTGCAGAGAGATATAGACAGGTTAAATAAATGGCAAGGTGTCTGGCAAATGGAGTACAATGTTGATAAATGCAAGATCACCCACTTTTGAAGGGAGAGAAAGATCAGGTTAGTATTTAAATGGTGAAAGAGGGACGCGGAAGTTAGTGTGCATGAATCACAAAGGTTAGTTTGCAGCTACAACAAGTTATCAAGAAGGCAAATGGAATGTTGGCGTTCATTTCTAGAGGGACTGAATTTAAGAGCAGGGAGGTTATGCTGCAACTTTACAAGGTACTGGTGAGGCCGCACCTGGAGTACTGCATGCAGTTCCGGTCTCCTGACTTGAGGAAGGATATACTGGTATAGAGGTGGTGTAGAGGAGGTTCACAGACTGATTCTGGAGGTAAGGGTGCTTAGCCTATGAGGAGAGATAGAGTTTCCTGGGACTATGCTTGCTAGAATTCAGAGTAATGAGGGGGGATCTTAGTGAAACAAAATTATGAAAAGAATAAAAAAAAATTAGAGGCAGTGAAGTTCTTTCCACGGGTAAGAGTGACTGGAACTAGAGGACATGGCCTCAAGATTCAGAGGAATAGATTTAGGACAGAAATTAATAGAAACTGCTTTTCCCACAGAATTGTGAATTTGTGGAATTCTCTGCCTAGGGAAAAAGTAGAGGCTACCTCATTAAATATGTTTAATACATACATCGATAGATTTTTGCATAGCAGGGGAATTAAGGGTTATGGCAGGTAAGTGGAGCTGAGTCCATACCCAGAAGAACTATGATCTTATTGAATGGTGGAGCAGGCTCAATGGACCAGATGGCCGACTCCTGCTCCTATTTCTCATGTTCACTATAGACGTTCTGCTAAAGCCTCATTGTTCACCATCAATCAACTTGCAGTTCACATTACCAAGCTGATCTCCAGATGAAGTTTCACTCTAATGATGTCTGTGCTAAGTCTTGATAAATTAGTGTCTGTAGATGATTAGGAGGATAAAGTACAAATTGTTGAAAGCTGTGAATTCATTCCTAGAACATCCGAGACATAACCTGATCAAGCTAACCTTAATATAGACCAACAGAAAATGAATAAATGACAAGCATTATTCAATCTTTAGCAGATGTTGAAAATAGCTGAGTTTCTACCAAGGAAACAAATGGTAGCAAGTGCACAAAGATACCTTCCATCCCATATTTCACAAGTCCTGAAACATTTGTACCAAGCTATATATAGGACCACAATCAAAGGGTTAAAGCAAAGAGATTGCGGAAAAATTCAAAGTCTTTGTGCTGAGGATTCTTCCTGTTCTGACCTGAACACAATGACAAGCATATGTACCTAACTAGCAGGAAACAGCAACTAGCTTTTAATAGAGAGCAGATGTGTCGGGTACAGTAATAGAATTGAAATAGAAAAGTACAGAGACTATTTGTGGTAACGGCACTGTAATGTGGAAACGTGCTCTGGATGTATGAACTACGAAACAGGATGAAGTGAATCAGTCAGACGCAAACTTTGAATAATTGTTTACTGGAAATCAACAGTAAAGTTTTAACAGTAACTTGTCATGGACTTTGTGCCTTTATTGTCTCTGGCTGTAATTGGATAACACAGGTGGGATTTTGCAGTCCTTTTCACTTCTTTCTCCCGGAGAAGGGGCAAAGGTGGGTTACTGGCACCTTAAAACCAGTTGCTCTGGGCAGATGGGGCTTGTTAGCTGTGGTTGGCAGCTCATCTAGGAGAAGGAAAACTCTCATCTCAAACCTCTGCTGCTTTACAGCCAACCCCACTCACGGGGAAGGCTTTGGGAGTAAACCCCAAGGAAAATTCCAGTACTGGAGTTCCTAAGACAGTCCTATGTTGAGTTCAACACTGACTGGCAACTCCTGCAAAGTCACTGGTGTCAAAGTGTATCAGTCTGCTGTTCCTCTGGATTCATCAGCTGCGTGGAGATGGGAGCCTACTGCATGGGTAAGAGCCTGCTCTCCATATCATACTGCCCTGGCTTGCATATCAACTGACAGCTAGGACACAATATCCATTGTTGACCCTGACCAACGGAGGGCCCCCTTTTCACTTCTTATGCTTATTGTTATGATATCTTTTTAAAGATACCAAACACTGATTGCAATCTATAAGCTACAGAATAGGTTGAAGCAGATGTCCTTCCCTCGTGGAGAATAATCCACCCGTGGCTCAGTCAGAGGAGTGCTTAACTTGGAATCGAAGGTTATGTGTTCAAGCCCTGCTTCAAATCCCCCAGACAAACATTTGGGCTGCTGCTGAGTTTCCATGGCATTATTTCAGAGGATAACCCTCCTTCAAATACGTTCTGACTAATATTGATCCTGCAGCCAACATCAATAAAACAGATTACTTAGGCATTATCACAATGGTCTTCAGGAGCTTGTTATGTTACACATTGGCTGAAATTCCTACATTATAACTGAGATTGTACTTGTAAAGAATTTCATAAGCTCTACAGCACTCTAGGAAAGTGGACATGAATGCACTAATGTTTGATAAATAGGAGCAGAATTAGGCCATTCGGACCATCGGGTCTGCTTCACTATTTGATCATGGCTGATTTCTCAACCCCATTCTCCCACCTTCTCCCCATAGCCTTTAATGACCATGCTGAAGTTGTGTCTGGTGTGTGCGGAACGCATGTCCAGAAAGCAGGTGAGAAGCAGGATGTGTACAGCAGGGAAACAAAGATGGGCGCGGGCAAGCTGTGCAACGGTATTGATAAGGAGAGCAGCAACTGGAGGCTAAAGCTGAAAGAACAGGAGGGTTGTTAGCAGGAATTGAATGTGTCTGGAAAAGGACTGGGATCACAGTGGATTTGGGATACAGGCAGGTGCAATGTGGGGGCAGCATGGTAGTGTAGTGGTTAGCACAAGGCTTTACAGTGCCAGTAATTACGACTTCAATTCCCACACTAACCGGAAGGAGTTTGCACATTTTCCCGGTGACTGAGTGGATTTCCTCCAGGTTCTTCAGTTTCCTCCCACATTCTAAAGATGTACGAGTTAGGATTAGGAAGTTGTTGGCATGCTATGCTGGTGCCAGAAGCATGGCGACACTCGCAGCTGCCTCTAACACATCCTCAGACTGTGTTGGTTGTGGACATAAATAATACACTTCACTCAACACACACAAAATGCTGGAGGAACTCAGCGGACAGGCAGCACCTACGGAAAGGAGTACAGTCGACACTTCGTCAGGACTGGAAAAAAGAATGAGAAGTCATAGTAAGAAGGTGAGGATAGGGGAGTAAGAAATACAAGGTGATAGGTGAAACTAGGGGTGGGCGGGAGAGGGGTGAAGTAAAGAGCCGGGAAGTTGATTGGTGAAAGAGATACAGGGCTGGAGAAGAGGGAATCTGATAGGACAGAAGGCCATGGAAGAAAGAAAAGGGGACAGGAGCACCAGAGGGATGCGATAAGCAGGTAAGGAGATAAGGTGAGAAGTGGAAATAGGAAAGGGTTTATGGTGAAGGTGGGGGGGGGATTTACCGGAAGTTCAAGAATTTGATGTTCATGCCATCAGGTTGGAGGCTACCCAAACAGAATATAAGGTGTTGTTCCACCAACCTGGTGTGACCTCATACCGACAGTGGAGGAGGTCATGGATAGACATATCGGAATGGGAATGGGAGGTAGAATTAAAATGGCTGGCCACTGGGAGGTCCCGCTTCTTCTGGTGGACAGAGGTGCTCCATGAAACGGTCTCCCAGTCTACTTCAGGTCTCACTGATGTACAGGAGGCCACAGCAGGAGCACAGCACACAGTAAATGACCCCAAAAGACTCACAGGTGAAGTGTCGCCTCACCTGCAAGGACTGTTTGGGGTCCTGAATGGAAATGAGGGAGGAGGTGTAGGGGCAGGTGTTGTACTTATTCCGCTTGCAAGGATAATGCCAGGAAGGAAATCGGTAGGGAGGGACGAATGGATGAGGGAGTTGCATAAGGAGTAATCCCCGTGGAAAGTGGAGGGAGGGGAGGGAAAGTTGTGCTTGGTGGCAGGATTCCGCTGGAGGTGACAGAAGTTACAGAGAATTATGTGTTGGATGTGGAGGCTGGTGGGGTGGTAGGTCACTACCATTCAGGGCCCCAAAATGTCCTTCCAGGTGAGGTAACAGTTCACCTGTGAGTACGTTGGGGTCATCTACTGTATCCAGTGCTCCTGATGTAGCCCCCGTACAGTGGGGAAATCCAGCTCAGGTTGGAATACTGCTTCGCCGAGCACCTATTCTCTGTCCACCACAAAGAGTGGGATCTCCCAGAGGCCACCCATTTTAATTCTGCTCCCCATTCCGACACGTCAGTCCATGGCCTCCTCTACTGTTGGGATAAGGCCACACTCATTATTGCTTTGGAGGAACAACACCTTACATTCCACCTCGGTAGCCTCCAACCTGATGGCATGAACATCGACTTCTCGAACTTCCAGTAAAGCCTACCCATCCTCTCCTTCACCACTCCCCAATCCCATTTCCCTCTCTCAACTTACCTGCCTACCCCTCTGGTGCTCCTCCCCCTTTTTTTTCCTTCCATGGCCTTCTGTCCTCTTCTATCAGATTCCATGTTCTCCAGCCCTTCCCAGCTCTTTACTTCAGCCCTCTCCCTCCTCCCAGTTTCACCTATCACCTCCTGGATCTTCCTCCCCTCCTCCTTCCCCGTTTTCTTACTCCGACTCATCTTTTCTTCCAGTCTTGATGAAGGGTATTGGCCCGAAATGTCGACTGTACTCTTTTCTATAGATGCTGCCTGGCCTGCTGGGTTTCTCCAGCATTTTGTGTGTGTTGCTTGGGTTTCCAGCATCTGCAGATTTTCTCTTGTTTGTGATGCATTTCCTTGTATGTTTGATGCTTCAATGCGTATGTGACAAATAAAGCTAATTTTATCTTATAAAGAAAAATAAATCATTGTAACAAAATAACCTTGCTGATTACTTTTAATGTATGGGTTTTTGGGCCTAACATCCAATTACTGTATTTGTTTGGACAGATAAACATTTTTATGGCACTGAAGTTGTTGAAGATGTTGGTAAGGCCTAATTTGGAGGACTGTGCGCAGTTCCGGTCACCTACTGACAGGAAGGACATCAATAAGACTGAAAGAGTGCTGAGAAAATTTACATGGATATTGCCAGGACTTGAGGATCTGAGTTACAGGGAAACGTTGAATAGGTTAGGACTTTATTTGCTGGACCGCAGAGAATGAGGAGAGATTTGATAGAGGTACACAAAATTATGAGGGGTATAGATAGGGTAAAGATAAGCAAGCTGTTTCCACTGCGGTTGGGTGAGACTACAACTGGAGGTCATGGGAAGGGCAACATGAGGGGGGTCTTCTTCACTCAGAGACCAGTGCAAGTGTGGAACGAGCAGCCAGCAGAAGTGATGGATGTGGGTTCGATTGCAATATTTAAGCAAAGTTTGGATAAGTACATACATGGGAGGGGTATAGAGGCTATGGTCTGGGTGTGGTTTGATAGGACTAATCAGAATAACAGTTCAGCACAGGCTACATCGGCCGAAGGGCCTGTTTCTGTACTGTAGTGCTCTGTGGATTTAAGACCTTATAATGTTCCAAGGTATCTCCCAACCAATTTGCTACTTTTTGAATTGTGACCATAGTAGGATTTTTGCTCACACAAAGCTGCCATAGTTAGCAACAACAGATAATTTCTTTCAGTGGTAGAGGGAGAAATATCACGCAGGATGTCAGGAGTAGTTTCTCTTTGTTATGCGAGGTCTTTTACCTGAGAGAACAGATGGGGTCTCCACCGGCTGTGCTACCTCTGACAACAGAACTATCTCTCAGTACCACTGCAGAATGCCTGCCTTTTTGTTTCAAGGTCCTGACACTTAAACTGAGAGTTTATGACTCATACATGAACTCCACTATCCATCGTTCTATATGGAACACTGGATCTACATTTGTATAGCAGCATATATTACGGATAAATATGCAGGAAAAGAGCAACTTCGTGCAATATCCCTTAAGCAAAAGTAAGAACAGATAATTTGCTTTCAATGATGTTTCTTACATTTTGTTGTACACTCAAGAAAAAGCAAAGACAGAGATAAAAATGAATAAATAGCTTACTTTCCAACTACTCTATTGTGTCATTCCATCAATGCAAGACAAGCTTTTCACTGTATCTCTGTAAATATGACAATAATAAACCAATTCCAATTATCCTGAAACAAAACACTAGAGATCAGAAAATTTGAAATGAACCAGAGAACAGCAGAAATATTCACATCAGGGGATAATGAAATATGAAGATCCTTGATAGTTTGGGAACTTCTTCCCTTCTGCCATCAGATTTCTCAGTGGCCCTTGACCCGTGAACAACACTTGGCATTTCTTTTTTTTGTGCTATTTATTTATTTTGTAATTTAGTGTAATTTTATGTGTTTGCACTGTATTACTGCCAGAAAACAACAAATTTCATGTTATATACACTCCGTGGCCAATTTACTAGCTACCTCTTATACTTAATAAAATGACCACTGAATTTTTGTTTTGTGGTCTGCTTCAAGGTCCGATGCGTTATGCATTCAGAGATACTCTTCTGCACACCACTGTTGTAAAATGTGGTTACTTGAGTTGCTGTTACCTTCCTGTCAGCTTGAACCAGCCTGGCCATTCCCTTCTGTACTGTAGTGCTGGAAGAGAGAAGGCTGGTGCAGGGTTCTGAGTTGGATGATCAGCCATGATCATAATAAATGGTGGTGCAGGCTCGAAGGGCCAAATGGCCAACTCCTGCACCTATTTTCTATGTTTCTATGTTTCTGACCTCTCTTATTAACAAGGCATTTTTGCCCACAGAACTGCCACTCACTGGATTTTTTTTGTGCCATTCTCTGTAAACTCTTGAGATTGCTGTGTGTCAAAATCCCAGGAGATCAGCAATTTGAGATCCTCAAACCACTCCATCTGGCACCAACAATCATTCCATGGTCAGTCACTTAGATCACATTTCTTCCCCATTCTGATGTTAGGTCTGAACAACAACTGAACCTTTTGATCATGACTGTATGTTCCTCTAGTGCAGACAGGAGTTCTTTTACACAGAATTGTAATTTTATTCACAGAAAATAATTAATATTCCAATAAGCCGTAGCATCTATCACAGCTCCCCCTCTCTCCACAGAGGCTGCCTGGTCTGCTGAATGCATTTATAACGGTACCCTTGTTGCATCTTGAATATTGTATTCAAAAGTTATAATTTATTTCTTAATCTATGATCAGACATTCACATATTCCAGAAGACAAATGGATATACAGTACTGTACAGAAGTCTTCGGCACATGAGATTTTTTATATGGTTTCAGATGATATGACTTCCACAGAGCCCTGATCTTAACACCATCGAGGCTGTCTGGGATGACCTGGAGAGACAGAAGCCAGTGAGACAGCAAAAGTCTGCAAAAGAACTGAGGAAAGTTCTCCAAGATGTTTGGAACAATCTACTAACTGATTTTCTTATAAAGCTGCGTGACAGTGTATCTAAGGGAATGTTGCAGTTTTAAAGGCAAAGGATGGTCATGCCAAATATTTATTTGATTTAGTTTTTTTTTACTGTTTATTGTGTTTTATACTTGTAATTAATTTAAATTGCTTTGTAGAAATCCATTTTCACTTTGACACAAAAGAGCCTTTTTCTGTTGATCAGTGTCAAAAAATCCAAATTAAATCCACTGTGATTCAATGTTGTAAAACAATAAAACAAAGACTTCCAAGGGGGGGGGGAATACTTTTATAGGATATGTATATACATATAGAGAGGGGGCAGAGAGAGGATAGAGAGTGGGGTAAAGAGGGAAATGGAGAGGAGGGTAGTGAGAATGAGAGAGAGGGAGGAAGAGAGAATTAGAGAGATAGAGATGTAAAAGTAAGAGAGAAAGATGCAGAAAGAGATACAAAGGGGGATGTAGAAAGGGAGAGAGGAATAAATATTCATAAAGATAACAAGGTACAGTTAGACGATACAGTATGTGCAATATGGGCAGATTACAAAATGACAGAACTGCAGAGTTTGCAGCTCTGCAAATGGACAAATGATTACTTGAGCCAATTACTAAGCACCATTGAATCTAAAAGTTGCATTTGTCAAAGATTGCAGCATGTTAAGGCAGAACCCCATGTACTGGTTTGGTGACATTCCTCATTTCCTTCACAGTGACCTTGTCCGGATAGAAGAACACAGAAGAAATTCCCGTTTCCCAGTTATTTGAGCCAAGAGCTGGAAACACTGCTTTGATTGTCGTCCGGGTCCCTTCCTTAGAGGAAACACATCCTGTTAATGTTTGACTGTGAAGTTGCAGTGCTGAATGTTTGTTGCAGACAGTTACGCCCAGAAACTCGGCAACAGAGTTAGAAAAACAACAGTTTCCTCCTAGCTTCCAGAAAGCGTCTTTTTCTCCTTGGTACCTTATCAGTTATGTTAAGATCGTGTCACAGTCGAAATAAGAAGTCTATTTCAACAAGATGGCCAATATCTGCCTAACCATTTGATCAGGAGTGCTGTGGCTGTTAATAGTCTGACTTAAACAAAGATTATTTCTGCAAACCTGCTTGGGGTATTAAGGCAATCTGCCTTTTAACCACACAACAGACAGGTGTGCTACTTGAGGACAGCACGAGTGATCCCTCTGGCTTTATTGAAGGCTCATCAGTTGGAGAACTCACATCTTCATCATAAGGGATGGACCTGCATACAAGGCAGCTTATCATTGCCGCACCTCCGGTCGAGAAGGCACAGGAGGGTGGATAAGCTTAGCAAAAACGCAAATTACTTGGATTCTGAGGACACTGGGGAGGTAACAATGAATGCTCGACTCCCCTAGCAGCTCTCAAGTAGCTCTAGGTACTCCCGCATTTCCAACGCACATGAGTGTTTTGTGTGGAAACAAAAGAGGCTCTCTTGTGCTCTGTGGGTAACAAGAGCGTCTTGGAGCCGGGGTGAGGAAGCAGGCATGGCTGTTCAAAAGCTGGTGGTGACTGCTGTAGCAGTGGCTCTCCTGTCCCTGATTCTTAACAATGCAGCAGCCATCACTCCAAACTGGGTGTATCAGGCCCTGGAGGATGGGAGAAAGCGCAGTGTTGGTCTGTGGAAGATGTGCTACGGGAGCGAGAAAGGGAAAGCGTCAGTGAGGCATGAACAAACGCTGGAACGCGAGTGTGAGAATTTAAGCTGGGGGTCAGAGCACCCTGGATTTCAAGAATCTCGGAACACAGTTAAACGTAAGTCTATAAACCTCTTATCTAGCACAGGGGTAAGATCCCATTACTGTTCCTAATGGCTTGGGAGGGTATGAGATTCCTGTTCCTTCACTTGGGGAAATGATGGACAGTCTAGTACCTCAAGTTGAAGGTTAGGTATGGTCCATGAAACATCAAATCTATAACTATCAAGGTCTGTGTTACAAAATTCGCAATGCTGTTGCAAGTCTCAGGTTAGGTTTAGTCTGTGAAACGTCAAGTCTTTAACTATCAGGGTCTGTGTTACAAAATTCGCAATGCTGTTTTAAGTCTCAGGTTAGGTATGGTCTATGAAACATCCAATCTATAACTATCAAGGTCTATCACCTAGGCTGTCGGAAGCAGGTCGTTGGGTGACAGTCAGAGGGGGGAAAGCGAAGGTGAGCAGACAAGTAGTGTAGAGCACCCCTATCGCCATTCCCCTGAATAATGTTTACCGTCCTGGATACTGTTGGCGGGGACTACCGACCAGGTGTGAGCCACGGTGGTAGGGCCTCCGGCACTGAGTCTGACCCGGTGGTGCAGAAGGGTGGGACTGAGAAGAGGAGAGCTGTCGTCATTGGAGACTCTATAGTCAGGGGAGCAGACAGGAGATTTTGTGGACGTGAGAAGGACACCCGCATGGTTTGTTGCCTCCCGGGTGCCAGGGTCCGGGATGTCTCTGACCGGGTGCACGACATCCTGGTACGAGAGGGAAAGCAACCAGAGGTCATGATACATGTTGGGACCAACAACATAGGCAGGAAGAGGGATGAGGTCCTGAAGTGTGAGTTTCAGGAACTAGGCAGAAGACTGAAGAACAGGACCTCAAGGGTGGCGTTCTCAGGATTGCTGCCAGTGCTACACGACAGTGATGGTAAGAATCAGAGGAGATGGCAGTTGAATGCATGGCTGAGGAGTTGGTGCAGGGAGCAGGGATTTAGATTTTTGGATCATTGGGATCTCTTCTGGGGAAGGTGGGACCTGTACAGATTGGATGGGTCGCACCTGAACTCGGGGGGGGGGGGGAGGGGGCAATATCCTTGCAGGTAGGTTTGCTAGCATGGTTCGGGAGGGTTTAAACTAATTTGCAAGGGGGATGGGACCCGGAGCGATAGAGCAGTGAAAGCAGTGCATGGAGTAAAGCTAGATCTGGCATATAAAGAGGCTTTGAGGAAAGAGAAGCAGAATAAACGGTGTAAAGACAGTAAGGTAGAACGGTTGAAATGTGTGTACCTCAATGCAAGAAGCTTCAGGAACAAAGGAGATGAACCGACAGCTTGGATACATACACGGAATTATGATGTAGTGGCCATTACAGAGCCTTGGCTGGCTCCAGGGCAGGAATGGATTCTCAATATTCCTGGATTTCAGTGCTTTAAAAGGGATAGAGAGGGCGGAAAAAGGGGAGGAGGGGGGGCATTACTGGTCAGGGATACTATTACAGCTACAGAAAGGATGGGTAATGTAGCAGGATCCTCTTTTGAGTCAATATGGGTGGAAGTCAGGTACAAGAAGGGAGCAGTTACTCTATTGGGGGTATTCTATAGGCCCCCTGGTAGCAGCAGAGATACAGAGGAGCAGATTGGGAGGAAGATTTTGGAAAGGTGCAAAAATAACAGGGTTGTTATCATGGGTGACTTTAACTTCCCTAATATTGATTGGCACCTGATTAGTTCCAAGGGTTTAGAGGGGGCAGAGTTTCTTAAGTGTGTCCAGGACAGATTCCTGTCACAGTATGTGGACAGGCCGACCAGGGAGAATGCCATACTACATCTAGTATTAGGTAATGAACTGGGTCAGGTCACAGATCTCTCAGTGGGTAAGCATATGGGGGATAGTGACCACCGCTCCCTGACCTTTAACATTATCATGGAAAAGGATAGAATCAGAGAGGACAGGAAAATTTTTAATTGGGGAAGGGCAAATTATGAGGCTATAAGGCTAGAACTTGCGGGTGTGAATTGGGATGATGTTTTTGCAGGGAAATGTACTATGGACATGTGGTCGATGTTTAGGGATCTCTTGCAGGATGTTAGGGATAAATTTGTCCCATGAGGAAGATAAAGAATGGTAGGGTGAAGGAACCATGGGTGACAAGTGAGGTGGAGAAGCTAGTCAGGTGGAAGAGGGCAGCATACATGAGGTTTAGGAAGCAAGGATCAGATGGGTCTATTGAGGAATATAGGGTAGCAAGAAAGGAGCTTAAGAAGGGGCTGAGAAGAGCAAGAAGGGGGCATGAGAAGGCCTTGGCGAGTAGAGTAAAGGAAAACCCCAAGGCATTCTTCAATTATGTGAAGAAAAAAAAGGAATGACAGGAGTGAAGATAGGACCAATTAGAGGTAAAGGTGGGAAGATGTGCCTGGAGGCTGTGGAAGTGAGCGAGGTCCTCAATGCATACTTCTCTTCGGTATTCACCAATGAGAGGGAACTTGATGATGGTGAGGACAATATGAGTGAGGTTGATGTTCTGGAGCATGTTGATATTAAGGGAGAGGAGGTGTTGGAGTTGTTAAAATACATTAGGACAGATAAGTCCCCGGGGCCTGACGGAATATTCCCCAGGCTGCTCCACGAGGCGAGAGAAGAGATTGCTGAGCCTCTGGCTAGGATCTTTATGTCCTCGTTGTCCACGGGAATGGTACCGAAGGATTGGAGGGAGGCGAATGTTGTCCCCTTGTTCAAAAAAGGTAGTAGGGATAGTCCGGGTAATTATAGACTAGTGAGCCTTACGTCTGTGGTGGGAAAGCTGTTGGAAAAGATTCTTAGAGATAGGATCTATAGGCATTTAGAGAATCATGGTCTGATCAGGGACAGTCAGCATGGCTTTGTGAAGGGCAGATCGTGTCTAACAAGTTTGATAGAGTTCTTTGAGAAGGTGACCAGGCATATAGATGAGGGTAGTGCAGTGGGTGTGATCTATATGGATTTTAGTAAGGCATTTCACAAGGTTCCACACGGTAGGCTTATTCAGAAAGTCAGAAGGCATGGGATCCAGGGAAGTTTGTCCAGGTGGATTCAGAATTGGCTCGCCTGCAGAAAGCAGAGGGTGGTGGTGGAGGGAGTACATTCAGATTGGAGGATTGTGACTAGTGGTGTCCCACAAGGATCTGTTCTGGGACCTCTACTTTTTGTGATTTTTATTAACGACCTGGATGTTGGGGTAGAAGGGTGGGTTGGTAAGTTTGCAGACGACACAAAGGTTGGTGGTGTTGTAGGTAGTGTAGAGGATTGTCAAAGATTGCAGAGGATTGTCAAAGATTGCAGAGAGACATTGATAGGATGCAGAAATGGGCTGAGAAGTGGCAGATGGAGTTCAGCCTGGAGAAGTGTGAGGTGGTACATTTTGGAAGGACAAACTCCAAGGCAGAGTACAAAGTAAATGGCAGGATACTTGGTAGTGTGGAGGAGCAGAGGGATATGGGGGTACATGTCCACAGATCCCTGAAAGTTGCCTCGTGGATAGGGTAGTTAAGAAAGCTTATGGGGTGTTGGCTTTCATAAGTCGAGGGATAGAGTTTAAGAGTCGCGATGTAATGATGCAGCTCTATAAAACTCTGGTTAGGCCACACTTGGAGTACTGTGTCCAGTTCTGGTCACCTTACTATAGGAAGGATGTGGAAGCATTGGAAAGGGTACAGAGGAGATTTACCAGGATGCTGCCTGGTTTTGAGAGTATGGATTATGATCAGAGATTAAGGGAGCTGGGGCTTTATTCTTTGGAGAGAAGGAGGATGAGAGGAGACATGATAGAGGTGTACAAGATATTAAGAGGAAGAGATAGAGTGGACAGCCAGCGCCTCTTCCCCAGGGCACCACTGCTCAATACAAGAGGACATGGCTTTAAGGTAAGGGGTGGGAAGTCCAAGGGGGATATTGGAGGAAGGTTTTTTACTCAGAGAGTGGTTGGTGCGTGGAATGCACTGCCTGAGTCAGTGGTGGAGGCAGATATACTAGTGAAGTTTAAGAGACTACTGGACAGGTATATGGAGGAATTTAAGTTGGGGGCTTATATAGAAACATAGAAAATAGGTGCAGGAGTAGGCCATTCGGCCCTTCGAGCCTGCACCGCCATTTATTATGATCATGGCTGATCATCCAACTCAGAACCCCGCCCCAGCCTTCCCTCCATACCCCCTGACCCCCGTAGCCACAAGGGCCATATCTAACTCCCTCTTAAATATAGCCAATGAACTGGCCTCAACTGTTTCCTGTGGCAGAGAATTCCACAGATTCACCACTCTCTGTGTGAAGAAGTTTTTCCTAATCTCGGTCCTAAAAGGCTTCCCCTCTATCCTCCAACGGTGGCCCCTCGTTCTGGACTTCCCCAACATCGGGAACAATCTTCCTGCATCTAGCCTATCCAATCCCTTTAGGATCTTATACGTTTCAATCAGATCCCCCCTCAATCTTCTAAATTCCAACGAGTACAAGCCTAGTTCATCCAGTCTTTCTTCATATGAAAGTCCTGCCATCCCAGGAATCAATCTGGTGAACCTTCTTTGTACTTCCTCTATGGCAAAGATGTCTTTCCTCAGATTAGGGGACCAAAACTGCACACAATACTCCAGGTGTGGTCTCACCAAGGCCTTGTACAACTGCAGTAGTACCTCCCTGCTCCTGTACTCGAATCCTCTCGCTATAAATGCCAGCATACCATTCGCCTTTTTCACCGCCTGCTGTACCTGCATGCCCACTTTCAATGACTGGTGTATAATGACACCCAGGTCTCGTTGCACCTCCCCTTTTCCTAATCGGCCACCATTCAGATAATAATCTGTTTTCCTATTTTTGCCACCAAAGTGGATAACTTCACATTTATCCACATTAATTTGCATCTGCCATGAATTTGCCCACTCACCCAACCTATCCAAGTCACCCTGCATCCTCTTAGCATCCTCTTCACTGCTAACACTGCCACCCAGCTTCGTGTCATCCGCAAACTTGGAGATGCTGCATTTAATTCCCTCATCCAAGTCATTAATATATATTGTAAACAACTGGGGTCCCAGCACTGAGCCTTGCGGTACCCCACTAGTCACTGCCTGCCATTCTGAAAAGGTCCCGTTTATTCCCACTCTTTGCTTCCTGTCTGCTAACCAATTCTCCACCCACACCAATACCTTACCCCCAATACCGTGTGCTTTAAGTTTGCACACTAATCTCCTGTGTGGGACCTTGTCAAAAGCCTTTTGAAAATCCAAATATACCACATCCACTGGTTCTCCCCTATCCACTCTACTAGTTACATCCTCAAAAAATTCTATGAGATTCGTCAAACATGATTTTCCTTTCACAAATCCATGCTGACTTTGTCCGATCATTTCACCGCTTTCCAAATGTGCTGTTATCACATCCTTGATAACTGACTCCAGCAGTTTCCCCACCACCGACGTTAGGCTAACCAGTCTATAATTCCCCGGTTTCTCTCTCCCTCCTTTTTTAAAAAGTGGGGTTACATTAGCCACCCTCCAATCCTCAGGAACTAGCCCAGAATCTAACGAGTTTTGAAAAATTATCACTAATGCATCCACTATTTCTTGGGCTACTTCCTTAAGCACTCTAGGATGCAGACCATCTGGCCCTGGGGATTTATCTGCCTTCAATCCCTTCAATTTACCTAACACCACTTCCCTACTAACACGTATTTCGCTCAGTTCCTCCATCTCACTGGACCCTCTGTCCCTTACTATTTCTGGAAGATTATTTATGTCCTCCTTAGTGAAGACAGAACCAAAGTAATTATTCAATTGGTCTGCCATGTCCTTGCTCCCCATAATCAATTCACCTGTTTCTGTCTGCAGGGGACCTACATTTGTCTTTACCAGTCTTTTCCTTTCTACATATCTATAAAAGCTTTTACAGTCTGTTTTTATGTTCCCTGCCAGTGTTCTCTCATAATCTTTTTTCCCCTTCCTAATTAAGCCCTTTGTCCTCCTCTGCTGAACTCTGAATTTCTCCCAGTCCTCAGGTGAGCCACTTTCTCTGGCTAATTTGTTTGCTTCTTCTTTGGAATTGATACTATCCCTAATTTCCCTTGTCAGCCACGGGTGCACTACCTTCCTTGATTTATTCTTTTGCCAAACTGGGATGAACAATTGTTGTAGTTCATCCATGCAACCTTTAAATGCTTGCCATTGCATATCCACCGTCAATCCTTTAAGTGTCATTTGCCAGTCTATCTTAGCTAATTCACGTCTCATACCTTCAAAGTTACCCCTCTTTAAGTTCAGAACCTTTGTTTCTGAATTAACTATGTCACTCTCCATCTTAATGAAGAATTCCACCATATTATGGTCACTCTTACCCAAGGGGCCTCTCACGACAAGATCGCTAATTAACCCTTCCTCATTGCTCAAAACCCAGTCCAGAATAGCCTGCTCTCTAGTTGGTTCCTCGACATGTTGGTTCAAAAAACCATCCCGCATACATTCCAAGAAATCCTCTTCCTCAGCACCTTTACCAATTTGGTTCACCCAGTCTACATGTAGATTGAAGTCACCCATTATAACTGCTGTTCCTTTATTGCACACATTTCTAATTTCCTGTTTAATACCATCTCCGACCTCACTACTACTGTTAGGTGGCCTGTACACAACTCCCACCAGCGTCTTCTGCCCCTTAGTGTTACGCAGCTCTACCCATATCGATTCCACATCTTCCATATGGGAGGCAAGGTTTGAGGGTCGGCACAACATGGTGGGCTGAAGGGCCTGTATTGTGCTGTACTATTCTATGTTCTATATGTTCTATGTGTCACAAAATTCGCAATGCTGTTATAAGTCTCAGGTTCGGTATGGTCTGTGAAACATTAGAATATAGAACAACACAGTACTTTCAGCCCAGGAAGTTGTACCGATCTTACATCTTTAACCATCAGGGTGTGAGTTACAAAATTCTCAGTAGCATTATTCTTCAGGAAGGTGATCACTGAAATAGTGGCACTATTCATTGATGGGGGAAGGGGAAGGCAGTGATGGTGGTGAAGAAGAGCCCCAAACTTCTGCTGAAAATTGAGGCTTAATCATCTTTACAGCTTGTGAATATGGAGTTATCAAGGCAAGTACAATTCATCTGTCCGATTAAAGCATTATACCATGTGAATATTTCATACAACTCACTACCAAACTGAACACATTTTCTCACAATCATCTCCTTCAGCAATCCCTGAGGACTGCGGATGAATCAGAATCAGGTTTAATATCACTGGCAGATGTCTCACAATATGGTGCTTTGCAGTAGCAGTAGTTTGCATACGTAATAACAAAAAACTATAAATTACATTAAGCATATATTAAAACTTTAAATTAAATAACTAGTGCAAAAATAGAGGGAAGGGAGTAGTGAATAGAGAGGTTCACTGTCCATTCGAACTCTGATGGTGGAGGGGAAGGAGTTGTTGCTGAAATATCGAGTGTATGTTTTCACACTCCTGTATCTCCTCTGAATTTGCCCGATGCCGGCCCCCTCGGCCTGAGTCGACATAGTAGTAGTAGTATCTCCTCCCTGGTGGTAGCAATGAGATAAGGGCACTGCCTTTTGAAGATGTCCTCAATGCTGGAGAGGCCAGTGCCCATAAAGGAGCCGGCTGAGTTTACAATTTTTTCCAGCTTTTTTGAACCTCTGCAGTGACCCCTCCATGCCAACTGGTGATGTAACCATTTCAAAAGATCTTACTCTCCATTTCTGTGACCGCTACAGTTACTGATAAATCTAAATAGACTGACAAACTCCACTGCACTCGGGATATAGCTGTCTGGCTGGTGAACTGTTTAGAAGGCAATGAGTTTCTTCCATCATTTGCAATGGGTTTCTGTGTGCTTCCGACAAACGGACTCCATCTTCTCAGTGCCATCGACACTGCAGCAATCCCAGAGGGCAGAGGTGCTGAGAATGAAGTCAAGGGCCACGGTCAGCGGGTCCCGAGGAGGAGGACAGATGACCCCCAACTGGGGGCTAGGAAGGGGTTTATTTTGCTATTGTTGTCTCGGTTTTGTACATTGGCTGTGTGTTGCTCTGCTGAACGTCATAAGCATGCCATGTTGGCGCCAGAATGTGTGACAACATGAGCTGTCCTCAGCACATCTTCGGACTGACTTGGTCATAAATGCAAATGATAGATTTTACTGTATTTCAGGACCACTAGACTCAATAAAAACAGTTACTTTCCCAGAGCAGTAAGGCTAATCAACCCCTTCACCCACAAACCCACCCCTCCACACTCACAACCACCACTACTTTATCATTTCCTGTCAGAGTCACCTTATTTACAGACACCCTAATGTCTAGTGCCACTTTATGGACATACAATCAATCTCTGTATATAAGTCATCTTATGTACTTATATTTATTGTGTTTTCATTATTATTGTGTTCTTCATCTTTTTTTTGTGCTGTATCGGATTCAGAGTAACAACTATTTTGTTCTCCTTTACAACTGTGTACTGTAAATGACGTTAAACAATCTTGAATCTTGAACAAACATGTGATAATAAATCTAATCAGATCTCAGATTGAGAGTAATTCATCACATGGACATCAAATGTTCAGCAGAACAATACATGCAACAACAACGAAACAAGCCCCTTTCCTCCCTCCCTCCCGCCCAGACACGCAGTTACTGTTCCGTCTCCTCTCTGGGACTGCCAACAGTAAGTGGGGATATTACATATTTTCCCCAGAGAGAGTCTCGGGGACAGTGCAGGGATCACTGAATCAGGAGCTTTATGCCAGGTTGGAGGTTTTATTTATTTTTAAATTTTATTTTATTTAGAGATACAGGGTAATTAAGGCCCCTTTCGGCCCTTTGAGCGGCGCCGCCAACAAACTACTGATTTAACTCTAGCCTAATCATGGGACAATTAACAATGACCAATTAACCTACTAAACTGAATGTCTTTGGACTGTGGGAGGAAACCAAAGCACCCAGAGGAAACCCACATATTCCAAGGGGAGAACATACAAATTCCTTACAGAGGACACCAGGATTGAACTTAAAAACTCCGACGCCCAAGCTGTAATAGTGTTGCACTAACCGCTACACTACTGTGAAAATCTTAATCTTCACACATTGTTTTCCTCAGATGGCCAAAGGCAATGAAGGTCCAAGGAATCTCAAGAGTCATCCTTTGCAATTATTCTACAATTTGCTGCAGATTTTTTGATATTTATTCTTCTATGTCTAATTTCACTAATGCTGTTTGAAAAGGCGACATACGATGGGAATGGACTGCACTTAGACCCAGAGGTTAACCACACTATCTTGCTCTCCTGCAGTTCAGTTTGACATGATGCGAGCCTGTAACCTGATTGCCACAGTGGCTCTGACCGCCGGCCAGCTCATCTTCCTACTCGGACTGATGGAACTCCCCCTTATCACTCGAGATTCACAGTGGTGGGAGGAAGCCATTGCTGCTCTGTTTCAGCTGTCCAGTAAGTAACACTCTATTTAACCAGACTGAGACACACAAACATCTGAAGCCTGCATACTACTTGTGTGGTCACTTCAGCAGGGCTTTGGGCTTACCAGCCTTTGTTTCGATCCGGTTAGATACTCTTGCATTTTTTTAGAATTGATTTTAAAATTCTCTGACTTGTTTTTAAAGCACTTAATGGTCTGGGAACAGAGTACATCACAGAATCATTTTTGTTTTATAATCCTGCATGAACTCTCAGGTCTTCAATTGCCAGTCTCTTAAATTTAAACAATCTTCCTCAAAAGAGAACTGGTGGATCAGCTTTTTTGAATTATGTTCCTAAACTGAGGAATTCAATACCTAAATCTATAAGGGATGCAGACTCAGTTGACACTTTAAACACCAGCTCAAAACCTATTTATTTAACCTTGCTTTTAACTAACATCTTTCTGTCTTTTATTTTCATGTTTATTTTTATATTTTTCCATGTTATTTTCATGTTTGTACTTTTATCCCATTGTAACATACTTTGAACTACATTGTCTGTGAAAACTGCTCTATAAATAAACTTATTATTATGAGTTAATTAAATCTCACAGAGGTCAACAATCATCGAGTCATGTGTTTGAAGCAACACACAAAGCACTGGAGGAACTCAGTGGGTCAGGCAGTATCGACAGAGGGAAATGGATGGTCGACATTCCAGGTCAAGATTTATCCCAGTTCCCCGCTACTTTCCCATAGCCTTGCAGATACTTGCTTTGTAATTATGTAGTGAGTTCACACCAAACCATCAGCCAGATTCACTTCAACAGCACACTGATGGAAATGTCACTTCCACATTGTAAATGAGAAACAGAGCCTCGGTACCTGCCCAAAGCCAACAAAGGCCTGACTAAGTACACTCAGTGGCCACTTTATTAAGTACAGGAGGTGTGGCCATCTGCTGCTGTAACCCATCCACTTCAAGGTTCAACATGCTGTGTGTTATGCAGGCTCTTCTGCACACCACTGTCGTTATCTGAGTCACTGTCACCCTCCTATCAGCTTGAACTAGTCTGGCTATTCTCCTCTGATCTCTCTGTCAACAGGACATTTTCACACAAAGGACTGGTGCTCACTGGATGTTTCTGTTTTTTGCACCATACTCTGCAAATTCTAGTGACTGTTGTGCGTAAAAATCCCAGGAGATCAGCAGGTTCTGATATACTCAAACCACCTCACCTGTCACCAACTATCATTTCATGGTCAAAGTTCACATTTTTCCCCGTGCTGATGTTTGGTCTGAACAACAACTGAACCTCTTTGACCATGTCTGTATGGATTAAGTTGCTGCCAGATGATTGGATATTTGCATAAGCAAGCAGGTGTACAGGTGTGCCTAATAAAGTGGCCGCTGAATTTACGTTGGTGTCAGATTGGGTCTGATGTTTAATCTGTTTGAAACATAAAGCTGGGGTTAGGCTGGACCGCTTAGGCTAGCTCAGTACCATATCCCAATCAGCATGAACTATTCGGCTTTATGTGTCCTTTCCCCTTGCTCAACGGCCACAAACTGTATGCAGTTGGTTAACACACACAACATGCTGGAGGAACTCAGCAAATCAGGCAGCATCTATGGAGGAGAATAAACAGTCGATGTTTTGGGCCAAGACCATAGATGATGCCTGACTTGCTGAGTTCCTCCAGCAATTTGTGTGTGTGTGTGTGTCCTCAACATTTCTAGCTTCTGAAGAATTTCTTGTGTTCATGATATGTAGTTTGTAGATGACACCAAGATTGCTGTTAGAATGGTCAGTGGAGAGGGCTATCTATAGTTACAATAACATCCAAATCAACGGGGGGGGGGGGACACCAAAAAAATGTCAGATGGGTTTTAACTTGGGTAAGTTCGAGGTGTAAGTTAAACGAGCACAGAGCTTTCAAAGTAAATGGGAGGGCCCTGGACAGCGCTGCAAAACAGAGAACTAGGGGTATAGGTACTATGTTTTCTTCTCATGCTGCCATCAGGAGGGAGGTACAGGAATCTGAGGTCCCACATCAGCAGGTTCAGCGACAGTAATTACCCTTCAACCATCAGGTTTCTGAACCAGCGTGAATAATGACACTCACCTTAAATCTGAAATGGTTTCCCAAGCTACAGACTCACTTTCACAGACTCTGCAACTCATCTTCTCAATATTATTTATCTTTTTTATTTACACAATTTATCTTCTTATGCACATTGGCTGTCAATCTTTGTTTATGTACAGTTTATCATAAATTCTCTTGTATTTTATTTTCCTGTGAATGCCTGCAAGACACTGTCATGCTTTCTTTGTAATTGCATTAACACGCTGGGGCACCCAGGAACTTGAAACAACTCACCCTTTCCACCACTGACCCCTTGATGACGATTGGTATGTGGTCCCTCGAGTTCCCCTTCCTGAAGTCCACAATCAATTCCTTGGCTGTACTGTTGCAACATCACTCGTGTACAGAGTGCACAAGACTACAGGATGGATAGTTATTACACCACTGGAGAACCATAAGACACAGGAGCAGAAATAGGCCATTCGGTCCATTGAGCTACCACAGCACCCTGGAACTGGGAACATGGGCAAGTTCCTAAAGGTACAACTGCAGAGAGCGGTATCAACAGCCCAGTGCAGATTATCTGTGCATGTGAACTTCCCTCCATTGAGGATATTTATAGCAGCAGGAGCATAAAGGAGGCCGAGAAGATCATTGGGGTCACCATTCACCCCAACCAAAAACCCTGTCAGCTGCCTCCAGCCGGCAAATGGTACCACAGCATGTAGGCCAGGACCAACAGGCTACAGGACAGCTTCTTTCTACAAGCCATTAGACCTATAAATTCACATGTCTGCACATTGTGTTACTCCCTCACAGTGTGGGATGGATGTAAGATTTAAATAAATTCAGTTCAATTCTATTAATACCTGAGGCAGTGACTAGATCAGAATTAAGGTAAAACGTAAACGGAACAGTGGCTCACTGATGCAAACTCTTGAGAAAGTAGCTGTGACAACCTGGAGTTGCACACTGCAGCTAGAAATTAGCACCCATAAAAATACAAATCAGGTCTAACTTGGTTTGCATCATTTTCTGGTGAATTTGCATCCATCAGAAATTGGCTGGGATGCTTAAACATGCTTTTCATCATTTTTTCCCTACTAAAATCTATTTATAAAATTCTTAAACACAAGAGAATCTGCAGATCAGGAAATCCAGAGCAACACACACAAAATGCTGGAGGAACTCAGCAGGTCAGGCAGCATCAATGGAGGGTAATAAACAGTTGATGCTTCAGGCCAAGACTCTTCATCAGGACTGGAAAGTAAGGGGGCAGAAGCCAGAATAAGAATATGGGGTGGAGTGGGGGTAGGAAAGAGTACAAGCTGGCGGGCGATAGGTCAGTCCAGATGAGGAGGAAGGTGTGTGGATGGAGGAGGGGGAAAATTAAGTCAGCAAATCATGTACAAATACTAATGTTTTTACAATATACACTGAAGCTACAGGATACAACCTACAATCATTGTTGAATAGTCACCGGGGCATTTCCTGCCACTTAGTTAGAATCAGGTTTATTATCAATTACATATGTCATGAAATTTATTGTTTTGTTGCAGTTAGACTTATTTACAGAATTGGGAGACTTGAATGGGAAGCATCAGCAATGAGTGCAGCCTGGTCAGACTTCCTGCACACAGGACGTATTCATACTAACAGGGTGTATTCGTACTAACAGGGCGTATTCATACTAACAGGGTGCACACACAGGGTGTATTCGTACTAACAGGGTGTATTCGTACTAACAGGGCGTATTCGTACTAACAGGGCGTATTCGTACTAACAGGGCGTATTCGTACTAACAGGGTGCACACACAGGGTGTATTCGTACTAACAGGGCGTATTCGTACTAACAGGGCGTATTCGTACTAACAGGGCGTATTCATACTAACAGGGTGCACACACAGGGTGTATTCGTACTAACAGGGCGTATTCGTACTAACAGGGCGTATTCATACTAACAGGGTGCACACACAGGGTGTATTCGTACTAACAGGGTGTATTCATACTAAGGGCGTATTCATACTAACAGGGTGTATTCATACTAACAGGGCGTATTCATACTAACAGGGTGCACACACAGAGTGTATTCGTACTAACAGGGTGTATTCATACTAACAGGGCGTATTCATACTAACAGGGTGTATTCGTACTAACAGGGTGTATTTATACTAACAGGGTGCACACACAGGGTGTATTCATACTAACAGGGCGTATTCATACTAACAGGGTGTATTCATACTAACAGGGCGTATTCATACTAACAGGGCGTATTCATACTAACAGGGTGTATTCATACTAACAGGGCGTATTTATACTAACAGGGTGCACACACAGGGTGTATTCGTACTAACAGGGTGTATTCATACTAACAGGGCGTATTCATACTAACAGGGTGCACACACAGGGTGTATTCGTACTAACAGGGCGTATTCATACTAACAGGGTGTATTCGTACTAACAGGGCGTATTCGTACTAACAGGGTGTATTCGTACTAACAGGGTGTATTCGTACTAACAGGGCGTATTCATACTAACAGGGCGTATTCATACTAACAGGGTGCACACACAGGGTGTATTCGTACTAACAGGGCGTATTCGTACTAACAGGGCGTATTCGTACTAACAGGGCGTATTCGTACTAACAGGGTGTATTCATACTAACAGGGCGTATTCGTACTAACAGGGCGTATTCGTACTAACAGGGCGTATTCGTACTAACAGGGTGTATTCATACTAACAGGGCGTATTCATACTAACAGGGTGCACACACAGGGTGTATTCGTACTAACAGGGCGTATTCGTACTAACAGGGCGTATTCGTACTAACAGGGCGTATTCGTACTAACAGGGTGTATTCGTACTAACAGGGTGTATTCGTACTAACAGGGTGCACACACAGGGCGTATTCATACTAACAGGGCGTATTCGTACTAACAGGGCGTATTCGTACTAACAGGGCGTATTCGTACTAACAGGGCGTATTCGTACGAACAGGGCGTATTCGTACGAACAGGGCGTATTCGTACTAACAGGGCGTATTCGTACTAACAGGGCGTATTCGTACTAACAGGGTGTATTCATACTAACAGGGCGTATTCGTACTAACAGGGTGCACAGACAGGGTGTATTCGTACTAACAGGGCGTATTCGTACTAACAGGGCGTATTCGTACTAACAGGGTGTATTCATACTAACAGGGCGTATTCATACTAACAGGGTGCACACACAGGGTGTATTCGTACTAACAGGGCGTATTCGTACTAACAGGGCGTATTCGTACTAACAGGGCATATTCGTACTAACAGGGTGTATTCGTACTAACAGGGTGTATTCGTACTAACAGGGTGTATTCATACTAACAGGGTGTATTCGTACTAACAGGATGTATTCATACTAACAGGGTGCACACACAGGGCGTATTCATACTAACAGGGCGTATTCATACTAACAGGGCGTATTCATACTAACAGGGTGTATTCGTACTAACAGGGCGTATTCATACGAACAGGGTGTATTCGTACTAACAGGGCGTATTCATACTAACAGGGTGTATTCATACTAACAGGGCGTATTCATACTAACAGGGTGCACACACAGGGCGTATTCATACTAACAGGGCGTATTCGTACTAACAGGGTGTATTCGTACTAACAGGGCGTATTCATACTAACGGCGTATTCGTACTAACAGGGCGTATTTATACTAACAGGGCGTATTTATACTAACGGTGTATTTGTACTAACAGGGTATATTTATACTAACAGGGTGCACACACAGGGCGTATTCATACTAACAGGGTGTATTCATACTAACAGGGCGTATTCGTACTAACAGGGTGTATTCATACTAACAGGGCGTATTCGTACTAACAGGGCGTATTCATACTAACAGGGCGTATTTATACTAACAGGGCGTATTTATACTAACAGGGTGTATTTGTACTAACAGGGTATATTTATACTAACAGGGTGCACACACAGGGCGTATTCGTACTAACAGGGCGTATTTATACTAACAGGGTGCACACACAGGGCGTATTCGTACTAACAGGGTGTATTCATACTAACAGGGCGTATTTATACTAACAGGGTGCACACACAGGGCGTATTCATACTAACAGGGCGTATTCGTACTAACAGGGCGTATTCGTACTAACAGGGTGTATTCGTACTAACAGGACGTATTCGTACTAACAGGGCGTATTCGTACTAACAGGGCGTATTCATACTAACAGGGTGCACACACAGGGCGTATTCGTACTAACAGGGCGTATTCGTATTAACAGGGCGTATTCGTACTAACAGGGCGTATTCGTACTAACAGGGCGTATTCGTACTAACAGGGCGTATTCATACTAACAGGGTGCACACACAGGGCGTATTCGTACTAACAGGGCGTATTCGTATTAACAGGGCGTATTCGTACTAACAGGGCGTATTCGTACTAACAGGACGTATTCGTACTAACAGGGCGTATTCGTACTAACAGGGCGTATTCGTACTAACAGGGCGTATTCGTACTAACAGGGCGTATTCATACTAACAGGGTGCACACACAGGGCGTATTCGTACTAACAGGGTGTATTTATACTAACAGGGCGTATTCGTACTAACAGGGTGCACACACAGGGCGTATTCATACTAACAGGGTGTATTCGTACTAACAGGGTGCACACACAGGGCGTATTCATACTAACAGCATTAATAGCCTTGTAGGGTGAGGCCAAGTACTCTGGGCTGGTGGCAAAATCTATCTACCTGCAAAAAGACTATTCCTGCAGTTTTCACAGACAGTTATTTATTTAGAGATACTGCACAGAATAGGTCCTTCTGGCCCTTTGAACTGTGCTGCCCAGGAACCCACGATTTAACCCTGGACTAATCACGGGACTACACACAGTGACCAATTAACCTACTAACCGGTACGTCTTTGGACTGTGGGAGGAAACCAGAGCACCCGGAGATAACCCATGCAGTCAGAGGAGGATATACTGACTTCCTTACAGATGAACTCCCAATTCTGACACCCTGACTGCAATAACGTCGGGCTAACCACTACGCTACCATGGTACCGCGGCTAGTGCGATGCTATTACAGCTTGAGCGTCTGGGACCTCTCTGATGGACAGGTGAGGAAATTCCTTCAGTCATTTTCTTTTGCCTAGAACTTGTCATTTTGACTTACAACTTCCTTACCAGAATACCACTTGATGCTGTTGCAGCAACATACAGTGAGTTCTCACCACAACACCAGAGGGGTCATTGAGCTACTGTATAGGAACAGGCAGGCTTTTTCCACTGAGGTTGGCTGAGACTAGAACTGGAGGTCACGGGTTAAGGGTGAATGCCTATTTTTTAAAAAGGTAACATGAGGGGGAACTTCATTCAGAGGGTGGTGTGAATATGGAAGTGGTAGATACAGGTTCGATTTCAACATTTAAGAGAAGTTTGGATAGGTACATGGATAGGAGGGGTTGGAGGGCTATAGTCCTGGTGCAAGTTGATAGGATTCGACAAAAGAACAGGTCAGCATGGACTAGATAGGCTGAATGGTCTGTTTCTATGCTATGATTCTATTTGATGAGTTAGATTCAGATTTATTTAAAACATGTAAATCGAAACATACAGTGAAATGTGCTGTTTGCGTTAATAATGAACACAACCTAATGATGTGCTGGGAGTAGCCGCAAGTGTCGTCACAAATTGCAGCACTAACTTGTTCGGCAGACAACACAGAAAAGAACAAACTGCAAAACAAACCCCTTACAACCATGTCACCCACCCATCCTCACAGACAGCTCTCTAACCACAGAACAGGCCTCTGGGCCTTCAAGCAGACAACAGGCCTCTGACTTCTCCAATCGAATTTTAGTCTCGTGGAGCCAGGGCTCAGGGATCTGCTGGCACGGATGGCTGCAAGTACAGACAACCATTGATTGCACATTAATACAAGGATTAGGAGCAGCCACTGGACATCTGCCCTTCAGGCCCGCTGGGTTATTCATCAAGATTGTGGCCCACTTTCCACTATCGCCCCACTTTCCTGCACTATCCCCACAGAGGGGGTTTGTCAGAAGTAGAGTGAGGGTTTTAATAGTTTGAGAGGCATAGATAGGGTAGACAGTGAGAATGTTTTCTCTAGGGTAGAAATGTCAAACACGAGAGGACATGCTTATAAGAATTTAAAAGTGACAAGAGGGGCAAGATTTTTTTTAAAAACACAGAGTGGTGGGCGGGTGGAATGGGTTACCAGGGTAGAGGTCTGGAGGAGATTAAGAGGTTTCTCAGTCAATATCAAGAGAATGGAAGATATGGATGACACCAGAAGGACATCTAGTAAAAATCGGCATCAAGATCGTCACATCATCGTGGGCTGAATGGCCTGTCCAGTGCTGTACTCTTCTACATTCTAGTGACATTTCTTCATTTCTCACCCTTTTGAGATAGTGTACTTTTCCATTTTTGGCACCAAAGTGACCTTACGTTGTCCCCAAATGATTTTCTATCTGCCTTGCCCACTCAGTCAGCTGGCCCATATCCCTTGAGGTCTCTACACACCCTCATCCTCCCCAGTACTCACAGTCACACTTGGTTTCGTTCCCCAGGATAGGCTTCCTCCAGCCCTTCTTTGGGAATTACAATCCTTCACTGTAACACAGCTCAGCCAACAGAAACCTCACCTTCTCCTTTGCGTTAGAATCAATCACTCAGTGCTGAAGTGTTTTGTTAGAACTGTTTTACAGAGGTTTGCAGCTTAACCAGACACATCTTACAAGATCATGAAATTATTCCTTGTCCTTTGAGTGTGCAGGGGTTTGCAAACCTACAGGACACAGCTAGAACCACTTCCTATCAGGCTCTTCCTACAGTGGACCTGGCTGGTCTCCAAGCACCCTTGGCCTATGAGACCAGCCTCCTGACATGTACTTTTTTGATGAAGAATGTAAAGTCCCTCTGAGAAAAACTGGAGGATTTTTCTCATTGTTCACCGCAGTCCCCATCTACTTCATGAAGTTACTGAGTGTGTTGCTAGTACTTGGACGTCACGGGGAGGGCAGCTTTATGAGGTGAACACCCACCTCAAATGATTTGTTGCTGGAATCAAGTGTGTTCAACTGAACATAATCCCACTGGGAACTGTGGGGTCTAGAAGACATAGGAGCAGAATTAGGCCATTTAGCCCATCAATTCTGCTTTAGCATCCCATCATGGCTGATTTATTATACCTCTCAATCCCATTCTCCTGCCTTCTCTTCGTAACTTTGATGCCCTGACTAATCAAGAACCTATCAACCTCCACTTCAAATATACTCAATTGACTTAGCTTCCACAGCCATCCATGGCAATGAATTCCACGTATTCACCATCCTCTGGCTATCCCCAATCAAGAAAGCCTAAAAGCTCTCTGCTTTTTTCTCAACAAAGACCCAACCAGTTCCCCTCCACCCCCATCCTCCTTTGTCTGGCAGAACTAGTCCTCACCCTCAAAAATTTCTCCTTCATCTTCATACTTTCACCAAACTCAAGAGGTAGACATGGACACCCACATGGACTGCAGCCATGTTTGCCTTTTTGTTGGCTATGTGGAACAGTCCATGTTCCAAGTCTTCCCTGGTAATGTTCCTCAACTCTTTGTGCACTGCATTAATGACCTCATTGGTGCTATCCTCTTTGCCATGATAAGGCCACTCTCAGGGTGGAGGAGCAACACTGTATATTCTGTCAGGTTAGCCTCCAACCTGATGGCACAAACATTGAATTCTTCTTCTAGTAATTTTTAAGTTTTTCCTTTTTTTTTTTATCTTTCAGCCTCCCGTTCTCTCTTGTTCTATTTCCCACTGTGGCCTCTTATCCATCCTCTTCACTTGCTTATCACCTCCACCTGGTGCCCCTCCTCCCTCTCCTATGGTCCGCTCTGGTCTCCCATCAGGTTCCTTCTTTCCAGCTCTTTACTTTTCCCACCACCTGGCTTCACCCATCACCTTCTAGCTTGTCCTCCTTTCCCTCCCCACCCAACTATCCCTTTCCTTTCCAATTCTGATGAAGGGTCTCAGCCTGAAACGTCGACTGTTTAATCATTTCCATAGCTGCTGCCTGACCTGCTGAGTTCTTCCAGAATTTTGTGTGTGTTAGATGTTAGGTTAAAGTTGTATAAGGCATTGATGAGGACTAATTTGGAGTGTTGCGTGCTGTTTCGGTCACTTCCCTGCAGGAGAGATATCAGTAAGATTGAAAGGAGTGCAGAGAAAATGTACAGGGACATTGCCAGGACTTGAGGACCTGAGTTATAGGAAAAGGTCGAATAGGTTCGGACTTCATTCCCTGGACCGTAGGAGAATGAGGGGTGATTCGATAGAGGTATACAAAAATTATGAGGGGTATAGATAGGATAAAAACAAGCAGGCTTTTTCCACTGAAGTTGTGTGAGACTAGAACTGGAGGTCATGGGTTAAGAGTGAAAGGTGAAATATCTAAAGGGAACATGAGGAGGAATTTCTTCACTCAGAGGGTGTTGAGAGTGTGGAATAAGCCCCCAGCCGAAGTGGTGGATGTGGATTTGATTTCAATATTTAGAGAAGTTTGGGTATGGGGGGGGGGTATGGTCTTGGTGCAGGTCGATGGAACTAGGTGGTCTAATACTTCGGCACAGACGAGATGGTTTGAAGAGCCTGTTTCTGTGTTGCAGTGCTCTACGACTCTAAGGGTATAAAGTCCAACGATTGGTTCAAAACAGTCACACCATTAGATTTAATAGAGACACATCCCAGAGTGAAGTTCCTACGAAGCTCTATGGATTTACAAAACTCAATGAAAAGGAAGTTTATTCACTGTTCCTATTTCCACTGACAATCGGAGAGCTGGAAACCTGTGCCATTCTGTGAGGCTGCTAATTTTAGCCTCACCAGTTTGCACTTGCTGCCCAGTGTCTGCTCAGAATGTGATGAGCGACTGGAGGGCGCCAGGATATCCTGATCCAAGGGCAGGAAATGCCTGTTGTTACCTGTTACGTAAGCTGAGCCTTGAAACCCTGCAAAAAGCCTTGTCTGAGGCTTAGTCTGCTGGCAAATAAACCACAACAGTGCAAATCACTCAGCAGCTCAGAGAGTTATCTGCAAAAATAATGTCACAGAAAGTTATATTAAACAGCCACTTCCGAAGTGAAGGGGAAAAACGTGGTCAGAATATTAAATGAACCTAAAGATGTGAAGTTTTCAGAATGGACTATTGTCAAACAGCCTGCTCATTTGTCACAAGAGATTCAAAAGCAGAATTCACTGTAAGCAGGCTGTGGTAGTCAACACTTTAGCAAATGGTGTTATTCCAAACACTTTTGTTTTGCTGATGATCGGTAAAAAGCGATAAATATAGGCGCCACGGTAACGGAGTGGTTAGCCCGTCGCTATTACAGCTCGGTGGTCTGTAGCTTGGAGTTCAATTCTGATGCTGTTTGTAGGGAATTTGTACACTTTGGAAGGACAAACTCCAAGGCAGAGTACAAAGTAAATGGCAGGATACTTGGTAGTGTGGAGGAGCAGAGGGATCTGGGGGTACATGCCCACAGATCCCTGAAAGTTGCCTCACAGGTAGATAGGGTAGTTGGGAAAGCTTATGGGGTGTTAGCTTTCATAAGTCGAGGGATAGCGTTTAAGAATCGCGATGTAATGATGCAGCTTTATGAAACTCTGGTTAGGCCACACTTGTGAAGTACTGTGTCCAGTTCTGGTCACCTCACTATAGGAAGGATGTGGAAGCATTGGAAAGGGTACAGAGGAGATTTACCAGGATGCTGCCTAGTTTAGAGAGTATGGATTATGATCAGAGATTAAGGGAGCTAGGGCTTTACTCTTTGGAGAGAAGGAGGATGAGAGGAGACATGATAGAGGTGTACAAGATAATAAGAGGAATAGATAGAGTGGATAGCCAGCGCCTCTTCCCCAGGGCACCACTGCTCAATACAAGAGGACATGGCTTTAAGGTAAGGGGTGGGAAGTTCAAGGGGGATATTAGAGGAAGGTTTTTTACTCAGAGAGTGGTTGGTGCGTGGAATGCACTGCCTGAGTCAGTGGTGGAGGCAGATATACTAGTGAAGTTTAAGAGACCACTAGACAGGTATATGGAGGAATTTAAGGTGGGGGGGTTATACGGGAAGCAGGGTTTAAGGGTCAGCACAACATTGTGGGACGAAGGGCCTGTACTGTGCTGTACTATTCTATGTTCTATGTTCTCCCCATGAACTGTATGGGTTTCCTTCGGATGCTCTGGTTTCCTCCCACAGTCAAAGATGTACAATTTAGAAAGTTATTTGATCATTGTAAATTGTCCCGTGATTAGGGTAATGTTAGGGTGCTGGGAGGGTTGAGTGGCTCGGTGGGCCAGAAGGGTTTGTTTTACACAGTAGCTCTAAATAAATTAAAAATAAAAATATTTGAAAATAATGAAGAATGGAAATGAGAAAGGGCCTTCATGAAGGGTCTTAGCCCAAAACATGGACTGTCCATTCCCCTCCATAGATGATGCCCGACCTGTTGAGTGTTTCCAGTGTTTTCATTATTTATTACAAAAATATATTTTGGAGGATATAGAATCATTGTTCTTGTAGGTGACAATTAGAGTGCTGTTCTCTGCTGCTAACGGCTGTGAATTTGCTCTTATATTTCTTGTATGAACATAAGTAATTGTATTTAAAACTATGGTTGTTTATTAAAGTCAGAACTTTAATTCCAAAGAAAGACCACAGAGCGACCGTTCTCTTCTACTTTGCAAGCTCTCCAGATAATGTATCTATATCTGGAAACGATCTGGCAAATTTTTACAACTGACCATAATTATAAGGTGATTGGGGAAAAGTATAGCGGGGGATGTCATAAGGTGAGGTGCTGTTTTTAACACTGAGGGTGGTGGGTGTATGGAACAGGCAGATACATTAGCAATGTTTAAAAGACTCATGGGCACCTGGATGATAGAAAAAAGGGAGGGCTATTTGGGAGGGAAACCGGAGCACCTGGGGGAAACCCACACAATCATGGGGAAAACATACAAACTCCTTACAGACAGCGGTGGAATTGAACCTGGGTCACTGACGCTACACTAACCAGTAACCTACCCTGTCAGCCTCACTTGATGTTGCCTGACTGAGTTTCTGAATTGATGCTGCTGAGTTCCTTCAGCACTTTGTGAGAAATGCTAGAAATGTTGGGCTTGAATTATTGTTTGATTTTGCTCCACATGTAACACAGAAAGGACTCACAGCTAATGGACTGAACAGCATGAGCCAAGAAACATGATGGCAAAAAAAACTGCAATGGATTTGTTGATCGGAGCTATTTTAACTCAATTTCTAAAGGGTAACCATAATACACAGGAGCAGAATTAGGCCGAACAGCCCATCGTGTCTGCTCTATCATTCCATCATGGCTGATTTATTAACCCTCTCAAAATCATTCTCCTGCCTTCTCCCCGTAACCTTTGATGCCCTATTAATCAAGAACTCATCAACTTCCGCTTTAAATATACTCAATGACTTGGCCTCCACAGCCATCTGTGGCCACAGATTTATCACCCTCTGGCTAAAGAAACTCTTCCTCATCTCTGTTCTAAAGGGGATCCTTGCTTTCTGAGGCTGTGCTCTCTAGTCCTAGATTCCCCAACTATAGGAAACGTCCTCTCCAAACCCACTCCATCTGGACCTTCAAATGTTTGATAGGTTTCAGTGAGATCACCACCCCCACTCTTCTAAACTCCAATGAGTACAGGCTCAAAGCCATCAGACTCTCATCAAGCATTAACCCTTTCGTTCCCGTGATCATTCTTGTGAACTTCCTCTGGACCCTCTCCAATGCCAGCACATCCTTTCTTAGGTAAGGGGCCCAAAACTGCTCACAGTACTGTACTCCAAAATGCTGATCAATGCCTTATAAAGCCTCAGCATTACATCCTTGCTTTTATATTCCAGTCCTCTCTAAGTGAATGCTAACAGCCAATGGAAATCATTTCCTTTGGAGAGGCAGCATTGGAACACGAATGTCCATCCAAATGCACACGATAACAGTTTCCCAGAAAATCAAACCGGGTTCTTCACAACCGGAAACTTGATCTTGGTCTCGAATTGCAAGTTAAACTGTCCCTGCCTCCAATTCATTATCAGCTTCCTCCCCGGGCAGGAAAGTCTATGCAGAGCTGCCTCTGAAAGGATGGGAAATGAGATTAAGTGATCATCACACACTCACTTTTTTGGATTTTAAACTAAAATAAACTTCAGCAGTCAGTGTCACCCCTCACATCCCACTTAAATTAATTAAATTTGATTAGTATTAATATTTTCCTTTCAGTTTGAGGTTTAGAGAAAATGTATATAATTTGCAGTCAATAAGGCTGTAAGACATAGGGGCAGAATTAGGACCCACAGCCCAACAAGTCTGCTCCACCATTCTAGTCCACTTAAATAAGAGAAAGGGCTGGCTTGACTAGACATGATATATCAAAAACTAGATTCCTTACTTAACCAACATGCGTCAGAATTGTTCCTTCATAGTATCTGCCTCAGTCCATCTCCAGATACAAGCAAGTGTCTGCTTCTGGACACCTCAATAATATTAGGGGCTATAAATATAAAATAAATGCAACAGCAATTCAGGAGATTTTATTTTCATGCAAAGTGGTCAGAATGAGGCTTGTTTCAAAACTATTGTTTCCTAGATCTTGGTAAACAAACTCCTACTGCTTGGTCTAAATACACCACTTTGCAACTGGGTGTAGGACTTCGTAACAAATGGAGTTCAGGTAGTCAGGACACAGCACCATCAGCACAGGTATTCGCTAGGGCTATGTGTTGAGTCCTTTGCCATACACTCCGCTCACACAAGTGCACGGCCAAACACCTGAGTAATCATATTGTCACGTTTGCCAAAGACATGACAGTGGTGGGACTCATCAGCAACAACCATCAGATGGCTTACAGAGAGAAGGTGGGAGAGCTCAAGGCCAGGAGCCAGGCAAATAACATCTTACTCAATGTCAACAAGACAAAGGAGATGGTTACAACCAACACACATTAAAGTTGCTGGTGAATGCAGCAGGCCAGGCAGCATCTCTAGGAAGAGGTACAGTCGACGTTTCGGGTCGTGACCCTTCGTCAGGACTAATTGAAGGAAGAGTTAGTAAGAGATTTGAAAGTGGTAGGGGGAGGGGGAGATCCAAAATGATAGGAGAAGACAGGAGGGGGAGGGATGGAGCCAAGAGCTGGACAGGTGATTGGCAAAAGGGATATGAGAGGATCATGAGACAGGAGGCCCAGGGAGAAGGAAAAGGGGGGGGGAGAACCCCAGAGGATGAGCAAGGGGTATAGTGAGAGGGACAGTGGGAGAAAAAGGAGAGAGAGAAAAAGAATGTGTGTATATAAATAAATAACAGATGGGGTACAAGGGGGAGGTGGGGCATTAACAGAAGTTAGAGAAGTCAATGTTCATGCCATCAGGTTGGAGGCTACCCAGACGGAATATAAGGTGTTGTTCCTCCAACCTGAGTGTGGCTTCATCTTTACAGTAGGGGAGTCCGCGGATAGACATATCAGAATGGGAATGGGATGTGGAATTAAAATGTGTGGCCACTGGGAGATCCTGCTTTCTCTGGCGGACAGAGCGTAGGTGTTCAGCAAAACGATCTCCCAGTCTGCGTCGGGTCTTGCCAATATATAGAGGGCCACAGCGGGAGCACCGGATGCAGTATGTCACCCCAGCCGACTCACAGGTGAAGTGTTGCCTCACCTGGAAGGACTGTCTGGGGCCCTGAATGGTGGTAAGGGAGGAAGTGTAAGGGCATGTGTAGCACTTGTTCCGCTTACAAGGATAAGTGCCAGGAGGGAGATCAGTGGGGGAGGGATGCGGGGGACGAATGGACAAGGGACAAGGGATGGTTATCAACTTCAGGAGAACTTGCAACTATCATGCCCCCTTTACATTGGTGAAATAGCAGTGGAAACTATGAGCAGTTTAAAACACCTGGGAGCGCACATCTCAACACATCCGCTCGCAGTCCTTTTCCCAAGCTGCAAGGCTGATCAACACCTCCACTCACTAACACACCCCTCCACACCCCCGACCACCACTATTTTATCATTTCCTGTCAGTCACCTTATGTAGAAACACTCACGTAACTAGTGTCACATTATGGACATACAATCAATGTATATCAGATATTTATGTATTTATAATTATTGCTTCTTATTATTGTGTTGTTTATCTTATCATGTTTTTTTGTGCTGCATTGGATCCAGGGTAACAATTATTTCATTCTCCTTTACGCTCATGTACTGGAAATGACGTTAAACAAGGTTGAATCTTGAAGAAGGAAACCAAAAAACATATTTTGTTCTTCCTTCTGTTCTTTAGTAGATTTATCATATAAACCAGGGTGAAAAGTTCCATATAACCATATAACAATTACAGCATGGAAACAGGCCATCTCGGCCGTTCTAGTCCATGCCGAACTCTTACTATCACCTAGTCCCACCGACCTGCACCCACCCCATAACCCTCCACTTCTTTCCTGTCCATATAGCTGTCCAATTTAACTTTAACTGACAACATCGAACCTGCCTCAACCACTTCTGCTGGAAGCTCGTTCCACGCAGCTACCACACTCTGAGTAAAGAAGTTCCCCCTCATGTTACCCCTAAACTTTTGCCCTTTAACTCTCAACTCATGTCCTCTTGTTTGAATCTCCCCCACTCTCAATGGAAAAAGCCTATCCACGTCAACTCTATCTGCCCCCCCCTCATAATTTTAAATACCTCTATCAAGTCCCCCCTCAACCTTCTAAGCTCCAAAGAATAAAGACCCAACTTGTTCAACCTTTCTCTGTAACTTAGGAAATGAAACCTAGGTAACATTCTAGTAAATCTTCTCTGTACTCTCTCTATTTTGTTGACATCTTTCCTATAATTTGGTGACCAGAACTGTACACAATACTCCAAATTTGGCCTCACCAATGCCTTGTACAATTTTAACATTACATCCCAACTCCTTTACTCAATGCTCTGATTTATAAAGGCCAGCATACCAAAAGCTTTCTTCACCACCCTATCCACATGAGATTCCACCTTCAGGGAACTATGCACCATTATTCTTAGATCCCTCTGTTCTACTGCATTCTTAAATGCCCTATCATTTACCATGTATGTCCTATTTTGATTAGTCCTACCAAAATGTAGCACCTCACATTTATCAGCATTAAGCTCCATCTGCCATCTTTCAGCCCACTCTTCTAACTGGCCTAAATCCCTCTGCAAGTTTTGAAAACCTACTTCATTATCCACAACGCCACCTATCTTAGTATCATCTGCATACTTACTAATCCAATTTACCACCCCATCATCCAGATCATTAATATATAGTATATGACAAACAACATTGGACCCAGTACAGATCCCTGAGGCACACCACTAGTCACCGGCCTCCAATCGGACAAACAGTTATCCACCACTACTCTCTGGCGTCTCCCATCCAGCCACTGCTGAATCCATTTTACTACTTCAATATTAATACCTAATGATTGAACCTTCCTAACTAACCTTCCATGTGGAACCTTGTCAAAGGCCTTACCGAAGTCCACATAGACAACATCCACCGCTTTACGCTTGTCAACTTTCCTAGTAACCTCTTCAAAAACTTCAGTAAGATTTGTCAAACATGACTTTCCACGCACAGCTCCTGGGGAGTATAAACATCATCATCACCAACAATGGGCTAATGACATTATTCTGTGCTGGAGATTTTCATTTCCATATCTTTTTAATATTATTATCAAAAATTAACAAGAATACATCAAAGTAGGCAACACTTACAATGTCTCAAGAAAAAAAACATTGCTTTAAAGATTGAAAAAATTTTGGTGACAAAAAAAAAGAAAAAAAACCCTACTAAGCAAGAAAAAGTGAGAAAAAAAAAACCCATTAGGTGTTCAACCCCGGAGCCATACGTCATACAAAAAGCTTCTAAAGATAAACATCAAACCGCCTATGCTGGAGATTTTAATACTATTCCTCTGAATCACCACTGAACTGACCACCAAAACAGAGTTGAGTTCTGAACTGGATGTGATCTATCCATCTCAACACAATTGTTTTTTCATTTAGACAACCGCCATGGGTAGCTCTTTTCTCTGGCATTTTGTCCCATTTTCAGATTAGAGATACGCAGCAGAGAAGTAGGCCCTTCGGCTTGTCTGATGCATGCCAGCTGCACTATCTTCCTGAGCTAAAACCCTTCCTATCCGTGAATCGTTCCAAATGTCTTTTAAATGTAATTGTACCTGCCTGAGCTACTTCCTCTTCCTCTGGAAGTTTGACCCATATAACCACCATCTTTGGGGTGAAGAAGTTGTCCTTTAAATCTTTCTTCCCTCACCTTAAACCTACACCCTCCAGTTTTAGACTCCCCGACACTGGGAAAAACATATGTCAATCCACTTTATCTGTGTCCTCCCCATGATTTGATAAACCTCAAAAAGGTCACCCCTCAGACTCTATCACTCCAGGGAAAACAATCCCAGCCTGTCCAGTCTCTCCTTAAACAACTCAAACCCTCCAGCCCCAACAACATCTGTGCATCCTCTCTAACCTATTCAAAGGTATGTGCTGACTGACCAGAGAGGGACAAGGATTTGAAATTAGGTGCCATTTGTGTTTCTCACTGCTAGTTTCCATAAGACACAGGAGCTGAATTAGGCCATTCAGCAATCGAGTCTGCTCCACCATTTCATCAAGGCTGATTTATTATCCCTCTCAACCCCATTCTCCTGCCTTTCCCCATAACCTTTGGTACCTTGATTAATCAAGAACGTATCAACCTCTGCTTTAAATATATCCAATGACTTAACCTCCACAGCCGTCTATTGCAATGAATTCCACAGATTCACTATCCTCTGGTGAATGAAATTTCTTCTCCTCTCTATTCTAAAGGGACATCTACATGTGTGAATTTACAGCTATAAATAAAGTCTAGAGGAAATGGGACAGTTTCATTAGATCACAGAAGTCAAGGTCTAACTAAGACTTTCAGAATTATGAAAGACTTCAAAACTGGTAAATGCGAAGAGTTTCTCCAGTGACTGAGATACTGGCATGTCAAAAATTATAACCAGAGTGAGGGCAAGGGATTGAGTTCCTGCTACACTCTCCCTCCATCCCACAGAGTTTTACAGCAAACCTTTAAAGAGGGATGTAATAAGATATGAAAAGGATATAAAATTATCTTCACTCTGTCCACAAAAATTGCAATTTCCTGGTGACTAACCATTTTAATTCCTAACCCCATTCCTGTTCCAACAAGGATGTCTCTAATCGATTGCATGACATTCTGAAGTGGGAGGGTGTCGTGGTGCACATCGGTACCAATGACATAGCAAGGAAGAGTGAGGAGGTCCTGGAGAGTGAGTATAGAGAGCTTGGTAGGAAGTTGAAAAGCAGGACCTCGAGGGTGGTAATCTCAGGATTGCTACCTGTGCTACGTACCAGTGAGGGTACACTTGAACTACAGGGGGACCAATATCCTTTCAGGGAGGTTTGTTAATGCTATTGGGGGGGCTTTAAACTAGATTTGCAGGGGGATGGGAACCACAGTACCAGAGCTGACAGTGTGGCTGGGGTGAAAATAAATGATGTTAAAAGTTCAAGCAAATCCACTAATAGAAAGGTTGTGAGTGGTGGTAAAAATCTTCTGAGGTGTATATATTTCAATGCTAGGAGTATTGCGGGGAAGGTGGATGAGTTGAGGGCGTGGATTGACACGTGGAATTATGACGTTGTAGCAATTAGTGAAACTTGGCTACAGGAGGGGCAGGACTGGCAGCTTAATATTCCAGGGTTCCGATGTTTCAGATGTGATCGAGGCAGAGGAATGAAAGGTGGGGGAGTAGCATTGTTTGTTAGGGAAAATATTACAGCAGTGCTCAGGCAGGACAGATTAGAGGGCTTGTCTACTGAGTCCTTGTGGGTGGAGCTGAGAAACAGGAAAGGTATGGCCACATTAGTGGGATTGTATTACAGACCACCCAATAGTCAAAGAGAATTGGAAGTGCAAATCTGCAGAGAGATAGCAGGCAACTGCAGGAAACATAAAGATGTGGTGATAGGAGATTTTAATTTTCCATATATTGATTGGGTCTCCCATACTGTTAGGGGTCTAGATGGTTTAGAGTTTGTAAAATGTGTTCAGGAAAGTTTTCTAAATCAATATACAGAGGGACCAACTAGAGGGGATGCAATATTGGATCTCCTGTTAGGAAACGAGTTAGGACAAGTGACAGAAGTCTGTGTAGGGGAGCACTTTGGTTCCAGTGATCATAATACCATTAGTTTCAACTTGATCATGGACAAGGATAGATCCGGTCCTGGGGTTGAGGTTCTTAACTGGAAGAAGGCCAAATTTGAAGAAATGAGAAAGGATCTAAAAAGCGTGGATTGGGACAGGTTGTTCTCTGGCATGGATGTGATCGGTAGGTGGGAAGCCTTCAAAGCAGAAATTTTGAGAGTGCAGGATTTATATGTTCCTGTCAGGATTAAAGGCAAGGTGAATAGGAATAAGGAACCTTGGTTCTCAAGGGATATTTCAACTCTGATAAAGAAGAAGAGGGAGTTGTATGACGTGTATAGGAAGCAGGGAGTAAGTAAGGTGCTCGAGGAGTATAAGAAGTGCAAGAAAATACTTAAGAAAGAAATCAGGAGGGCTAAAAGAAGACATGAGGTTGCCTTGGCAGTCAAAGTGAAGGATAATCCAAAGAGCTTTTACAGGTATATTAAGAGCAAAAGGATTGTAAGGGATAAAATTGGTCCTCTTGAAGATCAGAGTGGTCGGCTATGTGCGGAACCAAAGGAAATGGGGGAGATCTTAAATAGGTTTTTTGCGTCTGTGTTTACTAAGGAAACTGGCATGAAGTCTATGGAATTAAGGGAAACAAGTAGTGAGATCATGGAAACTGTACAGATCGAAAAGGAGGAGGTCCTTGCTGTCTTGAGGAAAATTAAAGTGGATAAATCCCCGGGACCTGACAGGGTGTTCCCTCGGACCTTGAAGGAGACTAGTGTTGAAATTGCAGGGGCCCTGGCAGAAATATTTAAAATGTTGCTGTCTACAGGTGAGGTGCTGGAGGATTGGAGAGTGGCTCATGTTGTTCCGTTGTTTAAAAAAGGATCGAAAAGTAATCCGGGAAATTATAGGCCAGTAAGTTTAACGTTGGTAGTAGGTAAGTTATTGGAGGGAGTACTAAGAGACAGAATATACAAGCATTTGGATAGACTGGGACTTATTAGGGAGAGTCAACATGGCTTTGTGCATGGTAGGTCATGTTTGACCAATCTATTGGAGTTTTTCGAGGAGGTTACCAGGAAAGTGGATGAAGAGAAGGCAGTGGATATTGTCTACATGGACTTCAGTAAGGTCTTTGACAAGGTCCCGCATGGGAGGTTAGTTAGGAAAATTCAGTCGCTAGGTATACATGGAGAGGTGGTAAATTGGATTAGACATTGGCTCGATGGAAGAAGCCAGAGAGTGGTGGTAGAGAATTGCTTCTCTGAGTGGAGGCCTGTGACTAGTGTGCCACAGGGATCAGTGCTGGGTCCATTGTTATTTGTCATCTATATCAATGATCTGGATGATAATGTGGTAAATTGGATCAGCAAGTTTGCTGATGATATAAAGATTGGAGGTGTAGTAGACAGTGAGGAAGGTTTTCAGAGCCTGTAGAGGGACTTGGACCAGCTGGAAAAATGGGCTAAAAAATGGCAGATGGAGATTAATACTGACAAGTGTGAGGTATTGCACGTTGGAAGGACAAACCAACGTAGAATATACAGGGTTAATGGTAAGGCACTGAGAAGTGCAGTGGAACAGAGGGATCTGAGAATACAGATACAAAATTCCCTAAAAGTGGCGTCACAGGTAGATAGGGTCGTAAAGAGAGCTTTTAGTACATTGGCCTTTATTAATCGAAGTATTGAGTATAAGAGCTGGAATGTTATGATGAGGTTGTATAAGGCATTGGTGAGGCCGAATCTGGAGTATTGTGTTCAGTTTTGGTCACCAAATTACAGGAAGGATATAAATAAGGTTGAAAGAGTGCAGAGAAGGTTTACAAGGATGTTGCCGGGACTTGAGAAACTCAGTTACAGAGAAAGGTTGAATAGGTTAGGACTTTATTCCCTGGAGCGTAGAAGAATGAGGGGAGATTTGATAGAGGTATATAAAATTATGATGGGTATAGATAGAGTGAATGCAAGCAGGCTTTTTCCACTGAGGCAAGGGGAGAAAAAAACCAGAGGACATGGGTTTAGGGTGAGGGGGGAAAAGTTTAAAGGGAACATTAGGGGGGGCTTCTTTACACAGAGAGTGGTGGGAGTATGGAATGAGCTGCCAGACGAGGTGGTAAATGCGGGTTCTTTTTTAACATTTAAGAATAAGTTGGACAGATACATGGATGGGAGGTGTATGGAGGGATATGGTCCGTGTGCAGGTCAGTGGGACTAGGCAGAAAATGGTTCGGCACAGCCAAGAAGGGCCAAAAGGCCTGTTTCTGTGCTGTAGTTTCTATGGTTTCTATGTTGATCCATGTCTTCCACTTCTGCCATGATGAAGCCACCCTCAGGTTGGAGGAGCATCACCTCACACTCCGTTTAGGTAGCCTACAACCTGATGGCATGAACATCGATTTCTCTAACTTCATTTCCTTTTTCCTCTCTCCCTTTCCTTTTCTTCAATTCCCCACTCAGACCTCTTATTTCTACTCTGCACCTTCCTATCATCTCCCTCTGGTGCCCTTCCTCCTTCCTGTTTCCCAATAGTCAACTCTCCTCTCCCATCAGATTCCTTCTTCTCCAGCCCTCTACCTTGTCTACCCATCACCTCCCAACTTCTTACTTCATCTCCACTCCCCCACCCACCTGGCTTCACCCTTCATTTTTCTAGCCTGTCCTCCTTCCCCACCCTCCACCTCATTCTGGCTTCTTCCCTCTTCCTTTCCAGTCCCAATGAAGAGTCTTGGCCTGGAATGTCAACTGTTTATTTATTTCCAGAGATGAGCCCTGACCTGCTGAGTTTCTCCAGCATTTTATGAGAGCTGCTCTGGATTTCTAGCATCTGTAGAATCTCATGTGTTTTAAATTCCCTGGAGTAGAGGACAGTTAAGGTAGTGGCAGCAGCTGAAAATTACAACAGTAGAGTGCTTAGAGGCTAAGCTAGTCCTTTGGCCTTTTATTGTTCACTCTCCCACATCTCTATCCAAGAAACTGTGACTGCTAGTATTTCCCACTCAGAAGCATCCTCTCATTTATACTTTTCCTTCTAACCATTAGGTTTTGTGTTGGTGATTGGACTGGTGACCTTCTACCGTATAGGCCCCTATACTCACCTCTCCTGGTCTTGCTACCTGGATATTGGTGCCTGTCTCTCATCGACACTTGCGGCAGCCATGCTAATCTGGAACATATTGCACCGGCGGGAGGACTGTATGACACCCCGCGTTATTGTTATCCGCCGCTCCAGGCCACGCTTTGAGAATGACTACGTGGAATCACCATGTTGAACAAACGCAGAAAGGAGCGGGCAGCAATTTGCACAAGTGTTCGAGAGTTGCCGGATCTCTGCTTATTCATGAAATAACCAAATCTCTGCTTTCAGCCGCTGTCTGGAAGGTTGGACGAGGTGGGCGCACAGTGGGAGAAGAAGAAAAAAATGCTTTCATCCTGAACACAACTAACAATTCTGACTTGAGAGCAACATAAATCACGAATACAATATAGCACAACCAAACAGTATGGCAGGATAAATGCATGGGAGTAGAAACTCAGCATCTGAAGGAAACAGATTTCTTTCACTGGGTTAAAGGCAATTCCTGTAATTTAAGTCCCAATTGGTTTAAGATGCCTACTTCCAAACAGTACCTGGTGCACCATTAAGGTGAGCACATGAGGGATTGGGTCTTGTGGGACAGAGAATAATGTGAAGTAGAATCTTACTTCACTTCCTTCAGTAAATATATCACCCAAGTATGAGCATCTGCTCCCAAGCATCAACATTTCATTTTGGATACAGAGATGTCCAGAATGTTAAATATTTACAGGAATAGTACTCAAAAAGCTAGGCTTTAATTTAAAGTAACTATTTAGATGAGACACAGTATATATTTCAGGCACAAAATCTGGATGAACTTAGCAAGTCATAGAGAGAATAAATAGTTGACATTTCAAGCTTCTGCATCAAGAATGTCGACTGTTTATTCATTTCCATAGAGTTCCTCCAGCATTCCAACATCTGCAGAATCTCTTGTGTTTATGATATACATTTTATGTAATATTTGACTAAATGGCTAAGAGAGTGGCTTTTGTTATCTGCCCTTTGCACTGGGAAGCTCAGAATGCAACTAGACAGATATACTCAGGAAAATGTACAGAGCAGGAGATGAAAATTAAAGAACTGCAAATCCAAACATAAAAACAGAAATGCCTCCCTTTCCCTATCAGTTATCTGACTGTTACAGTGCATCTATCAGTTACTTCCATTTCGACATAGGTTTCAGTGTATAGAGCACATCAAAGGCATGTCATTGGAGTGAAAAACATCCGATAAGGAGCCTCAGGAAGGGAGAGTCAGAGATGTGTGCATTAAGTTTAAGAAGGAAGGATTTAAAAGGGAGAATTCTGGACACGGGTTTCCGTTGGGACAGTGATTAAGATGTTTAAAGCCACAATGAAAGGATTGTGATCATCCTGGAGAAGAGTAAAGCCGAAGGAAATCACAGAGGTGGAGAGCAGCAACACGTCAGAGGGATCAGAAAACAAAAGTGAGAATTTGAAAATCAGGACTTAGGTTAACTGGGAGCCATCATAGGTCAGTGAGTATGGGAGTGATGCACAAAGAGGGTGGTTTGAGATGTGTCCCTGGCAATTCTGTGGGGCAGTTGAGTCAGTAGATGACCAAGGCTGGAAAGAGGTCCCAGTAGCAGAAGAGCTGAGGCACAGCCAGTGTTTACTGATATGAGAATCAATCTCATGGATGGTGTGGAGATACGGTCCAAAACTGAGGAACCAAGGACAGAGAGGGCTTTGGTCTTCCTGATAGCTACATACAGGAGATGTCTGATTCTCCAAAACCAAGGGACAGATGGAAGGGGGAGGGGTGTCAGGAGAGATGGTGCGAAGGCAGAGCTGAGTATCCTCGGAGGACATGTGGAAACTGCTGCAAATCTTGACAGGAGGAGGGGGCCAAGGACAGACCTTGGACAAGGTTGTGCGAGTAACCAAGAGGAGTCAGCTCTGTCTTTACTCACGAGTCTGTTCTCTGAAACGTCCTATTACAGCCCCCTGTAGAGACTGCCCAAGAAGAACTGGATACCATAAGACATAAGAGCAGAATTAGGCCATTTGCCCTATTGAGTCTGATCCTTCAATCAATAACTGACTTACTATCCTTCTCAACCCCATTCTCCTGCCTTCTTCCCATAACTTTTGACATCTTACCAATCAAGAACCTATCAGCTTCTGTTTTAAATATACCCAGTGACTTGGCTTCCATACCATCTGTGGTAATGAATTCCACAGATTCACTACCCTCTGATTAATTCTTCCTCATATGTTCTAAGTGGATGTCCCTCTATTCTGAGGCTGTGCCCTCTGGTCATAAACTCACCCACTATACGAAACATCCTCGCCATGTCCACTCTATCTAGGCCTCTCAATATTCGATTAGGTTTCAATTAGATTCTCCTCTCATTCTTCTAACCTCCAGCGAGTACACGCCCAGAGTCATCAAAAGCTCCTATGTTAACCCTTTCATTCCCAAGATCACTCTCATGAACCTCCTCTGGACCTGCTCCAATCCCAGCACATTCTTCTCAGATAAGAGGCCCAATATTGCTCACAATACTCCATGTACGGTCTGACCAATGCCTTATAAAACCTATGCACTAAATTCTTGCTTTTTATTCCAGTCCTCTCAAAATGAATGCGAACATTTCCTTTACAGGTGTCAGCCAGCTCCTGGTCACAGCACAAGGTGAGCGGACACATCACATCCAGATGCCAGCCTAGAACCACTGGATGGTGAGGCTCCTGGCCATATCTGGTGGGCAATGGGTCATTCACCAGCCTTACAGCCTGCCCTCTCTATTGAAGCAAACCCTCCTCCTGCTAATTTTGATATCTCCTCTGTCTCCTGTTAACCTTTGTTCAAAGTGTAAAGTAATTTTTTTCAACCAAAGTACATATATGTCACAATATACAATCCTGAGATTCATTTTCTTACAGGCATTCACAGTAAATACAAAGAAACATAGTAATAATAAATAAACAATAAATAATCACCTTTAACCCCACCCCTATCAACACTTCATTCTGTTAAAGGCCATAAGACAATAGGAGTAGAACTTAGGCTATTTGGCCCATCGAGTCTGCTCCACCATGACTGATCCTTTCTTTCCCCTCTTCAGCCCATTCCCTGGTCTTCTCCCTGTAACCTCTGATGTTGTGTCCAATCAAGAATCTATCAAGCTCTGCGTTAACTACACCCAACAACCTGCCCTCCACAGCTACATGTGGCCACAAATTCACCACCCACTGGCGAAAGAAATTTCTCCGCATCTCTGTTGTAAATGGATACCCCTCTATCCTGAGGCTGTACCCTCTTGTCCTGGACTCTCCCACCATGGGAAACATCCTTTCCACATCTACCCTGTCTAGGCCTTTCAACATTCAAAAGGTTTCAATGAGATCCTCCCTCATCCTTCTGAATTCCAGCAAGTACAGACCCAGAGCCATCAAACATTCCTCATATGATAACACTTTCATTCCCAGAATCATCCTTATGCACCTCCTCTGAACACTCTCCAATGCCAACACATTTTTTTCTGAGATGAGGAGTCCAAAACTGTTCACAATACTCAAGGTGAGGCTTCACCAGTGACTTATAAAGTTTCAGTCTCACATCCCTGCTCTTGAATTCTAAACCTCCTGAAATGAATGTTAATATGGCATTTGCCTTCCTCACCACCAACTCAACCTGCAAGTTAATCTTTAGGGTGGTCTGCCTAAGGACTCCCAAGTCCTTTTGCATCTCAGATTTTTGAATATTCTCCCTGTTTTGAAAATAGTCTGCACATTTATTTCTACTACCAAAGTGCACGACCATGCATTTTCCAACATTGTATTTCATTTGCCACTTTCTTGCTCATTTTCCTAATCTGCCCAAGTCCTTCTATACCCTACCCGTTTCCTCAACAGTACCTACCCATCCACCAATCTTCGTTATCACCTGCAAATTTCGTAACAAATCCATCTATTCCATCATCTAAATCATTCATATACAGCATAAAAAGAAGCGGTCCCAACACCGATCCCTGCAGAACACCACTTGTCACCACTGGCAGCCAAACAGAAAAGGATCCTTTTATTTCCACTTGCTGCCTCCTACCAATCAGCCAATGCTTTAACCATGTTAGTAACTTTCCTGTAATACCACAGGCTCTTAACTCAATAAGCAGCCTCATGTGTGGCACCTTGTCAAAGGCCTTCTGAAAGTCCAAATATACAACATCAACTGTGTCCTCATTATCTATCCTGCTTGTAATCTCCTCATAGAATTTCAACGGGTTCATCAGGCAAGATTTTCCCTAAAGGAAACCATGCTGACTTTGTCCTAATTTGTCCTGTGTCACCAAGTACTCCATCACCTCATCCTTAACAATTGACTCCAACATCTTACCAATCACTGAGGTCCGGCTAACTGGTCTGTAATTTCCTTTCTGCTGCCTTCCTCCTTTCTTAAAGAGTTGTGCCACTTTCACCAATTCATCTTCAACATCACCTTTGTTGAATTCAGCCTGCCTTCTCCTATCAGTCCTCTGATCCTGTCCAGCAGTCCCGTTGTGACATTCAATCTGAATCAGGTTTATTATCACTGACATATGACATGAAATGTGCAGTACAGTATAAAGACAAAAATCTACAAACTTCAAAAATAAATAAATAGTGCAAATAAAGTACAAGGTAGTGTTCATGGACCATTCAGAAATCTGATGGCAGAGGGGAAGAAGTTGTTCCTAAATGACATCAAATTATTCACAATCTCAGGTCGGACTCAGTGAATGGCACCTAACCTCAGAGAGAGACACAGTGCACAAACAGACCACTTAGCCCACCAAGTCTGTGCCAACCATCACCACCCATTTACTCCAATTCTCCCACAAGTATATCTGAAAAGCTCTGTGAGAAGGTTCTGAAGATTCAGCAAGTTATCTCCAAGATATATTGATAATTACTATCAATTGTCATTTCCGAATGTGATCAATAGGTTTCAATAGGTCCAATTTAATGTCAGAGAAATGTATACAATATACATCCTGAAATTCTTTTTCTTCGCAACCATCCACGAAAACTGAGGAGTGCCCCAAAGAATGAATGACGGTTAAACGTTAGAACCCCAAAGCCAGCCCCCCAGCTCTCCCTCCCACTCACAAGCAACAGCAAGGCAACAACCCCACCCCACCCCCAGAAAAGCATCAGTGCCCTCTACAGAGCACTCACATGTGCAGCAAAGTATCAATGAAGACACAGACTTGCAGTACCCCAAAGACTACTCGTTCACCTGGTAATTCAACATATCCCAGGTTCTCTCTCTCCCTAATAAGGGAAAAAGAGGTGTCCCCATTTCATATTCTGACATTGCTCTTTGTGGAAAGTTACTGTCTGCAGGTTGGTTGTCCCATTTCCAACATAATAATGAGTCGTGAAGCACCATGGGATTTTTTGAGATTGTTGAGAAAAACACCAAATGAACATACCAGTTTCTTTTCAGTTTTGTGACGAAGTCAATGACAAAGTAAATTGAGTACGTATATATCACCACGTGCTATCTTGAGATTCATTTTCTTGCAGGAATTTTCAGGAAAATAAAGAAACACAACAGAATTTATGAAAAACTCTCCATAAACAAAGACTGACAAACAACAGAATTTAAACATTGCACCACAGATCAAATGTGGACTCAGTGCTAGTAGGCTTGTGTGTCACACGCTATCAGGTGGTAAAGCTTTTAGCAGTTCTGCATGTCTATATATAGACATCAAAGAGATCATAGACATCATAGACATCACTGCTCAATCACATGCAGTCCATTCTCCAGAGCAGCAAATCTGATGAGGATTAGCCAATAATTCTCAAAATATCTCAAATGTGCTGTTTAATTTAGACAAACTAGAATCAGAACAGGTTTAATATCAGTGGCATGTGTCATGAAATTTGCTGTTTTACAGCAGTAATACGTAATAATTTAAAAATCTATAAATTACATTAAATATATTTTTTAAATTAAATTAAATATGTAACGCAAAAAGAGAGCAAAGAAAAGGGAAAAATTAGTGAGATAATGTACGTGGGTTCAACGTCCATTCAGAATTCTAACGGCAGAGGAAAGAAGCTGTTCCTGAAACATTGAGTGTGTGTTTTTAGGTTCCTGTACCTCCTCTGTGATGGTATCAACAAGAAGAGGGTGTGTCCCAGGCGATGGGAGTCCTTAATGATGGATGTCATCTTTTTTGAGGCATTGCCACAATTTAATTATTTTACATCACACTAAGATTCATTTGTCAATTTTTTTCATTGTTAAAAAAATTCAGATTACATACAGATGGTACACACATTATTCAAGATTTTTCTGAAAAGATAGCCACACACTATTACCAGGACAATGCCCAGTTGTAATCCAACAGCAGAAACTACCTAGGTTATGGTTCTGTCCCTTGTAATAGTAGTGAGGGCTACACAAATATTATTGGTAATTTAATATCACTTCTCAACCCACTGAAATATTGCAGGAGGTTTCACTGTTGTTAATTCTTGGGGGCTCAGTTTAATGTTCAGTTTTACTGTTCCCATAGCAGAACAGTGCTTGCTGACACAGCAGGCTACAGGAACTGAAGTGCACATCTCCCATGACCTTCCCATCCACTAATGGAGTGTAGATGTGGGAAGTCGACCTGCGGAAGTGCAGTGCCGATTATATAGCATGCAATCAGAATTTTTCCTTGCACCGAATCTAATTGAGTCAGTTGTACATGAACAAATTCTGTGCAAGGGGTTTTAAACATTAATATACTCTATGAGCTGTCTCTTCAACTGGAAGGTAAACCAAATGCATGAAGCATAGAAGTTATGCGGCATGGTGGCGTAACACTTTACAACCCAGGTTCAATTCCGGCCACTGTCCGTAAGGAGTTTGTACATCCTCTCCCATGACCAAGTGGATTTCCTCCTACGTTCCAAAGATGCAAGGGTTAGTCGGTTAACTGGTCACAAGGGGGTAACAGGGTGATGCTGGCTCATTGGGCTGGAGGGGCCTGTTACTGTGACATATCTTGATAAATAAAAAGTTGCTTTTGTCGTTCTGTTCCATTGCTCAAGATCCAAATATACAGAATTGTCTCTACTTTGCTGAATGGTTTCAGAAAGGGCTAAACTGACTCATGGGAACTGACTTAAATTTTTTTATCAATGTAATAACTGGTATAATACTGTGACACAAAATGTAAGTATATTTGAATTACAAATATCTTCCAAGCTTTAAATTGAGATTTTTTTGTGCTGTTAAAGTGCATTTGATACAATTCTGGTATAGACCAGTTAGTTACTGAAGGTATAGCAGAGCATACCTGGCTATGTACTACAAATTTCTCTTGTATAGATAATTTAAAAACCATGCATTTCCAAACATAAAACTCATACAATCAAGTTATTCTAACTTTGTATTTGGTGCAATATCTTCTCCATCTTTACTAAAGGATATCATAAGACCATAAGACCATAAGACAAAGGAGCAGAAGTAGGCCATTCAGCCCATCGAGTCTGCTCCGCCATTTTATCATGAGCTGATCCGTTTTATCCTATTTAGTCCCACTGCCCCACCTTCTCACCATAACCTTTGATGCCCTGACTACTCAGATACCTATCAATCTCTGCCTTAAATACATCCAATGACTTGGCCTCCACTGCTGCCCGTGGCAACAAATTCCATAGATTCACCACCCTCTGACTAAAAAAATTTCTTCGCATTTCTGTTCTGAAAGGGCGCCCTTCAATCCTGAAGTCATGCCCTCTCGTACTAGACTCCCCCATCATGGGAAACAACTTTGCCACATCCACTCTGTCCATGCCTTTTAACATTCGAAATGTTTCTATGAGGTCTCCCCTCATTCTTCTAAACTCCAAGGAATACAGTCCAAGAGCGGACAAACGTTCTTCATATGTTAACCCTCTCATTCCCGGAATCATTCTAGTGAATCTTCTCTGTACCCTCTCCAACGTCAGCACATCCTTTCTTAAATAAGGAGGCCAAAACTGCCCACAGTACTCCAAGTGAGGTCTTACCAGCGCCTTATAGAGCCTCAACATCACATCCCTGCTCCTATACTCTATTCCTCTAGAAATGAATGCCAACATTGCATTCGCCTTCTTCACTACTGACTCAACCTGGAGGTTAACTTTAAGGGAATCCTGTACGAGGACTCCCAAGTCCCGTTGCATCTCAGAACTTTGAATTCTTTCCCCATTTAAATAATAGTCTGCCCGTTTATTTTTTCTGCCAAAGTGCATAACCATACACTTTCCAACATTGTACTTCATTTGCCACTTCTCTGCCCATTCTTCCAATCTATCCAAGTCTCTCTGCAGACTCTCCGTTTCCTCAGCACTACCGGCCCCTCCACCTATCTTCGTATCGTCAGCAAACTTAGCCACACAGCCATCTATTCCATAATCCAAATCGTTGATGTACAATGTAAAAAGAAGCAGCCCCAACACTGATCCCTGTGGAACACCACTGGTAACCGGCAGCCAACCAGAATAGGATCCCTTTATTCCCACTCTCTGTTTCCTGCCAATCAGCCAACGCTCTATCCACGTATGTAACTTTCCCGTAATTCCATGGGCTCTTATCTTGTTAAGTAGCCTCGTGTGTGGCACATTGTCAAAGGCCTTCTGAAAATTCAAATATACAACATCCACTGCATCTCCCTTGTCTAGCCTACTGGTAATTTCCTCAAAAAATTGTAATAGGTTTGTCAGGCAGGATTTTCCTTTAAGGAATCCATGCTGAGTTCTGCCTATCTTGTCATATGCCTCCAGGTACTCTGTAACTTCATCCTTGACAATCAACTCCAACAACTTCCCAACCACCGACGTCAAGCTAACAGGTCTATAATTTCCTTTTTGCTTCCTTGCCCCCTTCTTAAATAGCGGAGTGACATTTGCAATCTTCCAGTCTTCCGGAACCATGCCAGAATCTATCGACTTTTGAAAGATCATCGCTAATGCCTCCGCAATCTCCACAGCTACTTCCTTCAGAACACGAGGGTGCATTCCATCTGGTCCGGGAGATTTATCTACCTTTAGCCTATTCAGCTTCCTGAGTACTTTCTCTGTCGTAATTGTGACTACGCACACTTCTCTTCCCTGCCACCCTTGAGTGTCCGGTATCCTGCTGTCTTCCTCAGTGAAGACTGATGCAAAATACTCGTTCAGTTCCTCTGCCATCTCCTTATCTCCCATTACAATTTCTCCAGCATCATTTTCTGTCGGTCCTATATCTACTCTCACCTGTCTTTTACTCTTTATATACTTGAAAAAGCTTTTAGTATCCTCTTTGATATTATTTGCTAGCTTCCTTTCATAGTTAATCTTTTCCCTCTTAATGACCTTCTTGGTTTCCTTTTGTAAGGTTTTAAAAACTTCCCAATCCTCTGTCTTCCCACTAATTTTTGCTTCCTTGTATGCCCTCTCCTTTGCTTTAACTTTGGCTTTGACTTCTTTTGTCAACCTCGGTTGCATCCTTTTTCCACTCAAAAATGTCTTCTTTTTTTGGAATATACCTGTCTTGCACATTCCTCATTTTTCGCATAAACTCCAGCCACTGCTGCTCTGCCGTCTTTCCCGCCAGTGTCTCTTTCCAGTCAACTTTGGCCAGTTCCTCTCTCATGCCACTGTAATTTCCTTTACTCCACTGAAACACCGACACATCAGATTTCGGCTTCTCTTTTTCTAATTTCAATTTTTCTAATTTCTAATATCAAGACACTTTTTACTGTCATTTCGACCACAACTGCTGGTACAGTACACAATAAAAAAGAGACAACATTTTTCAGGACCATGGTGCTACATGAAACAATACAAAAACTACACTAGTCTACAGACCTACCTAGGACTGCATAAAGTACACAGAACAGTGCAGGCATTACAATAAATAATAAACAAGACAATAGGCACAGCAGAGGGCAGTAGGTTGGTAGTCCGATGACTTGGGGGAAAAAACTGTTACATCAATAAACGGCTGAGTCCGGGATTCCGTCCGTTTCTGTACTCCCACTGAGTATTTTGTTGGAGTCGGATGTGGCCCAATTTAACGTCCATTGGAGAGCAGAATGGACAGGAGAGCCAGTCATCCAGGATAACGTGACGATTTGAGCATCGTTAACTGGTCAAAATTCAAACTGGCCTTCAGTTAGTGTAGTGTTCATAAAGAATGCTCTGAGGTGTGGTTGGAGAAGGCTACTTAATTCGAACTTGATCTGTGGAACCATTAGACCTAAGGCACAGGAGCAAAACTCGGCCATTGGCCCATTGAGTTTGCTCTGCCATTCCATCATGGCTGATTTAATTTCAACCCCACTTTTCTGCCTTCTCCCAATAACCTTTGATGCCGACTAATCAAAAATCTAATCACCTCCGCTTTAAATACAAGCGATTACTAAGCCTGTGCAGCTGCCTATGGCAATGAATCCTACAAATTCACCATCCTCTGGCTAAAGAAATTCCTCCTCATCTCTATTCTAAAGGGACTTCCTTGCATTCTGAGACTGTGCCCTCTCATTTTAGACACTCCCACCAATGGAAACATCCTCTCCGCGTCCATTCTATCTAGGCCTTTCAATATTCGACATGTTTTGATGAGATCACCCTCATTCTCCTAAACTCCAGGCCTGGAGCCATCAAACACTCACCTTCTAAAAGCCTAAAATCTAGGGGTTCCCAAACTGGGGTCCACGGACCCCTTACTTAATGGCATTGGTCCATGGCATAACCAGGTTGGGAAACCCTGGCCAAGATATATACAACATACACATCTGCATTCCTGCCCATCCTGGAATCACCTATACTGTCTCAGTAACATCAGTTCTTTTCTACTTTCCTTCCCAGTGATAACTGATTCCTTCACCTTGAGATACTTGATAATGTTAAAGGTGCTACAGAAATACAAATTATTGTAGAATTATTAATCTTTTAGATACCATCAAAACACTGGAAACCTACTGCATAACTGCCTCTTTCTGGGTACATAGTTGGAGGCGGCCTGGTGTTGTAGCGGTTAGCATAATGTTATTACAGCACCAGCGATCAGGGTTCAATTCCTGCTGTATAAAGAGTTTGTACTTTTCTCCCTGCGGGTAGGGAAGGTCCTTAATGAATATTCTGCTTCAGTATTCACCTTGACGAATGTGAGGTCAGCATAGAACAGGCTAAGTAAAGGCATCCGTTAGTCTTGCGAGACCATGGATCTGCACGTGGAAAGTCTTCACTCTCCAGGGCGCAGGCCTGAGCAAGGTTGTATGGAAGACCGGCAGTTGCCCATGCTGCAAGTCTCCCTTCTCCCCTCTCCACGACACCGATGTTGTCCAAGGGAAGCACATTAGGACCCATACAGCTTGGCACCAGTGTCGTCGCAGAGCACTGTGTGATTAAGTGCCTTGCTCAAGGACACAACACACTGCCTCGGCTGGGGCTCGAACTCACAACCTTCAGAGCGCTAGTCGAATGCCTTAACCACTTGGCCACATGTCCACAGAGCGGGCTAATGTGCTGAAAGATGTCGAGGTTAAGAAAGAGGATGTGCTGGAACTTGTGAAAAACATTAGAATAATTAAATCCCCAGAGCCAGATGGGATATACCCGAGATTACTCAGGGAAATGAGAGAAGAGATTGCTGCACTGCTGGTGATGACCTTTGTGTCCTCACTGGCCACAGAAAGAGTCCCAGAAGGCTGGAGGATGGCAAATCTTCTATCTTTGTTCAAGACAGGCAATAGGGATAACCCAAGGAATTATATTCATGTGAGTCTTACATGATGGGCAAACTATTGGCGAGGATTCTCAGAGACAGGACTTAAAATCATTTGGAGAAGCATAGTCTGATTAGGGATAATCAGACATTGAGAGGGGCAGGAGCAGAAACAAACCACATGTGCACCCACTACCCTTAATAAAACCATGCACATTCTTTGATTAAAGAGCATTTCTGTAAATACTGGCTTAAAACATCCCTCAGAACTTTTCAATTTGTCCACATTGATGTTAAGCTGACCAATCTGCAGATATAATTTCAGTATACCGACACAAGACATAAATGTTATGAAAATAGTTTTTTGTAGTAGCAGCCAGTGACATCTCAGTCTGACAATGAACGATTGCCATAAAACATTAGAACCTGCTAAAATGAATTCTTATTTGAGTTCTGGAACCCATTCATGAAAGAGTAATTTACACAAATCAACAGAAAAGCTTTAAATGAGAACAGATCAAAAAATTAACAATCCTACACTTTGGCATCCCCACATTTCAATTCAAAAGCAAAGGAGGAACTTTTATAAAATAAACAAACAACGAATCAGGCCCCATAAATAACCTTTTAATTTTTTTAATATTGTAAAACACAATTCAGCAACTTTGCGAAGTTCACAATGGGAGAAATAAGGCCTGGATTCTCAAAGGAACGGAAAGAAGTTACCTTACCTCTTGATGAGTTTAATTGATTTGAAAGCCTCATCCATATCCCCTGTAGTTAGATAAAAGCTGAAATTCAGCATGGCATCACGTGTTGTCTTGTCACAATCCACTAGCCCAACAAAGTCCCGCAAGGGCCGCCTCGCTACCATTCGTGGAATTGGAGAGCCGGGCGTCGATGCTGGTTCATTCTCAGTCACACCTGACTAGGATTAAACCAAAAATTTGTTAATGGGCTAATAGAGTATAATCAGGAAATATGCAACACTAAATTATATCCTGATGAAAGATCTCGGCCCGAAATGTCACCTGTTAATTCCTTTTCATAGATGCTGCATGACCTGCTAAGTTCCTCCAGCATTTTGTGTGTTACTCTGGATTTCCAGCATCTGCAAATTCCCTTGTGTTTTAAATAATATTCCTACTGGTCAAATAAGTTTACTCTGACTCTTAAATAATTCTTACTGTTTCTTTCTCAAGATCCTATGGTAACAACAGTTGTTAAAAGGCAAGCTGTATGGGTCCTAATGCCCTTCCCTTGGACAACATCGGTGGCATGGGGAGGGGAGACTTGCAGCATGGTGCTGGTCTTCCATACAACCTTGCCCAGGTCTGCGCCCTGGAGACCTTCCAAGGCGCAAATCCATGGTCTCAGGAGACTAACGGATGCCTATATCTATATATATATATATAAAAGGCAATAAGACATTTGTCATGTTCAGTGTGTTCACTGTCAGTGGACTGCTCAACAATAGCTATGTATTACAACACACACTGAGATCAGAATCAGAATCCAGTTTTACATCATTGGCAAATGGCATGAAATGCACAACGTTGTCATGAAATTTGACCCATTAATTCCAGGATCTTTCCAATATGTACAGTATCAAGTAACATATCGTTCTCAGAATTTCAGTAATTTCTATCTATCCGAAAGAGAAAATACAACAGGCAAATATGGTAATGTCACGTCTTCAGAGTCATCTCTCTTAACACTGCTCTATACCAGTGGTTCTCAACGTGGGCCGTAGCCAAGACGTTAAGCACTTTTACATTGCTGGTTGGAATAATATATACACTATAAATAAAATATCTTATTCAGTTTTGAAATGGTTTTATTTTTCATATACACATGTAGCATTAAATTTAACATAAAATATACAATAGATTTACTAATCAAGAAACAAATAGACCCAATGACTTGGCCTCCACTGTCATCTATGGTAAAGAATTCCACAGATTCACACCCTCTGGCTGAAGAAATTCCTCATCTCTGTTCTACAGTTGCAAGAAAAAGTTTGTGAACCCTTTGCAATTATCTAGTTTTTTTGCATTAATTATTTATAAAATAGGATCTGATCTTCATCTAAGTCACAATGATGGGCAAACACAATTGAGCTAAACCAGTAAAACACAAATAATTGTACTACTTCTTGTCATTACTAAGTACACCATTTAAACAATCACAGTTCTCTACAAATTGAAGGGATTCAATACTGTTGCTACTCTCCCTAGGAGAGGGTGCCTTGCAAAGATCACACCAAGAACACGACATGCAATGCTGAAGGAGGTGAAAAAGAACCCAAAGATAACAGCAAAACACCAGAAGAAATCTCTAGAACTAGCTGAAGACTATGTTTATGTGTATATTATAAGAATGGTGTTCATGGAAAGACACCACAGAAGAAACCACTGCTCTAAAAAAAAACATTGCTACACATCTCAAGTTTGCAAAAGACCACCTGGATGTTCCACAACTCTTCTCAGACAACGTTCTGTGGACCAATGAGACAAAGTTGAACTTTTTGGCTGAAATGGACATTGCTATGTTTGAAAGGAAAAGGGGAATGCACACCAACACCAAAATTTCATCCCAACTGTGAAGCATGGTGGAATGAACATCATGGAGGAAGTCATGGAGGGGTTGTCTATGGAGTCTCTGTGGGTGGAAGTTAGGAATAGGAAGGGGTCAATAACCCTGCTGGGTGTTTTTTATAGACACCAATAGTAACAGGGACATTGAGGAGCAGATAGGGAGGCAGATTCTGGAAAGGAGTAATAATAACAGGGTTGTTGTGGGGGGGATTTTAATTTCCCAAATATTGATTGGCATTCCCTAGAGTGAGGGGTTTAGATGGGGTGGAGTTTGTTAGGTGTGTTCAGGAAGGTTTCTTGACACAATATGTAGATAAGCCTACACGAGGAGAGGCTGTACTTGATCTGGTATAGGGAAATGAACCTGATTAGGTGTCAGGTCTCTCAGTGGGAGAGCATTTTATCTCTATCTCCTTTACCATAGCATTGAAGAGGGATAGGAACATAGAAGTTAGGAAAACATTTAATTGGAGTAAGGGAAATATGAGGCTGTCAGGCAGGAACTTGGAAGCATATATTGGAAACAGATGTTCTCAGGGAAACATACGGGAAAAATGTGGGAAATGTTCAGGGGATATTTGCATGGGGTTCTGCATAGGTACGTTCCAATGAGACATGGAAAGGATGGTAGGGTACAGGAACCGTGTTGTACAAAGGCTGTTGTAAATCTAGTGAAGAAGAAGAGCTTATGAAAGATTCAAAAAACTTGTTAATGATAGAGATCTAGAAGATTATAAGGTTAGCAGGAAGGAGTTTAAGAATGGAATTAGGAGAGCCAGAAGGGGCCTTGAGAAGGCCTTGGTGGACAAGATTAAGGAAAACCCCAAGGCATTCTACAAGTATGTGAAAAGCAAGAGGATAAGATGTGAGAGAGTAGGACCAATCAAGTGTGACAATGGAAAAGTGTGTATGGAACCGGAGGAAATAGTGGAGGTACTTACTGAATACTTTACTTCAGTATTCACGACGGAAAAGGATCTTGGTGATTACAGGGATGACTTGCAGTGGACTGAAAAGCTTGAGCATGTAGATATTAAGGAAGAGGATGTGCTGGAGCTTTTGGAAAGCATCAGGTTGAATAAGTCACTGGGACAGGATGGGATGTACCCCAGGCTACTGTGGGAGGCAAAGGGGAGATTGCTGAGCCTCTGGCGATGATCTTTGCATCATCAATGAGGACAGCAGAGGTTCTGGAGGATTGGAGGGTTGAGGATGTTGTTCCATTATTCAAGAAAGGGAGTAGAGATAGCCCAGGTAGTTATAGACCAGTGAATCTTACTTCAGTGGTTGGTACGTTGATGGAGAAGATCCTGAGAGACAGGGTTTATGAACATTTGGAGAGGTATAATATGATTAGGAATAGCCAGCATGGCTTTGTCAAAGGCAGGTCGTACCTAAAGAGCCTGATTGAATTTTTTGAGGATGTGACTAAACACATTGATGAAGGTAGAGCCGTAGATGTGGTGTATCTGGATAAGTGCAAGGCATTTGACAAGGCACCCTATGCAAAGCTTATTGAAAAAGTAAGGAGGCATGGGATCCAAGAGGACATTGCTTTGTGGGTCCAGAACTGGCTTGCCCACAGAAGGCAAAGAGTGGCTATAGATGGGTCATATTCTATTTTTCCAAATGGATGACATCTGTGTCAATTAATAAGGAGAGGAGGAGAAGATGGCGGCGCGACGCAGCGCGCACAGCAGCTCCAAATTGATATGGTATTTATTAAATAGGGGCCATGCACAATCCTGATTTGATGGATACAGCCGTGACAAGCACGGAGGAACATCTGGAGAAACTTCTGAAATGCCCACTTCGCTGCCGCTGCTACTGTGCGATCCAGAATCTCCGGAAGGGAAGGCCCCAAATCCTCGGCTTTGCCTACTGCCTGTTGCCGAGGATGGGGTCGAAGCGCTCGGCAGAGATGATGCTTGGTGCTCGGTGTCAGAGGGCTGGTCGGAGGCTTGAAGTTTTCGGATGGACTCAAGAGTTGGCTGTGGTCGGGTGCTTCCAGGATGCTGCATCGGCAAGTTTGCGGCGCTGGAAGCTCAATGGCAGGGAGAGTTTCTCCCTTCGACCGTCTGTGTGAGATGATGGGACTTTTGAGAGACTTTGAGACTCTCTTTTTACCGTGCCCATGGTCTGTTCTTCATCAAACTACGGTATTGCTTTGCAGTGTTGTAACTATACGTTATAATTATGTGGCTTCTGTCAGTTTTTTTAGTCTTGGTTTGTCTCGTGTTTCTGTGATATTATTCTGGAGGAACATTGTATCATTTCTTAATGCATGCATTACTAAATGACAATAAAAGAGGACTGCGTGTCCTCATAATCTAATAATCTAATCTAATATTCTGCATGGAGGCCAGTGACTAGTGGTGTGCCTCAGGGATCTGTTCTGGGACCCCTACTCTGTAATTTTTATAAATGACCTGGATGAAAAAGTGGAAGTATGAGTTAGTAAATTTGCTAATGAGACAAAGGTTGGGGGTGTTGTGGGTAGTGTGGAGGGCTGTTAGAGGTTACAGCGGGACATTGATAGGATGCAAAACTGGGTTGAGAAGTGGCAGATGGAGGTCAACCCAGATAAGTGTGAGGTGGTTCATTTTGGTAGGTCAAATATGATGGCAGAATATAGCATTAATGGCAAGACGTTGGCAGTGTGGAGGATCAGAGGGATCTTGGGTTCTGAGTCCCTAGGATACTCAAAGATACTACGCAGATTGACTCTGTGGTTAAGGCAGACAGTGCATTGGCCTTCATCAACAGTGGGACTGAGTTTAAGAGCCGAGAGGTAACGTGGCAGCTATAAAGGACCCTGGTCAGACCCCACTTGCAGTACTGTGCTCAGTTCTGGTCACCTCACTACAGGAAGTATGTGGAAACCATAGAAAGCGTTCAGAGGAGATTTACAAGGATATTGCCTGGATTGGGGAGCATGCCTTATGAGAATAGGTTGAGTGAACTCGGCCTTTTCTCCTTCGAGTGACAGAGGATGAAAGGTGACCTGATAGAGGTGTACAAGATAATGAGAGGTTCTGATCGTGTGGATAGTCAGAGGCTTTTTCCCAGGGCTGAAAGGGCTAGCGTGACGCATAGTTTTAAGTGTTGGGAAGTAGGTATAGAGGAGACGTCAGGGGTAAGTTGCGGTGAGTGTGTGGAATGGGCTGCAGGTGGCGGTGGTGGAGGCGGAAACGATAGGGTCTTTTAAGAGGCTCCTGGATGGTTACATGGAGCTTAGTAAAATAGTGGGCTATGGGTAAGCCTAGGTAATTCCAAGGTAAGGACATGTTCGGCACAGCTTTGTGGGCCGAAGGGCCTGTATTATGCCGTAGGTTTTCTATGTTTCTATAGTTTGGGGCTGCTTTGCTGTCTCAGGGACTGGACAGCCTGCAATCATTGAAGGAACAATGAATTCAAAATTGTATCAAGACATTTTACAAGAGAACGTCAGGGTAGCGGTCAGTCAGCTGAAGCTTAATAGAAATTTGATGATACAACAAGACAATGATCTGAAACACAAAAGTAAATCCACAACAGAATGGTTTAAAAAGAATAAAATTTGTGTCTTGGAATGGCCAAGTCAGACTCCTGACCTTAACCCAATTGAAATGCTGTAGCATGACCTGAAGAAAGCTGTTCATGCAAGATATCCCAGAAATATAGAGATACATTATTGACCCCAAAGGAAATTACAGTGTCACAGTAGCAGCACAGGTCCACAGATATACAAGTATTATAAGAGAAGTAAGAAAGGATAAAAAATAAGTTACCTCAAACATCTAACAGGAGGGAGTCATCACTTCCACAGCTATAGGTTGACTCATTATAGAGCCTAATGGCCGAGGGTAAGAATGCCCTCATATTGTGCTCTTTGGAGCAGTGCAGTTGTCATAGTCTATTACTGAAAGTGCTCCTCTGTTCAGCCAAGGTGGCATGCAGAGGGCGAGAAACATTGTCCAGAATTGTCAGGATTTTCCAGAGGGCCTTTGTTCTACCACAGCCTCCAGTGTGTCCCGTTTGACTCCTGTAACAGAGCCAGTCTTTCTAATCAGTTTATTGAGCCTGTTGGCATCATTCATGTTGATGCCATTGCCCCGCACACCACCACAAAGAAGATTTTACTGGCAACAACAGACTGATAGAACATGTGAAGGAGAGGACTGCATACTCCAAAGGACCTCAAGCTCCTCAGGAAGTAGAGGTGAACCAGGCCGTTTTTGCACACAGCCTCTGTGTTGGTGCTCCACTCAAGTCTGTCATCCAGGTGCACCCCCACGCACTTATAGGTCCCTACCACATCCACGTCCTCACCATCAGCAGTAACAGGGAGCAGTGCAGGCTCAATATTCCTAAAGTCATCACCATCTCCTTTGTTTTACTGATATTAAGCTGCAGATGACTCAGCTTGCAACATGTGACAAAGACCTCCACCACGGCCCTGTATTCGTCCTCCTGTCCTCCCTTTGTATACCCAACTATTGCTGTGTCATCAGAGAATTTCTGATCTAAAGTCCAAGGCATACAGGGTAAATAGGAAGGGAGCCAATACAATCCCCTTGGGGCCCCATTGCTGCTTATAGCCGTGTCTGATACACAGCTCTGAAGCCACACAAACTGTGGTTTACTAGTTAAGCAGCCCATTATCCAGGGTACAATGGAGGTGCCACACAGCTGCTCAGCACACCCCTTCAGGACCTTGAGGCTCACACTATCCAGTCCCAACGCTTTACCGTGTCTGAATTTCCCCAGAGCCCTTCTTACCTGCTCAGTGGTGAAGGTGAGTCCATGATGAAACAGTTTTGTATGGAGGAATGATCTAAAATTCCTCCTTGCCCTGGTGTAAGTCTGATCAGCAGCTACAGGAAATGTTTGGTGGAGATTATTGCTGCTAAAGGAGGTTCGACCAGTTATTAAATATCAGGGTTCACATACTTTTTCCAGCCTGGACTCTGAACGATTAAACAATGTGTTCAATAAAGACATGCAAAGTGTAGTTATTTGTGTGTTATAAGTTTAGGTAGATTGTGTTTGTCTATTTATTGTGACTTAGTTTTTTCAGTTGGAGAAAGAGAAATGAGGAGGTGAGAGTTGATATTGGACCACTGGAAAATGATGCTGGTGAGGTAGTAATGGGGAACAAAGAAATGGCAGATGAACTTAATGGGTACTTTGCATCTGTCTTCACTGTGGAAGACAATAGCAGTGTGCCAGAGGTCCGTGAGGTTAGGGAGCTGGCGTGAGTGCCATTGCTATTACAAAAGTAAAAGTGGGAGGTAAACTCAAAGGTCTTAAGATGGATAAGTCAGCTGGACTAGATGGACTACATCCCAGAGACTTGAGAGAGGCTGCTGAAGAAATAACAGTTGCATTGTTCGTGATCATTCAAAAATAACATAATACTGGCATGGTCCCGGAGAACTAGAAGCTTGCAAATGTCATTCCACTCTTTAAGAAGGGAGGAAGGCAAAAGAAAGGAAATTATAGGCCAGTTAGCCTAACCTCAGTGGTTTGGAAAGTGTTGGAGTCTATTATTAAGGAAGAAGTTTCGAGGTACTTGGAGGCGAATGATAAAATTAGTCAAACTCGGAATGGTTTCTATAAGACTATAAGACAATAAGACATAGGAGCAGAAGTAGGCCATTCGACCCATCGAGTCTGCTCCGCCATTCAATCATGGGCTAATCCAATTCTTCCAGTCATTCCCACTCCCCTGCCTTCTCCCCATACCCTTTGATGCCCTAGCTAATCAAGAACCCATCAATCTCTGCCTTAAATACACCCAATGACTTGGCCTCCACAGCCACTTGTGGCAACAAATTCCACAGATTTACCACCCTCTGACTAAAGTAATTTCTCCGCATCTCTGTTCTAAATGGACGTCCTTCAATCCTGAAGTCATACCCTCTTGTCCTAGACTCCCCTACCATGGGAAATAACTTTGCCATATCTAATCTGTTCAGGCCTTTTAGCATTCAGAATGTTTAGAAACACAGAAAACCTACAGCACAATACAGGCTCTTTGGCCCACAATGCTGTGCCGAACATGTACTTACTTTAGAGATTACCTAAAGTTACCCATAGCCCTCTATTTTTCTAAGCTCCATGTACCTATCCAGGAGTCTCTTAAAAGACCCTATCGTGCCTCCACCACCATCGCCAGCAGCCCATTCTGCACACTCATTCTATGAGATCCGCCCCCCCCACCATTCTCCTGAACTCCAGGGAATACAGCCCAAGAGCTGCCAGACGTTCCTTATACGGTAACCTCTTCAATCCTGGAATTATTCTTGTGAATCTTCTCTGAACCCTCTCCAATGCCAGCATATCCTTTCGAAAATAAGTGGCCTAAAACTGCACACAATACTCCAAGTGTGGTCTCACAAGTGCCTTATGGAGCCTCAACATCACATCCCTACTCTGTATTCTATACCTCTAAAAATGAATCCAACATTGCACTCACCTTCTTCACCACCGACTCAACCTGGAGGTTAACCTTTAGGATGTCCTGCACAAGGACTCCAAAGTCCCTTTGCATCTCTGCAATTTGAATTCTCTCCCCGCCTAAATAATAGTCTGCCCGTTTATTTCTTCCACTAAAGTGCATGATCATACTCTTTTTAACATTGTATTTCATTTGCCACTTCTTTGCCCATTCCCCTAAACTATCTAAGCCTCTCTTGCAGGCTCTGTGTTTCCTCAACACTACCCACTCCTCCACCTATCTTTGTATCATCGGCAAACTTAGCCACAAATCCATTAATACCGTAGGCCAAATCATTGACATACATCGTAAAAAGCAGTGGTCTTAACACCGACCCCTGTGGAACTCCACTGGTAACCGGCAGCCAGCCAGAATAGGATCCCTTTATTCCCATTCTCTGTTTTCTGCCGACCAGCCAATGCTCCACCCACGCTAGTAACTTCCCTGTAATTCCATGGGCTCTTATCTTGCTAAGCAGCCTCATGTGCAGCACCTTGTCAAAGGCCTTCTGAAAATCCAAAATATGCCACATCCACTGCATCTCCTTTGTTTACCCTACTTGTAATTTACTCAAAAAATTGCAGTAGGTTAGTCAGGCACGATTTTCCTTTCAGGAAACCACGCTGGCTTTGACTTATCTTTGTCAAGTGCCTCCAGGTACTCTGTAATCTCATCCCTAACTATTGATTCCAACAACTTCCCAACCACTGATGTCAGGCTAACAGGTCTATAGTTTCCTTTCTGCTGCCTCCCACCCTTCTTAAACAGCAAAGTAACATTTGCAATTTTCCCATCATCCGGTACAATGCCAGAATCTATCGATTCTTGAAAGATCATTGTTAATGCCTCCCCAATCTTTGTAGCTACTTCCTTCAGAACCTGAGGGTTCATTCCAATAGGTTCAGGAGATTTATCTACCCTCAAACCATTAAGCTTCCTGAGCACCTTCTCAGTCGTAAATTTCACTGCACAAGCTTCACTTCCCTGACACTCCTGAATGTCCGGTATACTGTCGATGTCTTCCACTGTGAAGACTGATGCAAAATACGCATTCAGTTCCCCTGCCATCTCTGCGTCTCTCATTACCATATCTCCAGCATCATTTTCTATTGGCCCTATATCTACCCTCAACTCTCTTTTACCCTTTATATACTTAAAAAAAAGCTTTTAGTATCTTCTTTGATATTAGTCACGAGCTTCCTTTATTAATTCATCTTTTCCTTCCTAATGACCTTCTTAGTTTCCTTCTGCAAGTTTTTAAAAACTTCCCAATCCTCTATCTTCCCTCTAGCTTTGGCTCCCTTGTATGCCCTCCCTTTTGTTTTTACTTTGGCTCTGACTTCACTTGTCAGCCATGGCAGTGTCCTTTTTCCATTCAAAAACTTCTTGTTTGGAATATATCTGTCTCACACTTCCCTCATTTTTCGCAGAAACTCCAGCCATTGCTGCTCTGATGTCCTTCCTGCTAGTGTCCCTTTCCAGTGAACCTTGGCCAGTTCCCCTCTCATGGCATTATAATTTCCTTTATTCCACTGAATTACTGACGCATTGGAATTTAGTTTCTCTTTTTCAAATTTCAATGTGAACTCGATCATATTGTGACCACTGTTCCCTAAGGGTTCCTTAACGTGAAGCTCTCTTATCACCTCCGGATCATTGCACAACACCCAATCCAGCACAGCTGATCCCCTCGTGGGCTCAGCAACAATTTGTTTAAAAAGCCATCCCTTAGACATTCTACAAATTCTCTCTCTTGAGGCCCAGTACTGGCCTGGTTTTCCCAATCCACTTTCATTTTAAATTCCTGAATGATTATCATGACATTGCCTTTCTGACATGCCTTTTCTACCTCCTGCTGTAATTTGTAATCCACATCCTGGCTGCTGTTTGGAGGCCTGTATACAACTGTCATTAGGGTCCTTTTACCCTTGCCATTTCTTAACTCAACCCATAGAGACTCTACACCTTCCAATCCTATGTCATCCTTTTCTAATGATTTAATATTATTTCTTTACACAAGGCCACACAACCCCCTCTGCCTACTAACCTATCTTTCTGATACACTGTATATCCTTGGACGTTCAGCTCCCAATGGCAGCCATCCTTTAGCCAAGTTTCAGAGATGGCCACAACGTCATACTTGCCAATCTGTAGCTGAGTTTCAAGATCGTCCATTTTATTTCTTCCGCTGCATGCATTCAAATATGACACTTTCAGTCCAGTGTTTGTTGCTTTCTGCTTTAACTGCACCATACCTCTATTGCCCTGTGTAAATCATCCCACTGGCTGTGATTATGCCCCATTTCCTGCCTGTCCTTTCTATCATCTCTGTTCCACGCTATATTTGATTTATTTCTGTTTTCCCCTTCCTCAGCTCTATCACTGTGGTTCCCATTCCCCTGCCAAATTAGTTTAAATCCTCCCTAACAGCTCTATTAAATCTGCCCGCTAGGATATTGGATCCCTTTGGGTTCAGGTGTAACCCGTCCTTTTTGTACAGGTTCTACCTCCCCCAGAAGAGGCCCCAGAGATCCAGGAATCTGAAGCCCTGCCCCCTACACCAGTCAATTATTAAGAATGAGGTCTCAGAGTACCTGGAGGCATATGATAAAATAGGCCACAGTTAGCATGGTTTCCTCACGGGCAAATCTTGCATGACAAATCTGACAATATGAAGATAGGTGGAGGGGCAGGTAATTTTGAGGAAGTAGAGGGGCTACAGAAGGACTTAGGCAGATCAAGAAAATGGACAAAGAAATGGCAGATGGAATACCATGTCAGGAAGTGTATGGTTATGCACCTTGGTAAAAGAAAAGAAAGGGTTGACTATTTCCTAAATGGAGAGAAAATACAAGAAAATTGAGGTGCAAAGGGACTTGATAGTCCTTGTGCGGGATTCCCTAAAGATTAATTTGCAGGTAGAGTCTGTGGTGAGGAAGGCAAATGCAATGCTAGTATTCATTTCAAAAGGACTAGAATATAAAAGCAAGGATGTAATGTTGAAACTTTATAAAGCACTGGTGAGGTCTCACTTGGAGTATTGAGAGCAGATTTGGGCCCCTCACCTGAGAAAGGACGTACTGAAACTGGAGAGAGTTCAAAGAAGATTCACAAAAATGATTCCAGGTTTGAATGGCTTGTCATATGAAGAGCGTTTGATGGGTTTGGGCCTGTATTCACTAGAATTCAGAAGGTTGAGGGGTGACCTCATTGAAACCTATCGAATGGTGAAAAGCCTTGACAGAGTGGATGTGGAGAGGATGTTTCCTATGGTGGGAGAGTCTAAGACCAGAATCAGAATCAGCTTTATTATCACCGGCATGTGTCGTGAAATTTGTTAACTTAGCAACAGCAGCAGTTTCCATGCAAAACATAATATAGAAGAAAAAATAATAAAATAGTAAGAAATAAATATATAAATCAACTACAGTATACATATAGTGAATAGATTAAAAATCATGCAAAAAACAGAAATAATATATATTTAAAAAGTGAGGTAGTGTTCATGAATTCAATGTCCACTTAGGAATCGGATGGCAGAGGGGAAGAAGCTGTTCCTGAATCACTGAGTGTGTGCCTTCAGGCTCCTGTACCCCCTACCTGATGGTAACAGTGAGAAAAGGGCATGCCCTGGGTGCTGGAGGTCCTTAATAATGGATGCTGCCTTTCTGAGACACCGCTCCCTGAATATGTCCTGGGTACTTTGTAGGCTAGTACCAAGATGGAGCTGACAAAATTTACAACCCTCTGCAGCTTCTTTCGGTCCTGTGCAGTAGCCCCTCCATAGCAGACAGTAATCCGGCCTGTCAGGATGCTCTCCACTGTACATCTAAAGAAGATTTTGAGTGTATTTGTTGACATACCAAATCTCTTCAAACTCCTAATGAAGTATAGTCGCTGTCTTGCCTTCTTTATAACTGCATCAATATGCTGGGACCAGGTTAGATCCTCAGAGATCTTGACACTCAGGAACTTGAAGCTGCTCACTCTCTCCACTTCCGATCCCACCATGAGGATTGGTATGTGTTCCTTCGTCTTACCCTTCCTGAAGTCCACAATCAGCTCTTCCGTCTTACTGACGTTGAGTGCCAGGTTGTTGCTGCAACACCATTCCACTAGTTGGTATATCATAAGACCATAAGATATAGGAGCAGAAGTAGGCCATTCGGCCCATCGAGTCTACTCTCCCATTCAATCATGGGCTGATCCAATTCTTCCAGTCATCCCCGCTCCCCTGCCTTCACCCCATACCCTTTGATGCCCTGACTAATCAAGAACCTATCTACCTCTGCCTTAAATACACCCAATGACTTGGCCTCCACAGCTGCTCGTGGCAACAAACTCCACAGATTCATCACCCTCTGACTAAAGCAATTTCTCCACATATCTTGCTCCTATACGCTTTCTCGGCCAACAATGGTTGTATCATCAGTGAATTTACAGATGGTATTTGAGCTACGCCTAACCACACAGTCATAGGTATAAAGAGTAGAGCAGTGGGCTAAGCACACACCCAAGGTGCACCAGTGTAGATTGTCAGTGAGGAGGAGATGTTATTAGCAATCTGCACAGATTGTGGTCTTCCGGTTAGGAGGTCGAGGATCCAATTGCAGAGGGAGGTACAGAGGCCCAGGTTCTGTAACTTCTCAATCAGAATTGTGGGAATGATGGTATTAAATGCTGAGCTATAGTCGATGAACAGCATCCTGACATAGGTGCTTGTGTTGTCCAGGTGGTCTAAGGCCGTGTGAAGAGCCATTGAGATTGCATCTGCCATTGACCTATTGTGATGATAGGCAAATTGCAGTGGTTCAGGTCTTTGCTGAGGCAGGAGTTCAGTCTAGTCATGACCAACCTCTCAAAGCATTTCATCACTGTAGATGTGAGTGCTACTGGGCAATAGTCGTTAAGACAGCTCACATTATTCTTCTTAGGCACTGGTATAATTGTTGCGTTTTTGAAGCAAGTGGGAACTTTCGTCCATAGCAGTGAGAGGTTGAAAGTATCCTTGAATACTCTCGCCAGCTGGTTGGCACAGGCTGCCAGAGGACACAACCTCAGGATAGAGGGGCGTTCTTTTAGAACAGAGATGAAGAGGAATTTCTTTAGCCAGAGAGTGTTAATTTCTTTTCCGGAGACAGCTGTGGAGGCCAAGCCTTTATGTATCTTTAAGGCAGAAGTTGATAGATATTTGATTGGTCAAGGCCTGAAAGGAATTGAGGAGAAGGCAGAAGATTGGGGCTGAGAGGAAAATTGGATCAACCACAATGAAATGGTGGAGCAGACACAATGGGCGAAATGGCCTCATTCTGCTCTTATACCTCATGGTCTTATGGTCTATGGTCTTAGCCAAAGGATGGTGAATCTGTGGGATTCAATGCTACATATGGCTGTGGAGGCAAAATCACTGGGTATACTTAAAGTGGAAGTTGATAGATTTTTGATTGGTCAAGGTGTCAAATGTTACAGAGAGAATACAGACATGATCGAATGGTGGAGCAGATTCAATGGGCCGAATGGCCTTTTTCTGCTCATATGTCTTATGACCAAGAGTTTACAGTTTCCATATTTGCCTCACTTGAACCTCCAAAATCTAGGGTTGAAGTAAGTCAATCCTGATCCTGTGGGATTTCCTACATAGGAGCCATTTGAAACATCTGAATATTTTTGTGACGGTGAAGTTGCGTATAAATTATTAGGTGGACTTTGTTAAAAGTTGCCCTTCTTACCTTTTTGGAGAAATAATAATAAGGGACCTCCAGGCCCAGCAAGGCCTCATGGGATTCCATCTTGGGAAAAATGTCCTGCAGCAGGAGGCCATGCTCCTGTGTGCTGAAGAATGATATCACCATGACATCCACCTGTTGGAATTGTGCGTGCAACAGGAAACAAGTTAAAGCAGCACAACATGAAGGTTCGGTTTGTTGTAAACTGAGAGTGGGTCATCCACATACAAAGGTGTAGTATCATAAGGAGTGCCACTACACAGAGCAATCATTGCTATCACAACAGAATCTTCCTGCATTAAAAACATTAATAAGATTGAAAAAGTACAGAGAAAATTTACGAGGATGTTGCTGGGGTTTGAGGATCTGAGTTATAGCGAAATGCTGAATAGGTTCAGACTTTATTCCCTGGACCATAGGAGAATGAGAGGAGATCTAATAGATGTATACAAAATTACGAGGGCATAGAAAGGGTAAATGCAAGTAGATTTTTTCCACTGAGGTTTGATGAAAGTAGAACCAGAGGTCATGGGTTAAGGGCAAAAGGTGAAATATTTAAGGGGGACCTGAGGGGAAACTATTTCTCTCAGAGGGTGGTGCAACTTTGAAACGAGCTGCCTGCGCAAAATGTGAATGGGTGTTTGATTTCAACATTTAAGAGACCTATGGATACGTACATGGATGGGAGGGGTATGGAGGGGTATGGAGGGCTATGGTCCAGAGTCAGGTCAATTGGACCAGCAGAATATCACTTTAGCACAGACTAGATGGGCCAAATGGTCTATTTCTGTGTGGTAGTGCTCTGTGACTCTACCTTTCAAACCACCCAAATACACTACCAAAGGTTCTGACGTAAAACTTCAAAATTGAAGTTTGTCTCCAAATATCCAGCTTAATTGATTTACCATGTGGATGCTAACCATGTTTCACATCAGAACCTTCAGCAATCTTCATGGAATTTAACCTTGTGATTACTATTCATGGAGCTTTATGTTAGAAAGAGGAAGTCATTGTAACTATTTCACGATGCTGCAGTCAGGTACCTACCGTGCACTCTGTGGAACTGGTCTCCATGCTGGCAGTAACATTTGACTGCCTTGTTGCTGAAGCAGCCAAAGATGCCTCACACACAAACAGTTTGGGTTCATTCTGGTCCCAGAAGTGACTGGTTGGATAGCGACCCATCAGCTTGTGCATCTCAGAAAGTCCTCTGCAGAGTTAATCACATGTTCCACACATGACTGAAGTGCTTTTGGCTGTGTTCGATCAGTTAACGAGTTCTTAGTTGCTGCAATATTACACATAGATGGTCAGATGGAAACTAGCCCTATTGAATACAGAACAGTATCGACAATTCAAATCCTTTGGCTCAAGATATTGTGCTGACCTGTATAACCTAACTCCATGATCAATACAACCTTTCCAACCTACCCAGCACATACCCCTCCATTTGTTTTTCACTCATGTGCCCATCTCGGAGACTCTTAAATCGCCCTTTTACATTAGCCACTACCACCACCTCAGGCAACACATTCCAGCTACTTATCACTCTCTGTAAAAAACCTACCTCTGACCTCTCTCCTAAACTTTCCTCCATTCACCTTAAAAGGACGTCCTCTGGTATTCCTCATTGCCGCTCTGGAAAAAAGGTGCTAGATGTTCACTCTATCTGTGCCTTTCATAACCTTATACATCTCTATCAAGTCACCTCTCATCCTCCTTTACTAAAAATAGAAAAGCTCTAGCTCATTAAACCTTTCTGCATCAGACACTAATTCAGTCAGCATCCCATTAAATCTGCTCTGCACTCTCTCTAAAGCTTCCACGTCCTTCCTAAAATGAGGTGACCTGAAAGAACACAATATTCCAAGTGTGGTCTCACCAGAGCTTTATAGAGCTGCAACATTACCTTGTAGCTCTTCAACTCAATCCCCCAACTAACGAAGGCTAATGCACCATACAGCTACTTAGCCACTCTATCCACTTGTGTGGCAACTTTGAGGGATCTATGAACTAGTATCTCAGATCCCCCCGTTCCTCCACACTGCTAAGAATGCTGGCATTAACCTTGTACTCCACCTTCAAGTCTGACCTTCCAAAATGCATCAATTCACACATTTCTGGATTGAACTCCGTCTGCCATTTCTCTGACCAGCTCCGCACCCCATCTAGAGCAATACACACAAAATGCTGGACAAATTCAGCAAATTAAAGCAGCGTCTATGGAGGGGAGTAAAGAATTAATGTTTCAGGCTGAGAGCCTTCATCTCTTGTGTTTCTGTATCCTGGCTATATCGTTTTGTAATCCATGACATACTATCCACAAGACCACCAATCTCAGTGCCATCTACCAAGTTACTAACCCAGATGAAACTTTGTCTCATCTGTAAACTTTTAACATTTCACCTGCAAATTTGCTGGGGTCACCTATTGTGTCCAGTGCTCCCAATGAGGTCACTTCTACATTGGCGAGAACCGTTGTAAATTGGGGGACTGTTTTGTTGAGCATCCCAGCTCCATCTGCCAAAAGCAGAACTTCCCAGTGGCCAAACATTTTAATTCTGATTCCTATTCCCATTCCAAAATGTTGGTCCATGGCCTCCTCTTGTGCCAAGATGAGGCCACCCTCAGGGAGGAGGAGCAACACCTTACATCTCTTATATCTTACATCCATCGCCACCAACCTCTTAGTTCCCACACCCCACATTTCTACCTCCTACCCAAGATCCACAAACCCGCTTGTCCAAGTAGATCCATTGTTTCAGCTTGTTCCTGCCCCTGCCCACTGAATTCATATAACTCTGTCTTATTCCCACCACCCTCCCACCAGTTCAGTCCCTTCCTACCTATGTCCTTTACACTTCACACCCTCTGGATCTTTTCAATGATTTCAAGTCCTTGGCCCAATCATTTTTTTTTCCACTATGGATGTCCAGTCCCAATACACCTCAATCCCCTACCAGGAAGGCCTCAAAGCTCTCTGTTTCTTTCTATACACCAGACTCAATCAGTTCCCCTCCATCACCACCCACCTCCATCTAGCAGAACTTGTCCTCATCCTTAATAATTTCTCCTTTGGCTCTTCCCACTTCCTTCAAACAAAAGGTGGAGCCATGGGCACTCGTATGGGTTCCAGCTGTGCCTGCCTGTATGTCGGCTACATGGAACAGTCCATGTTCCAAGCCTATAATTGTACCACTCCCCAACTTTTCTTACGCTACATCGATGACTTCATTGGTGCTGCTTCCTGCACCCGTGCCAAGCTCATCAACTTTGCCTCCAACTCCTACCCTGCCCTCGAATTTACCTGGTCTATTTCCAACATCTCCCTCCCCTTTCTTGATCTCTCTGTCTCTATCTCTGGAGACAGCTTATCTACTGATGTCTATTATAAACCCATGGACTCTCACAGCTACCTGGGCTACAACTGTTCCCACCCTGTTACTTGTAAAAATGCCATCCTCTTCTCTTAATTCTTTCAAAGAGGCTTCTCTTCCTCCACCATCAAGGCTGCCCTCAACCACATCTCTTCCATTTCATGCACATCTGCTCTCACTCCATCCTCCCACTACCCTACCAGGGATAGGTTGCCTCTTGTCCTCACCTACCACCCCACCAGCCTCTGCATCTAGCACATAATTCTCTGAAGCTTCTGCCATCTCCAACGGGATCCCACCACCAAGCACATCTTCTCTTCCCCCCAGCTTCCTGCTTTCTGCAGGGATCACACCCTATGCGACTCCTTTGTCCAGTCATCCCTCCCCATTGATCCCCTCCTGGCAAGCGGAACAAGTGCTGCACCTGCCCCTACACCTCCTCCCTCAGCACATTCAGGGCCCCAAACAGTCCTTTCAGCTGAGGCGACACTTCACCTGTGAGTCTGTTCGGGTCATATACCGTGTTCGGTGCTCCCGGTGGGGCCTCCTGTACATCGGTGAGACCGCTTTGCCAAGCACCCATGCTCAGTCTGCCAGAAGAATTGGGATCTCCGGATGGTCACCCATTTTATTTCCACTTCCCATTCCCATTCCAATATGTCAATCCATGGCCTCCTCTACTATCGTGATGAAGCCACACTCAGGTTGGAGGAACAACACCTTATATTCCATCTGGGTAGCCTCCAACCTGATGGCATGAACATCAATTTCTTGAACTTCTGGTTATGCACCTCCCCCCCCCTTCACTATTCCCCATCCCTTTTTCCCTCTCTCACCTTATCTCCTTGCCTGCCCGTCACCTCCCTCTGGTGCTCTTCTCCCCTTTCCTTTCTTCCATGGCCTCCTGTTCCCTCCTATCAGATTCCCCCTTATCCAGTCCTGTGTCTCTTTCACCAATCAACTTCCCAGCTCTTTACTTCATTCCTCCCCCTCCTGGTTTCACCTATCATCTTGAGTTTCTCCCCTCCTCCTCCTTTTAAATCCACTCTTCTTTCTTGCTCCAGTCCTGCCGAAGGGTCTTGACCTTAAATGTCGACTGTCCTCTTTTCCATAGATGCTGCCTGGCCTGTTGAGTTCCTCCATCATTTTGTGTGTGTCACCCTATATTCCAGCTGGCCTGATGGCATGAATATCAGTTTTTCCTTCTGGTCAAAAAATTGTTCCCTCCCTCTCCCCTCTTCTTCTATTCCCTACTCAGACCTTTTACCTCCTCTCACCTACCTATCACTTCCTTCCCCTCCCTCCTATTGTCCACTCTCCTTTCCCATCAGATTCTTTCTTCTCCAGCCCTTTACCTTTCCCACACTCCTGGCTTCACCTATCACCTTCTAGCTAGCCTCCTTCCCTAATTTTCCAAGCTGCCTGACTTGCTGAGTTCCTCCAGCATTTTCTGTGTGTTCAACACACACACACACATACACACACACACACACAGACTCACACGATTCTGCATCTGCAGATGCTGGAAATCCAGAGGAACACACATAAAATGCTTGAGGAATTGAGTAGGTCAGGCAGCATCTATGGAGAGGACTAAAGAGCAAATGTTTTGGACTGAAACCTTTCATCGGGACCCTTTCATTTTCTCTTCATTGCTCTCCAGAGACACTACCTGACCTGCGACCTGCTGAGTTCCTCCAGCACTGTGTGTGTGTGACCTTCTCATCCAAGTGATTTATAAAACTCACAGACCTGACCTACCTAGTTGTGACTCTAGTCTCATATTTAGAAGTCACCTGTGGTATAAAACAAACTCTACTTCACTGCACAAGTAAACCACCTCCTTCCACTCCAATACGTCACTCACAGTAATCTTCCAACTCATCACTTCCTTCAGACCTCAAAAAGGTGGCATCTATCATTAAGCCCCCATCACCCAGGACACACCCTCATCTCATTACTACTGTTAAGGAACAGGTACAGGAGCCTGAGACACACACCCAATGTTTCAGGAATAGCTTCTCCCTCTCCGCCATTAGATTTCTGAACAGACAATGAACCCATGAACACTACCTCACATTTTTTTTGCCTTCCTTACTTAATTATTTATATATACAGTGGCATGCAAAAGTTCGGGCAACCCTGGTCAAAATTTCTGTTACTGTGAATAGCTAAGTGAATAAAAGATTAACTGATTTCCAAAAAGCATAAAGTTAAAGATGACTCATTTCTTTAATATTTTAAGAAAACTTCTTTATTTCCATCTTTTACAGTTTCAAAATAACAAAAAAGGAAAAGGGCCCGAAACAAAAGTTTGGGCACCCTGCATGGCAGTACTTAGTAATACCCCCTTTGGCAAGTATCACAGCTTGTAAACGCTTTTTACAGCCAGCTAAGAGTCTTTCAATTCTTGTTTGGGGCATTTTCGCCCATTCAGCCTTGCAAAAGGCTTCTAGTTCTGTGAGATTCTTGGGCCATCTTGCATGCACTGCTCTTTTGAGGTCTATCCACAGATTCTCGATGATGTTTAGGTCGGGAGACTGTGACGGCCATGGCAAAACCTTCAGCTTGCACCTCTTGAGGTAGTCCATTGTGGATTTTGAAGTGTGTTTAGGTTCATTATCCTGTTGGAGAAGCCATCCTCTTTTCATCTTCGGTATTTTTACAGACGGTGTGATGTTTGCTTCCAGGATTTGCTGGTATTTAATTGAATTCATTCTTCCCTCTACCGGTAAATGTTCCCCGTGCCACTGGCTGCAACACAAGCCCAAAGCATGATCAATCCACCCCCATGCTTAACAGTTGGAGAGGGGTTCTTTTCATGAAATTCTGCACCCTTTTTTCTCCAAACATACCTTTGCTCTTGCGGCCAAAAAGTTCTATTCAAAAGGTTCAAAGGAACGTCTAAACAAGACTGATGCATTTTGGAAACAAGTCTTGTGGGCTGATGAAGTTAAAATAGAACTTTTTGGCCACAATGAGCAAAGGTATGTTTGGAGAAAAAAGGGTGCAGAATTTCATGAAAAGAACACCTCTCCAATTGTTAAGTACGGGGGGTGGATCGATCATGCTTTGGGCTTGTGTTGCAGCCAGTGGCACGGGGAATATTTACTGGTAGAGGGAAGAATGAATTCAATTAAATACCAGAAAATTCTGGAAGCAAACATCACACCGTCTGTAAAAAGGCCTAAGATGAAAAGAAGATGGCTTCTACAACAGGATAATGAACCTAAACACACTTCAAAATCCACAATGGACTACCTCAAGAGGCACAAGCTGAAGGTTTTGCCATGGCCCTCACAGTCCCCCGACCTAAACATCATCGAGAATCTGTGGATAGACCTCAAAAGAGCAGTGCATGCAAGACGGCCCAAGAATCTCACAGAACTAGAAGCCTTTTGCAAGGAAGAATGGGCGAAAATGCCCCAAACAAGAATTGAAAGACTCTTAGCTGACTGCAAAAAGCATTTACAAGCTGTGATACTTGCCAAAGGGGGTGTTACTAAGTACTGCCATGCAGGGTGCCCAAACTTTTGCTTCGGGCCCTTTTCCTTTTTTGTTATTTTCAAACTGTAAAAGATGGAAATAAAGAAGTTTTCTTGCTTAAAATATTAAAGAAATGTGTCATCTTTAACTTTATGCCTTTTGGAAATCAGTTCATCTTTTACTCATTTAGCTATTCACAGTAACAGAAATTTTGATCAGGGGTGCCCAAATTTTTGCATGCCACTATATAATTAAATGGATTTATTTATTATTGCAATTTTTAGTTTTTAAATTATGTATTGCAATGCACTGCTGCCACCAAACAACAAATTTCACGACATATGCCAGTGATATTATACCTGATTCTGCTTCTGTGCAAGAAATACCACTAATAAATAATCTGTGTGTAGTTTTAAGCTTCCAATGTCTGGCAGAATTGATTTCCCTCTCAGGCAGCAACAACTTCAAACATACTTACGTTTCTATATCACCCTCTTCCAAACGAGGCATGGAACAGTTTTCATTGCTTGACTTGCCAGTTTCAAAGTCAAAGAAGTTTACTGTATCAGTCTCCACGTCATAAAAAAAGACCCTGGAACTTGGGCAGCCGTTTGCCTATGGGGAACATCAGCAAAACTTATTGATATTTCAGAAGGGCAGATTCCGGCAAAAGGTCCAAGAAAAACATCAGCAAAGCTGAACCTACACAATCCAACTTCCAACTGACAAATCAATGGAAGAATCACAAGTCAGTTGCTCACTGATGTTCATCAGGTGCCCTGGAATGGAGCTAACTGTGACAAGATTACTCTGATTGTGATATCAAAATAAACCCTATTTCAAAATTAGCTTTATTTTCACACGTACATCAAAACAGAGTGAAACGCGTTGTTTGAATCAAATCAAGTCAACCAGGATTGTGCTGGGCAGCCCGCAAGTGACGCCACACTTCCAGTGCTAACACGGTATGCCCACGACCCACTGACCCTAACCCTAACCCACATGTCCTTGTAATGTGGGAGGAAACCAGAGCACCCGTAGGAAACCCATGTGGTCATGGGAGAACATACAAACTCCTTACAGACAGCAGCAGGAATTGAACCTCAGAATCTTCCACAGATTGGGCAGGATATGTGGATAGGATGGGGAGGTGGACGATTTGAGGGGGTGCATTCCATTCACTGTTTAAGTTGGGCTTATAATTGCATCCAATGTGTGGACTACAGGTTCCCAAAGCCATCTATAATGTCCCTTCCCCACTTTGAGAGGAACCAAGGAATTGCAGGAATCAGTGGGAATTTTGCACTTTTTCCAAAAAGGCTCTGAGGATCATTTGCTGTCTGCTGATAAAATTTCTCATGAGATAAGTTGAAATACACACTCTATTTCAGGAATCTGGTTCAATGCATGTGAACTGTGTCATCTACCCCACAGAACCGTGTGATTAAGCTCAATGCTCATGAAGTTTTCTTATTCCTTGAATGTGAAGGATTTTGCAGAGACAGCATAGGTGGTCAATAGTAAAATAGCCAGCATAATCAAAGATCTCACTCACCCCAAACTTGCTTGTCAGTTTAATTCTCCATAGCATTCCTATTCTCACCTCTCTGTCTTTAACCTGCCTGTGGCAACAAAGCCCAAAGCAAGCCTGAGGAACAGTACATGAACTTCTGTCTTGGCATAATGCAATCTTTGAGACTTTGGGACATCCCCACCACCACCGGTGGTACGTACAGAGTCATAGTCATATTTTATTGATCCCAGGGGAAATTGGTTTTTGTTACAGTTGCACCATAAATAATTAAATAGTAATAAAACCATAAATAGTTAAATAATAATATGTAAATTATGCCAGGAAATAAGCCCAGGACCAGCCTATTGGCTCGGGGTGTCTGACCCTCCAAGGGAGGAGTTGTAAAGTTTGATGGCCACAGGCAGGAATGACTTCCTATGACGCTCTGTGCTGCATCTCGGTGGAATGAGTCTCTGGCTGAATGTACTCCTGTGCCCAACCAGTACATTATGTAGTGGATGGGAGACATTATCCAAGATGGCATGCAACTTGGACAGCATCCTCTTTTCAGACACCATCAGAGAGTCCAGTTCCATCCCCACAACATCACTGGCCTTACAAATGAGTTTGTTGATTCTGTTGGTGTCTGCCACCCTCAGCCTGCTGCCCCAGCACACAACAGCAAACATGATGGCACTGGCCACCACAGACTCGTAGAACATCCTCAGCATCGTCTGGCAGATGGTAAAGGACCTCAGTCTCCTCAGGAAATAGAGGCAGCTCTGACCCTTCTTGTAGACAGCCTCAGTGTTCTTTGACCAGTCCAGTTTATTGTCAATTCGTATCCCCAGGTATCTGTAATCCTCCACCATGTCCACACTGACTCCCTGGATGGAAACAGGGGTCACCGGTGCCTTAGCTCTCCTCAGGTCTACCACCAGCTCCTTAGTCTTTTTCACATTACGCTGCAGATAATTCTGCTCACACCATGTGACAAAGTTTCCTACCGTAGCCCTGTACTCAGTCTCATCTCCCTTGCTGATGCATCCAACTATGGCAGAGTCATCAGAAAACTTCTGAAGATGACAAGACTCTGTGCAGTAGTTGAAGTCCGAGGTGTAAATGGTGAAGAGAAAGGGAGACAAGACAGTCCCCTGTGGAGCACACAGTGTTGCAAGCACACGTACTGTGGTCTGCCAGTCAGGTAGTCAAGAGTCCATGACACCAGGAAAGCATCCACCTGCATCGCTGTCAGCTTCTCCCCCAGTGCCTGAAGAAGGCAACCATCAAAGACCTCCACTATTCATGCCATGCCATCGGGCAGGAGGTACAGAAGCCTGAAGCCCCACACACCAGGTCCCAGAAAGGCAACTTCCCTTCAACCATTTGGTTCTTAAACCAATCAGAAAACCCCTAATCTCTACATTTTAACAAAACAATGACCACATTTATCACTTTGTATTAAAATGGCCTTTTTTTGTTCTAATGTTGTTTTCTTTTAAAAATGGTGTATAATTCATGCTTAATTGATGCTTTCTGTGTGAATGGTGTCTGCGCCTGTGATGCTAATGTTAATTTTTTCCAGTGCACCTGTGAACATGCACTTGGGCATCCGACAATAAATTCCACCCTGACTCAACAACTTAAGATGACTTGCCTTTCTTGTTTGTATCACAACTACAACATTCCCTCTGCTTTACCTCTCATTGTAATGCTAACTCAGTGTTTTTAGTATGTTTTTTATTTCATTCTTCCATGTGAATCTCACAGTTACAGAATCAGAGTCAGGTTTATTATCATCAGCATGTGACATGAAATTTGTTAACTTAGCAGCAGCAGTTCAATGCAATATATAATCTAGCAGAGAGACAAAAATTAATAATAATAAAATAAAACAATAAATAAACAAGTAAATCAATTACATGTATTGAATAGATTTTTTTAAATGTGCAAAAAAACAGAAATACTGTATATTAAAAAGGTAGCTCGTGTCCAAAGCTTCAATGTCCATTTAGGAATCAGATGGCAGAGGGGAAGAAACTGTTCCTGAATTGCTGAGTGTGGGCCTTCAGGCTTCTGTATCTCCTACCTGATTACAGCACATTTTTTAAACACAAGAGATTCTGCAGATGCTGGAAATCCAGATTCACACACACACAAAGTACTGGAGGAACTCAGCAGGTCAGGCAGCATCAATGGAGAGGAATAAACAGTCAACGATTTAGGCTGTGATCCTTCATCAGGTCTGGAGAGGAGGCGGGAAGAAGGCAGAACAAGAAGATGGGGGAGGGAAAAGAGGGCAATACAGAAGCTGATAGGGTAAAGCCAGGTGGGTGGGTGAGAGAGGGTGATGCAGTAAGAAGCTGGGAGGTGATAGGTGGAAAACATAAAGGGATGGGAAAAGATAAATCTGATAGGAGAGGAGAGTGGACCATGGGAGAAAGTAAGGAGGCAGTGTTCGTGGGGCAGGGGGGGGAGGTGCTAGGAAGGTGAAGAGGTAAGGGGGGCCAGATTGGGGAATTGAAGAAGAGGGAAGGGGGAAAGGGGAAAAATTACCATAAGTTGGAGAAATCAATATTCATGCCATCAGGTTGGAAGTTACCCAGATGGAATATGAGGTGTTGCTTCACCAACCTGAGAGTGGCATCATTGTGGCAGTAGAGGTGGCCATGGATTGACATGACAGAATGGGAATGGGGATTGGAATTAGAATGGTTGGGCACAGGGAAATTCCACTTTTTGTGGTTGGAGCCAAGGTACTTGACAAAGCAGTCCCTCAATCTACATCAGGTCTCACCAATGTAGAGAAGGCCACATCTGGAACATCGGATACAGTAGATGACACAGCAGATTTGCAGGGGAAGTGTTGCCTCTCCTGGGAGGACTATTTGGGGCCCTGAATGAAAGTAGCCTCCAACATGATGGCATGCCCATTACATTCTCCAATTTCTGGTAAGTGTTCCCTCTTCTTCATTTCCCCACTCTGGTCTCTCTTACTTCTTCTCTTTTCCTCACCTGCCAGTCACCTTGCCCCAGGACCTCTCCAGCTTCCTTTTTTGCCATAATCCTCTCTCCTCACAACATTTGTGTAATGGCTTCCTCACTTTAAAGTTACATCACACTTGCAATATCTCTCTTCATGGCCACCTTTATTGCTATGAAAGAAAGCATACTTTCCAATACATCACAGAGCAATGCAGCACGGATGCAGACCCTTCAGTCCAATAAATCCATGCTGACTATGGTGTCCGACCAGCTAGTCCCAACTTCCTGTGTTCGGCCCATATCACTCTAAGCCCCGCTCCACCATGCATCTGTCCAAGTGCTTCTTAAATGATACTATTGTCCCCATCTCAACCACTTATTGACAGCTTATTCCATATACTCTTCACCCTGTGTGCTAAACCTGTCTCTTGGATACCTTTTAAATATTTCCCCTTTCACCTTAAATCTATGCGCCCTGGTTTTAAGACCATAAGACATAGGAGCAGAATTAGGCCATTCAGCCTATCAAGTCAGCTCCGTCATTCCATCATGGCTGATCTCGGATCCCACTCAACTCCATCACCTGCCTTCTTGCTACATTGTTTGATGTCCTGATCAATCAGGAAATGATCAACTTCCACCTTAAATATACGCATGGACTTGGCCTCCACCACAGTCTGTGGGACATATTTACCCTGCGCCTTGTGAAGTATTCCCAGAAACCTCAGCCATCTCTGCTCTGCTGTCATCCACGGCAGTATCCTCCTCCAATCCACCTGGGCAAGTTCCTCTCTCATACCTCTGTAATTCCCTTTATCAATTGCAATACTAATACATGTGAGTTATGCATCTTCCTCTCAAACTGCAGTACAAATTCAATCATATTATGATTACTGCTTCCTAAGGGTTCCTTTACATTAAACTGCCTAATAGGATCAGGGTTGTTACACAACACCCAATCTAAAATAGCCTTTGCCCGAGTAGGCTCAAACACAAGCTGTTCTAAAAGCCATCTCGTAGGCATTCAACTAATTCCCTCTGTTGCGATCTGACACCAACCTGATTTTCCCAATCCCCTTGCATATTGAAGTTCCCTATTACAAATGTGACGTTACCCTTATTACATGCCTTTTCCAGCTTCCTTTGCACCTCAACCCCACATCTTGGCTATTATTTGGAGGCCCATATATGATTCTCATAATGGTTTTTCAAATCTTGCAATTTCTGAACTCCACCCACAAAGGTTCAACATTCTCTGACCCTATGTCACCTGTTTCTAAAGATGTAATTCCATCTCTTATCAACAGAACCACACCACCACCTATGCCTTTCGATACAAACTATATCCTTTAATCTTAAGCTCCCAACTATGGCCTTCTTTCAGCCACGACTGAGTAATGCCCACAATGTCATACCCACCAATCTCTAATTGCCCCACGAGTTCATCCACCTTATTCCAAATGCTGCACGCATTTAAATACAGCACGTTCAGTCCTGCATTCTTTGCCCTTTTGAATTTTGCCTCTGTGGTACAATTTAATTCTTTGCTCTGTCTGCATTTGTACCTAATCAATGGCTTTTGTACCCAATCAATGGCTTGTCCTTCCTCACATTCATGTTAGACCCATCATCAACTTGTAAACCTCCTGGCCCATCCTCAGCTGTATCATCCTGGTTCCCATCCCCCTACCATATTAGTTTAAACCACTCCCAACAGCTCCAGCAAACCTGCTCGCTAAGACGAGGAACTCTGCAGATGCTGGAATTTCAAGCAACACACATCAAAGTTGCTGGTGAACGCAGCAGGCCAGGCAGCATCTCTAGGAAGAGGTACAGTCAACGTTTCAGGCCGAGACCCTTCGTCAGGACTAACTGAAAGAAGAGCTAGTAAGAGATTTGAAAGTGGGAGGGGGAGGGGGAGATCTGAAATGATAGGAGAAGACAGGAGGGGGAGAGATGGAGCCAAGTGCTGGACAGTTGATTGGCAAAAGGGATATGAGAGGATCATGGGACAGGAGGCCCCCTCCCCCTCCCACTTTCAAATCTCTTACTAGCTCTTCTTTCAGTTAGTCCTGATGAAGGGTCTTGGCCCGAAACGTCGACTGTACCTCTTCCTAGAGATGCTGCCTGGCCTGCTGCATTCACCAGCAACTTTTATGTGTGCTGCTCACTAAGATATTGGTCCCCCTTGGATTCAAGTGCAACCCGTCCCTTTTGTACAGGTCCCACCTGCCCCAAAAGAGGACCTAATTATCCAGAAATCTGAATCCCTGCCCCCTGCTCCAATCCTTCTGCCATGCATTTATCTGTCACCTCATTCCATTCCTATCCTCACTGTTGTGGGGCACAGGCAGTAATCCCAAGATTACTACCCTTGATATCCTCCTCAACTTCCTTGCGAACACCCTGTAATTTTTTTTAGGACTTCCTCCCTTTTTTTTTCCTATGTCGTTGATACTAATATGTACCACAACTTCTGGCTGCTCACCCTCCCTTTTCAGAATATTGTAGACGTGTTCAGAAACATCTCGGATCCTGTTACCTGGGAGACAAACTACCATCAGTGTTTCCTTTTTCGCATCCACAGAATTGCCTATCTGTTCCCGATTATAGAGAATCACCTATCTGTTTCTCTTCAGTTCCCTACCCTTCTGAGCCACAGGGCCAGACTCAGTGTCAGGGGCAAGCCCAAAGTTGCTTCCCTCAGGTAGGTTCCCCCACCCCACCAATAGCACTCGAAATGCAGTACAGTCAGCCCTCTTTATCCACGAGGGATTGGTTCCGGGACCCCTCGTGGATACCAAAAAACGCGGATGCTCAAGTCTCTGATTCAACCTGTCTCAATGTGGTGGACCTCAGGACCCAGCGGAATCGGACCTTATTTAACCTGTCTCAGTGCAGTGGGCATTAGGACCCGGCAGTGGAGTTCTGAATCCGCAGTGTTTCTGTTCACGAAAATAATCACGATCGCGATTTAAAATAAAGTGGAAATAATAAAGTGATCAGAAAGCGGCGAAACGTCATCGGTCATTGGAAAAGCATTAGGCTACGGTCGGTCAACGATCGGAACAATTTTAAAGGATAAAATGAAAAAGGCCCTGCCCAATTAAAGCTACTATTATTACTAAGCAACGCAGTGGTTTAATTATTGGCTTTTGGGGTTTTGGGGTTTTTGATCCTACACATCAACCCGGCAGGGATGGACAGCGTGCTCGGGTGCAATCTGTCACTGGATCAAACTCGGGAACTTCTGTTCCCGAGCCCGGCGCTGAAACATACGTTTCTTAAGTATTTTACATGCATAGAAAGGTAATATATATACTATATACTAAGACAAACGTTTGACTAACTGATGCCAAATAATACCAGATGTACCTGTACCGACTTACTTAAAAAGAGAACTTCCAGTTTTTTTTCGATCCTGATCCATGATAACCTACGCACATCCTCCCGTATACTTTAAATCATCTCTAGATTACCTATAATACCTAATATAATGTAAATGCCATGTAAAATAGTTGTTATACTTCATTGTTTAGGGAATAATGACAAGAAAAAAAAGTCTGTACATGCTCAAACAGCAAGTGCTGGAAGAGCACTTCCGGGTTTTCTCGATTCGCGGTTGGTTGAATTCGCGCATGCGGAACACGCTGATAAGGAGGGCCGACTGTAATTGTTGAGGGGCACAGCCACAGGGGTGTTCACTACTATCTGATATTCCCCCTTCCCTCTCCTGACAGTCACCCATTTATCTGTCTCCTGTAGCCTTGGGATGATTACCTCCCTGTAGCTCCTGTCTATCACTGCTTCCCTTTCCCTAACAAGCCGAAGGTCATCCAGCTGAGGCTCCAATTCCCTAACACGGTCTCTAAAGAGCTGCATCCCTCAACACACCTGGTGCAGATGTGGCCATCGGGGAGGCTGGGAGTCTCCTGGAAATCCCACATCTGACCCCCAGAACAGAACACTGGGTCTGTAGACATGCCCCCTGTTCTCTCCAGCGTTAAATAAGAACTATGGAATAAACTTACCTAGAGTCCGCCAGTTCTTGCCAAAGCCCTGTTTATATCACTGTCTGGTATGGGGGGGCTACTGCACAGCACCGAAAGAAGCTGCAGAATGTTGTAAATCTCGTCAGCGCTATCTTGGGCACGAGCCTACAAAGTACCCAGGACATCTTTAGGGAGCGGTGTCTCAGAAAGGCAGCGTCCATTATAGGACCTCCAGCACCCAGGGCATGCCCTTTTCTCACTGTTACCATCAGGTAGGAGGTACAGAAGCCTGAAGGCACACACTCAACGATTCAAGAACAGCTTCTTCCCCTCTACCATCCAATTCCTAAATGGACATTGAAGCTTTGGACACTATCTCACTTTTTTTTTTAAAAATACTGTATACAACATTTCTGTTTTTTGCACATTTTAAAAAATCTATTCAATACATGTAATTGATTTACTTGTTTATTTATTATTATGTTTTATTTTATTTATTATTACATTTCCTCTCTCTTCTATATTATGTGTTGCATTGAACTGCTGCTGCTAAGTTAACAAATTTCACATCACATACCGGTGATAATAAACCTGATTCTGATTCCTACTTTGCCTCAGATGATTCCAGCGACAACCACTCTCACGATGGCCACTCTGCTAGGCAGTACATCTCTTTTATAGAGACTGGGTATCCTGTCGAAAATCTTTGTTGGATCTGCGTGGGAATGCTCCTATTACATCTGCGCAGTACTCCAATCAACAACTCCTGGTGAAAAAGCTTGCTGCTTTTTCAAGCTGTTTGTTGGATTTGCGCAGGAATACTCATGTTGCGTCTGGGCAGTACTCCAATCAACAAGTTCCCTACACTGAGGAAATCATTAGTACTGTCCATCTTCTATACCTTTCATAATTTTAAATATTTCGATGAGGTCACCACTCATTGTCCTGCATTACAAGCAACAAAGACACAGCCTTGCCAACTGCTCCCTATAACACAGGCCCTCTGGTCCTGGCAACCTCCTCAAAAATCTTTTCTGCACTCTTTCCACTTTAACTACATACTTCCTGTTACACAGTACTCCAAGTGCGGCCTCACAAACGACTTATACAACTGGAATATATTGTCCCAAGTCCAATACTCAATGCCATCTGGAAGAAAGTACAGGAGTCTCAAGACTCACACCACCAGATTCAGGAACAGTTATTATACCTGAATCATCAGGAATCATCAGGCTCTTGACCAGAGGTTATAACCTCACTCACCCCATCACTGAACTTTTCCCACAACCTGCAGACTCATTTTCAAGGACTCTTCATCTCATGTTTTCAAATCAAATCAAATTCAAATTATTCAACTGTATATACAGCTAAATGAAATAGTGTTTCTCTGGGGCCAAGGTGAAAATGTACACACCACATTCAAATAGCGAGCAAAAAAACATAGTCACACATTTTTTAAAATATACAGCAAACCAATGGTGTAGTTCCCACAGTGTGCAGACGCATGAAATCCAGCCTGTCATTCTGCTGATCAAACACTGGAGGGCAGCACCAATGGGAGAGGCTAGGCCCTAACCCAGCACACAAGTCACGCTACAGCCTCTCCTCGCCTGGACTGCAGCAGCAGGCAAGCACGCGGCTTGAGGTCCTGTCCTTGCTGCAACTGAGGCCGCACAGCTCGCCTGCTGTCTGGTGTGCCACCAAACAAGGGAAAGAGGCCTGCGGGATCTTACATTATCAATGTCCAACATGGTCTTGCGATCACAAGAGAAACGTCCAAGACAGTCACCCACAGTTACACTGAACACCACCTTCGCGCACCAAATCTGATGCCGTCCTATAGCAGGCAGCCAACACAGTCTGCACCCAGTCCAGCACCTGCGCCAATGAGCAGCTCACTGTTGGGGCAGACCTGCACCAACCCAGGTTCTTGGAGTCCATTACTGTCTTGCTATCGTAAAAAAGATATTTAACTAAACTCCTTTGGTTGGCCCCCAAGAGGTCACTAGAACACATCGCCATCTTATGGAAATCTCGATATTTGCTTATTTATTTATTAGGTTTTTTTGTATTTGCATATTTTGTTGTCTTTTGCACATTGGTTGTTTGTCCATCCTGTTTGGTGCAGACTTTCATCGATTCTACTGTGTATCTTGGGCTTACTGTGTACGTCCACTAGAAAATGAATCTCAGGGAATGTATGTGGTGACATAGGTGTACTTTCAACTTTGAGTAAAGCAGCAGGAAGCACAGCACAAAAGAGAGAAGACTTGCATTTATATAAAACCTCATCTCTCAGAAATCCAAAGGATTTGAGATATGTTTAGCAACACTTTGATCATTTTATACCAGGGGTCCCCAACCTTTTCTGCACTGTGGACCGATTTAATATTGACAATATTCTTGTGGACCGGCCAACCCGGGGTGGGGGGTAGGGTTGCCAATGAACAAGAGTAGCAGTCAAATGCGTTGTTTACCCAGAAGACTACAATGACCATGAAGCCTTGCGCGGGCACCAATACGCATGTGCGTCGTGACCTGCCGATTCCACCCCCCTGCCCCCGCCAAGCAAATCCTTTTTGGCGATTCTGTTCGTGGGGGTGGGTGTTAATCACTACCGAAATATAGGTGATAAGTTGGTAATACACTCAATTTTGTTTCTAAAAGGGGTTATCTAACGAATTTAATATTAAACATACAGCGCATATTTTCCTCGCATGGATATAATGATAAGTCAATTATCAGGGGAGCTTGAAGTGTTTAACGAACTTCCAGTAGAAGTGGCAGAAGCAGGTTCGATATGATCATTTAAAGAAAAATTGGATAGGTATATGGACAGGAAAGGAACGGGGGGTTATGGGGTGAGTGCAGGTCGGCGGGACTAGGTGAGAGTAGCATTCAGCACGGACTAGAAGGGCCGAGATGGCCTGTTTCCGTGCTGTAATTGTTATATGGTTATATAGGTCACTTATAAGTCAATAGCATCATAACATTTTAAGTAATATTTGGATATTAAATGCACAGCGCATATTTTCCCCGTATGAACATATAAAATCATTGCAACACACCAATATCGCTGAATCAGTGGGAGCCCTGGGCTTGTTTCCCTGCAACAACACCGCCCTGTCGAGGGGCGATGGGAGACAGTGATACTCGAACGGGGTTCCTTGTATCCAGACTATTCCGCAGTTTAGTTTTCGTTGCATTCATCGCAGAAAACTCCGCTTCGCAGAAAAATGTTGGAAATGAAAGCAACGTTTTCAATGCTTTTGTGGCTATCTCAGGATATTTAGCCTTGACTCTGATCCAAAATGCCGACAGAGATGTTATGTCAAACATACTTTTCAGCCCGTCGTCATTTGCAAGCTCGAGGAGTTGATCGCCTTCCCGCTTTGACACGGATGACGCGCGGGTCATGACTTCGCATGCGTAATGGCTGATCAGTGGCCGTGACAGGGAATGAGGAAAGGTGCAGCTGACCAAATCATATCGCTTCCTCGCGGCCCAGTAGCGCATACTCTGCGGCCCGGTACTGGTCCGTGGCCCGGTGGTTGGGGACCTCTGTTTTATACTAACCAGACTCCATTTTTTTCTGTTCTAATTGTTTTTTTCCCTCTTGTAAAAGCGGTGTAATTTGTGTTTTTCTTGTCAATGCTGCTTATCTGATGCCATGTGTCTATGATGCTGTTGCAAGTAAGCTTTTCATTGCACCTCTGCATATATGGACATTTTTATGACATTAAACTCAACTTTGATATTGAGAAAATTTCTGAAGCATGTGGGACATTAGCAAATACAGCAAGCACTCTGCACCTCAGTGACTCAGTAATCTATTAATAAAAGGAAGAAATTCAAATTCTTCTTAACAGCCCACTGCAACTCCTTAGCAGATGATGATAGCCCATCCAATGTACAGCTCTTATGTAAGAGTGTTTGTTAGACTATGGGATGGATTTGCTGGCTGCTGCAAGATTACAGGCATCGTCTGCCGTGGAGAAGCTCGGTTCATGGCTATATCTGAATGGTGGAATTAAATGTGCTGGTATACTACATGTTGCCCGTGTTTTTATTTAAATGTATTGCTGGATAGCCTCATGTTGATGAGCACTTTGAGCGTTCTGACATGGAGGAGCTTGGTTCTTGGCAATATCTGCACAGTGGAATTGAATGTATTGGTGTAACTACATATTGCCCCTGGTAGGCCTGTGTTTTTATTTATATATATCATTGGATATCCCCATTTTCTGACGTGCAAAGTTTTAACTTACAAACAACTTTCAGCAAAGGAAACCCTGTTGTCATCTCAGCATCAGATTTATTATCACTGACATACTGTATGCCGTGAAGTTTGTTGTTTTGCAGCAGCAGTGCAGTGCAATACATAAAATACGGGTGCCATGGTCATGTAGCAATCAGCACAACACTATTACAACTCGGGGCATCAGAGTTCAAATCCAATGTCATCTGTAAGATGTTTGTACATCCCCCCTGTGGAAACTATGGTTTTCTCTGGGTGCTCATGTTTCCTCCCATAGTTCAAAGACAATTCAATTGGTAGGTTAATCGGTAATTGCAAATTGTCTCAGGATTAGGCTAGGGTTAAATCCGGGGTTGCAGGGTGGCACGGCTCGATAAATAAATAAACGTAATTTACAATTACAATAAATAAATAGTGTAAAAGATGAACAGCAAGGTAGTTTTCATGGGTTCATGGACCATTCAGAGAGCTCACTGTGGAGGGGAAGAAGTTGTTCCTAAACCCTGGGGAGGATCTGCATACAGCCAGGACAAACTGCAGTAGAAATTTCACATTTATTATGTACTCTGACCCCCCCCCCCCCACTTCTTAACTTTAGCAAAACAGTGGAGTTTGACTGGTTTTATTTAGGCGTGTTGTTGTTGCAGAATAATTTGGTTAACTTGTACTCCCAGGGAGAGTTTGTGAAGGGTAGGTTTACACTCCTACAGACAGATCCATTACCTCCTCGCCGGTAAACAAGATTCCTGGCAAAGAGTGCACGATTGTGGAATCACTCCTTATATTAAATAAATTGTGAAAATAATCCCCTGCACTTCAAAAATGTAGCAGTTAGCAAATCTCTTTATAGTGCTAGCGATTGGGGTTCAATTCCTGCCACTGTTTGCAAGGAGTTTGTATGTTCTCCCCATGACTGTGTGGGATTTCTCCAGCTGCTCCGCTCTCCGTCAACATTTCAAAGACGTACAGGTTAGTGGTAGGGGATTGTGGGCATGCTATACTGGCACTGGAATGTGTGTTGACAACTGTGAGTTGCTCCCAGCACATCATCATTTTGTGTTGGTCATTGATGCACATGATGCAGTTCACCATGTGTTTCAATATACAGTATATGTGATGTGTAAATCTTATCAAAATGGTAATCTTTATGTCACAGTACCACCGTGTTATGATTCAACTACATCGGCAGGTGCATTTGCAGTCAGCACTTACCTTTGTGAAGAGAATGCTGATATTATTCCCATTGGAACTGCACTGCACCGATGTGATGCTCCCCAGATTAGGGATGTGCTCAGCCAGGTTCTTAGTGTTGCTGTGAGGCTTTGCTTCCCTGTAGAAGAGAGGGATTTTCAGTTCAGGGAATCCTCGAGCCAGAACAAATGAAGAGCAGAAGCTCCTTTGAGGTCTACAGACACCAGCACAGAGCATCATTAAGCCCAAGAAGGAAACTTCACTTACCCCAATACTGAACTGTTCCGACAACCTGTGCATTCTTTTCATTCACCCCGTCACTGAATTGTTCTCACAACCTGTGAACACATTTCAATCACCCCAACACTGAACTGTTCCCACACCTATGGTCTCTTTTTGAACGAACTCTTCATTGCATGTTTGCAATATTTGTTGCTTATTTATTTATTATTATTATTTTGGGTTTTTTTGTTTCTTTGTATATACTGTCAATGCCCACAAGAAAATGAATCTCAGGGTTGTACATGGTGACATACATGTAACTTTGATAATAAATTTTACTTTGAACCTTGAAGTAGCACAGAGAGAAGTTAGGAAAGTTGGATCAGCCCAATCTTAATTGAATGGTACAGTAGGCTCCTTGGGCCAAATCATCCACTCCTTGCTGTTTCATTTTTAAATCTTTTTTATTAATTATTATTGAAGAGCAACAAAAAAAACACATTAAAGTAATCAAGTCAACATGACAATATGTACAATGAGGAATTAAATTACCAAATAACTGATTAACAAAGCTAAACAATATATCAATAATAATATGAAAAAATAAAGTGTTAAGAATATTTTTTGGGGAAAAAAAGAAAGGAAAAAAAGAACCCCCTGCTAACTAAAACAAAAAAAAACTCGCTCACAAAAAAAACCCCATCGGGAGCACAACCCCGGAGCCATACGCCATACAAGCTTCCATAAAAGAAAAACATCAATCTGCCAACCAAATCCATTTAAACAAGAATCAGAAGGAAACCATCTTAATTAACTCAAATCAGATGTTAGTAGCGGGCAAAAGAACCCCACCTTTTCTCAAAGTCAAATCGAGGATCAAAAGTTCAACTTCTGATTTTTTCCAAACTGAGACATAGCATCACCTGAGAGAACCCTTGTATCAAAGTGGGAGCAGAAGCATCTTTCCATTTTAATAAAATAGCCCTTCTGGCCAATAATGTAACAAATGCAATTACATGTTGGTTTGATATAGAAATACCATGAATATACTGAGGAATTATACCAAACAAAACTGTCTATTTATTAGGTTGTAATTAATTTTGGAGGTCTTGCTCTGCCTAATTTAAGAATGTACTATTGGGCTGTTAATATACGTTATATGTGTTCCTGGTTATATTGGGCTAATAAAACTGAATGACCACCTTGGGCTGATTTGTAATTGAAAGCTGTGAAACAGTTTTACTTAACCTCGTTATTAGGAGCCTCTTCACCTGTACAACTGGCCAAAATTTCTAAACTAAATTTATATCCTATGACTAAGCTGTCATTACAAATTTGGTACCAGTTTCGTAATTTTTTTAATCTTAGTTTACAGGTGTCCCCCACTTTTCAAACGTTCGCTTTATGAAACCTCACTGTTACGAAAGACCTACATTAGCACCGTTTTTGCTTTCAGAAGATGTTTTCACTGTTACAAAAAAAATCAGCGCGCGATAAAAAATCAGCACCCTCGGATTCGGAACGGCATTGCTTTAACACGTGCCTGTGAGCAGCCGTTTGCAAGATGAGTTCTGAGGTATTGGAAAAGCCTGAAAGAGCTCATAAGGGTGTTACACTTAGCGTAAAACTAGACATAATTAAGCGTTTCGATTGTGGTGAACGAAGTAAGGACAAACACGAGGAATTCTGCAGATGCTGGAAATTCAAGCAACACACATCAAAGTTGCTGCCTGGCCTGCTGCGTTCACCAGCAACTTTGATGTGTGTTGCTTGAAGTAAAGACAAAGTGAGTTTGGCTTGTGGAAGCTGACGAAGATGATGTTGAAGAGGTTTTGGCATCCCATGACCAAGAACTGATAGATGAAGAGCTGATGCAATTGGAAGAGGAAAGGATAACAATTGAAACCGAATGAGTAATAATAAAGTACGACTTTAATTTTGAAAGGGTACGTCGATTTAGGGCATATTTGCAAGATGGTTTGAGTCCTTACAAAGAACTGTATGATCTAAAAATGCGCAAGGCTCAGCAGTCAAGCAAGCCTTCCACATTAGCCACATTAGACGACGAACCTCGACCTTCGACATCGAGGCGGGCAGAGATAGAAGAAGATGAGCCGCCTGCTCTAATGGAAACAGACGACGAGATGCCACCCCCGTGTCCCACCACCCCGCGATTCGCAGAGAATGCAGCGGTAGCCGGGAGGCACACAGCACATCTTTAAGAAAAGAGCCGAAATAAACATGCTAATTAATTAGGTGCCGCCCCACACATAAATGTCGGCCCAGATCGGCAATGATCTGGGGCGACAATTACGTGTCAGGCGGCACCTAATTAATTAGCATGTTTATTTCGGCTTTTTTCTTAAAGATGTGCTATGTGCCTCCCAGCTACCGCTGCATGCCTCGCGGCAATGTATTGGTCGGCGGCCTGGAGGGTGGGGGCCACTGCACTACCCAAACTCCGACAAGTCTAACACACCATCACCAGTGTGCTCCGTGCTTTCCCAATTCTGGTAAGTGATACTACACTGTACATACATTATTTCTACTTTATATCGGCTGCGTATTTTTACGTGTTATTTGGTATGATTTGGCAGCTTCATAGCTTAAAGGTTACTGGAGAGCGCTTGCACCGTGTTTTTGCCGAGAGCGCTTGCGTGAGATTTTCGCTTCGGCGAACAGTGCCGGCATGATTGTGGAAAAGTATTTCTACTTTATATAGGCTGTGTATTCATCATATCACTCCTGCTTTTACTATATGTTACTGTTATTTTAGGTTTTATGTGTTATTTGGCATGATTTGGTAGGTTATTTTTGGGTCTGCGAACGCTCACAAAATTTTCCCATATAAATAAATGGTAATTACTTCTTCGCTTTACATTTCGGCTTACGAACCGTTTCATAGGAACGTTCTACCTTCGGATGGCGGGGGAAACCTGTAATTTATTGGAATTATTTATTTAAACCTTCATTAAGTGATCCTACCTTTTTTCTTTGGAGGAATAAAGGAGTCTATTCTTTCATGGACCTGTTCCAAGAAGGCCGATTGCTGTCTTTTGAGAAATTAGTAACTAAATACTTTCTCTCATACTCACATTTCTTGCAATATCTTCAGGTCAGACATTTCTTACAAGAATATTTAAGTAATTTTCCATATATACAGGATTCTGACCTGTTAGACACTATTTTAAAAATGAACCCTTTAGTGGAAGGTTTTATTGGGAAAATTTATATTTTATTGTTACAACAGTACAAGTACCCTTCACTTAAGATTAAACAAGATTGGGAAAGAGAGCTTAACATGACCTTGAAAACAGAGGATAGGTTGCGAATTTTGAAGTTGGTTAATTCTTCTTCGATTTGTGCTAGTCACTCTTTAATTCCATTTAAAATTGTACATCGTACTATTTGACAAAGGAGAGACTGTCTCAAATATTTCCTAATGTTGATAGTCAGTGTGATAGATGTATAACTGAGACAGCTACATTGACACATACGTTTTGGTCGTGTTCTGTATTGAAACAGTTTTGGAAATTTATTTTCTCTACAATTTCTAAAGCTTTAAAAATTAATTTACAACCTCCTTTCTTTTTATAGTTTAATTACAGGTCTCCACTTACCAAATAGGTTTACTACACCACATATTACGAGATGTAGCAGACAAATCAAAAGTTAAAGAGTTTAAGGAATGTCTGCTTCTTTAAAATGTTTTCAGCCTTCCCCAGCTTTAGGAGCTGTCCAAATCAGACTGCTTGAATCCTACATCCAAAACTTGTAGTAATTTGGGTTTAAAGTGACAATAGAAATATTGAGCCAATGATCAGTATTCAAACATTGGAAGAAGCTCTCTGTACTAAACCCACTTTATCTACTTCTCTTATCTTATACACCTCTACCTCAGCGGCTTGATCAAGGCATAACTGCGCAAGCGCATGGACGTCAGCGAGTTTGACCAACAGGAAGGATTTAAAAGACAGCTTTATAGAGCAGGCGCTAGAGGAGTGGGCGTAGGAGTAGAGGGGGACAGAATAGGAGGGCTTTGGTTCATCGGGGCTTCGGCAATAACAGTTCGCAGCAATTTGTGAGGAGTAGGAAGTATATATCTGTGAGGCCGGTGTTCTGTACTGGGTGTCAGATGTGGGATGTCCAGGAGACTCCCAGCCTCCCAGATGGCCACATCTGTGCCAGGTCTGTTGAACTGGCCCTCCTTAGGGACCGGATTAGTAATCTAAAGATGCAGCTCGATGACCTTCATCTGGTCAGGGAGGGTAAGGAGGTGATAGAGAGGAGCTATAGGCAGGTAGTCACACCAGGGCCTGGGGAGACAGCTAAGTGGGTAACAGTCAGGAGAGGGAAGGCCAAGAGTCAGACACGAGAGAGTACCCCTGAAGCTGTCCCCCTGAACAATAAGTACTCCTGTTTGAGTACTATTGGGGGGACGACCTACCTGGGGGAAACAACACTGGTACAGAGTCTGGCCCTGTGGCTCAGAAGGATAGGGAAAGGAAGAGGATGGCAGCAGTGATAGGGAACCCTATAGTTTGGGGGTCAAACAGGCAATTCTGTGGATGTAGGAAAGAAACACGTATGGTAGTTTACCTCCAAGGTGCCAGGGTCTGGGATGTTTCTGATCACGTCCACAATATTCTGAAGTGGGAAGGTGAACAGCCAGAGATCGTGGTACATATTGGTACCAACAATTTAGGTAGGAAAAGGGAGCAGGTCCTGAAAACAGACTACAGGGAGCTAGGAAGGAAGTTGAGAAGCAAGACCTCAAAGGTGGTAATCTCGGGATTGCTACCTATGAACATAGAACATAACATAGAATAGTACAGGCCCTTCGGCCCACAATGTTATGCTGACCCTTAAACCCTGCCTCCCATATAACCCTCCACCTTAAATTCCTCCATATACCTGTCTAGTAGTCTCTTAAATTTCACTAGTGTATCTGCCCCCACCACTGACTCAGGCAGTGCATTCCACGCACCAACCACTCTCTGAGTAAAAAATCTTCCTCTAATATCCCCCTTGAACTTCCCACCCCTTCCCTTAAAGCCATGTCCTCTTGTATTGAGCAGTAGTGCCCTAGATTATCCACTCTATCTATTCCCCTTAATATCTTGCATACCTCTTATCATGTCTCCTCTCATCCTCCTTCTCTCCAAAGAGCAAAGCCCTAGCTCCCTTACTCCCCGATCATAATGCATACTCTCTAAACCAGGCAGCATCCTGGTAAATCTCCTCTGTACCCTTTCCAATGCTTCCACGTCCTTCCTATAGTGAGGCGACCAGAACTGGTCACAGTACTACAAGTGTGGCCTAACCAGAGTTTTATAGAACTGCATCATTACTGCACGACGCTTAAACTCTATCCCACGACTTATGAAAGCTAACACCCCATAAGCTTTCTTAACTACCCTATCTACCTGTCAGGCAACTTTCAGGGATCTGTGGACATGTACACCCAGATCCCTCTGCTCCTCTACACTATCAAGTATCCTGTCATTTACCTGCCTTGGAGTTTGCCCTTCCAAAGTGTACCACCTCACACTTCTCCGGGTTGAACTCCATCTGCCACTTCTCAGCCCACTTCTGCATCCTATCAATGTCTCTCTGCAATCTTTGACAATCCTCTACACTATCCACAACACCACCAACCTTTGTAACGTCTGCAAACTTGCCAACCCACCCTTCTACCCCAACATCCAGGTAGTTAATAAAAATCACGAAAAGTAGAGGTCCTAGAACAGATCCTTGTGGGACACCACTAGTCACAATCCTCCAATCCGAATGTACTCCCTCCACCACGACCCTCTGCCTTCTGCAGGCAAGCAATTCTGAATCCACCTGGCCAAACTTCCCTGGACCCCATGCCTTCTTCCTTCGCATCATGGAGCTGCCTGGGTAATATTCCATCAGGCCCCGGGGACTTATCTGTCCTAATGTATTTTAACAACTCCAACACCTCCTCTCCCTTAACATCAACATGCTCCAGAACATCATCTCACTCACATTGTCCTCACCATCGTCAAGTTCCCTCTCATTGGTGAATACCGAAGAGAAGTATTCATTGAGGACCTCGCTCACTTCCACAGCCTCCAGGCACATCTTCCCACCTTTATCTCTAATCGGTCCTACCTTCACTCCTGTCCTCTTTCTGTTCTGCACATAATTGAAGAATGCCTTGGGGTTTTCCTTTACCCTACTCGCCAAGGCCTTCTCATGCCCCCTTCTTGCTCTTCTCAGCCCTTTCTTAAGTTCCTTTCTTGCTATCCTATATTCCTCAATAGACCCAACTGATCCTTGCTTCCTAAACCTCATGTATGCTGCTTTCTTCCACCTGACTAGATTTTCCACCTCACTTGTCACCCATGGTTCCTTCACCCTGCCATTCTTTATCTTCCTCACTGGGACAAATTTATCCCTAACATCCTGCAAGAGATCCCTAAACATCGACCACATGTCCATAGTACATTTCCCTGCAAAAACATCATCCCAATTCACACCCGCAAGTTCTATGCCACACAACAGTGAGTATAGGAATAGAGTGAGGTGGAGGATAAATGTGTGGCTGAGGGATTGGAGCAGGGGGCAGAGATTCAGATTTCTGAATCATTGAGACCTTTTTAGGGGCAGGTGTGACCTGTACAAAAAGGACGAGTTGCACTTGAATCCCGGGGGACCAATATCCTGGCAGGGCGGTTTGCTAAGGCTATTGTGGAGAGTTTAAACTAGAATTGCTGGGGGTGGGAACCGAACTGAAGAGATGCAGGAAGGGGCGGTTGGCTCACAAATAGAGAAAGCTTGGAGACAGTGTGAGAGGGAGGATAGGCAGATGATAGAGAAGGGATGTGCTCAGGCTGATGATCTGAGATGTGTCTCTATTTTAATGCAAAAAGCATCATGAACAAGGCGGATGAGCTTAGAGAGTGGATCAGTACTTGGAGCTATGATGTTGTGGCCATTACAGAGACTTGGATGGCTCAGGGGCAGGAATGGTTACTTAGAGTGCCAGTCTTCAGATGTTTCAGAAAGGACAGGGAGAAGGCAAAAGAGGTGGGGGCGTGGCACTGTTGATTAGAGATAGCATCATGGCTGCAGAAAAGGAGGAAGTCATGGAGGGATTGTCTATGGAGTCTCTGCTAACTTCCACCCACAATAGGAAGGGGTCAATAACTCTACCGGGTGTTTTTTTATAGATCACCCGATAGAAACAGGGACATCGAGGAGCAGATAGGGAGACAGATTTTGGAAAGGTGTAATAATAACAGGGAAGTCGTGGTGGGAGATTTTAATTTCCCAAATACTGATCGGCATCTTCCTCGAACAAGGGGTTCAGATGGGGTGGAGTTTGTTACGCATGTTCAGGAAGGTTTCTTGACACAGTATGTAGATAAACCTACAACAGGAAAGGCTGTACTTGATCTGGTATTGGGAAATGAACCTGGTCAGGTGTCAGGTCTCTCAGCGGGAAAGCACTTTGGAGATAGTGATCATAATTCTATCTCCTTTACCACTGCATTGGAGAGGGATAGTAACAGACAAGTTAGGAAAGCGTTTAATTGGAGTAAAGGGAAATATGAAGCTATCAGGCAGGAACTTGGAAATATAAATTGGAAACAGATGTTCTCAGGGAAATGTATGGCAGAAATATGGCAAATGTTCAGGGGATAGTTGTGTGACGTTCTGCATAGGTACACTCCAATGAGACAGGAAAAGGATGGTAGGATACAGGAACTGTGGTGTAGAAAGGCTGTTGAAAATCTAGTCAAGAAGAAAAGCTTACGAAAGGTTCAAAAAAAAAAGGTAATGATAGAGATCTAGAAAATGATAAGGTTAGCAGGAAGGAGCTTAAGCATGCAATTAGGAGAGCAAGAAGGGGCCATGAGAAGGCATTGGCGAGCAGGATTAAGGAAAACCCCAAGGCATTCTACAAGTTTGTGAAGAGCAAGAGGATAAGACGTGAGAGACTAGGACCAATCAAGTGTGACAGTGGAAAAGTGTGTACGGAACCAGAAGAGATAGCAAAGGTATTTAATGAATATTTTGCTTCAGTATTCACTACGGAAAAGGATCTTGGCGATTGTAGGGATGAATTACAGTGGATTGAAAAGCTTGAGCATGTAGATATTAAGGAAGAGGATGCGCTGGAGCTTTTGGAAAGCATCAAGTTGGATAAGTCTTCAGGACTGGATGAGATGTACACCAGGCTACTGTGGGAGGCGAGGGAGGAGATTGCTGATCTAGCAATGATCTTTGCATCATCAACGGGGACGGGAGAGGTTCCGGAGGATTGGAAGGTTGCGGATGTTGTTCCCTTATTCAAGAAAGGGAGTAGAGATAGCCCAGGATATCATAGACCAGTGAGTCTTACTTCAGTGATTGGTAAATTGATGGAGAAGATCCTGAGAGGCAGGATTTATGAACATTTGGAGAGGTATAATATGATTAGGAATAGTCAGCGTGGCTTTGTCAAGGGCAGGTTGTGCCTTACAAGCCTGATTGAATTTTTTGAGGATGTTACTAAACACATTGATAAAGGTAGAGCAGTAGATGTAGTGTATATGGATTTCGGCAAGGCATTTGATAAGGTATCCCATGCAAGGCTTATTGAGAAAATGAGGAGGCATGGGATCCAAGGGGACCTTGCCTTGTGGATCCAGAATTGGCTTGTCCACAGAAGGCAAAGACTGGTTGTAGATGGGTCATATTCTGCATGGAGGTCAGTGACCAGTGGTGTGCCTCAGGGATCTGTTCTGGGACCTCTTCTCTTCATGATTTTTATAAATGACCCTAATGAGGAAGTGGAGGGATGGGTTAGTAAATTTGCTGATGACACAAAGGTTGGGGGTGTTGTGGATAGTGCGGAGGGCTGTCAGAGGTTACAGCGGGACATGGATAAGATGCAAACCTGGGCTGAGAAGTGACAGATGAAGTTCAGCCCAGATAAGTGTGGGGTGGTTCATTTTGGTAGGACAAATATGATGACAGAATATAGTATTAATGGTAAGACTCTTGGCAGTGTGGAGGATCAGAAGGATCTTGGGGTCCGAGTCCATAGGACACTCAAAGCTGCTGCGCATGTTGACTGTGTGGTTAAGAAGGCATACGGTGCATTGGCCTTCATCAACTGCGGGATTGAGTTTAAGAGCCAAGAGGTAATGTTATAGCTGTATAGGACCCTGGTCAGACCCCACGGAGTACTGTGCTCAGTTTTGGTCACCTCACTACAGGAAAGATGTGGAAACTATAGAAAGGGTGCAGAGGAGATTTACAAGGATGTTGCCTGGATTGGGGAGCATGCCCCATGAGAATAGGTTGAGTGAACTCGGCCTTTTCTCCTTGGAGCGACGGAGGATGAGAGGTGACCTGATAAAGGTGTATAAGATGATGAGAGGCATTGATCGTGTGGATAGTCAGATGCTTTTCCCCAGGGCTGAAATGGCTAGCACGAGAGGGCACATTTTTAAGGTGCCTGGAAGTAGGTACAGAGGAGATGTCAGAGGTAAGTTGTTGTTGTTGTTGTTGTTGTTTTTTAACGCAGAGAGTGGTGAGTGCGTGGAATGGGCTGCCGGCGACAGTGGTGGAGGCGGATACGACAGGGTCTTTTAAGAGACTCCTGGATAGGTAAATGGAGCTTAGAAAAATAGAGGGCTACGGGTAACCCTAGGTAATTTGTAAAATAAGTACATGTTTGGCACAGCATCATGGGCCGAAGGACCTGTATTGTGCTGTAGGTTTTCTATGTTTCTACCAAGTCACCTCTCAGCTTCCTTCACTCCAAAGAGAAAAATCCTAGCTCACTCAACCTTTCTTTGTAAGACATGGTCTCTAGTCCAGACAGCATGCTGGTAAATCTCCTCTACACCCTCTCTAAAGCTTCCACATCCTTCCTATAATCAGGTAATCAGAACAAAACAGAATATTCCAATTGTGGTCTAACCAGGTTTATAGAGCTACATGCAACATTACCTCAGGGTTCTTGAACTCAATCCCTTTAATAATGAAGGCCACCACACCATACATCTTCTAAATCACCCTTTGAACTTGTGTGGCAACCTTGAGAGATCTACGGACGTGTACTCTAAGTACCTCCACAGTGCTGAGTTATCTCCAGTTCTTCCTTCACAGCGAGTCCCGCAAAGGCGATAAACACAAACAGCATTCCAACTAAGTTCCATTGCATGACAATAAGGAAAAGAAAACCGGTGCATATGCAATGCCTTTCATGACCTCAGGATGTCCTAAAGCTCCTTTTACAGCCAACTAACAACAATTGAAATAAATTATACAGCCTAGATTATGGTCTCACAATAGAGTAGAATGCAAACCCATAACTGGCCTACATCAAAGGCAAGTGTGCCAGCGACTGAGACAGAGCAATGTAATGTTAGATATTGTTTACAAAGCCCGTGACCCTCATAGTTGCTGTATCTTTACCACATCTCAAATGTAACCAGAACAACTCCAGACTACAAACAGAAAGGAAGTGAGAGCCTGTGAATTCTGATAACTGTCTTTGGCCCTGCTTCAATGGGTAACCTTCTGTTTCAGACCTGCTCAGTCTGTGTACAATGACTCACGTCAACTGCACAATAAATCTTAGCACGGTGTTTCTGTGCACAGTGGCCACAGAACATGGTCTGGGTAACAGGACTTGAAGTTAAGTCAGGCACATAATTAAATAAATTACTTTTAAAAAAGAAATAATTTTAAGACAGACATTGCAGACCAAATATTGCATTACATCTGTAGCACTTAGCAGCTAATGGGTACTCATTCAAATTTCAAAGTAAATTTATTATCAAAGTACATATATGTCACCATATACGACCCTGAGATTCATTTTTTGTAGGCGTTGTGGGGACAATGTATCTGCAGATGAGACAGATATGGGATGTAGAAGGTAATGCTGAAGGAATATATAGCCCTGGCATTTGTCTGATTATATATTGCATCCAATGAAGACAACATCTTTAGCTACTGGATAGATGTGCAAACGGTGATTAGTTAAAGATGGGTTAGTGGGGGTAATGTAATCGTGATGGGGACAGTATAGTTAGGGCAACGGATACACTTCACTTTGATCGAGCTTAGAACATTACAGCATGGTACTGACCCTTCAGCCCATGAATTTGTGTTGACTCTTTATCCTATTCTAAAATCATCTAACCCTTCCCTCTGACTGACCCCTCCACGTGCCTAAGAGATTCTAAAATGCTCCCTGAAGTATCTGCCTCACCACCACCCCTGGCAGAGTGTTCCAAGCACTCAACACTCTCTGTGTAAAAACAGAGCAACCCTGATATCTCCCCTACACTTTCCTCCAATCACCTTAAAATAATGCCCCACTGTATTAGCTATTTCTGCCCTGAAGAAAATATCCACTTGATCTCTGCCTCTGATCATCTTATACATTTTATCATGAGCCCAGTCCAGAAGATTATGTGCCTGCTCAGTATCATGTTTAAGGACATTTCCATAAGGCTGGACAGGAACTTCTGGAGCAGGCGGGGAAAGTTCTGGTTGATCCACATGGGAACCAATGGATTAGAGAGGAAAAGGGGGTTCTGCTGAAGGAATACAAACAGCAAGGATCAAAATGACAGATTGCATCATGTACTATTAGATCAGCAACACACATAAAATGCTGGAGGAACTCAGCAGGCCAGGCAGCACCTATGAGAAAAGAGTAAACAGTCAATGCTTTGGACTGAGACCCTGATGAAGGGTCTCGGCCCAAACGTAGACTGTTTACTCTTTCCCATAGATGCTGCCAAGCCTGCTAAGTTCTTCTAGCATTTTGTGTGTGTTGCTTTGGATTTCCAGCAGCTGCAGATTTTCTTGTGTTTGTGATTCGGCTAATAAGATTAGATCAGTTTATTGTCATATACACCAGAGGGTAATGAAAGTCCTATGGATTTATTTAGCGATACAACATGGTGTCAGCCCTTCCAGCAACCCACAACCCTGATTAAGCCTCATCTAGTCATAGGTCATGGGACAATTTACAATGATCAGTTAACCCATCTGTCTTGTGACTGTGAGAGGAAACAGAAATACCTGGAGAAAACCCACACGTTCCACAGGGAGGATGTACAGAGACTCCTTACAGAATGATGCTGGAATTAAGCTGCCCTGAGCTGTAATAGCATTGCACTAACCGGTACGCTGCCTTGTCAATATGACACTTACAGAATAAATTTATTTTTTTTAAAATTCACTTATTTTCAACAGTACTTCACACACTTGTCCATTGTTCAAAAACAGAGCCACATCAACATAAGGACGTGACCCCATGTGAGGTTTTAAAAATTAATCCCACTGAGTTTAATTCCATTGTCAGGATTGTGTACAATACCTGCGGGAGAGATCGAAGACCTTTACATGAGCATTGTCTGTCCCCACAACCAGGAAGTTCCCACAGGTCTGAAGATGACATGGGTTTCCCTCTGTCTCACTGAACACAAGCAGCTGCTTAACTGTACCCTGAAATAGAGAATACACTCAGAACGGCTGGTAAATAGCAAAAGGCAGCAGAGATCACAGAGGTAATACAGCAGCCTCCCATTCATTCTTTTTTAATTTATTTACAGATACAGCACGAAATAGGCCCTTCCAGCCCAATAAGCTGCACCATCCAGCAAACCACTGGTTTAACCCTAGCCTAATCATATGACAGTTTACAATGACTACTTAACCTACCAACCAGTACGTCTTTGGACTGTGGGAGGAAACCAGAGCACCCGGAGGAAATCTACGTGGTCACAGGGAGAACGTACAAACTCCTTACAGACGGTATCTGAATTGAACTCTGAACCGCAGAATGCCCTGCGCTTTGATAACCATTATTGCGTTGATACTCTGAACTACAAGCATCTTTCTTAACCAAGTATTTCCTTCTACCTGAACTCTGATGTGGATATTTCCTTGCAACATTAGTTTTTACCTTTCTTTTGGTGTTTTTACATTTGTACCATACATCCCAAACCCCAATATGCTCATCATCCTATAGCACCAGTGGGGAATTTAAATCCATGAATTATCGCTGAATCTCTTCCCTGCCCTGACCTGGGGTAGAACATCACACTGGACACTACAGTAACAAAGCAGTCAGTGCATAGCTATTACAATTCGGGGTGTCGAAGTTCGGAGATCAATTCTGACGTGACTTTTATGACTCAAGCATTCTTTTTATTTTACTCGTGAACAAGGAGAACAGCATGGCCTATCAACTACACTGTTCTGAAGCTAGAACAGAAAAATGCTATTCTTTTTATAAAGGATTGACATATCAGTTATGGTTATTGACCATTGGTAAATTGTATATATTTGAATTCCTTGCTTGCAGGATCAATTGCCATTCATAATTCAGCTGTTAAGTCAATTGAAGCTTCAGGCAGACAGCTGATGACATTTTGAAGTTAGTAAAGAATCTGGCACTCACTATTGTGTAAAGGGGCACTATGTCTGAGGAAGATTTTTCTGGAAAAGTCTCACTATAGCCTCACTCACCTGGCTTGCATGCACACTACCACAGTCACCCCTCGCATCTCCTCTGTGGTAAGCAGAGGTGTCTCCGGCAGTCTGTCTCACTTCATTACAACTGCCCAGGTTATCCTTGCCTGGATGTTCTCTTTAACCCTTGCCTTATTGCAACTTCCACACCACATTGCAAAGTCTTACTGGTTAAGGCTAGCAAGTTGTGGGCATGCCATGTTGCCATATTTCCGGTGGGGGGGGGGAGAGCGAGGGTAGGAAGAGCGAATTAACTTATTTACGGTGATATTTTGGTTTCTGTGCTGTGTGTGATAAGTTTTGTGGGTGCACCATAGTCCGGAAGAATATTGTTTTGTTTGGTTGTATTTATGTATAGTCAGATGTCAATGGACTTGAACTTGTGTCAGGTTCTCACCCTTCCTTGGAGCTTCAACTCTTCAACTGCAGTTGCTCCTGCTCCTAGGCTGCAGCCAATTAACAGAAGGCAACAAAAATCAAGAATTCTCTTGTCTATGCTTCGTTCTCCAAGTAACATAATGAAGCACAATCACCGGGGGAGCTCCAGCAGGAGGTCAACTTAAATACATCTGAACCAGATTTAATGTCACTGTTGTTCTGCAGCATCAGTACAGTGCAATCAATATATTAAAATATTTACCATAAGTTTCAATAAGAAATGGGCCGGACAGCAGTGTGGTGGCATCAGCATTGGACTCCAAGGTGGATGGTCCTGAGTTCGAATCTGGCTGGGCCCTAACCTAGTGGCAATCTACTTCCATATATTGCCACAAAAAAACCCTATGGACAACTACACTATACATAGGGTCTCCGTGTCGACAGTGAGAGAGGAGGAGAGAAGCTGTTCCTAACATTTTGAATATGTGTATTCAGGCTCCCCCCTGATGGTAGTAGTGAGAAGAGGGTATGTTCTGGATGGTGGGGGTCCTTAATGATAAATGCTGCCTTTTTGAGGTAATGCCTTTTGAAGATGTCCTCAGTAGTAGGGAGATTAATGCCCACGCTGGAGCTGGCTAAGTTTACAACAATCTGCAACTTTTTCTGATCCCATGCATTGGTGCTTTCATACCAGGAGGTGACGTAACCAGTTAGAATGCTCTCCATGGTACATCTGTAGAAATGTGTTCATCTTTGCTGACATACCAATTCCTCTCAAACTCCTCATGCAACAGAGCTACTGGTAAGCCTTCTTCGTTTCAGTATGTTGGGCCCAGGATGGATCCGTTCAGATGCTGACACCCAGGAACTTGAAGCCACTTGTTGACTGCAGGATGAAGTTGTTGACAGTGCAGTTAATCCTTGGTTGTTCATGCTTCTCCAACAGAAATAGGGGGAACGCGTTCCTGACAACTGGCTATTCCCCTTATCTTGTGAAATAAATATCTCATTGTTGGAGCAAGGATGATCCTCAACATACTAGGCCACACATTATATTAAAATATTTCTATTTTGTTTAATTATTAGTGTTATGGCACCCAGAGGAAACCCACGTGCAAGAGGGAAGGAATGTACAAACTTGCTTACAGAAGACATTGGAATTGAACTCTAAACTCTGACACCCAAACTGTAATAGCATCATGCTAACTGCTACTCTACCGTGGTGCTGTGGACACCAGCTGTGGAAATGGTAGTTAAGCATTACCTGTTGTTACACTGGAAAGTACGAAGCCTTTGAGGCAGCTGGCGAAGATGTTTTCAGTGTTGGGATTCTAGCACATGGTGAAGAGTAGTGAGTGATGGCATTATTAGCACTGTAGTGAACAAGAAGTGTGCAAAACACCACTAACTATTCAAACTCAAAAGTGTTTTATCTTTTTTTGTATTTGCACAGTTTGTCTTTTACACAAGGGTTGTTGCTTCCTCTTTGTTGTGTGTGGTTTTTCATTCATTCCATTTTGTTTCTTTGTACTTACTGTGAATGCTTGCATGGAACTGAATCTCTGAGTTGCATACGGTGACATGTAAATGCACTTTGATAACAAATTTACTTTGAACTTTGAAGTTTATGGTTATATGCACAGGTACACATAAGCACAGGTGCAATATTTTCCAACTCAAACAGAGAAATTTACTGGTAATTGAAAGGGGCCAGTTTAGAAAGACAAAATCAATGCTAGGCATATAGCTAGGTACTGAACTACTGTGCTGCCAATCAAAAAACACATCTGAAAACATGAAATAAAAACAGATAAAAATTTCGATGAAGAGGCATCGACTGTTTCTCACGGCAGGGTTCCTGTCTCAGCTGCATGGTCTGTCCAGCATTTTCTGCTCCAAGTCTGAAAGCTTGGGTATAAAGTCGAGGTAAGTAACAGACAACAGCAAGTTGTGCTGGTTTGTTGCTGGGGCTGGAGGAAGGTGAATAGCACCATCTCCTGGAATTATTGCTCAGGCCATCACTTTTTTGATCTATATCAAAGACAATGACATGAAAGGGCAAATGGCAATTTCCAAATTTCCATTTGACACAAACTCAGAATTGTGAACTGCAAAGAAGATTGTGATACTACGTTACTGAAGCATAAGGAGAGGCATTTAGAATGGGCAGACACATGGAAGACAAACTTTAATCAAGGTCAAGCTTCAACTTTGCTCACTGTATACTATACATTTACATGTATTAGGAATTTGCTGTGGAGTGTTGGTGCGACATGCAACAAAAACATTCAACAAATATGAAGAATAAAGGGAAAGGGGAGGGTGAGTAACCCATACAAAATGCTGGAGGAACTCGGCAGGTCAGGCAACATGGATAGAGGGGAATAACAGTTGATGTTTCAGGCTGAGACCCTGGAAAGGAAGGGGGCAGGAGCAAGAATGAGGTGAGGGGAAAGGGAGGAGTACAAGGGGCAGGTGAGGAACAAGGTGTGTGGCTGGAGCGGAGAGATGAAGTAAGAAGCTGGGAGGTAATAGATGAAGACGTAAAGGGATGAAGGAGAAATCTGATAGCAGAGAAAAGCAGCTGGTTTTCAGCAAGAGTCTCAGATTGGACAGCGGCGTAGATGCAGTAGAAACATTCCTGTACAGATCTGGAGCAGAGCTTGAAACAGCAGCCAGTTTTCAGCAAGAGTCTCAGATTGGACAGGAGCACAGAAGTGCTCCCGCGTAGGTCCGGAGCGGAGCTTGAAACAGCAGCCAGTTTTCAGTGGAAGTCTTTGATTGGACAGTGGCACAGATGCAGCAGAAGTGTTCTCATGCAGTTCTTGAGCGGAGCTTGAAAAACCCAGTCTCCATAAAAGAAAGGTACCATCTAGCAGAGCATTCATCGTCGGAGTGGCAAGGCTTTGGCTCAACTGGCATCGGCAAAAACAGGCAGAGGCGAAGTAAGTAGGCAAGTTTATTTCTTTTTCTGAAACAACACTTGAAAGAATAGGGGGTATGTCTGCAGGTGCAGTGTTCTGTTCTGGGTGTCAGATGTGGGATTTCCGGGAGGCACCTAGCCTCCCCAAGGACCACATCTGCACCAGGTGCATTGAGATGCAGCTCCTTAGAGACCATGTTAGGGAACTGGATGACCTTTGGCTTGTTAGTGAAAGTGAGGAGGTGATAGACAGGAGTTGCAGGGAGGGAGTCACCGCAAGGCTACAGGAGACAAATAAACGGGTGACTATCAAAAGAAGGAAAGGAGAATGTAAGATAGTGAAGAGCACCCCTGTGGCCGGCCCCTGAACAATAAGTACTGAGTATATTTTGAGTACTTTTGGGGGGAGCAACCTAACTGGAGAAGCAACAGTGGCTATGCCTCTGCCACTGAGTCTGGTCCTGTGGCTCAGAAGGGTAGGGAACCGAAGAGGACAGCAGCAGTAATCGGGGACTCTATAGTTAGGGGGATAGATAGGTGATTCTGTGGACATGAAAAAGAAACATTGGTGGTAGTTTGCCTCCCAGGTGCCAGGGTCCATGATGTTTCTGAACATGTCCACAATATCCTGAAAAGGGAGGACAAACAGCCAGAAGACGTGGTTTATATTGGTACCAATGACACGTGTATAAAAAGGGAGGAGGTCCTGAAAAAAAGACGACAAGGAGTTTGGGAAGAAGGCGAGAAACAGGACCTCAGGGGGAGTAAACTTGGGATTGCTGCCTGTGCCACGCGACCGGGAGGATAGGAATAGAATGAGGTGGCAAATAAATGCATGGCTGAAGAATTGGAGCAGGGGGCAGGATTCGGATTTTTGGATCATTGGGACCTCTTTTGGGGGAGGTGTGATCTGTACTAAAGGGATGGGTTGCACTTAAATCCGAGGGAGACCAATATCCTTGTGGGCAGGTTTGCTAAAACTGCTGGGAGTGGTTTAATTTAATATGGCAGGGGAATGGGAACCAGTATGACAGAGCTGAGGATGAGCCAGCAGGTTTACAAGTAGATGATGGGTGTAACATGAATGTAAGGAAAGACAGACCAATGATTGGGTACAAATACAGACAGAGCAGAGTTACATTGTAACACAGAGGCAAAATTCAAAAGTGCAAAGAATACAGGACTAAATACGTGTAGTATTCAGAATAAGGTGATAAACTTGTGGTGCAATTATAGATTGGTTGGTATGATGTTGTGGGCATCATTGAGTCATGCTGAAAGGTAGTCATAGTTGGGAGCTTAATATCAAAGGATATATATTTTGTATCGAAACGAGGGGCAAGAAGGCATAGGTGGTCATGTGGTTCTGTTGGTCAGAGATGGAATTACATCTTTAGAAAGAGGTGACATAGGGTCAGAGAATGTTGAATCTTTGTGGGTGGAGTTAAGAAACTGCAAAGGGAAAAAAAAACTTTATGGAAATCATACATAGGCCTCCAAATAGTAGCCAAGATGTGGGGTTAAGATTGCAGAGGGAGCTGGAAAGGGCATGTAATAAGGGTACCCTCACAATTGTATGCAAAGGGATTGGGAAAATCGGGTTGGTGTCAGATCACAAGAGAGGGAATTTGTTGAATACCTACGAGACAGATTTTTAGAGCAGCTTGTTCTTGAGCCAACTCAGGGAAAGGCTATCTTAGATTGGGTGTTCTGTAATAATCCAGATTTTGTTAGGGAAAGGAACCCCTAGGAGGCATTGATCATACTGCTGGTGAGGCAGTAATGGGGGGGGGGGGAGACAAAGAAATGACAGATGAACTTAATGGGTACTCTGCATCATTCTTCACTGTGGAATACATGAGCAGAGTGCCAGAGGTCCGTGAGTGTCAGGGAGCAGGAGTGAGTGCCATTGCTATTACAAAGGAAAAAGTGCTCGGAAAACTGGAAGGTCTTGAGGTGGATAAGTTACCTGGACCAGATGGACTACATCCCAGAGTTCTGAGAGAGGTTGCTGAAGAGACAGCAGACGCATTGGTCATGACCTTTCAACAATTGCTTGATTCTGGCATGGTCTCAGAGGACTAGAAAATTGTAAGTGTCATTCCACTCTTTAAGAAGGGAGGAAAGCAAAAGAAAGGAAATTATAGGCCTGTTAGCCTAACCTCAGTAGTTGGAAATGTGTTGGAGTCTATTATTAAGGATAAGGTTTTAGGGTACTTGGAGACTAATGATAAAATAAGTGAAAGTCAGCATGGTTTCTGTAAAGGGAAATCTTGCCAAACAAATTTGTTAGAGTTCTTTGAGGAAGTAACAAGTAGAGCGGACAAAGGAGAGACAGTGGATATTATCTACTTGGATTTTCAGATGGCATTTGATAAGGTGACAAATGAGGCAACTTATCAAGATAAAATCCCATGGCATTACAGGAGAGATACTGGTATGGACAGAGGAATGGCTGACAGGCAGGAGGCAACGAGTGGTGTTCCTCAGAGGTCAGTATGGGCCCGCTACTTTTCACATTGTTTGTCAGTGATTAAGATAATGGAATTCATGGCTTTGTGGCAAAGTTTGCAGATGATACAAAGATAGGTGGAGAGGTAGGTAGTGCTGAGGAAGCAATGAGATAGCAGCAGGAATTAGACAAATTGGAAGAATGGGCAAAAAAGTGGCAAATGGCAGTGTTGGGAAATGTATGATAATGCATTTTGACAAAAGGCACAAAAGTGTAAACTATTATCTAAATGGGGGAGGAAATTCAAACACCAGAGGTGCAAAGAGACTTGGGAGTCCTCGTGCAAGACTCCTGGAAGGTAAATCTACAGGTTGAGTCTGTGGTAAGGAAGGCAAATGCAACTTTTTCATTAATTTCAAGAGGAAAGTAAAATATAAAAACAAGATGATAATGCTGAGGCTTTATAAAACACTGGTCAGACCGCACTTGGAGTATTGGCAACGATTTTGGGCCCCACATCTCAGAAAGGATGTGTTGTCATTGAAGAGAGTCCAGAGGAGGTTCACAGGGATGATACCAGGAATGAAGGGGTTAATATACAAGGAGCATTTGGCAGCTTTGGGCCTGTACTCACTGGAATTTAGAAGAATGCGTGGGGATCTCATTGAAACCTATCAAATGTTGAAAGGACTAGATAAGGTGGATGTGGAGAGGATGTTTCCTATGGTAGGGGTGTCCAGAACTAGAGGGCACCCTTTAGATCAGAGGTAAGGAGGAAGTTTTTTAGCCAGAGAATCCATGGAATGCTCTGCCACAGATAGCTGTGGAGGCCAAGACCGTGGGTATATTTAAAGTGAAAATTGAGTTTCTTGATTGGTCAAGACATCACAGGATATGGCGAGAAGCTCGGTGTATAGAGTTGAGTGGGATCCAGGATTAGCCATGATGTAATGGCAGAGCAGACTTGATGGGCTGAAAAGTCTAATTCTGCTTCTAAGTCTTATGCTCTTATGGAGAGGAGAGTGGACCATGGGAGAAAGGGAAGGAGAAAGGGCAACAGAAGGAGGTGATAAGCAGGTGGGGAGAAGAGAAGTGGTCAGAGGGGAACGATAATGGTTAGCATTCTAAAATAAGTACAGAAGCAAAGGGAAATTTCCTTTTGCATAGCATGTAGTTGGTATCTGGAAGTCCTGATGTCAAGGCCCGTTGACCGGAGTCCTGGGTCTGCAAATCTCTGTCAGTCGTGCTGTAGTCGAATCCAAAAGGAGCTGGAAGATGCAGAAGTCAGCCTGTCCTGGGGTTAGAGGTCTGTGTATGTGTTGTGGGTGGGAGGCAGGATCGGGGCTTGTTATGCCATTGCTTGTTGTGTTCTGTGTTGCTCTGCTGAACACTGTGGGTATGTAATGTTGGCACCAGGAGTGTGGTGCCTCTTGTGGGATGCCCACAGCACATCCTGGGGTGCATTGTTTGTTAATACAAATGATACATTTCATTGCATGTTTCTTGGATAAAGATATGGTGGAGAATATTTTTCAAGGCTAAAGAGAAAGGGGAAAAGCCTGGAGAGTTGTTCTGGCATTGACATGGCTTCCTTCTGTGCTGTAAACATTCTGTGATTCTACTACCACAACACCAACACTACAGGGCAAATGATAAAGACAAGAGATTCTGGAAAATGCTGAAGGAGCTCAGGACTGATCAAGGTTCTCGGTCCTTTTCTTACACTTACCTGCAGAGTACGAACTTGCACACGGTTTGGCTCCACGGTGTAAATGCTCTCCTCGTGGACAGCCACAACACGGGAATCACAAGGAAATGAACCTGGAACAATACCAGCAGTTCACATCGGCTCCATTAACAGTGCAAACAAAAAGCTGTGCTTAATTAACACAGATATAGCAAACGTTTAGGAAAGTAAATGGTAAGTTAACCATGACTGGCAAGGAATTAGAGTACAATTTAAAATGTATTATTTAGAGATACAGTACAGAACAGGCCCTTCTGGCCCAACGAGCCGTGCCACCCAGTAACCCACCTATCTAACCCTGGCCTAATCATGGGACAATTTACAAAGACCAATTAGCCTACTAACCCATATGTCTTTGGACTGTGGGAGAAAACCGAACTGCCCAGAGGAAACCCACGCCGTTCATGGGGAGAACGTACAAACTCCTTACCGATGGCACCAGAATTCAACTCCAAAACTCCTAAACCTCTGAGCTGTAATAGTGTTGCGCTAATCACCATACTACTGTTACACCCTATTGAAATCTTTCAGCAGGCACAATGGGCTCGATGAGAAGATACCTGAAGCACTATGTATAGCTTCTTATCTTGAGGTTCAATGGATTAATGGAAGGTGCATCCAAAGAGGTACAATTTAAAAAAATGAGTCCATACTCATTTACTGGAGTATTTCTTAAAGTCGATTCCACTGAAATGTACACATTTCTTGAAAACACTTTTCCTTGCTTGAGAGCTAGAAGCAGGGCTCATGTTCTCCATACGACCAGAATACCAGATACATAGGAGCAGAATTACATCACTCAGCCCATCATGTCTGCTCCATTTCCATCATGGCCGACTATTACTTCTTAACCCCCTCTCTGTAGTGCGCCAATACGGTGGTTTTGTCATACTCGTATTCCCCCAACCTGGAACACCTAACAATCAAATTCTGCCCATCCTATTTATCAAGAGAATTCTTCTCCGTGATCCTGACCACAGTTTTATCACCATCGGATGACTGTAATCAGAGACTGAGGACTGCATGATGCCATCACCAAACAAGAAAAGGTCCATCCCGATGCATTTCAAATCATAGTCAGGGATTTCAACGAAGTTTGTTTGAAGAAAACCCTGCCCAATTACCATCAGCACATAACCGGAAGCACCAGAGTTCCCAACAGACTACACCACCGTTATATAAAGGAATACCTACCATTCCATGCCCAGACTGCATTTCAGGAAATCTGATAACTTGGCTGTCCTTCTCCTACCTGCACACAGGCAGAGGCTGCAGAGACGGCTCCAGAGGTTAGGACAATACGAGGTGGTCGCAAGAGACAACTTGTACTCCCTCCCCTTCACCACCACCCTCCACCTTCTTATTGTGGATTCTGCCCCCTTCCTTTCTAGTCCTGATGAAGGGTCTCAGCCCAACCGTCAATTCCTCTCCATAGATGTTGCCTGACTGCTGAGTTCCTCCAACATTTTGTGTGTGGTGCTAGGGTGGTGGGGGGGCAAACTGTAGATTTAAGGGAAGAATATAAAAGGGATATTAGGGGCAACTTTATTACAGAGGGTGGTGACCACAGGAACTGGTTGAGGTGGGTACAATATCATTTAAAAAATACTTGGATAGGTACATTGAAGGGTGGGGCTTGGAGGGATATGAGCCAAACACGGGAAACCAGGACTAGTTGGGTGGGCACTGTGGTTGGGATGGACTTGCTGGGCCAAAGGGCCTGTATCTGTGCTGTATTCCTCTGACTCTATTAATCAGTCGCTGCTTGATTTTACTTAAACAATAACATTACCTGCATTTTTCAGTGATGGTCCAAAAACACTAATGTGTTTGCCATTCCACACCACTACCATCTCCTGTAATAACAGAAAGCAGAGGTTTCACTCAGTGAAGTGCTCAGGTCTTCAAAGCAGAGGTTTGAACTAACTTGTGTCAAAAGCATCATACTGTAAGCAAGATGTGCCATCAACCTTCAAAACAGCTGTGAACAAGTGTGTTATAATTCAACTCTGGATCAGAGCATCATTTTCAAATTCCTTGACAGAGCAAACTTAATCCGTATTTTACTAGAGAACCGCAACAAGATGAGAGGCTGCTCATCAGAATGTGTTCACAGGACCCTAATCCATATAACTTGCACCTAATGAACAATGCCACGATGCAGCCTTGGGATTTTCCGCCCACCGTATTCACAAGCAAGTTGCTGGGTGTCAATATCTCTCAATGTCTCTCCTGAGCCCCACGCATTTTCGAGTAGCCTTTTTCACCAGGTTCTCTGGAAGCACAGCTCATTAGCCACTGGACCCAGTGGTGAGAAAGCCACCTTTCTCAAACACCGTACATCTATGGTCAGTATGATTTGGGTCCCAGCAAACCAGAAAGTTGGGATGTTTTGATCGCCTGAACCCCGATCTGAGCGAATATTGTGAAATTATTGCCCACATGCAGTTATCAGTCAGCAAGAAATAACAGATCATACATTACATACAATAAAAAAGGTGTATTTATGAATATCAGCTTAATCAAAGTTATTAAAGAAGAAAGATAAAAAAATAAAAGGGCCCATTATAATTAAACCAGTCACATGTGCACAAGGTTGGACATCACATCTTCCAGAGCTGGCGGTGTCTCTTACTCACAACACTGACTCCTATTCACCAATCACCAGTAGAACTTCCCATCTTGAACTCCATCAAATCCCACAATCCAATTGGATAGACTCCTACAGCGGGTTCTCTCGATCTTCTCTCTTCATCTCCCGCCAAAAAAGACCATGACTCGCACCAGTGTCTGTCACAAAACCTCTCCAATCAGCTTTCTCTAGAACCTTCTCCCAATGCCACCATCCTGATTGGCTGACCCAACATTCATAAGTTGAACATCATGACCCCTCATCTTTAACAGAAACCCAAGCACTATCAGCAGAACACACTCCTCCTACGGAAAACTATTTAATGAAATACCCTACAGCATTATCAGTAAAAATCTTAACCAGGGTGTTACAGATGCAATTACAAAGAAGGCCTGACAGCAGCCATATTTCATCTGGAGTTTGAGGAGACTTGGTAAGTCACCAAAGACTCACCAATGTCTACAGTTGTACAGTGGAGAGCATTCTGACTAGTTGTATCATCGTCTGGTATGGATTTTGGAATGGACAATGAACGCTACCTCACTATTTTTTCTCTTTATATTTTGCTCTTGTTTTGCAATACTTAGTTAATTTACTTTTTTGTACATATGTTTCATATTGTAATTATAGCTGCCATAAAACAACAGATTTCATGACATATGTTGGTGATATTAAACCTGATTCTGATAGTGCATTTATATCTGGGAGGATTCACTTCATCATTCATTGACTCCATCAAACCACCAAAATACCATAAAATGAACAAAATGCAAACCAGAACAGTGAATAAAATACTACCAATGAACTTCAAGAGCACAGAATACAGACACTGGTACACTTCACCTGCCACCTGTCGGATCTGGGATAGCAATAGCGTAGCAATTGGAAAATCAGGATTCTACTCTGCGCTGACTGTAACATGTTTGTACATTCTTCTCATGACCATATTAGCTTTCTCCAGGTGCTCCGGTTTCCTCCCACATTCCAAAGATGTGCAAGTTAGGGTTAGTAAGTTGTGGACATGCTGTGTTGGCACCGGAAGCATGGTGAAACTTTGCAGGCTGCCCCCAGCACAATCTTGGTCTGTGTTAACCTTTGACACAAAGGACACAATTCACTGCAAGTTTCAATGTGCATGTGACAAATAAAACTAAGCTTCTTTCTTAATCATCGATCTTATGTATACATGAAGGCACACCTATTTTGATGTCCATGTTTACAAGTTAGTTAGTTAGTGCCTGTTACATCACTTCATTTAGGGCAGTAATGAAGGTTCTCTATCTCTGTCTGTCCTCGGCCATCTTCTCTATCGTGCCCCAGGTGTGGTTCGGGGTCCTTATTTCTGCCTCTATAGTACAAAGTTGTCTTTGATCTCCCGCATTTCCTCCACCCTTCAGGGTGCAATGAAGAGATAACATAATGATGGAGTTAGCCTCTCTTCTCATCACTTGCCCAATCCACCTCCAACGTTTCCTCATGATGATTGTGACCATGTCCTCTTGATGTCACTGAAGGAGTAGCGTGCTGTTGGAGATCTTTCTTAGCCAGAGAATACAGCGGATCTTCTGGAAGCTCATGGTGTGGAATGATGACAGCTTGGCAAGGTCGCTCTGTGCCATTGACCAGCATTCTGACTTGTACAAGAGTGTGGATACAACACACCTCTGGTACAGCTTCACCTTGGTGTGGATGCTGTATTGGTTGATCCCCATATGTTGTTCATTGATATGAAGACATTTCTAGCTTTGCTGAGCGGTCCCACCATCTTGCTGAATGATTCTGCCCAGGTAGGTGAATCTGCCGGTGTTGGGTAAGTCAACGCCATATGCCTGGCGGTGGGAGGAGGAGACTCTACTTTGAGGGTCATGGTCTCAGTCTTTCTCTGCTTGACTCTGAGTCCAACCTGCCTACCAAAGGTACACAGGCACTGAGTTTTCTCCTGCATGTGCTGGAACATATGTGATAGTAATGCGAGGTCACCAGCAAAGTCATGGTCTTCTAAAGTAGAGAACAGAGTCCACCTAACGCCTCTCTGCTCATCTTTCGTTGTTTGCCTCATAACCCAGTCAATAACCAGGTTAAATAATATTGCCAACATCACACAGCCTTGCCTGACTCCTGTCTTGACCTCAAAGCTCGAATTGCTGTCCCCAACTTTGCAGGTGAAATTAGAGTAATGCCTTGGTTCATATATTTTTACTGTATGTATTTCATTTTTCACTGTTCTGTGCGAGCTGTTTGTTTTCCATTCATGTTTGGGTTATTGTTGAAGATAAGAGATGAAGAGATGTGTCTGCTATCCAATTAGGATGGCCGAATTGAAGGGGAGGTTTCTCTGGTGAGGGACACTAAGGTTGGGCTTGGGTTTTTTTTTGTTTGAGAGAAGAGAGAAGAGGTTGTAGGATTCGACCCGGAGCGGGACCGTAGTTCGACGAAACCCAAGGTGAGATCAGTTGAGGATCGGTGACTTGGGGGAAACCCGTGAGCTCTAACTTGTGCACCTTAGACTGTTACTTTTTTTTTCTTTTCTTTACTAACCCTTTAGTCAAATCATACATCCTTACAGGTCTCGTCACTTTCTGTTAGCTTCAGTGTATGCAGTTGAAGTTTCACCTTAATTTGTATTGACTTTGCATTTAACAATTTCTTCTTAATTTAAATTTTTTTTCCCTAAGGCTGTCCATGTTCCCTGCTGCATTCACTCTTTGTACTTCTTTCCAGCTCTGTATCCGAGACAAGCCTCACTGCTCTCCTTGGAAGACTGGGGTAATCCGTTTCCACATTGTGTTGATTCTGTCGACTGACTCATCTTCTTCAAGGTCTTGCAAGGCCTGGAATCTATTCTTTATCTGAATGGTGAATGCAGATCTCACACTGGTGTCCTTGAGCTTTTCAACATTAAAACGACTTTGTACATGTGTTCTGGTCCCAGTGTTTCTCAGATTGAGTTTCATCACTGTTACAAGGTGGTGATGACTTCCTGTATCTGCTCCTTTCTTTACCTTTACACCCTGCAAAGATCATCTGCATGTACCATTGATCATTAAATGGTCAATCCGGATCTTGTCATGTCCTCTGGGTGAGCATCATGTCAGTTTGTGGATTTCACAGAGTGGAAAGAGGGTCCCTCCTATGATCAGATTGTTTGTGGCACAGAATTCCACCAGTCTTTCACCACTGTTATTCATCGTTCCACATCCACGTGTGCCCATGATGCCAGTGAAGTCTAAGTTGTTATTTCCCACTATGGCGTTTAGATCTCCCATGATGTTGATGATGTCATGGTGTGGTGCTAACCTCTACCTTTGATTGCAGCTGTCCATAGAAGACATCCTTTGTTTCAATGTCACTATCGTTAGTTGGAGTATAGCACTGGATGACATTCATGGTCACTTGCTTCTCTTTTAGCCTGACTCATCAGCCTCCTGTTGACTGGTTTCCATTCCAGCAAGCACTCTTCAATGCCTTTTTTCAAAATGACTGCTACACCTGTTACGTGCTCAAGGAGATCTGTGTTTTTTTGTGAGAATGATGTAATGGTCTTTTGGAGGTCACCTGATGTGATTTTCCGGCTGATGTGAGGTCACGTGTGCACCATGGGTATATAAGGGTCGACCCAGGTGACGCAGTTGGTTTTTCTTAGTTTGTAGATTTCCAGGTAGAACGTGCTGTGTCTCCGTTTCTGTTGCGTGTTTGTTTTTGTGACGCAGTTTCATTTTTAAAACGAGTATTGTGTTCTATTGCAAGATGCCATATTATTGGACTGGAAATTTTTGCTAGATGTGTTGATTTACCCAATTCCAACAGTAGAAGGGAGAGTGAAGAATTTATCGAAGTACAGGACTGAAGGATCAAGAGGAGTCTGCATCGTTTGGCAGTTTAATAAAGGATCGACCTTATTGAGTCTTCATTGGAGGAGTAGCGACCTGCTTCGTGGATAACACTTGCCAAAAAGAGCAAAGAGTTCATGCAAAGGTTTGCTCTCTCTCTAAAAGAACTTAAGGTTTTTAAAAAAGGAGGGAGAGAGAAACCGGGGAATTATAGACCGGTTAGCCTAACGTCAGTGGTGGGGAAACTGCTGGAGTCAGTTATCAAGGATGTGATAACAGCACATTTGGAAAGCGGTGAAATGATCGGACAAAGTCAGCATGGATTTGTGAAAGGAAAATCATGTCTGACGAATCTCATAGAATTTTTTGAGGATGTAACTAGTAGAGTGGATAGGGGAGAACCAGTGGATGTGGTATATTTGGATTTTCAAAAGGCTTTTGACAAGGTCCCACACAGGAGATTAGTGTGCAAACTTAAAGCACACGGTATTGGGGGTAAGGTATTGGTGTGGGTGGAGAATTGGTTAGCAGACAGGAAGCAAAGAGTGGGAATAAATGGGACCTTTTCAGAATGGCAGGCGGTGACTAGTGGGGTACCGCAAGGCTCAGTGCTGGGACCCCAGTTGTTTACGATATATATTAATGACTTGGATGAGGGAATTAAATGCAGCATCTCCAAGTTTGTGGATGACACGAAGCTGGGTGGCAGTGTTAGCTGTGAGGAGGATGCTAAGAGGATGCAGGGTGACTTGGATAGGTTGGGTAAGTGGGCAAATTCATGGCAGATGCAATTTAATGTGGATAAATGTGAAGTCATCCACTTTGGTGGCAAAAATAGGAAAACAGATTATTATCTGAATGGTGGCCGATTAGGAAAAGGGGAGGTGCAACGAGACCTGGGTGTCATTATACACCAGTCATTGAAAGTGGGCATGCAGGTACAGCAGGCGGTGAAAAAGGCGAATGGTATGCTGGCATTTATAGCGAGAGGATTCGAGTACAGGAGCAGGGAGGTACTACTGCAGTTGTACAAGGCCTTGGTGAGACCACACCTGGAGTATTGTGTGCAGTTTTGGTCCCCTAATCTGAGGAAAGACATCCTTGCCATAGAGGGAGTACAAAGAAGGTTCACCAGATTGATTCCTGGGATGGCAGGACTTTCATATGAAGAAAGACTGGATGAACTGGGCTTGTACTCATTGGAATTTAGAAGATTGAGGGGGGATCTGATTGAAACGTATAAGATCCTAAAGGGATTGGACAGGCTAGATGCAGGAAGATTGTTCCCGATGTTGGGGAAGTCCAAAACGAGGGGCCACAGTTTGAGGATAGAGGGGAAGCCTTTTAGGACCGAGATTAGGAAAAACTTCTTCAGACAGAGAGTGGTGAATCTGTGGAATTCTCTGCCACAGGAAACAGTTGAGGCCAGTTCATTGGCTATATTTAAGAGGGAGTTAGATATGGCCCTTGTGGCTACGGGGGTCAGGGGGTATGGAGGGAAGGCTGGGGCGGGGTTCTGAGTTGGATGATCAGCCATGATCATAATAAATGGCGGTGCAGGCTCGAAGGGCCGAATGGCCTACTCCTGCACCTATTTTCTATGTTTCTATGTCAGTCGTTTTAAACTGTTTATTTTCGGTATCGTGAATCGTGTGGACAGAACCAGCAGGAAAGTCGCGTCTATGAAGAAATCCTTCTCCAGAGAAGTCTCTCCCAATTGAACGTGTAAATCTGTTGGACTTTCAAACTTATCATTTTAAGAACTATATCTGACTTTATCGCTTTAAGAACTGTTTTCGCATTTAACGCTTTAAGAACCATTAGTGAGTGACGAGGTGTTGAACGGCTGCATATCGATTAACTTCCGGTTAAAGTTTTCATTTGTTTTTTTCCTTCTCCTTTATCCGTGTTTAATAAATGTTTGGTTGTTTTTATATAACCTGTCTCGATTGATATTCATTGTTGCCGGTTACGTAACACATCATAAGGATGCTGAGCATCTTCCCTTCTTGAGTATAAAACTGTTTCACCAGTTGCTGCCTTTAGTCTGCCTGACCCTGTCCATCTGCTTTCACTGATGCCCAGTATATGTAGGTTGTAACAACACAGTTCTGCAGTTATTTCTGCTAACTTGCCAGTGTTGTATATGGTTCGTACATTCCAAAAACTAATTTTGGTCCTGGTCTTGGCGGTGTTCAGGGCTTCCTGAATTTTGTTTGACCAGTCAGGGTAGTTAGCCCTAAGCTGAACCCCAAACCTGGATGACTGGTGGACCACTCTTAGTCTGGCCTCTACTCTTTGACCTGTTTGGCATGGGTGACCCTACCAAGAGTCATAGCACAGGGCCCTGACTCCAGCCAACATAGTTCTCCAGATCATTGAGGCACACAAGCTTCCAAATCCAACGAGAAGGAGGACAAATGTGGTCCTCTTGGAGGCCATATTTACAAGGCACGCTTAGTCTTGACACGTCTATCTTCATGCCCATATCTACAAGGCACTCCCATTTCAACTCCCGTGTTTACAAGATATGCCTATTTTGATGACCGTATGCGGCGGAGCGGATTTCAGCTTCTTACCTTGGTGACATAAACCCCTTTGACGTGAATGTCTGTTCGCAGCATCTGCTCGTTTCCCGATGGGAAGCTGAGGCTGAGCTGGTTCGGAGCCACCTGTATTGCCGTCACTTGCTGATTGAAGTGAGCAGACATCACCTGCTCACTGAGGATGAGGACTGTGCCAGCACTGATCACACACAGCAGGTTCTTACTGGAGCCCCACTATGCAAACAGCAGACACAGACAGAGTGTCACCAAAGAGAGCAAATAACCAGGCAAGTCTTAAACATAAGTGATGCTGGAAATCCAGAGTAACACACACAAAATGCTGAGGAACCCAGCAGGTCAGGCAGCATCTATAGAGGATTAAAAAACTGGCATTTTGGGCCAAGATCCTTCATCTTTAGAAGGACGTCCCTTTAGAACAGGGATGAAGAGGAATTTCTTTAGCCAGCGGGCAGTGAATCTGTGGAATTCATTGCCACAAACGGTTGTGGAGGCCAAGTCATTGGGTATATTTAGAGGTTGATAGCTTCTTGATTAACCAGGGCATCAAAGGTTACAGGGAGAAAGCAAGCAAATGGGTTGAAAGAAACAATATATCAGCCATGATGGAATGGCGGAGCAAGCTTGATAAGCCAAATTTTCTGTATGTTGCTCTGGATTTCCAACATCTGCAGAATCTCTTGGGTTTATGAATACTGGTTATTTTCTATTGCAGAATTGTTGAAATAAACTCTGTGTGTAATAAGTTTAATTAATAAAGTGAGACTTACCTGCTAAAACACACATAACAGCGATAAAAGAGTCACACTAACCACTACATTACCATGGAGCTCCACAGTAGCGTCGGGTTGCTCAACACTATTATAGTTTGGTCTTGACCCGAAACATCCACTGTCCATTTCTCTCCATGGATGCTACCAAACCCATTGAGCTCCTTCAACACTTTGAATGTTCTTTAACCATCGAATGATTGTGCCACATGGCACCGCTAGTGAAAAGAATGAGATTGAGTATATTCTTCACCTCATTACCTTGAGCTGTATTATATTTCCTTCAAGATCTATTGGAGCTTGTAGTTTCCATTGGTCCTTCCCCTGCGCGCGGTGACCTCTCACACTGCTGACCAGAGTCTTTCGCCACATAGCAACTTGCCCTTTGGAGGTGCCAGCCACTAGGATACCTAGGGAACAGCATGTTAGTCTTCTGATCAGATTCCACAGAATAAGAAGTTCTACCCCAGCTTCTTCCTCCAGGCTGACAGACTTCTGTACACCCTGTTACCACCTAGTACACTCTTATTTTACTTAGAGATACACCATAGAACAGGCCCTTCCAGCCCTTCAAGCCATGCCACCAGCAACCCACCTATTTTAAGAGTAGCTTAATCATGGGACAATTTACAATGACCAATTAACCTACAACACAGTACGTCGTTGGACTGTGAGAGGAAACTGGAGCACCCAAAGGAAACCCAGGCATTCCACGGGGAGGACAAACATACTCCTTACAGAGGACACGACGACTGAACTCCGAACCGTGATGGCCAGAGATGTAACAGTATCATGCTAACTACTATGTGACATAACCTGTTTATTTATGATAGCATTAATACTGTTGTATATTTAGCTACTGTACATATATGTTGTATATTCACTTCATGTCAACTTGTACATAGCTTCATAGAGGAGGACAGCATAGAAACAGGGCTTTCAGTCCATCTAATCCATGATAAGACTATTTAAACTGCCTATTCACATCGACCTACACCAGGACCATAGACCTCTATATTCCTACTATCCACCTAACTATCCAAACTTCTCTTAAACATTGAAATTGAACTTGCATGCACCACTTTTGCTGGCAGCTCATTCTACACTCTCATGATCCTATGAGTGAAGAAGTTTCCCCTGCTTTTCTTTTAAACTTTTCACCATTCACCCTCCCCATGCCCTCTGGTTGTGGTCCCACCCAACCTCAATGGAAAAAGCCTGCTTGCTTTTACCCATCTATACCCCTCAATTTTGTATACCTCAATCAAATATCATCTCAATCTTCTATGTTCTAAAGAATACAATCCTAACCTATTCAATCTTTCTTTATAACTCAGGTTCTCCAGACCCGGCAATGTCCTTGTAAAATTTTCTCTGTACTCTTTCAAACTTGTTTAGAACTTTCCTGTAGGTAGGAGACCAAAACTGCACGCGATACTCCAAATTAGGCCTCATCAATGTCTTCCACAACTTCAACATAACATCCCATCTGCTTTACTCAGTACACTGATTTATGAAGACCAATGTGCCCTAAGCTTTCTTCACCACTGTATCTACCTGTGACGCCACTTTCAATAAATTATGGACCTGTTTTCCCAGATCCTTTTGTTCTACCACACTCTTCAGTGCCCTACTATTCACTGTGTAAGGCCTACCCTGGTGGATCCTACCAAAGTTGCACTTGCCTGCATCAAATTCTATCTGCCATTTTTTAGCCCATTTTTCCATCTGGTCCAGATCCCTCTGCAAGCCATGAAAGCCATCTTCAATGTCCACTGCACTCCTAATCTTGGTGTCATCCACAAATTTGCTGATCTAATTAACTACATTATCATTCCAATCATTGATTCTTGACTACCTGACTGGCAGACCACAGTACGTGTGCTTGCAACACTGTGTGTCCGACAGAGTGATCAGCAGCACTGGGGCTCCACAGGGGACTGTCTTGTCTCCCTTTCTCTTCACCATTTACACCTCAGACTTCAACTACTACACAGAGTCTTGTCATCTTCAGAAGTTTTCGGATGACTCTGCCATAGTTGGATGCATCAGCGAGGGAGATGAGGCTGAGTACAGGGCTACGGTAGGAAACTTTGTCACATGGTGTGAGCAGAATTATCTGCAGCGTAATGTGAAAAAGACTAAGGAGCTGGTGGTAGACCTGAGGTTAGCTAAGGCACCGGTGACCCCTGTTTCCATCCAGGGGGTCAGTGTGGACATGGTGGAGGATTACAAATACCTGGGGATACGAATTGACAATAAACTGGACTGGTCAAAGAACACCAAGGCTGTCTAAAAGAAGGGTCAGAGCCGTCTCTATTTCCTGAGGAGACTGAGGTCCTTTAACATCTGCCGGACAATGCTGAGGATGTTCTACGAGTCTGTGGTGGCCAGTGCTGTCATGTTTGCTGTTGTGTGCTGGGGCAGCAGGCTGAGGGTAGCAGACACCAACAGAATCAACAAACTCATTCGTAAGACCAGTGATGTTGTGGGGATGGAACTGGACTCTCTGATGGTGGTGTCTGAAAAGAGGATGCTGTCCAAATTGCATGCCATCTTGGACAATGTCTCCCAACCACTACATAATGGACTGGTTGGGCACAGGAGTACATTCAGCCAGAGACTCATTCCTCCGAGATGCAACACAGAGCGTCATAGGAAGTCATTCCTGCTTGTGGCCATCAAACTTTACAACTCCTCCCTTGGAGGGTCAGACACCCTGAGCCAATAGGCTGGTCCTGGACTTATTTCCTGGCATAATTTACATATTACTATTTAACTATTTATGGTTTTATTACTATTTATTATTTACGGTGCAACTGTAACAAAAACCAACTTCCCCAGGGATCAATAAAGTTTGACTATGACTATATAGATGTCAAACAACAAAGGCCACAGCACCAATTTCTGCGACACACCATTAGTCACAGGCCTCCGGTCAGAGAGGCAACCCTCTGCATCCACTCTCTGGCTTCTCCCGCAAAGCCAATGTCTGATCCAATTTACTACCTCACTCTGAATGCCAAGAGACTGAACTTTCTTGAGCAGCCACCCATGTGGGACCTTGTCAAATGCCTTACTAAAGTCCATGTAGAAAACATCCACTGCCTTGCCTTCATCCACTTTCCTGGCAACTTCCTTGTAAAACTCTATAAGATTGGTTAGACATGACCTACCACGCACAAAGCATGCGGACCATCCTTAATCAGTTCCTGTCTATCCAAGTACTTATAGATGGACCTCAAGAGAGAGAATTTGTAGAATGTCTAAGGGATGGCTTTTTAGAACAGCTTGTTGTTGAGCCCACTAGGGGGTCGGCTGTGCTGGATTGGATGTTGTGCAATGATCCAGAGGTGATAAGAGAGCTTAAGGTTAAAGAACCCTTAGGGAACAGTGATCATAGTATGATCGTTCACATTGAAATTTGAGAGGGAAAAAATAAAATCCAATGTGTTGGTATTTCAGGGGATTAAAGGAAATTACAATGGCATGAGAAGGGAACTGGCTAAAGTTGACTGGAAAGGGACATTTGCAGGAAGGACAGCAGAGCAGCAATGGCTGGAGTTACTGTGAAAAATGAGGGAAGTGCAAGAAAGATATATTCCAAATAAGATGAAATTTTCAAACGGAAAAAGGACATTACCGTGGCTGACAAGTGAAATCAGAGCCAAAGTAAAAGCTAAAGAGCGGGCATACAATGAAGCCAAAGCTAGTGGCAAGACAGAGGATTGGGAAGCTTTTAAAAACTTGCAGAAGGAAACTAAGAAGGTCATTAAGAAGGAAAAGATGAATTATGAAAGGAAGCTGGTGATTAATATCAAAGAAGATACTAAAAGCTTTTTTTAAAAGGGTAAAAGGGAGTTGAGGGTAAATATAGGACCAATACAAAATGGTGCTGGAGATATTGTAATGAGAGATGCACAGATGGCAGAGGAAATGAATGCGTATTTTACATCAGTCTTCACAGTGGAAGACATCTGCAATATACCGGACATTCAAGAGTGTCAGGGAAGTGAAGTATGTGTAGTGAAAATTACGACTGAGAAGGTGCTCAGGAAGCGTAATGGTCTGAGGGTGGATAAATCTCCTGGACCTGATGGAATGCACCCTCTGGTTCTGAAGGAAGTAGCTGGAGAGATTGTGGAGGCATTAATAATGATATTTCAAGAATTGATAGATTTTGGCATGGTACCAGATGACTGAAAAATTGCAAATGTTATTCTGCATTTAAAAAGGGTGGGAGGCAGCAGAAAGGAAACTATAGACCTGTTACCCTGACATCAGTGGTTGGGAAGTTGTTGGAATCGATTTTTAGGGATGAGATTACGGTATACCTGGAGGTACATGACAAGATAGGCCAAAGCCAGCATGGTTTCCTGAAAGGAAAATCCTGCCTGACTAACCTACTGCAAGTTTTTGAGGAAATTACAAGCAGGGTAAATGAAGGAGATGCAGTGGATGTGGTGTACTTGGAATTTCAGAAGACCTCTGACAAGGTGTCGCACATGAGGCTGCTTAGCAAGATAAGAGCCCATGGAATTATAGGGAAGTTACTAGCATGGGTGGAGCATTGGCTGATCGGAAGAAAACAGAGAGTGGGAATAAAGGGATCCTATTCTGGCTGGCTGCCAATTATCAGTGGAGTTCCACAGGGGTCGGTGTTGGGACCGCTGCCTTTTACAATGTATGTCAATGATTTGGACTATGGAATTAATAGATTTGTTGCTAAATTTGCCAATGATATAAATATATGTGGAGGAGTGGGTAGTGTTGGGGAAACAGAGAGCCTGCAGAGAGACGTAGATAGTTTAGGGGAATGGGCAAAGAAGTGGCAAATGAAATACATTGTTGGAAAGTGCATTTCAGTGGAAGAAATTAAACAGGCAGACTATTATTTTGATGGGGAGAGAATTCAAAATGCAGAGATGCAAAGGGACTTGGGAGTCTTTGTGCAGGATACCCTAAAGGTTAACCTCCAGGTTGAGTCAGTGGTGAAGAAGGCGAAGGCAAAGTTGGTATTCATTTCTAAAGGTATAGAATACAAGAGAAGGGATGTGATGTTGAGGCTCTATAAGGCACTTGTGAGACCACACTTGGAGTATTGTGTGCAGTTTTGGGCTCCTTATTTTAGAAAGGATACACTGACATTGGAGAGGGTTCAGAGAAGATTCACGAGAATGATTCCAGGAATGAAAGGGTTACCATATGAGGAATGTCTGGCAGCTCTTGGGCTGTATTCCCCGGAGTTCAGGAGAATGAAGGGGGAGCTCATAGAAACATTCCGAATGTAAAAAGACCTGAACAGATTAGGTATGGCAAAGTTATTTCCCATGGTAGGGGATTCTAGGACAACAGGGCAAGACTTCAGGATTGAAGGACGTCCATTTGGAACAGAGAGGCGGAGAAATTACTTTAGTCAGAGGGTGGTAAATCTGTGGAATTTGTTGCCACAAGCGGCTGTGGAGGCCAAGTCATTGGGTGTATTTAAGGCAGAAATAGATAGGTTCTTCATAAGTCAAGGCATCAAAAGTATGGGGAGAAGGCAGGGGAGTGGAGATGACTGGAAGAATTGGATCAGCCCATGACTGAATGGTGGAGCAGACTCGATGGGCCAAATGGCCTACTTCTGCTCCTATATCTTATGGTCTTATATCCAGTCCCTTAGTAAACCTTCCAATAACTTTCCTACAACTGATGTCAGACTCCCCAGTCTATAATTTCCTGGTTTATGTTTAGAGCCTTTTCTTAAACAGCAGAACAACATTGGCTATTCTCCAATCCTCTGGTACCTCTCCTGTTGGTAAGGATGATTTAAATATCTCTCTATGGCCCCGGCAATTTCTGCACTTGTCTCCCACAGGGTCCAAGGGAACTCTTGGTCAGGCCCTGGGGATTTATCCACTCTGATTTGCATCTACATAATTTTTTTAACCTATTAATATTATTTTATGTGCTGTATGTGATACATGTACTGTTTTGCACCCCAGTCCTAGAGGAACATTGTTTCGTTTAGCTGTATACATCTATACAATTGAATGTCAATAAACTCATATTAGAACTTAAACATGGGGGCCAGCTGGTGGCGCAACGACATCGGCCCAGACCCGGGAGCGGAAATTCCCCGATTCAAAACTAGTTGGGTCCGCTCCCAAGTACGCTTTCCATCCGTGTCGGGTTGAGTGTGGAGATCACAACTCGGCCTCATAAAATAAAGGGAAAATACTGCGAGAATGTCAGTGTGAGGAGTGGCTCGCCACACAGTCTCTCTCTCGCTCCGCGCCTTGTAAAAAGCCATGAAAAAGACATCACGGACACACGCACGGACACGCAGACGCACACAGAGACTTGCACGCACGCAGACACACGCCAAAAAAAGAACTTGAACATGGAGTGAGTGATTTTGCAGTGGATAATTTTATGATTAAGCCTCTGATTTTATTTTTGTCAGCATGTATTTTGAAGAAAAGTGAAACTTAAGTCTGACTGAATACGTGACTACTACACAACAACATGATACTGTGGTGTACGATATTTACAAACCAATCAGGAACGATTCAAGTTGAATTAGTGCTCAACAGTCAGCGCAGGCAAACAAAATGGTGGTGAGTGGGGAGTGGAAGAGCAAATGGACAGGGAGGAAGAGCAGGATGGTTTCTGTCAATTCATTTAGACCATTTATAGAAAACAGTCAGCAATTATTGTTGTGCTACTCATTCAAGGACCAACAGACACAAAAAGTTACGGGAACTCAGCAGAGCAGGCAGAATCTCTGGAAAGGGATAAAGTGTCAATGTTTCAGGCCATGACCCTTCATCAGGAGTGGAAGAGAAGGAAGCAGAACCCAGAATAAGAAGGTGGGGGGAGAGGGAAGAGTACAAGCTGGGAGGTGATAGGGAGACCAGGTGACGCGGATGAGTGGTATGAAATAAGAAGCTGGGAGGCGATAGGTGGAAGAGGTAAAAGGCAGAAGAAGGAGGAATCTGATAGGAGGTGACTGTGGACCATGAGAGAAAGAGAAGGAGGAGGGGATGATAGGTAGATGGGGAGAAGTGAATCGGTAAGAGGAGAGCTAAAATGGGGAATGAAAAAGAAGAGGAGGAAAAGCCAGAAATTATTGGGAGTTGGAAAATCTATGTTCAGACATCAGGTTGGAGGTTACACAAACAGAATATGAGGTGCTGCTCCTCAAACCTAAGAGAGGCCTCATCGTGACAGTAGAGGAGGCCGTGGACTAACATGTTGGAATGGGAATGGGATTTAAGGACTGTCCAGTTTAGTTATCTCAGGCACACTGGGATGAGAAGGAAATAAAAAACTACCCTGACGTTCAAACTTACCTTTATTTTTACAGTAGGAGATACAATTGATGCTTTCTCCAGTGCTAAATCCCAGGTGCTCATCTAGTGTCAACACATAATTCTCATCTCTACCCAGATCCCAGAGTCTGAAGAAAAAGCAGAACAGATTACAGGTCAAAGATTAGCTTTATTTGACATGTACTATACATCGAAACATCGAAATACAGTGATATGTGTTGTTTGCGTCAACAACCAACACAGTCCGAGGATGTGTTGGGGTCCGCCCTCAAGTGTTTCCATGCTTCTTGTGCAAACATAGCAAGCCCTTTACTGACCATAACCTGTACATCCTTGAAACGTGCAAACATAGCAAGCTCTTTACTGACCCTAACTTTTACGTCTTTGGAATGTGGTGGGAAGCTGGAACTCCTGGAGGAAACCCATGCAGTCACGGAGAGAACACACAAACTCCTTGCATACAGCAGAAGGAATTGAACTCCAATCTTAAAGCTGGTACTGCAATTGTATTGCACTAACCACTACACTACCATGCTGTCCTACAGATAATATGGATATGACATATTCTATCACCCAGTCTTCATCACAACAAATATTTTAAGGGCAACCTGAAGGCACAGTGGTTTGAGTTAGTGGCACTCACACCAGTAACCCAGTTTCAATCCAGAACTCGGGAGGTGTCTAAGTGAAGTTTGCACATTCTCCCTATGACTGCTTGTTTTCCTCTAGCTGGCCTGATTTTCTCCCAGATCATAACAATGTTCTGGTAGGCTAATTGGCTACAGTAATCCGTCGCTAGTTTGTGACTCGCAGTTGACAAGAAGATGGATATAAATAGGAGAATGGGATTGATAGATAGAAAAAACAAAGCCCGAGCAACATAAACAAAATGCTGGAGGAGTTCAGCAGGTCAGGCAGCGTCTTGAGGGACCTGAAAGCCAGGATCAGGGAGGCTAAAGATAGGTACAGGAGGAAGCCTGAGTGGAAACTCCAGCAGAACAACATGAGAGAGGTCTGGAGGGGGATGAGGACCATCACTGGGTTCCGGCAAACTAGCAACAGAGGAGCTGAAGGCAGTGTGGACAGGGCCAACGAACTTAACCTGTTCTTTAACAGATTTGACATTGTGGCCCCTGCCCATCCCCCACATGAGTCATCTGTTGTCGGCCCCCAACCAACACATATTCCACTCTCCCCTCCCACCCCTCCTCACAGTCCCCCAGCCTGCTCTCATGACTATACCCCTTCCCCACACAAAACCACCACGGTGGGCTTCACAGCTGAACAGGTGAGAGGACAGCTGAAACGTCTCAACCCAAGCAAGGCTGTAGGACCGGATGGTGTCAGTACCAGGGTGCTCAAAGCCTGTGCCCCTCAGCTATGTGGAGTACTTTGCCATGTATTCAACCTGAGCCTGAGGCTCTGGAGGGTTCCTGTGCTGTGGAAGACGTCCTGCCTCGTCCCTGTGCTGAAGAGGCCGGTGGCATTGACCTCCCACATCATGAAGACCCTGGAGAGACTAGTTCTGGAGCTGCTCCGGCCTATGGTCAGGCCACACTTAGATCCCCTCCAGTTCACCCACCAGCCCCGACTAGGAGTTGAGGATGCCATCATCTACCTGCTGAACCGTGTCTACGCCCACCTGGACAAGCCAGCGAGCACTGAGGGTCATGTTTTTTGACTTCTCCAGTGCATTCAACACCATCTGCCCTGCTCTGCTGGGGGAGAAGCTGACAGCGATGCAGGTGGATGCTTTCCTGGTGTCATGGATTCTTGATTACCTGACTGGCAGACCACAGTACGTGTGCTTGCAACACTGTGTGTCTGACAGACTGATCAGCAGCACTGGGGCTCCACAGGGGACTGTCTTGTCTCCCTTTCACTTCACCACTTACACCTCAGACTTCAACTACTGCACAGAGTCTTGTCATCTTCAGAAGTTTTCTGATGACTCTGCCATAGTTGGATGCATCAGCAAGGGAGATGAGGCTGAGTACAGGGCTACGGTAGGAAACTTTGTCACATGGTGTGAGCAGAATTATCTGCAGCTTAATGTGAAAAAGACTAAGGAGCTGGTGGTAGACCTGAGGAGAGCTAAGGTACCGGCGACCCCTGTTTCCATCCAGGGGGTCAGGGTGGACATGGTGGAGGATTACAAATACCTGGGGATACGAATTGACAACAAACTGGACTGGTCAAAGAACACTGCTGTCTACAAGAAGGGTCAGAGCCGTCTCTATTTCCTGAGGAGACTGAGGTCCTTTAACATCTGTTGGATGTTGCTGAGGATGTTCTACGAGACTGTGGTGGCCAGTGCTATCATGTTTGCTGTTGTGTGCTGGGGCAGCAGGCTGAGGGTAGCAGACACCAACAGAATCAACAAACTCATTCGAAAGGCCAGTGATGTTGTGGGGATGGAACTGGACTCTCTGATGGTGGTGTCTGAAAAGAGGATGTTGTCCAAATTGCATGCCATCTTGGACAACGTCTCCCATCCACTACATAATGTACTGGTTGGGCACAGGAGTACATTCAGCCAGAGACTCATTCCACCGAGATGCAGCACAGAGCGTCATAGGAAGTCATTCCTGCCTGTGGCCATCAAACTTTACAACTCCTCCCTTGGATGGTCAGACACCCTGAGCCAATAGGCTGGTCCTGGACTTATTTCCTGGCATAATTTACATATTATTATTTAACTATTTATGGTTTTATTACTACTTAATTATTTATGGTGCAACTGTAACGAAAATCCAATTTCCCCCCGGGATCAATAAAGTATGACTATGACTATTTATGGAAATGAATAACCAGTCGACATTTTGGACGGAGTCCCCTCATCGGGACTGGAAAGAAAGGTGGAAGAAGCCAGAATAAGGTGGTGAGGGAGGGGTGAGGAATACAAGCTGGCAGGTGATAGGTGAGACCAGGTGAGAGGGAAGGGGGGTGGGTGAGGCAGGCGGGCGGGATGAAGTAGGAAGCTGGGAGATGATAGGTGGAAGAGGAAAAGGGCTAAAGAAGGAGGAATCTAATAGGAGAGGCCAGTGAAAGTCAATACAGACTAGTTGGCTCAATAGCTTCCAAGTTGTGAACAAGCGACATAAGCCCCACCATATATAACGCAGTAATCTGAATGAATGATTTTTCTGATAGAGAGCAAATATTAAGATTTCCATCCAAAGTTTTCAAATGACAAAAAAGTGCTCAAAGCTGGACCAATAGATCACATTACACAGGTTCTCTGACTCAGAAAGATTGAGGTGATGTGATTTTGATCAATTACAACATACAGGACATCAGCTGGTCCATATTATCATTCAGACGAATAATTAAAGATGACAATTTTGACATATTGTGGGTGAAATGTTAGGCAGTTTTTCCAAATGCAATAAATTACATTCAAAATGTTTGCTGAGAAAGTTGACATGTCCACTGGCCATTCTGATTGATTGTCATACTTCCACTTTCACTCACTGCTCTGTAACTCAGTTGGAGAGCTTACCATCATCACTGGCAGCACGTCATTCACCCAGCCCTTCCGTTGCTGCATCTTACTGGCAAAGCAACACCATGCACACCCTGAATGTACATCTACGAGCCACTGTCATTGTATTCAGACCTCCACAGTCAGAAACAGAAATAATGACTAGATAAACACAATAAATCGCTGGAAATCCAGTGCAACACACACAGAATGCTGGAGGAACTCAGCATCTATGGAAAGGAATAAACAGTTGACGTTTTGGGCCAAGATGCTGTCTGACCTGCTAAGTTCCTCCAGTTTTTTGTCTATATTACTAATTACTATCTGAAGCATGGTGGGCTATGGACTAAATGCAGGTCAATGGGACTAACAGTTCATGTGGGAGGGTGGGGTACATTGGGAATGAGCGAAATGGCGTGATTCCTCTATTTGCTAATATACTTAGACACAAAATCTTTTCAACCCAAGTTTTGTAACCGAATATTTTTCTGCTATTGTAATTATACAGTGGCATGCAAAAGTTTGGACACCCCGGTCAAAATTTCTGTGACTGTGAATAGCTAAGCGAGTAAAAGATGAACCGATCTCCAAAAAGCATAAAGGTAAAGATGACACACCTCTTTAATATTTTAAGCAAGAAAACCTTTTTATTTCCATCTTTTACAGTTTCAAAATAACAAAAAAGGAAAAGGGCCCGAAACAAAAGTTTGGGCATCCTGCATGACAGTACTTATTAACAACCAATTTGGCAAGTGTCACAGCTTGCAAACGCTTTTTTTAGCCAGCTTTGAGTCTTTCAATTCTTGTTTGGGGGATTTTCACCTATTCTTCCTTGCAAAAGGCTTCTTGGTCTGTGAGATTCTTGGGCCATCTTGCATGTACTGCTCTCTTGAGGTCTATCCACAGATTCTCGATGATGTTTTGGTCAGGGGACTCTGAGGGCCATGGCAAAACCTTCAGCTTGTGCCTCTTGAGGTAGTCCATTGTGGATTTTGAGGTGTGTTTAGGATCATTATCTTGTTGTAGAAGCCATCCTCTTTTCATCTTCGGCTTTTTACAGACGGTGTGATGTTTGCTTCCAGAATTTCCTGGTATTGAATTCATTCTTCCCTCTACCAGTAAATGTTCCCCGTGCCACTGGCTGCAACACAAGCCCAAAGCATGATCGATCCACCCCTGTGCTTAACAGTTGGAGAGGTGTTCTTTTCATGAAATTCTGCACCCTTTTTTCTCCAAACATACCTTCGCTCATTGCGGCCAAAAAGTTCTCTTTTAACTTCCAGTCCACAGGACTTGTTCCCAAAATGCATCAGGCTTGTTTAGATATTCCTTTCAACGTTTTGAATAGAATTTTTTGGACGAAACATTATTCCACTAGTCCCATTGACCTGCACCCAGTCCATAACCCTCCAGACCTCTCCCATCCATGTAACTATCCAATTTATTCTTAAAACTTAAGAGTGAGCCTGCATTTACCACGTCAGATGGCAGCTTGTTCCACACTCCCACCACTCTCTGAGTGAAGAAGTTCCCCCTAAACCTTTCCCCTTTCACCCTAAAGCTATGTTCTCTCGTATTTATCTCCCCTAATCTAAGTGGAAAGAGCTTACTCACATTTACTCTGTCTATACCCCTCATAATTTTGCAAACCTCTATCAAATCCCCCCTCATTCTTCTATACTCCAAGGAATAAAGTCCTAATCCGTTCAATCTTTCCCTTTAACTCAACTCCTGAAGAGCCAGCAACATCCTAGTAAATTTTCTCTGCACTCTTTCAATCTTACTGACATTCTTCCTATAGTTAGGTGACCAGAATGGTACACAATACTCCAAATTTGGCCTCACCAATGTCTTATACAACCTCCCCATAACATCCCAACTCCTATACTCAATACTTTGATTTATGAATGCCAGGATGCCAAAAGCCTTCTTTACAACCCTGTCTACCTGTGACGCCACTTTCAGGGAATTATGTATCTGAACTCCCAGATCCTTTTGTTCTTCCGCACTCCTCAGTGCCCTATTCTTGACCCTGACTGTGATCAGTACACATGCTTTTCAATATAGCCAAACATCTAGGTTAATTCTGAACCCAGCTCATTATACTATACACATGTCAGGTTTTCTTTCAAAATACCACTGAAAATGTATGTAATCGCATAATATGACTTAGCATTTTAAAACAGAACAAATTGCAGAATACTTCACTCTGCAGTTCCAAAGCCCAGAATTCTCTCCCAGTACTGTGAAACTATTTCCTCACCTAATAACTGTCTCTCCAGCTGTGGTGATGAGAAGGTCTCTCTCTGCCCAGATAATATCAGAGGCTCGATCTGTCTTTCCACTCAACTTGACCTGCAAAAATAAACAGAGGTGGGCAAAGTAGAATGGAAACCCTGTAAAATCAGAACTTCCTTCTAGTAAGATGGTAGCACACTCAGACACAGAGACCTCTTCATCCTTTATGTCTTATTTTTTTAACAATTGTGTGACGGGGTCCTGAATTACCCCTATAAACTGTGCTCGATTACCCCTATGAACTGTGCTTTTGAAAAGCGAGAGAGAGAGAGAGAGAGAGAGAGAGAGAGAGAGAGAGAGAGAGAGAGAGAGAGAGAGAGAGAGGTGCTCAACAACAGACACTTTGTTAAAAAGAGAAAGAGAGTTATTTAATACCGACATCTTATTTTTAAGAGAGAGAGAGATGAAGTCTGCTTGGAGATGGTGTTATGATTTTTCGGCGGGTTGTTTATACTTTCTCCAAGGTCATTGCCTGCCTGTACATTCTTACACGGACAAAGGAAGGAGGAGTTCTTTGAGAGACAGTTGGTACTCAGTATGGTGAGATAAATAGAAGGTCAGACGATAGACCTGCAACACATGTTTTCGGACACTGAATGAGCTTTGTTGTGCCCACAGAAAGAGTGGGTTTTTGGAGAGTCGATCAGGCAGATCAATCAGTGGCTCTTGCAGTGAGAAGAAGGAGTGACCGGTGGGGAGTTGTCCATGTTTCAACCCTTGCCTGAGTTGATAATTCCACCACAGAAAAACAGTCCCCTTTGTTGTGGTCAGTCAGTGACTTCTAAAGGATTTCAGAGGACAACGGGAAAATCGACGGCGTCAGCTCACCTGAAGACTCAAATCTCTCCCTCTCTCTCTGTCCATCACTACTCAACTCAATACCACGAACTGAACTGAACTTTACTCATCATCGTATTTACCCCTAGACTTGAAGAAACTTGGTTTTCCTATATATTCCACACTTACTTATATATAATCATTGCTAACCTGTTTGATTTATTTGCAATTATATTGCTGTATTGCGTAGTTACTAATAAATATTATGAGGTAATAGCAATACCGGACTCCAAAAGTGTTTTCCATTTCTGCTGGTTCGTTAACCCGTCACGGGGTATGTGACAATTGCAAGACATTGCTGGATATTAAGAGCACCAAGTACTACAGCTCTACACCACTAGCGAGTTGCTGAATAATGGTGGAACTGGACTTGTTGCACACTGTGCTGGAGCCTGCTTCAGACAGCCAGGAAAGGAGGTGTCAGAGTCGGTGCGCAGTCCAACAGGGTGATTGTTTTGGACAATTCATTATTATTTTATATATCAAGCAGTAGTAAATTAAGGCAACTGGACTTGCTGTGTTGTCTAGAAAACATTTTGCCACTCATCTGAGAAGCTTCTTCAGTTCTAATCTATGGTGGGTAGTCTAGTTTATAAACTCTGAGGCTACGTCCACACTAGACCGGATAAATCCGTAACCGAAGCTTTTTCTCTTCGTTTTGACCCTCCGTCCACACTGAAATGGTGTTTTCCTCACCCAAAAAAGGGGCTTTTCTAAAACACTCTCCAGAGTGTTTAAATCTGAAAACGCCGGTTGGCCGTTGTAGCGTGTACGGGGTAACCGGCTAATTTTAAAACTGCTGTCATGATGTGCCGAAACAAATGGTGGCAGCAGCGCGGCATCTCATTGTTTTCCTGAACGCAACCTCCAACACCACAACAATATCTGACAATAGATACGTAACAGCCGAATGTAACATTGTATGGAAATACAAGATAACACTGATGCAGACATGTTTTATACATTTAACAAGGTGCTTTATTAATGTATTGCTTGTGCAAACATTCAGTAGATGCAATTGTCACTATTGCCCAGTAACTCGTTTTATTGCACATGTTAAATACAGCAAAAGAATACACAAAGACATGGCAAAAGTAAAGGCAAACAAATGAGGTAACAGCAAATTTCACTTTTGCCCAGTAACAAGCCTTATTGCATTTAGTTGTAGCTGTCGTCCCTTTCATCGGTGAAGAGACTATGGCTGTAGGAAATGTTTCTGGACAAACGCGCACCAAGTCTTTCGTTTGGCAATTTCCTTTTAAGTTTTTCTAGTCTGTAACTGGACAAACGCGCACCAAGTATACCGTTTCCTCTTTGTTTGTTTTCTGAGTGTCCTGCGCATGCCCTGTAGGAGGAGATTCACCCAAATATCTGAGATATTTTCAAAAACGCCTGGTGTGGACACCTATCGTTTTTATGCGAAACCGGCGTTTTCAAAATTATCCGGTCTAGTGTGGACGTAGCCTCAGTTATTCAAAGGTATAGCAATCACATGTGGGTTGTTAAGAGTCATAGCGGTAATGAGAGGGTCATTAGTCTTATCTTTGCATGAATGAGGTGTGAACTGTTGTGGAGATGCCAGCGATATCATCTATACTATCCAATGCAATTAGAACTGCACAGATTTGTATAACAGTGAGACAAAACAACCATTTCACAAACGGATAGCCCAACATAGGAGGGCTAACACCTCAGGCCAAGACTCAGGACAAGGGACACTCCTCTGATGATAACAATGTCCACATTTTGGACAGGGAGGACAGGTGGTTTGTAAGAGCAGTTAAAGAAGCCATCTTTGTCAAACTGGAGAACCCCGATCCCTGAACAGAGAGGGTGGATATGACATCACCTGTCAGCTACTTACAATGCAGTCCTAACATCTCTACCCAGGCATCATGTGATTGCCAAATCTTTAAACAACTCAGTTTATAAACCGGAAAACTGATGATGAAAAATAATGAGAGGCATTGATCATGTGGATTGTCAGTGGCTTTTTTCCAGGGCTGAAATGGTTGCCACAAGAGGACACAGGTTTAAGGTGCTGGGCAGTAGGTACAGAGGAGATGTCAGGGGTAAGTTTTTTACTCAGAGTGGTGAGTACGTGGAATAGGCTGCTGGCAATGGTGGTGGAGATGGATACGATAGGGTCTTTTAAGATACTTTTGGATAGGTACATGGAGCTTAGTAAAATGGAGGGCTGTCGGTAAGCCTAGTAATTTCTAAGGTAGGGACATGATCGGCACAACTCTGTGGGCCGAAGGGCCTGTATTGTGCTGTAGGTTTTCTATATTTCTATGTTAATTAATCTCAAAGGTTTTAATTTCATCCACCAGTTTGTCTCCCAATTTATTACTAGTATAACAGACTGGCACTCAAGTCCAACCCTTAAAATCCCAGTTCCTTTTCCAAAAGTGTTATGCAGCAAGATAATATGATGGAATCCTAAGAATGTTGACCTTCATAAATAAGGGAAAAACAAATGGAAATATTATTCATAAAAGTAACAACCTTTGTTCCAATTTTCATCTTAAAATAAACTTCAATGTTCATTTCTAATTCAGCTCAGGATTGCTGATTTAGAACAATAACCCTAATACTGTTACCTTCAGGGTATTTTAAGACATAGCAATAGATCGGCCCATCTAGTCTGAATTTTCTGTATGAAATGGCCAGTTCACGTTGAATATATATTTGTCTGCCAACCTTTGCACTTCCCCCTTCTTTTGTATTGTCTGCCCTGCTGGATATGGCCAGAGTATACAACATGACAAAGACTACACGATTTTAACAAGCTGGATTATTTAGTATTTATAATAAGTATCCATGGATGTTGGAAAAATGGAGAACTACGTGGGAAGGAAGGGTTAAGTTGATCTTAGAGTCGGTTAAAGGGTCGGCACAACATTGTGGGCTGAAGGGCTGTACTGTTCTATGTTCTATAGTTGAGCTCGGGTATCTGCTGAAGGCCAGAATATACAGTATGTCCATACCTTCAAAAGCTCTTGACTTGCTCCATCTAGACCAATGCGGTGCTGAGACAGGAAGAGCGCCTCAGTCACTATCATGAGGATTTCCTTTTCCTCCATGTACATGAGCTTCCTGATCGGCCCGTCAGTGTGGAGGACTTGCAGACTCTTCCCTTTCTCACCAACGTAGTACACGATTCCTAATTGAGAAATCCACGTTAGTCTTACTGGTTCTCAGCTACGTTGGAGAACAAAACTCACAAACAAAAGACACCACATGCAAGGATCCGGGAGATCATTAGCAACTTTCCATTATAGTGTATTAGTCAGGATAGAAAACAGAACTGATTAGAGGATAGGATTAGTGAGCTAGGGCTCATCTCTTTGGAGTAGAGGACGATGAGAGGTGTATAAAATGTTACGTATAGAGCAAGGGGAGAGCCAGAGACATTGTCCCAGGTTGGAAAGCCTAAAATTAGGGGGTGTAATTTTAAGGTAATTGGAAGAAAGGTCAGAGGCAGGTATTTTTTTTCTTTTACACAGAGAATTGTGAGTGCATGGAATGCACTGCAGTGGTGGTGGTGGACGCAGATATACGAGAGACGTTTAGAAACATGGAGGGTTATCTGGGAGGGAAGGGTTAGAGTGGGTTAAATGGTAGGTGTGACATCAAAGGCCAAAGAGCCTGATTTCTGAATGGACAATGACCCATGAACATTACCTCACTTTTTTCCCTCTCTTTTGTACTACTTACTTAATTTATTTTTTATATGCGTATATTTCTTACTGTAGTTTATAGTTTTTTTATTATTGTGTATTGCATTGGACTGCTGCCGCCAAATAAATTTCGGGACATAAGCCAGTGATATTAAATTGGACTCCGATTCTCCCTGATTATACTGTTTTTAATGAAATTATGTAATAATTCAAACATCTCTCTGAATTTTAAGTATTTTTTTGAGCAGAGTGCAATTTTTAAAGCTGCACAGATTGTTTTGCTCACCATCTGTAGAGGTGACAAAGCACACGATTCCTTCTTGAAGTCCAATTTTAAATGGTGCATCTCCCTTTCCAACCTTCCTCCAGTTAAACATGTCCAAAGCATTCTCATCTCCACTCACAGCTGCTTTTGCCAACTGCACCAGATCCCTATAGAATGAAGCACTCCAGTTAGTCTCTTGTAGACAAATAATTACATTACATGTACCATTAGGGGGCAGCATGGTAACATATGCTTTGCACAGTAGCATAGCAGCTAGCGTAATACTCTACAGATGCAGCTGTAAGATCAGGGTTCAATTCTCACTGCTGTCTCGAAGGAGTTTTATACATTCGTTCTGTGACCACGTGGGTTTCAAAGTCAAAGTAAAAATATCCAAGGACCTTGAGAATCATTTTCTTGCAAGCATTTACCAGAAAATAAAGAAATACAATAGAATTCCTAAAAAAAAATTATATATAAGCAAAGACTGACAGTGTGCAAAAGAAAAGTTGTACAAATAAAAAATACTGAGAACAAGAGTTGTAAAGAGTCCTCTGGGTGCTCCAGTTTCCTCTCACCTTCCAGAGACACACGGGTTAGGGTTAGCGAGTCATGAGCATGCTACATTGGTACAAGAGGCAGGCTGTCCCCAGCACATCCTTGGACTGTGTTGGTTCTTGACACAAAACAACATATTAGGGTTTGTTTCATTGCACCTTTGACAGGTAAAACTAATCTAATCCATTTGTGCTAATCCCTCAAATGCTAGCGGTGAGAGATAATCCTCTGATCAATACAAGTGTGAAGCTCTTGCTAACGTGGCTCCTATTACGAGCAACAACTGGAGAGCTGCTTCTTCACTTTTCACAGGAAAACTTTTAAAGCATTTTACAAACTGTAAAAGGTAATACAAATATGGCAGCCAGTCTCAAAATTGAAAGAGCCCATAATCATGTTGGGGATGTTAGTGATGTAGCAATACTGGCCAGGGTATTGGAGGGGAAGACCTGGAGATAAATGGGACAAAGGCCTAGCTAGGTAGGCAACATGGTTGGCCAGGCTCTTTGGGATGATAGGCCTGTGCCTGTGCTATATTGCTCTTTAACGTATAACATCTTTCTGAAGAGAATTGTAGGATCTTCAGCATCTATCTGAACTAGAGCATTATGTTTTGATATTCTGCCTGACAAAACAGTGCTTTGGGTATCAAAGAACTCCTTCATTGTTGTAATTAAAGATCAGTCTAGACCAGGCTCAGTTTCTGGATGGCTGCTCAAATCAGAATCATTTGTATAGCCCAAGGATTATTGCTGCCACACAGGACAGAGACTCTGGCTCCTTGTGACTTCAGATTCTGCCTGCACTTCATTTGCACATTCTCCATGTGACAAGAGGAATTCCACCTGGTTGCTGCTGTTTCCTTCCACATTCTGAAGTGCAGCAGGCTGTAGGTTATTTATTTCGTCATTCATTCTTTCTTTCTTTATCAATCTTTTTTATTGATTTTAAAAAAGCATAAATACAATCAAGAGAAGAATTAGTTCAAATATATATATCAGTAACAATATAAACCAAGATTAAGATAGACATTGTTAAAATTATAGATATTGTTAAACTAGTATAAAATATATAATAAAAAAATGAAAATAACAATTCTCCTCTTACCAGTTTATGAAGAGAAAGGAAAAAACATTGGGTTTTAACTGAAAAGAAAAAAAAACCCACTACGCTATATAAAAAAAACAAAACAAACAAAAAGGGACTGGGCAGTCCATTTTGAAGATACAACCAAAAAAGAAAGAAAGACTTCCTGATCAAATCTAAAACTTCGAAAAAAAATTGAAAGAGTAGTAAATCAAATTAAATAAAAATATTGGATAAAAGGTCGCCATGTTTGCTCAAATTTAAAGGATGTATCAAATGCCTGACTTCTTATTTTCTCTGAAATTAAATAGGACATAATGGAGGAAAGCCAATAAAAGACCATAGGTGGATTAGAATCCTTCCACTTCAATAAAATGGCTCTCCTAGCCAGTAAGGTCGAAAAGGCTATAATATGTTGAGCGGAAACAGGAATATTTCCTGCTTCTGATGGGATAATCCCAAAAATTGCCATAAGCAAATTAGGTTGTAGATCCAGATCCAAAACTCTTGATAGTGTTTTAAAAACATCTCTCCAAAAGTTACCTAGCTTTATACAAGACCAATACATACGAGTTAAAGTGGCCAGCTCAGTATTACACCTGTCACAAATAGGATTAAAATTCAAGAAAATACACGCTAATTTATCCTTTGACATATGGGCCCGATGCACTACCTTGAACTGTATCAATGACAGGCACAAATAGATGAGTTGTTAACCGAATGAAAATTTTTACTCCATTGATTATCTGAAAATGACTCTTGAAGTTCCGATTCCCAAGCGTGTTTAATTTTATCATTAGATATCATTCGTGAACTCAATAACCGTCTATAGATTATAGCTATCAACCCTTTTTGAAATGGTTTAAACTGAAAGAGAACATCTGTCATATTAGGTGGATAAGCAGAAGGGTAATTTGGTAACAAACCACGTAAAAAATTTCTAATTTGTAAATATCTAAAAAGGTATACATTAGATAAATCATATTTATCCACTAACTGAGAAGAAGACATTTTAACAGTCCCCTAAAACAAATCTGAAAAAGTTATTATTCCCTTGGCTTTCCAAATTAAAAAGGCCTTATCCAAAATTGATGATTTTAAAAAATAATAAAAATAGATATTACTAGAAAGAATAAAATTATTTAACTCAAAAAATCTACGAAACTAAACTAAATTCTTAATGTATGTTTAATAATGGGGTTAAATTCTTGTCTGCCAATCTTGGAAAACAAAAAGGGAAGAGGAACTCCCAGTAAAGAGGCCAAAAAGAATCCTTCCACCAAGTTTACCTCTAGATCCAACCATGAAGGACATTCATGTATATCTGAATAGCGAATCCAAAAAGTAATATATCGAATATTAATTGCCCAATTATTCATTCATTCAATTGGAAATACATTGTAGAATAGGTCCTTCTGGTCCAACAAACCACACCACGCAGCACCCCACCTATTTAACACTAGCCTAATCACAGGACAATTTACAATAATCAATTGACCTACAAACTGATACAGCTTTGCACTGTGGGAGGACACCTGAGCACCCAGAAGAAACCCACGCATTCACAGGGAGAACGTACAATTTCCTTACAGAGGGCCTGGAATTGAAATCTGACGCTGAGGGGTAATAGCACTGCACAAACCGCTACGTTGTTTGTCACTAGCATGTAGAATCTGAGTGGAAGGGGGTTGATGAAAATGGGATTAATGAAGGGCTAGTATAAAATGGGTGGGTGGTTGGAAGTAAACTAAAGGACCTGTTTCTCTTTGACTCCATCTGACAAAGGGCTTGCAGACAATTGACAGATCTGACAGTTGCATAAAATGATTCCTGAATGAGATGCTGAAGTCGTACTTACTCTCCTGGGGCTGGAGGTTTGAAGATGCAGTGAACCAGGTGCTTGCCATAATCCTGCTTAGTGAGTGGTGGTCCTTGCACATGCCCATGCTGATCCACTCTCCAAATGATCAGCACTCCAGCCTGGTGCCAAACACATCATGGGTACAGCAAACAAGTGAATTCAAGCTGTTACAATTTCTCATTAAGAACTTGATTATGGAAAATATTTAAGATCTACCTTTAACATCTACAATGCACCACAACACAGTGATAAAACTGCCAATCAAATTGGGCTTTAGGCACTTCAAACAACCTTCCAGTAAGACTGATTTATAACTCAGATTAACTAAAATTATCCGCATAACAAACTTAATGCATTTCAATTTGTTTCATACAAATAATGACCCAATCTCCAACGAATGAATAGAGAAGCAAAGTACTGGGCGTCGTCTCAGCCAATTGGTAGCTGAGAAGGCAGAAAGAGCTGGAGTTTCAAGTTCAATTCCAGAAGGAGCTTCCGCTGCCACTAAGGGCCAAAGAGACTGCACTGTGGTGCAGAGTGCTATGTTAAATGAGTTTTCCCAAGAGTGCCTCCAATGAAGGACAGTGGATTCCGGTGAACTGGGACATTTCAGGACCAGTGCATTTTCGCCCAGTTAACCAGCTGCACCATTGGCTAAATTTTGATGGAAATAATAAACAATGTTTAAAGAAAGGTAAACTGTCATTTAAGTAATAAATTATGTATCTAAACAAATCAGAACATTATCAACACTATTACAGTACTACAAAACTGTATTGGTTCCTAATAGCAATTGACAGAGGAATTCTATGCTGCTGTGTTCTTTACATTGACTGGAAATGAACAAATTCAGTGCAGACACCTAGTGCAGATAACTCCTGCCAAAGGGTCCCGGCCCAAAATGTTGACTGTACTCTTTCCCATAGATGCTGCCTGGCCTACTGGGTTCCTCCAGCATTTTGTGTGTGTTGCTCAGATACCCACCATCTGTAGATTTTCTCTTGTTAGTGCAGATAATGGACAACCTTCATACAATGCTTTCAATGATTTCATCTCCCAAATCTTCATTTTCATTGTAACATTCAAGATGATTGTCAATGCCTTCAAATTTTTCATTGTTCCTAACTTGTTGAAATAGTGAAATTATCACTCCCAGCCATTTCTCTAAGCTTGAATACTTGAAACTGCAGTGAGCAGAACAGTTCTGAATTGTCTTACTGCTTATTTCTCGCCAACCATCAGTAACAAAACTCACTGCTTTTTGAACACACACATGCAACTGACGCTATTTAAAAATTGTCTGCTTGAAGCACAGTGCAGCGTCTAAGGCCATACAAGTGCACACGACCAACACTAGTTCAAAACCTTTTGGCAACAGTCTCCAGTCTCAATTAAGCAGCAAAGTGTCCCAAATAAACGAAGGGAATCCCAGCTACTTTCTCAATCAGATTTTGTTTTTTCAAGAGCTGTCCCTGATTAACCAGAATCCACTGTACATGCTTTCTTAAATATAGAAACCAAAACTGTACACAATACTCCAGTGGTATGAGCACCCAGTAAAGTTGATCAAAGCTTCCATACTTTATTCTACACGGTCCTTGGCAATAAAGGCTAACATTTCAGTGGCCTTCGTAACCACTTTCTATAGTACGGAGGTACAGAACTCCGCCATGGACAGTCCTAAGCCCAGCTGCAAAAGGAGGGTTGGGCATGGGGCTAGCAACCCCATCCCGTAAAAACCCAGAGCTACAGAAACACCAACAGAAGCTCCAAAGACCTCATCCCTGGGAGACGAAATATGAAAACGCGTTACACCTGGGTTCAACATGAAAGACTGGACCAGGACAGAGGATTCCAGCAAGCTGCTGTCAGATGCCCCAGCAGGATTGACAGGCTTAACAAAAAGCAGAGGTATAGGATGAACAGAACACCATGGACTCCATCTTGCACTTCCATGGATTGTGTTATTTGTATTGCACTATTTTTGATAAAATTGTCTTGTATAATTTATTTTCTGTACCAGTGATGCTGCTGCAAGTTTTCCCACTGTACCTGTACCTCACTGTACTCATGCACATGATAATAAACATGACTGGATTTGACTTAACATCTTACATTTCATACACTATTTCCATCTTTAATATCTCTATTTTTCCCTTTCAGGATTCTTTTGAAGATCCTGACCTGCAGTTACACGCTGACTATGGTTCTTTGCCGGAATGGGACCTGCTGTTGGGGTTTCATGAATGGCCGTTGTTCAGCACAACAAGGGCTCGGCCTAAGAGCTTCCCTCGCCTTTGGAGGTCTGAGATTTTGTGGCTGTGGAGATGGGGGGGATCAGAGGTCGGTGCCTCTGCAGAAGATTAGTGTGTCATTGGAGACAGAAGATCACTGGTTGTGTGCCCAGAGACCCAAGATCTTTGGGCACAGAGCTCGGAAAAAGCGACGCAACAGACTTTTTAAACATCGTAAACCAATGAGTTATTTGTTATGTCTCCCCTCTCGCCGTGAAATGGAGACATCTCTTTCTCCCTTATTCAGGGGAGGGAGAAAGGGGGGGGAGGAGAGGGGGGAGAGGGGAGAGGGGGAGGAGAGGGGGGAGAGGGGAGATGGGGAGGAGAGGGGGGAGGAGAGGGGGGAGGAGAGGGGGGGAGGAGAGGGGGGGAGGAGAGGGGGGAGGAGAGGGGGGAGGAGAGGGGGGAGGAGAGGGGGGAGGAGAGGGGGAGGAGAGGGGGAGGAGAGGGGGGAGGAGAGGGGGGAGGAGAGGGGGGAGGAGAGGGGGAGGAGAGGGGTACTGACTGACTGTGGTATATTGAATACTGGGTGAACAAGCAGTCTTTGGGGAAATTGCAAGACTGTGTCTTTGCTATGGTTTGCTTATACTTGAGTGCTCAGTGGCGGGTGCCAATGTTTTTTTTGCCAGTGGGGGGGGAAGGGGGTATTGTTGCTTGCTGCCGCTTCTGCGCAGGAGGGAGGGGAGCTGGGTGGGGGGGACTTTGGGGTTCTAACATTTAACCGCCATTCATTCTTTTGGGGCACTCCTGTTTTCGTGGATGGTTGTGAAGAAAAAGCATTTCAGGATGTATACTGTATATATTATCTCTGATATTAAAATGTACCTTTGAAATGACGACCCTCAGAGCCCCCTGCACACAGCATTTTGTACACTCGTTCCAATTTAATTACAATTTGCTTTTTAAATTCTTCTTTTGAATCCCCAATTTTCTTGGGATCTAATTGATACTCCACATGCCAGCATTTTGCCTACTTTCCTAACCTACCCATATCCCCAAGCAGACTCTTTGCATCACGCTTCTACCTTTCTATCATCAGCACATTGTCTACAGTAATAACTAGTTCTTTGGTTCATCATTAGCATAGATTATAAATGTCCCACAGTATGTCAGCAAAGACTCTCACAAATTTCTACAGATGTACAGAGGAGAGCATTCTGACTGGTTGAAGTCTGGTACGGAGAGCCCACTGCACAGGATTGGAAGAAGCTGCAGAAAGTTGTAAACAGACAGCTCCATGATGGGCACTCACCTCCCCAGTATTGAAGACATCTTCAAAAGGTGATGCTTCAAAGAGGCAGCATCCATCATTAAGAACCTCCATCACCAAGGACATACCTTCTTCTCATTGCTACCGCTGAGGAAATGGTACAGGAGCCTGAAGACACACTCAACGTTTTAGCAACAGCTTCTTCCCCACCGCTATCAGATTTCTGGATGGTCAATGAATCCATGAACACTACCTCATTTTGTTTTCTCTTTTATTGCTCCCATTTTGCACTACTTATTTAACATTTTCATGTACATTTCTTACTGCAATTTACAGTTTGTTATTATGTATTGCTGCAGCAAAACCACAAATTTCATGACATATGCCAGTGATATTAAACCTGATTCTAAATTTCTCTTTCAAAGGATGATGATTCTGCTGAATATGGTGGACATGTCAAGTTTGCACCGAAATGTGAGGTGACACTTGGGAGTTGTTCCCAGCAAATCCTGAGCTGTGTTGGATGTTGACACAACTAATGCATTTCACTGTATGCTTCGATGTACATGTGATAAATAAATCTGAATCTGATTCTGGGCTTAAGAATACATAGTACCTGGCTCAGGGCAGCTTCTGTTTTTATTCTGTTAAACGGACCTTACCTTTCACATGATAAAGATTAATTCTTGGTCTCTCTGTCTACCCTATCATAGCCCTTGCACCTTATCGTCTGCCTGCGTGCGCTTTCCCTGTAACCGTATATCCTGAATTCTGTTCTTTATTTCCTCTTATACTACCATGGCACACGCATGTATGTGTGGAATCATCTGTCTGAATAGTATGCAAAATAAAAGCTTTTCACTCTATCTCAATCCATGTTGGATTAAAAGTTTCTTCCCCCAGGCAGTTAACCTGATCAACCATTCTAGTTCTACGCTGCAGAAGTGCAGCAGTTAGCGTGACACTATTACAGTTCAGAGTGTTGGAGTTTGGAGTTCAATTCAAGAAGTTTGAACGTTCTTCCCGTGAGCGTGTGGGTTTGGATCAGACCAAAGACATATGGGTTAGTAACTTAATTGGTCACTGTAATTTGTGTCGTGATGAGGCTAGGGTTAGGTGAGATGTTCAGTGGTGCAGCTCGTTGGCCTGAAAGGGCTGCTCCAAGATGGATAGATGGTTAGATGGATAACCCCCATTACTAGACTATAAACCATACCATAGCCTCTATTTTTACATAATATTATCTTTTTAATTGTTGATTGTTATTTTTTGTTGCACATTCTGCTAACAAACCACAGCAAACTCCTAAGCAACACACACAAGATGCTGGAGGAACTCAGCAGGTCAGGCAACATGAATGGAAATTAATAAACAGTTGATGTTTCAAGCCAAGACCCTTCATGGGGACTGGAAAGGAATGGGGAGATGGCAGAGAAGAAGGTGGGGTGGAGGGAAAGGCAGACAAGCTAGAAGGTGATTGGTGAAGCTAGGTGGGTGGGTGACGGAGGGGGATGAAGTAAGAAGCTGGGAGGTGACAGGTGGGAAAGGTAAAGGGCTGGAGAAGAAGGAACCTGATAGCAAATTCTTAATAATCTTAATGTATATAGCAAATAAAGTTCTTCCTTGATCTTTGATATGACAATAATAAACCAACCAACCACCCGTACCTCAATAATTATCCTTCAGGAGCTATAATCTCTCATTTTCCACCAGAAAGCTTTCTGTGCATTGTGTTCACATTACTGCAGTTTGGTTCATCACAATCTCTCACATACCTTATCAGCAGAGACCAGCCGCGTGCCATTGCTGCTCCATTCTAAGATGGTGATCTCAGTCCGGTGTATGCTGCCTGTTATCTGGTGTTCTTCCCAACCATGATCAGCCCAAAATGTCACCACTCCAGTTTGCCAACCAGCTGCCAAGATCCTCTTGGAAGGATGCCAACTAATGAGTGATGGCTGGAAAGGACGTTCGACGTGTGCGTTGGGAATGTGTTCTCCCTGTAAATAGGAAAACTTCAGAACACATCCTCTCACTCAGTGTACAGTCATTGTGTCCAAAATCATACAAGTACACTTCATTTCAACCTATGCACAGTTGTTACGTTGGTGTGGGTTTGTTTCCACCACTTACTGACTGGTGGGGAAGGATCACAGTTCCCCAAACAAATGGTCAAATGCTGCCCTCTGTACTTACCATCATAAATGTAAAAAGTGGTAGAAATACGCAGCAGGTCCAACAGCATCCGATCAAGCCAGGTCATGAAGGATCAATTTCTCACAGTGTTTCCAGCATTTTCTGATTTACCTAGTTTTAGACTTCTGAGATCTGATGTTTTTTGCACCAAGAATAACATCTCATATTCCACTTGATGGCATGAACATGAATTTCTCTCCCCTCTGTCCAACCAGCCCATCGCCCCTTTTCTTTCCCCTCTACCACCCTCTCGATTTGCCCTTCACCCACACATTCCTCCCTCTGGTTTGCCTTTTCATCTCCTTCCCTTCATCTTATGGCCAAGACACATTCCATTTTCTTCAAGCCTTTGTCACTTCAGCAGGAAGGATCTTGGCCTGAAACGTAGACTGTACTCTTTCCATAAACGCTGCCTGGTCTGCTGAATTCCGCCAGCATTTTATGTATGTTGCTTACCTTCTTAATGACTTTTTTTAGTTGCCTTCTGTTGGTTTTTAAGTTTCAAATCCTCTAACTTCCCACTAATTTTTTCTCTATTGTATGCTCTCTCTTTGGCTTGTGTGTTGGCTTTAACTTCTCTTGTTAGCCATGGTTATGCCATCTTGCCTTTAGGATACTTGTTCTTCTGTGTTCTTCCTGTGTCTTCTGAATTACTTCCAGAAATTCCAGCCATGCTGCTCTGCCATCATCCCTGCCAGTGTTCTTTTCCAATCAATTTTAGCCAACTCCTCTCTCATGCCTCTGTAATTCCCTTTATTCCACTATAACAGTGATACATCTGACTTTAACTTCTCCTTCTCAAATTTCAGGGTGAATTTGATCACATTATGATCACTTTCCCCTAGGGTTCTTTTACCTCAAGCTCTCTAATCAATTCTGAGTCATTGCACAACACCCAGTCCAGAATAGCTGATCCTCTAGTAAACTCAACCACAAGCTGCTCGAAAAAGCCATCTCATAGACACTCCAGAAGCTCCCCCTCCTGGAATCCAGCACCAAGTGATGATGATGGTGATAATAATCAAAGACCCCATCCACTCTGGACATTCTCCCTTTTCCCCTCTTCCGTCATACCACAAGTCTGAAGGACAGCTTCTACCCCACTGTTATGAAATTAATGAATGGTCCTCAGTACTCTTGGCCTCACAACTGCCCTCGTCTGGGTCATTATTGTTTACCTGCCCTTCATTTTCTCTGCAACGGAAACCATTTACTTTGCGTCCTGTTATTGTTTATACTACCTTAATGCACTGTTGTAATGAAATGATCTGTATGAACAGAATGCGAGATCAGCAAGAGTGCAATTCCCAGACTGGAAGTGAGACTGAGGCAGAAACCATTATGACATTTAAACAGTGCTTGGATGTGTATTTTTAGATCTCCGACTGGCAGCACTGTGAACAGTGCAGGAAAGCAGAATTAGGCTGGATAGTTCTCGTAGCTGCGAAAACAAGTGACTGAATGCCCTCCTTCTGTGCTCAAGAATTTTCCATGATTTTCTTTGTCATACCTTTTGATGAATCTATTTGGCAAATGGCTGTAGAGGAGTGAATATGAATAATAACTGATAAAGATTTCAAGCTTCACGATTCAATATTGTTTAAAGATTAACGAACACAATAATTGTTACTCTGGATCCGATGCAGCACAAAAGCAAACAACATGATAAAGAACACAACAATCCAAAACACAATAAATATAAATACATAGGATAGCTTATACAGTACTGTGCAAAAATTTTATTTATATATGTTTTAAAAATGGGGGAGGGGAAGAAGAGGGCACTAGAGTAATGTAGTAATTTTATTTATTGCACTGTTGCTGCAAAAATAACAAATTTCATGAAATATGTGAGTGGTAATCAACCTGATTCTGATCTGGGTCTCTATTGTGGACTGAGAGTGGGAAAGGGGCAGAGAGAGGGGAATCATGGTTGGGAAAAGGGCAAGGGAAAGGGAAGGGAGCAGGATACACCATAGAGACTTTCTGTAATGATCAATAAAACGATTGTTTGAAATTAAATTATCTTGTCTGGTGTCTCAGAACTGCATTTGTCGACACTCACACCACCCCCTCCCCGGACTCCTCTCCCACAGTGCTCCACTCTCGCCATTCCCAATATCCTTTGCTCCCTCCAGATTTACAAACTTGCCCTCTGCTCCATGTTGACAAATATAGTACTGCATGTATGTCTTAGGCACTCTAGCTATACAGGTACACCCTGCTTTTCGAAAGTTCGCTTTACCCAACTTCGTTTTCACGAAAGACCTACATTAGTACCTGTTTTCACTAACTGAAAGAAATACGAAGAGGATTTTTGCTTTTACGAAAAAAGGCGAAAAGTGAAATTAGCGTTCAGCGTTTGTTTTGCAGCCAGCTGTTATAGAGGCAGCGCGTACCCCGAGCAGCGAGAATGGCGCTGCCAAGCTCCTTCCCCGGGAACTACACTCAGCATCTCAGCATCAAGCCACCATAGTTTTGAACTCCGTGAGATTTTCGCTATGATTGACAATGCTGCAATGATTGCAGAAAAGTACCACTTTAATTTTGAAAGGTCACGTAGGTTTAGGGCAGGTTTGCAGGATGTTCTGAGTGCTTACAAAGAACTGTATGATAGAAAAATATTGGAACCTTCCAGTGTGCTCGCTGTCTTCCCGATTCTGGTAAGTGAAACTACACTGTACATACATTATTTCTACTTTATATAGACTGTGTATTTATCATATCATTCCTGCTTTTACTATATGTTAGTGTTATTTTTAGGTTTTATGTGTTATTTCAGGGGTACCCAAACTTTTTTGCACCGCAGACCGGTTTATTATTGACAATATTCTGGCGGACAGGCCGACCCTGGGGGGGCGGGGGGGCAGGGGTAGGGTTGCCAACAGACAAGAGTAGCAGTTAAATATGTTGTGTTTACCTCAGAGAGACTACAATGACCATGAAGCCTTGTGCAGGCACTAGTGCGCATGCGTGTACATGCCGATTTTTTTCTACAAATCATTTTTGGCGATTCGGTTCGGGGGGGTGTTAATCACGACTGGAATATAGGTGATAAGTGGCTAATACACTCAATTTCGTTTCTAAAAGGGTTTATCTAACGAATTTAATATTAAACACACAGCGCATATTTTCCTTGCATGAATATAGTGATAAGTCAATTATCAGGGGAGGACAGGGGAGCTTGAAGTAAGTGTTGAACAAACTTCCAGTAGAAGTGGTAGAGGCAGATTCGGTATTATCATTCAACAAAAATTTGGATAGGTATATGGACAGGAAAGGAATGGAGGGTTATGGGCTGAGTGCAGGTCGGTGGGACGAGGTGAGAATAGCGTTTGGCACAGATTAGAAGGACAGAGATGGCCTGTTTCCGTGCTGTAAGTGTTATATGGTTATATAAGTCACTTATAAGTCAATAGCATCATAATATTTTAAGTAACATTTGGATATTAAACACACAGCATATATTTTCCCCGTATGAACACATAAAATCATTGCAACACACCAATATCGCTGAATCAGTGGGAGCCCTGGGCTTGTTTCCCTGCAACAAGGCAGTGCCATCGAAGGGTGATGGGAGACAGCGATACTCAAATGGGTTCCTTATGTCCAGTCTATTCCGTAATTTAGTGTTCGTTGCATTCATTGCAGAGATATGTTGGTGATGGAAGCAATGTTTTTGGTGTTTTCGTGGCTATCTCAGGATATTTAGCCTTGAATTTGATCCAGAGTGCCAGCGGAGATGTTATGTCAAACATACTTTTCAGCCCGCCGTCATTTACAAGCTCAAGGAGTTGATCTCCTTCCCGCGCTGACATGGACGACGTGCGGGTAATGACCTTGCATGCGTTCAAGCTCAACAGTGGGCATGACAGGGAATGAGGAAAGGTGCAGCTGACTCATATCACCAAATCATATTGTTTCCTCGCAGCCCAGTAGCACATGCTTTGCAGCCGGTACCAGTCCGCAGCCCGGTGGTTGGGGACCGCTGTGTTATTTGGTATGATTTGGTAGGCTATTTTTTGGGTCTGGGAACACTCAAAAATTTTTCCCATATAAATTAATGGTAATTGCTTTCTCGCTTTTCGCCATTTTGGCTTACGAAAGGTTTCATAGGAATGCTCTACTTTCGGTTAACAGGGGAGACCTTTATATAGTGCCTATAAAAACTATTCAACCCCCTTGGAAGTTTTCATGTTTTATTATTTTATAACATTGAATTACAGTGGATTTAATTTGGGTTTTTTTTGACACTGATCAACAGAAAAACTCTTTTGTGTCAAAGTGAAAACAGATCTCTACACATGATCTAAATTAATTACAAATATAAGACACAAAAAAAATTGATTGCGTAAGCATTCACCCCCTTCAAGTCAGTATTTAGTAGATGCACCTTTGGCAGCAATTGCAGCCTTGAGCCTATGTGGATAGGTCTAAATCAGCTTTCCACATCTGGATACTGCAATATTTCCCCATTCTTTACAAAACTGCTCAAGTTCTGTCAGATTGCATGGGGATTGTGAGTGAATAGCCCTTTTCAAGTCTAGCCACAAATTCTCAGTTGGATTGAGGTCTGCAATCTGACTTGCCCACTCCAGGACATTAACTTTGTTGTTTCTAAGCCACTCCCGTGTAGCTTTGGCTTTATGCTTGGGGTCATTGTCTTGTTGAAAACAAATCTTTTCCCAAGTTGCAGTTCTCTTGCAGACTGCATCAGGTTTTCCTCCAGGATTTCCCTGTATCTTGCTGTATTCATTTTACCCTCTACCTTTACAATCCTTCCAGGGCCTGCTGCAGTGAAGCATCCCCACAGCATGATGCAGGCACCAACATGCTTCATGGTAGGGATGGTGTGTTTTTGAGGATGTGAGTATTTGGCTTATGCCAAATAAAGCATTTAATCTGATGGCCAAAAAGCTCAGTTTTGGTTTCATGAGATCATAGAACCTTCTTCTAGCTGGCTTCAGAGTATCTCACCTGCTTTCTGGCAAACTCTAGCTCTAACTCTAGACTCTAAACTCTAACTCTAACTCTAGCTGAGATTTCAAGTTTTTTTCAACAGTGGCTTTCTCTTTGCCACTCTCCCATAAAGCTATAACTGGTGAAGCTCCTGGGCAACAGTTGTTGTATGCACAATTTCTCCCATCTCAGTCACTGAAGCCTCCAAAGTTATCATCGGACTCTTGGTGGCCTCCCTCACTCGTCCCCTTCTTGCACGGTCACTCAGTTTTTGAGGACTGCCTGCTCCAGGCAGATTTACAGCATTGCCATATTCTTTCCATTTCTTGATGACTTAACTAACCTCTAAGGGATATTCCTTGACTTGGAAATTTTCTTATATCCATCTTCTGACTTCTGCTTTCCAATAACCCTTTCGATAAGTTGGTTGGAGTGTTCTCTTCTTCATGGTGTAGTTTTTGCCAGGATACTGACTCACCAGCAGATTGGACCTTCCAGATACAGGTGTATTTGTACTACAATCAATTGAAACACTGTGACTGCACACGGTGATCTTCATTTAACTAATTACGTGGCTGCACCAGTGAAGATTTGATGTGTCATATTAAAGGGGATGAATACTTATGCAATCAATTATTTTGTGTTTTATATTTGTAATTACTTTAGATCACTTAGAGATCTGTCTTCACTTTGACACGAAAGAGTCTTTTTCTGTAGATCAGTATCAAAAAAAGCCAAATTAAATCCACTGTAATTCAATGTTGTAAAACACTAAAACATGAAAACTTCCAAGAGGGATGAATACTTTTTATAGGCACTACATATGTGCCTAAGACTGTTGCACAGTCCTCTGTACATAGATTGATTGTATGTCCATAAAGTGACGCTAGGCACACGAGTATCGGTCAGTGCCACAGACAGGAAATTGATAAATGATGGTGGTACCCAAAATATAGACTCCAAAAGGAAGAAAGAAATAGCAAAATACTCACCTGCTCGAGATATACATCCACGCTGCCTACTGGACTGCTGCTGGTACTGACAGAGGTCACTGCCAGCAAAGGATGGATGTTATGCCAAGAAATCTCGGACGGAGAGCCCACAGTACCTGATGCCTCAATACGATGATCAAAGTATACTGCCATGTTAACATTGTCAAGTTCTGTCTAGTTCTGTCAGGAGACAAGGAAATTTTAAACAACACTACAGCAATAATAGATTTAATAACTTTCATAGAACAGTACAGACCCTTTGCCCTTTATGTAATGCTGTCTTATATAAGCTTTCTCAACGATGAATCTAACCATTCTCTCTTTCAATGTCCATACATTTTCATTTCTCTTTCATCCAAATGTCTGTTAAATGTCCCTACATCTTCATTTGTCTTCAAATGTCCATACATCTTCATTTCTCTTTCATCCAAATGTCTGTTAAATGTCCCTAATATATCTGCCTCTCCCTCCATCCCTGGCAGTGCGTTCCAGGCACCCACCTCACACATCTATCTCTACTAAAGTTTCCTCCAATCACCTTAAAATTATGCCCTCCCATAGTAGCCATTTCCACCCTGGAAAACGTCTGGCTATCTACTCTACCTATGCCACGTAAATCTTTTACACCTCTGTCAAGTCTCCTCTCGTCCTCATTCACTCCGAAGAAAAAAGCTCTAGTTTGTTCATCCTATCCTCATAAGACATGCTTTCTAATCCAGGCAACATGCTGGTAAATCTCCTCTGCACTCTTTTGAAAGCTTCCACGTCCTTCCTGTAACGTGGCAACCAGAACTGAACACAATACTCCAAGTGTGGTCTGACCAGCGTTTATCTACCTTCTCCGACTTCTGGTATGGCTGCAATAAACAATTGGATGAGCAATCATTTCCTAAAACTAACTGAAGATACAACTGAAATACTTCTGGTTGGCCCCAAAGCCAAAAGAGATGGATTTCTTGGTCCACTTGAAAAATCAGAATAAAAAATCCTGGATGTTATGATTGCAGGATTGAATGGTTTCTCATACGAAGAGCATCTGTATTCACTGAAATTCAGAATGAGGGGTGACCTCACTGAAACCTATCGAATGGTGAAAGACCTCGATAGAGTGAAGGTGGAGAGGATGTTTCCTATGGTGGAGTGTCTAAGACCAGAAGACACAGCCTCAGAATAGAGGGGCGTCCTTTCAGAACGGCGATGAGGAGGAATTTCATTAGCCAGAGAGTAGTGAATCTGTGGAATTCATTGCCACAGACAGCTGTGGAGGACAAGTCTTTATGTATATTTAAGGCAGAGGTTGATAGATTCAGGGCATGAAGGGATATAGGGAGAAGGCAGGAGATTGGGGCTGAGAGGAAAATTGGATCAGCTCTGATGAAATAGCAGAGCAGACTCGATGGGCCAAATGGCCTAATTACACTCCTATATCTTATGGTCTTGTGGTTATCTTTGATTCAGATTTGAATATTAAATCTCACATAAAGAAAGTGACCAGAGCAGTATTTCTACACTTGAGAAATATTGCAAAGGTACATCCATTTCCGCCACGTGGTGACGCAGAAAAACTAATTCACGCCTTTATATCGAATAGACTTAGATTACCACAATGCACTTTTTACAGGCTTTCCAAAACAAACTTCAACTCATTCAGAACTCTGCTGCTAGACTTTTAACTAAAACCAGGACGAGGGAACATATCACTCCCATCCTAGCTACTCTGCATTGGCTAGAATTGATTCTTTTAGAATTGATTTTAAAGTTCTCTTACTCGTTTTTAAAGTTGTCAATGGTCTGGGACCAGAGTACATCACAGATTCATTTTGGTTTTATTATCCTGCCCGAGCTCTCAGGTCTTCTTCCAACGTCTCTTAAATTTAAACAATCTCCCTCAAAAGAGAATCGACAGGACAGCTTTTTGAACTATGTTCCAAAACAGTGGAGCTCAATACCTAAAACTATAAGGGATGCAGACTCAGTTGACACTTTTAAACATCATCTGTTTATTTAACCTTGCTTTTAACTGACTCTTTTTGTCTTTTATTTACATATTATTTTTATTTTTCATATTTGTACTCATTCCATTGCAAAGCACTTTGAACTTCATTGTCTTTATAAAAAGTGCTCTATAAATAAGTTATTATTATTATTATTATTATTATTATAAAACTGTAACATTACCTCACGACTCTAGTACTCAACCCCCCGACAAACGAATATCAATAATCTTACGTCTTCTGGCGTGGCATCTTTGAGGGAACTATGGACATGGACCCCAATATCCCACTGTTCCGCCACACTGTCAAGAATAACTTTCAGCTGGAATCATGGAAAAGTATACAGCACTTTATACAATCCTGTTCACTCACTACCAGCTTCAGCAAGACACTCTCACAGATCCAAATTCCTGAAGATGAAGAGAAGGACATCACCTAATCCAACCTGGGATACAAGGGCTAGACTGGGTTACCACACTTCTACCCTAGCCACAAACAAGAAACAATCTGCAGATGCTGGAAATCTGCATCCTTGTGTGTGGTGCTTCTACTCTAGCCCCCGGCTTTGGCCCACCTAATCCCACCACCAAAACTAAGATGTCCTGAGAGCCACTGGGACAGGGTGTGGCATTACCTGAGGCACAACGGCGGCAGGCCGCCTCCCAAAACTCAGCAGCAGCGAGCTATGGCTCCCCGTGCAATGGAGCCCTCAGCGTTCCCGCAGTTACCGTAACAACCAGCCGGAGGACCGGAAGCAGCTCCAGTCAGCGCCGGAAATTCCCGAGTAAGGCCAACAATCCTCGCAGCCTGAAAGCGGACAGGGACCGCGTCGGAAATTGCCGAGCCGGCCCGGAAATACACGAAGATGCGAAAGTTTGAAATGACAGAAAGAATCACAGCTTCTGAATAATAATCTGCTGAGTTCCTCCAGCAGTTTGTTGTGCTGTTTTGGAATAAATCTTCTGTTAGAACTGATACAAGAACTGACTAAGAAGTTGCTTAGGGTTAATTTTGAACATCAGTAACAAGAAATTCCCCAGTTATAGAAAACTGGTTGGTTGCTAAGGCAAACGAGGCATTCCACGTTGTCTTTCGATGTACACAAATTAATTTGAAACCGAATCTGATTAATTATTCCTGTTAGTCAAAAGAAAAACTGCAGATGCTGAAAATTTTAAATTAAAACAGAAAATATTGCAAACATTCAGTTGGTCAGGCAGCCTCTGTGGAGAGAGAAATAATCTAACACCTGAAACATGTTTCTCCTTCGACAGATGTGGCCAGACCTGCTGAATATTTCCAGTATTTTGTTTTTTTTTCTTTCTTTCTTCTTGTTATTGAGTTGATGCTATTTTTATTCCCTCTGGCTTTCCCTCGGGATTGAGTATGACTTCATTTCATTTCTCCGGTTCTAACGTGACAGACCACTATATCCACAGGTAAGATCTGATGAAGGACCTCGGCTTGAAACATTAACTGTTTATTCACCCCATGAGTACAACCTGACTTGCTGAGTTGCTCCAGCATTTCGTGTGTTAACATAAAACTATGCAGCACAATACAGGCCTTTCGGCCTGTTATTTTGTAGATCAGTCTAACCCTTTCCACCCACATAGCCCTGCACTTTACAGATGAAAATCAACTGAAAACTGGAGCTACTGGAAATCTAAAATGAAAAGAGATTTGACCTTATAGGGGGAAACCATACTTTTTCAGGAATTTATAGTTTTTATTATTGTGTGTTGTGATGTACTGCTGCCACAAAACTACAAATTACATGGCATAGGGTCTTTTAAGAGACTCCTAGATAGGTATGTGGAACTCAGAAAAATAGAGGGCTGTGGGTAACCCTAGGTAATTTCTAAGGTAAGGACATGTTCGGCACAGCTTTGTGGGCCAAAGGGCCTGTATTGTGCTGTAGGTTTTCCATGTTTCTATATGCCAGTGACATTAAACCTGATTCTGACCTTAAACATTAACTCTGTTTCTCTTTCCACAGATGCAGTCTGTCCTGCTGAGTATTTCCAGGACTTTCTGTTTCCCAGGATCAGATCAGGTTTGCTATCACTCTTTTACGGTGATGAGAAATTTGTTGCTTTGCAGAAGCTGTACAACAAATTAATTTTAATTGTAATAAATGTACTATGATTACAAACTGCCTAAAGAAAGGAAGAATCAGATTCAGAAGTCTGATCATGGAGGGGAAGAGGCTGTTCCTGAATTTCAGAGTGTGGGTCTTCAGGCTCCCATACCTCCACCCTGATGGTAGCAATGAGAAGGGGGCATGCCCTGGATGGTGAGGGTCCTTAATGAGGTAGATATGATTAGATCAGATTATGAGGACACTCAGTACTCGTTTATTGTCATTTAGAAATGCGGCCTTTTTGAGGCACTACCTCATGAAGATGTCCTTGATGATGGGGAAACTCTTTTTCTCCCTCTCTCCTCTCTCTCCCTCCCTTCAATTAACATTTCCTCCAGACAACTCAGTCAACAGCTTGCCCCCATCACAAACCTACTTTGCCATATAATAAACACAAGAGATTCTGCAGATGCCATAAATCTTGAGATAAATCGGGGACATTTAAGAGATTCTTCAATAGGCACAGGGACGATAGAAAAATGGAGGTCTCTGTGGGAGGGAAGGGTTAGATTGATCATGGGGTAGGCTAAAAGGTTGGAACAACATAATGGGCTGAAGGGCCTGTATTGCGGCGTACTGTTCTATGTTAATACACAGATGCTGGAGGTACACAGCAAGTCAGGTAGCATCTATGGAGGGAAATAAGCAGTTGACATTTTGGGCCAAGACCCTTCATCAGGACTTATTATTATGCCTCACTCTGTTCTTCTCTCTGTCTGACCCATTCCTGCTTCACCCTCACCATCAACTTCCCTCTTTCTTTTTTTTTGAACAATTAGCTTCCTGAGTATTTACCAACATTTTCTCTTTTTATGTCAGATTTCAGAGTTCAAAGTAAACGTATTATCTAAGTACATATATATCACCATATACAACCCTGAGATTTGTTCTCTTGTGGCCATACTCAGTAAATCTATAGAATAATAACCAGGACAGAATCAATGAGAAAAGATCCAACCCAAGTGATCATCCAGCGTGCAGAACACCAAACTGTGCAAATACAAAATCAGAAATAACAATAATAAATATCGAGAACATGAGGCGAAGAGCCCTTGAAAGTGCATCCATTGGTTGTGGGAACATTTCAATGATGGGGCAAGTGAAGTTATCACCTCTGGTTCAATATCCTGATGGGTGAGGGGTATTAACTGTTCCTAAACCTGGTTGTTCAAGTCCTGAGGCTCCTGTACCTTCTTCCCGATGGCAGCAGCAAGAAGAGAACATTTTAAGGGTAGTGAGGGTCCTCCATGATGGATGCTGCTTGCCTGCAACAGCGTTTCACTTAGATGTGCTGAACGGTGAGGAGAGCTTTCCAGATCAGGCTGTGATGTGGCTAGTCAATAATACTCTCCACTACACACCTATACACATTTGTCAAAGTTTTAGGTGTCGTGCCAAATCTCCGCAGACTACAAAGGAAGCAGAGGCACTGCTGTGCTTTCTTCATAATGGCACTTCCGTGCTGGGCCCAGGACAGGTCCTCTGAAATAATAACTCACTCAGTGCCCATTGCACCACTGGCGTTTAGGGCAGCGATGAAGGTCCTCCTTCTCTAGCAGCATTCAGGGCTTCCTTCATCATGTCAGTAGCTTCCTCCTGGTTTTCACTGCCCGTCAGTCACACAAATCCCAGGTGGAGACTGAGGAATACCGTCGCACTCAGATGTAGAAAGATTCTTCATTGCTGTTTCCATAACAATTCTGTTTCACCAGTTAGGTTAGCCCTGAGCTGAACCCCCAAACCTGGAGGACCGGTGAACCACTCTTAGTCTGACCTCTACCCTTTGACCTGTTTGTCATGGGTGACCCTACCAAGAGCCAAAGCATAAAACCCTGACTCCAGCCAACATAGCTCTCGGGGTCATCGAGGCATGCAAGCCACCAAACCCAACGACAAGGTCGTGGTCCTCTTGGAGGGCAGTAGTAACACCAAGGAATTTAAAATTGCCGACCCTCTCTTGTTCTGATCCTCTAATGAGGACTGGCTCATGGATCTCTGGTTTCCTTCTCCTGAAGTCAACAATCAGCTCCATGGTCTTGCTGACACTGAGTGAGAGGTTGTTACTGTGGCACCCCTCAGCCAGGTTTTCAATCTCCCTCCTACATGCTGATTGATCACCACCTTTGATTCAGCCAATGACAGTGGTGTCATCAGCAAACTTGAATATGGAATTGGAGCTGTGCTTAGCCACATTTCTTATTTCTGTTTCTTATTTTCTTCTGTTACTTTTTGTGTCTACAACTCGATCTATCTTCCTTCAATATTTCAGTGATTTTTGCCTTCACAGTCTTTCACGATAATGAATTCCATAATTATGCCTTTTTGTGATGAAGCAGCATTTTCTGACGGGTTGCATTGCTGCCTGGTATGGAGGTTCCACTGCACAGGATCACAAGGATGTACAGAGTGTTGTACACTCAGCCAGCTCCATCACAGGCACAGCCCTCCCCATTAACGAGGACATCTTCAACAGACAGTGCCTCAATAAGGTGGGATCCATCACTAAGGACCCTCCCCACCCAGGACATCTTGTTACTACCACGAGGAGCCTGAAGTCCGTCAAGGATCAGAAACAGCTTTTTCCCTCAGCTGTCATATTTCTAAAAGGTCCATGTACCCACAACACTGCCCTGTTATTTCTTTTTGCACAAATTATTTCTGTAATCTGTAGTAACTTTATGGGTGGCGGGTTAAAGAAACATCTCTACCAAAGGAGGTACAAGGTGTTCCTTCCATCCTCTACCCTGCAGGTCACCCTTGGGTGAGGGGTAGCACCTGCTTAGCCCCCGATCAGGGTCACGTGAAGCCATGGGAGCAGGTGGTACATATCACAAGTCCTGGTTATGTGACTACTGACACAGGCAGACAATCTCTGAATAGTATTGGTATTGGCTGGGGTTGCCCATCTTGTAAAGTCACTGCCCAGAAGAAGGCAATGGCAGACCAATTCTGTAGAAAAATTTGCCAAGAACAACTATGTTCATGGAAAGACCATGTTCACCTTCGTCATATGACACGGCACTTAATGAACAATAGTACTTTTATGTCTTTGCACTGTACTGCTGCTGCAAAATAACAAAATGTCCCTTGACAAAACAGTGCTAATAAGCCTTCACTTGCAGACCCCAGTCACTTCAGATTGGCAACAACATTTCCTCCCCATTCTCTGTCCGCACAGGTGTACCACAAAGCAGCGTGCTTTGCCCCTTCTCTACTCACTTCTTTTTTTTGTGACTGTGAGGTTAAGCACAGCTCCAATGCCATGTTCGAGTTTGCTGATGACACCACTGCTGTTGGCTGAAACAAAGGTGGTGACAAATCAGCATATAGGAGGGAGATTGAAAATCCGGCTGAATGGCAACACAACAACTACCTCCCACTCAACGTCAGCAAAACCACACAGCTAATTATTGACCACGGGAGGGAGGAGGAAACAGGTCTATGAGCCAGTCCTCGTCGGGGATCAGCGGTGGAGAGAGTCAGCAACTATAAATTCCTCAGTGTTATTGTTTCAAGGATCTGTCCTGGGAGCTGCACGTAATGCCATCAAAAAGAAGGCACTGCAGTGCTTCTACCTTCTGAGAGGTCTGCACAGATTCTGCATGTCATCTAAAACTTTGACAAACGTCTATAGATTTACAGTGGAGAGTATCCGACTGGCTGCATCACAGCCTGGTATGGAAACTCCAATGCCCAAGAATGGAAAAACCTCCAAGAAGTTTCCGGATGACTCTGCCATAGTTGGATGCATCAGCAAGGGAGATGAGGCTGAGTACAGGGCTATGGTAGGAAACTTTGTCACATGGTGTGAGCAGAATTATCTGCAGCTTAATGTGAAAAAGACTAAGGAGCTGGTGGTAGACCTGAGGAGAGCTAAGGTACCGGTGACCCCTGTTTCCATCCAGGGGGTCAGTGTGGTCATGGTGGAGGATTACAAATACCTGGGGATACGAATTGACAATAAACTGGACTGGTCAAAGAACACTGAGGCTGTCTACAAGAAGGGTCAGAGCCATCTCTATTTCCTGAGGAGACTGAGGTCCTTTAACATCTGCCGGATGATGCTGAGGATGTTCTACAAGTCTGTGGTGGCCAGTGCTATCATGTTTGCTGTTGTGTGCTGGGGCAGCAGGCTGAGGGTAGCAGACACCAACAGAATCAACAAACTCATTCGCAAGGCCAGTGGTGTTGTGGGGATGGAACTGGACTCTCTGACGGTGGTGTCTGAAAAGAGGATGCTGTCTAAGTTGCATACCATCTTGGACAATGTCTCCCATCCACTACATAATGTACTGGCTGGGCACAGAAGTACATTCAGCCAGAGACTCAGTCCACCGAGATGCAGCACTGAGCGTCATAGGAAGTCATTCCTGCCTGTGGCCATCAAACTTTACAACTCCTCCCTTGGAGGGTCAGACACCCTGAACCAATAGGCTGGTCCTGGATTTATTTCATAATTTACTGGCATAATTTACACATTACTATTTAACTATTTATAGTTCTATTACTATTTATTATTTATGGTGCAACTGTAACGAAAACCGATTTCCCCCGGGATCAATAAAGTATGACTATACTATACTATATACTATGTAGTGGATCCCACCCAATCCGTCACAGGTAAAACCCTCCCCACCATTTGGCACATGTACAAGGATGCTGCCATGATAAAGCAGCATCCATCTGCAAGCATTCTCACCATCTAGGCCATGCTCCCTCCTGCTGCTGCCATCCGGAAGGAGGTACAGGAGCCTTGGGTCCCACACCACCAAGATCGGGAACAGTTATTACCCTACAACTATGAGCGTGAACCAGTGTGGAAAACTGCAGTCACCTCATCTCTGAACTGATTCCACAACCTATGGACTCACTCTCAACAGCACTACAACTCATATTCTCAATATTATTTATTATTACTTTAATTATTATAATTGTTCTTTTTGTATTTGTACAGTTTGTTTTCTTTGAATCCGTGTACCATTCTTGTCTCACAGTGAAGGTGTATGTGCCTAGAAAGCAGATTTCACCCTTTCCTTTTGCACACTAAATCAGTATTGCATATACTGCTGATGTCTAAATAAATGGTCCAAACATGTGAAATTAGCCAAAACAGCATTAAAGTGATTTGCACCCAGAAAAAAACATGCTGATAGAGGTTTATAAGATTATCAGCAGCATAGACAGACAATATCTTTTTCCACATAGGATGGTTGGTGGTAGAAGCAGAAAACATTAGAGACTTACAAGAGATGTTTACATAGGCACACAGAGAATGGAAGGATATGGACATTCTGTAAAGGTTCAAAGGTTCAAAATATGTATGCAGAGCACAACTGAGATTTGTCTTCTCCAGATACCCATAAAATACAGAAAACCATAGAAGTATTTGAAAGAAAGACATCTGTTCCCCCCACCCCCCGCCGGGCATAAAATGAAAAAGAAACAAATACTCGCAAAATCCAACCCCCCACCCCTCCCTTGAACAAAATCTAGCAGATCACCCAAACCCCCAGCCCATCAATCAAGAAAGAATGGGCGAGAACATGAAAAAAAACACAGAACTGAAAGAGGCCAATATGAATTACAGTCCAATCTATCAATCTCAGAATTTCAATAGGCATTTAATTACTGATTTAATTGGTTCAGAACAAAAGGCTTGGGCCGAAAGGCTTGTACCTGTGTACATTGATTTTCTTCGTTTTTGTGCAATTTTTCATTGTGTTTCTTTGTACCTACTGTGAATGCCTGCAAGGAAATAAAGTTCGGTGTTGTATATGGTGACATATATGTACTTTGATAATAAATTTACTTTGAATTTTGAGCTTTAGTTCTTATTTTGAAGCAATTTCTCCTGAGGTAATCCGGATTTGTGAAGGGAATCCCTTTTTCAGTCGGTTACCAGGCTGGATGCACCCAGTGTCCAGGGGCATTGTGGGAAATGTAGTTCCTGTTCTCCGCTTTGCTGTTGGTGATTACCGCCCCAACTCGGGGCTGGTTTTGTGCCCGGTCGGTTGTCGCCGTTGCTATTGTGTGAGGAAGTCTCGCCCCCGCCATTGCGTGAGAGAGAACTTCTCGCCGGGTTTGGGAAGTTGGCTGCCTCCGGGACCCATTCTCGGCGAGCGCTGCCTCAGCTCTGGCCTCTCCCAGTCGGTGGTCATGTCCGGAGCTGGTAGCGTCCCTGAGGACGTGGTCACTGACGACTGTCTGTTGAACTACTCTTATATATTTAGTTCTGATATCCTAAAGTAAGTTGTTTTATGTGTCAAATAGGGAAGAACATGGGAAAGAAGGAGCCCTCGCCTGTCAAACATTTCCCCTCTCATTTAATATCTTCCTGACAGATATTCCTGCGGCCTCCTCTTTGTTGTGTCAGTTCCTCATCGGCCTGAATTTACTGATCTTAAAAATTATCTATTTAATTGCTCTTTTAACATCCCAAGCAATCCAGCCTCACAGCCACAGGGTAAAGAATTATGAGAAATCACCACTCTCTGTGAGTTCTAGCATACCTCAGTTTTAAATAATTGTCCCCTAATCTGTGTTCACCAGCAACTTTGATGTGTGTTGCTTGAATTTCCAGCATCTGCAGAATTCCTGTTGTCTGCGCCCCCTAATCTTGTAACTATGTCCCCTCATTGGAGAATCTGACATGGTTTGAAACATCTTGACATCATGCCTCTCAGAAAAAAAACTTTAATTATTCTAAACTCCAAAGATCACTAACATGTTTTTTTTTGCTGCTTGTAATAGGACATTTATCTTATCTCAGGAGTTATCCTGGTTGGCAAAATAAAAGAGATGTAGAGTGAAATTGGGCCTATCATGTTTGAGTTATGGATAAAGACTCCTGTCTTGCTGCAGATGTTCCTGCTTATGAGGTTCCCTAAGATTTCCTTCCCATGTGTGAAGACTTGCACAGTTCTCTGAGTCCTTTCTTCTTGCCAAAGTTATGGTGCTGTCTTTATTTGAATGAATCTGCAAATCCAAAAGTCAGAATCAGAATCGGGTTTATTATCATCGGCATGTGACATGAAATTTGTTAACCTAGCAGCAACAGTTCAATGCAGTACATAATCTAGAAGAGAAAAAGATAATAAATAAAACAGTAATAATAAGTAAAAAGTAAATCAATTACAGTATAGGTATATTGAATAGATTTAAAAGCATGCAAAAATCAGAAATACTGTATATTTTTTTTAAAAATGAGGTAGTGTCCAAGGGTTCAATGTCCATTTAGGAATTGGATGGCATAGAGGAAGAAGCTGTTCCTGATTCGCTGAGTGTGTGCCTTCAGGCTTCTATATCTCCTACCTCATGGTAACAGTGAGAAAAGGGCATGCCCTGGGTGCTGGAGGTCCTTAATAATGGATGCTGCCTTTCTGAGACACTGCTCCTTAAAGATGTCCTGGGTACTTTGTAGGCTAGTACCCAAGATGGAACTGACTAGATTTACAACCCTCTGCAGCTTCTTTCGGTCCTGTGCAGCAGCGCCCCCCCCCCCCCCACAGTGATACAACTTGTCAGAATGCTCTCCACAGCACAACTATAGAAGTTTTTGAGTGTATTTGTTGACATGCCAAATCTCTTCAAACTTCTAATGAAGTATAGCTGTTGTCTTGCCTTCTTTATAACTACATATATATGTTGAGAGGTTAGATCCTCAGAGATCTTGACACCCAGGAACTTGAAACTGCTCACTCTCTCCACTTCTGATCCCTCTGTGAAGCTGGAGGCCGAAGAAAACGGCCTGTCCCGGGGTTAGAAGGCTGTGTCTGTGGAAGGGAGGATGGGGCTTGTTTTGTTGTTGTGTTCTGTTTTTGTTGTGATTCTGTGTTGTTCTGCCGAGCACTGTGGGCATGATTTGTTAGCACTGGAATGTGAGATGACACTTGGGGGCTGCCCCCAGCACATCCTTGGGTTATGTTGGTTGTTAATGCAAATGACACATTTCACTGTAGGTTTCGATGTACATGTGCTAAATAAATCTGAAATTAATTACTGCCATCTCTCATGAACAGGGACAAAGTTGCATTCATCACAGGAGGAGGATCAGGCATTGGATTCCGAATTGCAGAGATTTTGATGAGGTAGTGGGTGGAGGTTGAAAAATGTGTGTGTGTTTATGTACTTCAGTGAAGTTTCACATCATTAATGCGTGAAGTGATGGGGATTGCCCTGTTTGGTGCCCATAGTGTGCTAAAAGATAAGTGTATCCCTTTGCAGAGGAACAGTGGAGCCTTGCAATCCCACGTACCCATTCTGCCATTTAGTTATATCGTGGCTGATCTGTGTCAGTGTGACAGCCCTTGCAGTATCCCTCTAACACAGGGGTTCCCAACCTGTGGTCCATGGACTCCTCAGTTATCGGTCGGGGTCCACGGCATAAAAAAGGTTGGGAACCCCACTCCAATAAGTACCAAGCTCAAATGGGCCAGGTCATTGCCATGAAGTTATTTTCCACGGCCCGATATTCTCAAACTGTCCAACAGGATGATGCTGGAATGGAGACAACAGCTGGGGAAGGGTATCTTGTTTATTGTGGATGCTCTTAAGCCATTTGTGGAAAGAACTCTGTCTGAAGGGATTTATTATTGTAGAGATATAGTGTGGAACTGGCCCTTCCACCCTAACGAGCTAATCGCCCAGCAACCCACCAATTTAACCCTAGTCACAGGACAATTTATAATGACCAATTAACCTGCTCACTGGTACGTCTTTGGCCTGTGGGAGGAAACCAGAGCATCCGGAGGAAACGCACATGGGAAACATAAACAAATTTCTTACAGAGGGCAATGGAATTGAACTCTGAATTCCAACGCCTCGAGCTGTGATACGTCGCACTAACCGCAAGGATTTGTTTTGTTTTAGGTTAAATATATTCTCCCCTCCAGTTTTTCTGCCTGTGCTACCTTGAGTCCTGGAGTCATAGAAAAGTGCAGCACAGCACAGAAACAGGCCCTTCGGCCCATCTAGTCCATGCCAAACCATTTAAACTGTCTAGTCCATTGACCTGCAGCTGGACCATCGCCCTCCATACCCCTCCCATCCATGTACCTATTCAAACTTCTCTTAAATGTTAAAATCAAATCACATTCACCACTTGCACTGGCAACTCGTTCTACACTCTCACCACCCTCTGAGTGAAGAAGTTTCCACCATGTTCTCCTTAAACTCTTCACCTTTCACCCTTAACCTATGATCTCTAGTTGTAGTCCCACCCAACCTCACAGGAAAAAGCTTATTTGCATTTACCGTCAATACCCCTCATAATTTTGTAGACCTCTTTCAAATCTCCCCTCAATCTTATACATTCCAAAGAATGAAGTCCTAACCTATTCAATCTTTCCTTATAACTCATGTCTTCTAGTCCCAGAAACATTCTTGTAAGTTTTCCCTGTTTTCTTTGATAAGATGCCATTTATGAGGCTGCTTAACAAGATAAAACCCTGTGGGGTTACAAGAAAGATACTGGCTGACAGGCAGGAGGCAGTGGGTGGAAATAAAGGGACCTTTTCTGATTGGCTGCCAGTGACTAGTGGTGTTCCTCAGGGGTCAGTATTGGGACCGCTACTTTTCACATTGTTTGTCAGTGATTTGGATAATTGAATTGATGGTTTTGTGGCCAAGTTTGCAGATGATACGGAGATAGGTGGAGGGGTAGGTAGTGCTGAGGAAGCAATGCGATTGCAACAGGACTTCGACAAATTGGAAAAATGGGAAAAAAATTGACAAATGGAATGCAGAGTTGGGAAATGTATGATTATGCATTTTGGTAAAAGGAACAATAGTGCAGACTATTATCTAAGTAAGGAGAAGGTTCAAACATCAGAGGTGCAGAGGGACTCGGGGGTCCTCGTGCGGGACTCGGGGGTCCTCTTGCAGGACTCACAGAAGGTTAATTTACAGGTTGAGTCTGTGGTAAAGAAGGCAAATGCAATGCTGGCATTTATTTCAAGGGGAATAGAATATAAAAGCAAGGAGATAATGCTGAGGCTTTATAAAATGCTAGTCAGGCCGCACTTTTATTGTCAACCGTTTTGGGCCCCGTATCTCAGAAAGGATGTGTTGTCATTGGAAAGATTCATGAAGATGATTCTGGGAATGAAGGGGTTAACATATAAGGAGCGTTTGGCAGCTTTGGGCCTGTTCTCACTGGAAGTTAGAGGAATGTGGGGAGATCTCATTGAAACCTACCAAATGTTGAAAGGACTAGATAGGGTGGATATAGAGAGGATGTTTCCTATGGTGGGGTTATCCAGAACTAGAGGGCATATCCTCAAAATTGAGGGGTGACCTTCTCGAACAGAGGTAAGGAGGAAATTTTTTAGCCAGAGAGTAGGGAATCTGTGGAATGCTCTGCCACAGACTGCGGTGGAGGCCAAGGTATATTTAAGGCAGAAGCTGATAGTTTCTTGATTGGTCAGGATATCACAGGATATGACGCGAAGGCAGGTGTATGGGGTTGAGTGGGATCCAGGATTAGCCATGATGGAATGGCAGAGCAGACTTGGTGGGCTGAATGGCCTAATTCTGCTCCTACGTCTTATGGTCTTTCCTGTAGGTAGCTGACTAAAACTGCACACAATACTCCAACATACACAAAATACTGGAGGAACTCAGCAGGCCAGGCAGCATCTATGGAAAAGAGTAAACAGTCAACATTTCAGGCCAAGACTCTTCATCAGTCCTGATGAAGGGTCTCAGCCCGAAACGTCTGCTGTTTACTATTTTCCATAGATGCTGCCTGGCCTGCTGAGTTCCTCCAGCATGTTGTGCATGTTGCCTTGGATTTCAGCATCTGCAGATTTTCTAGTGTTTGAGACACCATACTCCAAATTAGGCCCCACCAATGTCTTATACAACTTCAACATAACATACTTTGATTTAGAAAGGGCAGTGTGCCGCCACTTGCAATAAATTATGGGCCTGTGTTCCCAGAACCCTTTGTTCTACCACACTCCTCAGTGCCCTACCATTCACTGCGTTAGACCTACTCGTGAAATGGATATTTGTGTACCCTGACTGCAGGAGCTGTGGCCACCTTCAGATTAGAACAATAGAATTTGAACAGTAACTTTTAACCAGTATAGACTAAGAATTGCTGTTCTGTTCTGTTGCAGACATGGATGTCAGACTGTTATCGCCAGCAGGAGCCTGGAACGAGTGCAGGCAGTAAGTAGATGTGCTTCACTGATATAAAAAAGAGAAGTAGAAGAAACAGCAGTGGCCATTCGGCCCCTTAAGCCTGGCCTACCCTTCAGTAAAATAATGGCCAGTATTTTACCTCCTGCACTAAACCCAAATCACATCCAATTCAAAGTAAGTTTATTGTCTTATTGTCAAAGTACATATACTGTATGACACCATATACAACCCTGAGATTCATTTTCTTACGGGCATTTCAAGGAAAATAAAGAAATGCAATAGAAAGCAATAGATAAATAGAGACTGACAAACAACCAATGTGCAAAAAATAAATTGTGCAAATAAAAAATAGTTCTGTGGAGAACATGAGCTGTACAGTGTCCTTGAAAGTGAGTCTTGAGGTTGTAGAATCAGTTCACTGTTGTGGTGAGTGAAGTTATCCACACTGGTACTGGAGCCTGATTGTGTAGGGTAATCACTGTTCCTGAACCTGGCCCTGTGGGACCTAAGGCTCCTGTCGGATGGTAGTGATGAGAAGAGAGCATGATCTAGGTGGTGAGGTTCTGTAATGAATGCTCCTTTCTTTTGGCAGTGTTCCATGTAGATGTGCTCAATGGTGGGGAAGGCTTTGCCTGTCTTGGACTGGGCTGTATCCAGCATTTTCTGTAGACTGTTCCATTCCTGGGAATGGGTGTTGCAGACAGCTGGGATAATTCTGTTCAAACCTGATAGTCTGTCAATCTCCTCTTGTATGTACTCAACGACACAGCCTTCACTACCCCCCTTCCATACAGAATTCCTAAAGATCACTATCTTCTTACTTGCTTACTTACTGCCCATTACGCCACTGGCAGTAATCCTCCATCTCTGTCTGTCCTTGGCCATCTCCTCTATTGTGGCCCAGGTGTAGCTCAGGGTCCTTGTTTCTGCCTTTGTGGAACAGCGCCAAATTGCCTTTGGTCTCTTGTGTTTGCTCCACCCTTCAGGGATCCAGTGAAGTGCTGTCTTAATGATGGAGTTGGCTTCTCTTCTCATCATGTGCCCAATCCATCTACAACACTCCCTTATGATGATTGTGGCCATGACCTCTTGATGACACTGAAGGAATAGTGTGTGCTTAGAGATCTTTCTTGGTCAGAAAATACTGGGGATCTTCCAAAGGCTGATGTTGTGAAATGTCAGTAGCTTGGCAAGGTTGCTCTCTGTCATGTGCCAGCATTCTGACCCATACACAGCTGTCACTGTCCTCGGGGTAAGGAAACTTCTTCCCAAGCCATGATGACAGAACCCGCCAATTGAGCTCTGCCTTTTTTCAGGAAGTTCGACACCACCAAGTTCAGGAACAGCTACTTTCCTTCAGCCTTATTGAACCATCCAGCAAAACCCTGATCATTACAGTCCAGCAACATTCTCATCACTTTGCACTGAAATGGGCTTTTGGTTTTAATTGTTCTTCTTGAAAAAAGTGTGTATAATTTGTGTTTCAGTATCAGAATCAGATTTATCATCACTGACATGTTAGGTGAAATATCATCTGCTATCAGATTTCTGAATGGACAATGAACACATGTACACTACTTCAATTGCTTTCTTATTTTACTTTGTTTTCTTTTTGCACTATTTAATTCAATTTTTTAAAATATATTTCTAATTGTAATTTATAGTTTTTATTATTCTGTATTGCATTGCCGCAAAACAACAAATTTCAAGACATATGCCAGTGATATTAAACCTGATTCTGATTCTGAAATGTGTTGCTTTGTGGCAGCAGTGCTGGACAAAGACTAAAAAAATCTACAAATTACAAAAATAAAAGGTGTAAATAAAAAGCATACTTAGGTAGTGTTCTTGAGCTGATGGACTATTCCAAAATCTGATGGCAGAGGGGGAAAAACCGTTCCTAAAACAGACTTCAGGTTCCAGTATCTGCATCAATATCTTTATTTTCTATCAAAATGAGTAATCTTATATTTTCTGTCCATTCAATTCCAACTGCTAGCTCTCACGTTTTGCCTATCTCTGTCTCTCCTTCCCCAACCCACCCCCCCGAACAGTCTCCTCCCTGCTTATACTGCATCCATAAATTGTATAAATGCCTTTCTTTACTGATCCCTCACAACTGCTTGCTTGCCAATAGGTTATTGGGGTTGAGTTGGGACTGGGTTGTACAAGTAAAGGAGCTGGATTACGTGTCCAGAGAGGAACTGTTAACCTGTAGGATAATGAACTGTTAGCACAAAGTAACATCTCATGACAATATTTGAAACATTGCTACTCAATTCAGCTTGCACAGTAGTCAGTATTGCCTGCTAATCTTCAAATCACTGCTCCAACCACTCATTTAATCTCTTTCTCCCTCACTGTCCCTCAATCTCTCTCTCGCTCTCTCCCTCTCTCTGCCCCTCTGCCTCTCCCCCTCTCTGCCTCTGTCTCACTCTCTTTGTCTCTCTCTATGTCTCTCTCTCTCTCGCTGTGTCTGTGCTCTGTCTCTGTATGTCTCTCTCGCTCCCTGTCTCTCTGTTTTTTATATATATATATATGTACACTGTCTCTGTATGTCTCTCTTGCTCCCTGTCTCTCTCTTTATATATATATATATATATATATATATATACATACACACACACACACAAACACACCTCCACAGTGAGATGTAATCTCCGCAGGAAATCTGTATGAAGGTCATACAATCAGCCATGTGATGTTAACCAGATATCTGGCTCGATAACTGTTTCAGAAAGGTTGATTGAAGGATAAATGTTGGCTGAGACAGGATTTGTTTGCTTTCCATTTATTTATTTAGAGATACAGTGGAGAACAGGCCCTTCCAGCCTAACAACTCACCAATTTAACCCGAGCCTAATCACAGGACAAGTTACAATGTCCAATTAAACTACTAAACGGTAGGTCTCTGGATTGTGGGAGGTTCCCAGAGCACCCGGAGAAAATCTACAGGCACACTGAGGGGATGTAGAAACTTCTTACAGACACCGTCAGAATTGAACTCTGAACTCCAGCACCCTGAGCTGTAATAGTGTTGCACTAATTGCTATATTACGGTGGCGTCTGATTAATATTCCTTTTCATCAGAATCCATTTCCTGTGCTGTTGCTGATTTTTTAGCCTGTCTACGTTTCAGCTGAGTAGGACAAAGGGGGAGAGAAAAGATGCAGCAGGAATAACTGAAAGAATGTAATGAAATGGGAGTCATAAAAACATCGCTCTAACCGCTACTCGACCGGGGCGCCCCACAGTATCACTCAGTTCTGAGGTTTTCCCATCGTCACGCCCCAGGGCTGGCACTAGTCTGTACATTGGCTTCTTATTCAGCTGGTTTTTCCTGGGATGCTGCTTTGTTTTTAAATTCTTGGGATTTGGGCATCTCTGCAACATCAGCATTGACTGCTGCTCCCTCATTGCAGCATTCCCCTACCCTGCTGCATCGATCACCGAGAAAGCAGGCACATGGGAACACCAGCACCTTCAGATTCCTCCCCGATTAGTGACTTCAGGAGGTCTGTGAGCCAGCCCTCATTCAGGGGTCAGAGCTGGAGACGGTCAGCAACTTTAAATTCCTCAGCGTTATCTTTTCCAAGGACCTGTCCTGGGCCCAGCACACAAGTCCAATTACGAAGAAAGCACAGCAGCAGCAGGAATGGAAGCACCAATTACCTTGAATGGAAGAGCCTACAGAAAGTAGTGGCTACAGCCCAGTTGATCATGGGTAAGCTCTCTCCACCATTGAGCACATCTACAAGAATCTATGTTGTAGGAAAGCAGCATCCATCTTCAAGGACCCCCACCAACCAGGCCATGCTCTCTCCTCGCTGTTGCCAACAGGAAGAAGGTACAGGAGCATCAGGACTCACACCATCAGGTTCAGGAACAGTTATTACCCCTCAACCATCAGGCATTTGAACCAGAGGGATTAACTTCACTCACCCCATCACTTTATTGTTCCCATACCCTATGGACTCACTCTCAAGGATTCTTCATCTTAAATTCTCAATATTTATTGCTTATTTGTTTATTTATTAATTGATTGGTATTTGCACAGTTTGTTAACTTTTGCATGTCGGTTGGAGGTGGTCTTTCATTGATTTGATTGCGTTTCTTGTATTTACTGTGAATGCCTGCAAGAAAATGAATCTCAGGGTAGTGTATGGTGACATGTATGTACTTTGAACTTTGAAGTCGTGCATCCTGTGGTGGAACTACATCATCCTAACCTGCTGTAGCAGAACCTTCATCAGGAGGACTGCAGCACTATAAGAAGCTGGGTCACCATCACCGGCAGTTAGTGTGGGCCATTAGAGTTTTTCTGGAACCATGGAGGCTGAGGGGAGATCTGATAGTTTATAAGATTATGAGAGGCATAGCTAGAGTAGACAGACTTTTTTTCCAGATTTGAAATGTCGACTACCAGAAGGCATGCATTTAAGGTGTGTGGGGGGGGGGTTAATTTCAAAGGAGATGTGGGGGCGTTCTTTTTCAAAGAGTGATGGGTGCCTGGGGTGGTGCAAGAAGCAGATACAATTGGGATTTTTAAGAGATACTTTGATCGATCCATGAACATCAAGAAAATGGAAGGATATGTACCCCATTGTGTATGCAGATGATTTGATTACTAATTTAATTGGTTCAGCACAACACTGAGGACCAAAGGGCCTGTTCCTGTGCTGTACACACAGAACGCTGGAGGAACTCAGCAGGCAAGGCAGCATCTATGGAAACGAGGACAGTCGACGTTTTGAGCCAAAACCCTTCGGCAAGACTGGAGGAAGAAAGCTGAGGAGTAAATTTAAAAGGTGGGGGGGGAGGGGAGAGAGGAACACAAGGTGATGGGTGAAACCTGAAGAGGGAGGGATGAAATAAAGAGCTGGGAAGCTGACTGGTGAAAGAGCATTCCAGCATCTGCAGATTTTCTCTTGTTTATGACTGGATTACTACACTGCAAGGTCTCTTCCAGGGATGCCTAACCTAAGGAAGTTTAACTCTTCCCTTCAACGGGAGTTCAGTGAAACCCTCTCTCACTGCTCCCCCTCTGTGATCCCTGCTGCTCTCCAACTCTTTGGCCATCCCTCCCCCTTCACCTTTCACCAATTTGGTGTTCCAGTGTTTCCCCCCCCCCCCAGCTCCCTACTCCTCAGCATTTTTTCTCCAGACCTGCTGAAGGGTTTCAGCCCAAAACGTCGACTGTACTCTTCCATAGATGCTGGCTAGCCTGCTGAGTTCCTCCAGCATTTTGTATGTGTTGCTCGGATTTCCAGCACCTGCAGATTTTCTCTCGTCTGACCCTGTGCTGCACTGTTCTGTGTTCTAAGGTGTGGGGATAGGTGAGGGAGGAGAGGAGAAGGGTGAATGGAGAATGTAAATAGAGAGGAGAAAGGGGGTGAAATTACCAGAAGTTATGGAAATCAATGTCAATGCCATCAGGTTGGAGGCTGTCGAGAGGAAAATGAGAATAATCAGCATCTTTCATTCTGATCCAGTCTGCTGCGAAGCTGCGTGCGGCCACTGGGCAGCGCTGTCTCCCAGCGTCCGTGGATGTCAGGAAGCCTGAGACCATCATTGCTGCTGTGGAGGCGGCACTGCAGGAGTTTGAGAAAGTTGATATCCTGGTGAACTGTAAGTCTGAGCTTGTAATTCCTGTTAGCATCCACGAGGTCCACGAGATAAATGTCCACTTGTCCTGGCAAGTCATAGAGAACGTACCTATTGGTCCACAGGGCACCTTGACCCGATAGACACAGAATTTGGAGTATGTTCAGTTCTGACTGAACGATTCAGATTTTGATTCATTTATTTTTCACATGTACATTGAAACATTCAGTAAAGTGCATCGTTTGCATTAACAACCAACACAACCCAAGGATGTACTGAGGGCAGCCCACAAGTGTGACATTCCAGTGTCAATTTAGATCATAAAACATTACAGAACAGTACAGGCCCTTCGGCCCACAGTGCTGTGCCAACCTTCAAACCTACGCTAAGATCAACCTAACCCTACTTAGCCCTCCATTTTTCTATCGTCCAAGTGCCTATCTAACAGTTTCTAAAATGTCCCTAATGTATCTGTTTCTACCACCTCTCTGGCAGGGAATTCCAAGCATTTGCCACTCTCTGTGTTTTAAAAAAAAGAGAAGCTACCCCTGACATCCTCCCCATAGTTTCCTCCAATTACCTGTAGCCCCCCAGCCAGCCTCAGGGTCGCTCGGCTCGCTGTCTTCTAGGGAAACAGCCCTTGGCCCCGCCAAACTGGGTAATTAGTTTGTGTGGATGCTGTGTGATGTACCCCACCCCGTCCAAATAACAGACAATACACCAGATACAATTAAATGACTTACAGTTTATAGGTATTACTGGAACTATATAATTAATAGAGAATAAAATATAAAAGGAAAATAAAAGGCGCCACACTTATCAAAGTTCAATCTCTTTGTGCACAAATAGTTGGAGCTCAGGACCCTTCTTCTTCATCCTGCGACCCTTCAGACCACCTCAACCGGCCGCCTGCAACCAACAACGGTGGTCGACCAGACGCTCCACACGAGTCCGTCTCCATCTCCTCTCCTCGCCGAACACCCCACTCAGGGTCCTGCCCGTTAGTGGACTCACAGCACCTGGTCCATCCTCTGTCTCTCTCTCCCGCCTTCTGCCCCAAAACCCTATGCATACAATATCTTACAGACACACCAAAAGCATAACAACTATCCCAATTGGTTCATAACATCTTCTTATCAGTAACGTGATCCAAACAAACTGCTAGTGGGAGGACTTCCTCTGCAGTTAACATAACAAAGAAGCCCTTTCAATTATAACATAACAAAGAAGCCATTTTAATTAGACTACGCAGTGACATATAAAAAGGAAACCCCTTACATACCTTAAACTGTGCCCCCTTGCTTTAGCCATTTTTGCCCTGGGAAAAGTCACTGGCTGTACACCCAATCTACGGCTTTTATCATACCACTGGCATTTGTCGTGAAATACGTCGTTTAGTGACAGCAGTACATTGCAAAATGTAAAAATACTATAAATTATAATGAGATATATATATTAACAAATTCAATTAAATAATTACAACAAAAAAAGAAAAAAAATGCTAGTGTTCATAGGTTCATGAACCATTCAGTAATCTGATAGTGGAGGGGAAGAAGCAAAGGTTGGGGGTGTTGTGGATAATGTGGAGGGCTGTCAGAGGTTACAGCGGGGCATTGATAAGATGCAAAACTGGGCTGAGAAGTGGCAGATGGAGTTCGACCCAGATAAGTGTGAGGTGGTTCATTTTGGTAGGTCAAATGTGATGGCAGAATATGGTATTAATGGTAAGACTCTTGGCAGTGTGGAGGATCAGAGGGATCTTGGGGTCCGAGTCCATAGGACACTCAAAGCTGCTGCGCAGGTTGACTCTGTGGTTAAGAAAGCATACAGTACATTGGCCTTCATCAATCGTGGGACTGAGTTCAGGAGCAGAGAGGTAATGTTGCAGCTATATAGGACACTGGTCAGACCCCACTTGGAGAACTGTGCTCAGTTCTGGTCACCTCACTGCAGGAAGGATGTGGAAACTATAGAAATGTGTCGAGGAGATTTACAAGGATGTTGTCTGGACTGGGGAGCATGCCTCATGAGAATAGGTTAAGTGAATTCGGCCTTTTCTCCTTGGAGCGACGGAGGATGAGAGGTGTATAAGATGATGAGAGGCATTGATCATGTGGATAGTCAAAGGCTTTTCCCCAGGGCTGAGATAGCTGTCACAAGAGGGCACAGTTTTAGGGTGCTTGAAAGCAGGTATATTGGGGATGTCAGGGGTAAGTTTTTTACGCAGAGAGTGGTGAATGCGTGGAATGGGCTGCCAGCAATGGTGGTGGAGGCGGATACAATAGGGTCTTTTAGGAGACTCCTGGATAGGTACATGGAGCTTAGAAAAATAGAGGGCTATGGGTAACCCTAGGTAATTTCTAAGTTAAGAACTTGTTCGGCACAGCTTTGTGGGCCAAAAGGCCTGTATTGTGCTGTAGGTTTTCTATGTTTATATGTTTCTAAGCTGTTCCTAAAATGTTGAGTGTGTCTTCAGGCTCCTGTACCTCCTCTTCGATGGTAGCAATGAGAAGGGGGCAAGTTCTGGATGGTGGAGGTCCTTAATGATAGATGCTGTCTTTTTGAGGCATTGCCTTTTGAAGATGTCCTGGGGAGGCCAGTGCCCATGATGGTATCAGTCACCTCTTATCCGTATTCTCAACAGAGCCAGAGTCTAACATAGTCCAGTGTCCCTTACTGTTAGTAAGGTCCTCCTTTCTCCCCCTAGGTGCAGCAGGAAACTTCCTGTGCCCTGCCAGTGGCTTATCATTCAATGCTTTCAGGACTGTGCTGGAGATTGACACCATCGGCACCTTCAACGCCAGCAGAGTCCTGTATCAGAAGTGGTTGAAGGTGAGCCTTGTGGACAAAATGGATAAATCTGACTAATGCTCCCGGTTATTTATTTACAAGCGAGAGAAAATCTGCAGATGCTGGAAATCTGAGCAACACACACAAAATACTGGAGGAACTCAGCAGGCCAGGCAGCATCTATAGAAAAAAGCAGAGTCGACACTTCAGGCCAAAACCCTTCGGCACGACTGAAGATAAAAAGCTGAGGAGTAGATTTGAAAGGTGGGGAGAGGGGAGAGAGAAACGCCAGGCGATAGGTGAAGTTTGGAGGGGGGTGATGAAGCAAAGAGCTCGGAAGCTGATTGGTGAAAGAGACAGAGGCCATGGAAGAAAAAAAAAGAGGGGGGGAGAAGGAGCACCAGAGGGAGGTGATGGGCGGGCAAGGAGGTAACATGAGAGAGGGAAAAGGGGATGGGAAATGGTGAGGGGGGAGGCATGTTCATGCCATCAGGTTGGAGGCTACCCACACAGAATATAAGGTGTTGTTCCTCCAACCTAGGTGTGGCCTTATCCTGACAGTGGCAGAGGCCATGGATGGACATATCGTAATGGGAATGGGAAGTGGAATTAAAATGCGTGGCCACTGGGAGATCCCATTTGTTCTGGTGGACAGAGCGTAGATGTTCAGCAAAGCGGTCTCGGAATCTAATGTGCTCTTACCGATGTACAGGAGGCCACACCGGGAGCACTGAACACAGTATATGACCCCAACAGACTCACAGATGAAGTGTCACCTCACCTGGAAGGACTCTTTGGAGCCCTGAATGGTAGTGAGGGAGGAGGTGTAGGGGCAGATGTAGCACTTGTTCCGCTTGCAAGGATAAGAGCAAGGAGGGAGCTTAATGGGGAGGGACGAATGGACAAGGGAGTGGCGTAGGAAGCAATCTCTGCAGAAAGCAGAAAGTGGGGGTGAGGGAGAGATGTGTTTGGTGGTGGGATTCCGTTGGAGGTGGCGGAAGTTTTGGAGAATTATGTGTGGAGGCTGGAGGGGTGGTAGGTGAGGACAAGAGGAACCCTATCCCTGGTAGGGTGGCGGGGGGATGGGGTAAGAGCAGACGTGCGTGAAATGGAAGAGATGCGGTCGAGGGCAGCGTTGATAGTGGAGGAAGGGAAGCTCCTTTCTTTGAAAAAGGAGGACATCTCCTTTGTTCTAGAATGAAAAGCCTCATCCTGAGAGCAGATACGGTGGAGACGGAGGAATTGAGAGAAGGGGAAAGCAGGGTGGGGTGAGGTATCGTCCAGGTAGCTGTGAAAGTCCGTTAGTTTATAATAGACATCAGTGGATAAGCTTTCTCCAGAGACAGAGACAGTGAGATCGAGAAAGGGAAGGGAAGTGTCGGAACTGGACCAGGTGAATTTGAGGGCAGATTGGAAGTTGGAGGCAAAGTGGATGAAATCCGAGTTCAGCACAGGTGCAGGAAACAGCACCATTGCGGTTGTCGATGTAGTGTAGGAAAAGTGGGGGGCGGACACTAGTGTAGGCTAGCAACATAGACTGTTCCACGTAGCCAAAAAGCAGGCAAGCATAGCTGGGACCCCTGTGAGTGCCCATGGCTACCCCTTTTGCATGAAGTAAGTGGAAGGAGCAAAGGAGAAATTATTTAGAATGAGGACAAATTCCATTAGGCGGTGAAGAGTGGTGGTGGTTGGCGGCGGGGGGGGGGGGAATGGTGGAGGTGTATTGGGACTGGACATCCATAGTAAAAATAAAATGATGGAGGCCAGGGAACCTGAAATCATATTGAGTTAAATTATCTAAACACTAGAGATTCTGCAGATGCTGCAAATCCAGAGTAATACACACAAAATGCTGGAGGAACTCAGTAGGCCACTTCTCTCTTCCTTTCCAGTCCTGATAAAGTGTCTCAGGCTGAAGCATCGACCCTTTATTTCTCTCCGTAGATATTGTCTGACCCACTGAGCTCCTCCAGCATTTTGAGTGAGTTAAATATTCCCACCATTAAAGCACATCTACGTAGAGCATTGTGCAAGAAAGCAGCATCTATCATCAGGGATCCCCACCACCCGGGTGGTGTTGTCCTCTCTCTGCAGCCATCAGGAAGAAGGTACACGAGTCTCCGGACCCACAACACCAGGTTCAGGAACAGTTACTAACCCTCAACCATCAGGCCCTTGAACCAGACAGGATTACTTCACTCAACTTCACTTGCTCCATCACAGAACTGTTTCCACAGCCTGAAGACTCAAACTTCAAGGACTCTTCATCTCACGTTCTCCATATCTATTGCTTACTTATTTTTTATTATTATTTCTTTCTTTTAGTATTTGCAGTTTGTTGTCCTTTGCACACTGTCCATTTGGTGTTGTCTTTCACTTTTTCTGTTACGGATTTATTGAGAATGCCCACAAGAAAATGAATCTGAGTGCTGTATATGGTGACATGTATGTACTTTGATAATACACTTACTTGGAACTTTTTTTGGTGAACAAACTAAAATTAGGAATATTCAGAGTGACGAGTTGGAAGAGAACAGGGACCTTCCAGAGTGCATGGACAGAAACTGAATCTTAAAGCTGAACAATTGACACTGCTTAACTGGAAGCCAGATGTCAGTGAGTGCGAGGGTGATAGGCAAGGTGGATTTGGATTGAGATAAGAACAGAACTGAACTTTTGAACTTTGTTGGGACCATTCTGATTTGTTTCCTGTCTCCAGAATGGCAAAAAAAATTAATACAGTATCGATCATTATCTCCCAGTTTTTTTGGTAGTTGGGGCCTGTTTCATCAAAACAGTAGGTTCTTGGATCCAAATCAATCAGACAGAAATGCAGAAAGTGCAGTTATCTATGTAGAACTGTAAAACCACACTTGTTAGGTCAGAACAGAGCAGGCATTGAAATACTCAGTGTGTCGTGCACGGGCCCCTCTCACTGCAGCTCACTTTCCACTTCAGCCATGCACTGTCCACGATCAGCTCAAAGAACTTCTCCCAAGTCCTTTACATTTATACCCTCTCCACTGACGTGAAACACTGCAGTAAGTGGACCAATATCTGGCAGTATGTCAAGCCACCGACTTAGAACCAATCATCACTTGTCACCACTCTTCACAAGTTGCACCCTGATGTTCAACTAACTTTCCAGTTGCCACATTATGGCCTCTCCTGGTGCAAGCCACAGCTTCTGCAGATGCTTCTGTTACATTCAAGGCCATAGAGATGGTGAAACGTTCAACAAGCTTAAATGTGAACCCTTTACAATATCGGGGTGGATGTGACCATGTCTTGTCATTCCAGATGGGGCAGCTGTGTCTCATTTCCAGACTGGGATCTTTCTCTGGAAGTTCTCCTGCTAACTCAGCTTGTAAGATAGTAATAACTGAGTCCGGCAGACCATGGAGTCATAGAGCACTACTGCACAGAAACAGGCCCTTCAGCCCATCTAGTCCATGCTGAACTGCTATTCTGCCTGGTCCCATCAGGTCCATAGCCCTCCATGCCCCTCCCATCAGTGTACCTATCCAAACTTCTCTGAAACATTGCATTCAAACGCACATCCACTATTCCACTGGCAGCTCCTTCCACACTTGCATCACCCTCTGAATGAAGAAGTTTCCCTTGTGTTCTCCTTAAATATTTCATCTTTCACCCTTAACCCATGATCTCTAGTTCTAGTCTCACCCAACCTCCTGGGAAAAAAACCTGCTTGGATTTACTTAATCTATATCTATCATAATTTTGTATACCTCTATCAAATCTCCCCTCAATCACCTGTGCTCCAGGGAGTAAAGTCCTGACTTTAGCATTCAAATAAGTATTTGAATAGTCAGTAGACCAAATGCTAATAACCAGAATGAATATTCATAAGCACCATGGTTAGCGTACACGTGAAGGGCCAAATAGCCTGATTCTGAGCAATACCCCTCTATGACCTGAGTTTGTTTAACTTCTCGCCGCAAGCTGTGAGTGAAACTGGTTTGTCTTTGTGTTGGGCCAGTGAACTGCAAACAACTTGAAGCGAAATGTTCTATTGCAACAAAAAGGCTGCCGTGTAGGAAACAAAGTTCAAACTAAATTTATTATCAAAGTACACAGATGTCACTATACACAATCCTGAGATTCATTTTCTTGTGGGCATACACAGTAAATACAAAGAAACACAAAAGAAACCATTAAAAAGCCACATACAACAAGACGGACAATCAATCAATGTACAAAAGACAACAAACGGTGCAAATACAAAAAGAAGAAAAGAAACAGAAACTATTAATAAATAAATAAGCAATAAATATCAAGAACTGCGATGAAGTCCTGGAATGTGAGTCCGTAGGTTGTGGGAACAGTTCAGTGATGGGGTGAGTAAAGCTATCCCCTCCGGTTCAGGAGCCTGATGTTTGAGGGGTACAAACTGTTCCTGAATCTGATGGTGTGGTTCTTGAGGCTCCTGTTCCTCCTTCTGATGGCAACAGGGAGACGAGAGCTTGGCCTGGGTGATGGGGGTCCCTGATAATCGATACTTCTTTCTTGTGACAGTATCCCATGTAGATGTGCTCAACGGTGGAGAGGTTTTTACCCATAATAGACTGGGCTATATTCACTACTTACTGTAGACTTTTCCATTCAAGGGCATTGGTGTTTCCATACCAGGCTGTGATGGAAATATCTTTGTCCTTGAACAGAAAAGCCTACAAAAAGCAAGGCAAGTAAACTGATTAAGATTATCAACATCAGACGTACAGTACTGTTCATGGAAGGCTGCCAGTGAAAGCAAAGTGGATGTTACTGTGAAAGTTGTGTCTGACGTTCCTAACCCTGAGTGTTCCCTCAGGACCATGGTGGAGTTATTGTCAATATCACGGCAACACTAAGCTACCGGGGCCAGATCCTGCAAGCCCATGCTGGCTCTGCCAAGGCTGCTATAGGTAGGTGTGTACTCTGGGTACTGATCTGAACTGCTATCCTGTTGCCAGAAATACAAAACCATAAGACATTAGAGTGGCATTAGGCCATTCGACACCTTGAGTCTGCTCCATCACTCAATCGTAGCTGATTTATTTTCCCTCCCAACCCCATTCCTCTGCCTTCTCCCCATAACTTTTGACGCTCTGACTAATGAAGTACCTGTCAGCCTCCACCTTGAATATATCCAATGACTTGTCCTCCACAGCTGTTTGTGGCAATCAGCTCCACAGATTCGCCACCTTCCAGCTAAAGAAATTTCTCCTGACTCTGTTCTAAATGGATGTCCCTCAATTCTGAGGCTCTGCCCTCTGGTCCTGAACTCCCCCACTATAGGAAGCATTCTCTGCACACCACTTTATCTATGCCTTTCAATATTTGGTAGTTTTCAAAGAGATATCCCCCCCCCCCACCCACCCTTCTAAACTCTAGCAAGAACAGGCTCGGAACTACCAAATTCTCTTCATATGTTAACCCTTTCATTCTTGGGATCATTCTCATGAACAACCTCTGAACACTTTACAATGTCAGCATATCTTTCCTTAGATGCCAGTCCTACCCTGTGATAGCATGGCTCATGGACCTCTGGTTTTCTCCTCCTGAAGTCAATAATCAACTCCTAGGTCTTGCTGACATTGAGTAAGAGACTGTTGTTGTGGCACTCCTCAGCCAGATTTTCAATCTCCCTCCTATACTGTATGCTGAAATGTCACAACCTTTGATTCGGCCTTCAACAGTGGTGTCGACAGCAAATTTAAAAATGGCATTGGAGCTGTGCTTAGCTTCACAATCATTAACTGTAAAGCAAGTACAGACTGGGGCTAAGCACACAGCCTTGTGCTGTACCTGTTCTCTGAAATATTGAAATCAAACCCGCATCCATCACTTGCACTGGCACCTCTTTCCACACTCTCACCACCTGAGAGAAGAAATCCCCCTCAGGTTCCCTTTAAACACTTCACCTTTCACCCATAACCTGTGACCTCCAGTTGTAGTCTCACCTAACCTCAGTGGAAAAAGCCTAAATATGCTCCTCATAATTCCATATACCTCTATCAAATCTCTGCTCATTCCCCTGGCACTGCAGGGAATAAAATCCTAACCTGTTCAACCTTTCCATATAACTCAAGTCCTGCAGCATCTATGTAAATTTTCTCTGCACTTTTTTAATCTTATTGATATCTTTCTTGTAGGTAGGTGGCCATAACTGCACACAATGCTCCAAGTTAGGCCTCACCAATATCTTATACAACTTCAACATAACATCCCATCTCCTGTACTCAGTACATTGGTTTATGAAGGTTAATGTGCCAAAAGCTTTCTTTATGACTCTTTCTATCCATGACACCACCTTCAAGGAATTACGGACCTGTATTCCAGGATGTCTTATAGCATAAGACCATGAGATATAGGAACAACATTAGGCTCTGCCATTCCAACACAGCTGATTTATTATCCCTCTCAACCACACTCTCCTGCTTTCTCCCCATAACCTTTGATGCCCTGAATAACCAACAACCTATCAACGCAAACACGAGGAAATCTGCAGATGCTGGAAATTCAAGCAACACACACAAAATGCTGGTGGAGTGCAGCAGGCCAGGCAGCACCTATAGGAAGAAGTACAGTCGACGTTTCGGGCCGAGACCCTTCGTCAGGATTAACTGAAAGAGGAGCTAGTAAGAGATTTGAAAGTGGGAGGGGGAAGGGGAGATCCGAAATGATAGGAGAAGACAGGAGGGGGAGGGATGAAGCTAAGAGCTGGAAATTTGATTGGCAAAAGGGATACAGAGCTGGAGAAGGGAGAGGTATTGTGAGAGGGACAGAGAGAGAGAGAAAAAAAAAGGGGGGGGGAAATAAATAAATAAATAAGGGATAGGGTAAGAAGGGGAGGAGGGGCATGTCCCATTCCCATTCTGATATGTCTATCCACGACCTTCTCTACTGTCAAGATGACGCCACACTCAGGTTGGAGGAACAACACCTTATATTTTGTCTGGGTAGCCTCCAACCTGATGGCATGAACATTGATTTCCTAACTTCTGTTAATGCCCCTCTTCCCCTTCTTACTCCATCCCATATTTATTTATTTATTATTTTTTCCTTTATTTCTCTTTTTTTTCTCTCTCTGTCCCTCTCATAATAACTCCTTGCCTGCTCTCCATCTTCCTCTGGTGCTCCCCTGCCCCTTTCTTTCTCTCCAGGCCTCCGGTCCCATGATCCTCTTCCTTCTCCAGCCTTGTATCCCTTTTGCCAATCAACTTTCCAGCTGTTAGCTTCATCCCTCCCCCTCCTGTCTTCTCCTATCATTTCAGATCTCCCCCTCCCCCTCCCACTTTCAAATCTCTTACTAGCTCTTCTTTCGGTTAGTCCTGACGAAGGGTCTCGGCCCGAAACGTCGACTGTACCTCTTCCTAGAGATGCTGCCTGGCCTGCTGCGTTCCAAGAACCTATCAACCTCTGTTTTAAATATACTCAATGACTTGGTCTCCACAGTCACTTGTGGCAATGAATTCCACAGATTCAACATCCTCCTCATTTCCCTGTGTTAAATGGACGTCCCTCTATTCTGAAGTTGTGCCCTCTAATCCCAGACTCCCACACTACAGGAAACATTCCGTATCCACTATACCTTGGCTTTTCAATATTCTGTAAGTTTCAATGAGATCCCCCCCCCCCCCCATTCTTCTAAAGTAGCGAGTGCAGACCCAGAGCCATCAAACGTAATATGCAGTAACTAACTGGGAGACGCGACCTGCTCCATTTCCCAGTGGAATTGCATGCTGAGTTAGACTTGTTGCTTTAAAAAGAACTCCTGACTGACCACACCTCGCTCCCTTTTCTCTACAGACGCAATGACAAGGCACCTGGCAGTAGAATGGGGACCTGACAACATCCGTGTGAACAGTCTGGCCCCAGGCCCCATAGCTGGGACAGAAGGTTTTCGGAAATTGGGTAAGAAGTCAAGTTCAAGTTCAACTTCATTGTCATCTGACTATATATATATATTTTTTTTTAATTTATTTAGCGATACAGCGTGGAACAAGCCCTTCTGGTCTAACGAGCAGAAACCGCCCAGCAACTCACCTATTTAATCCCAGCCTAATCACAGGACAACTTACAATGACCAACTAATCTTCAAACCGGTATCTGTTTGAACTGTGGGAGGAGACCCACACGTTCTACGGGGTGGACGTACAAGCTCCTTATAGACAGCATTAGAATTGAACTCTGCACTCCAATGCCCCGAGCTGTAATACTGTCACACTAACCACAGCATTACTGGGGCACACAACCAAATGAAACAATGTTCCTCCAGACCACGGTGCACCCACAAGACATAAATCACACACAGCACATCAAACAAAATATTGTCATAACTGTGGTAATTAAATTTAATTCAAAATGCATGCAGTGCACATACAGTAAACAACTGGCTGTCTTAGTGACAAGACCTCAGTGACGGAGGATACACAGTAGTCTCACAGCCTGAGGGAGGAAGCTGTTACCCAGTCCGTAGTCCTAGTCCTGATGCTCCTGTACCTCCCTCCTGACGGAAGTGTGTCAAAGAGATGTCACTGGTGGCCAGTGCTATCATGTTTGCAGTTGTGTGCTGGGGCAGCAGGCTGAGGGTAGCAGACACCAACAGAATCAACGAACTCATTCGTAAGGCCAGTGATGTTGTGGGGATGGAACTGGACTCTCTGACGGTGCTGTCTGAAAAGAGGATGCTGTCCAAGTTGCATGCCATCTTGGACAATGTCTCCCATCCACTACATAATGTACTGGTTGGGCACAGGAGTACATTCAGCCAGAGACTCATTCCACCGAGATGCAGCACAGAGCGTCATAGGAAGTCATTCCTGCCTGTGGCCATCAAACTTTACAACTCCTCCCTTGGAGGGTCAGACACCCTGAGCCAATAGGCTGGCCCTGGACTTATTTCATAATTTACTGGCATAATTTACATATTACTATTTAACTATTTATGATTCTATTACTATTTATTATTTATGGTGCAACTGTAACGAAATCCAATCTCCCCCAGGATCAATAAAGTATGACTATGACTATGAGATGGTAGGATGGGTGGTGGGGATCCTCAACAATGCTTTGGGCCCTTCGTCTACAACACTCCTGGTAAATGTCAGTGTATGGAGAGACTCCATACTTGCGGGCTGCTCCCAGCACATCCATAGATTGTGTTGGTTGTTAACGTTTATGGCACATTTCATTGTATGTTTTGACATACATGTGATAAATAAATCTGAATCTATGGAGAATTAAGACTGCAGATCATAAACATAAGAGATTCTACAGATGCTGGAAATCATGAGAAGCACACACAAAATGCTGAAGGAACTCAGCAGGTCAGGCAGCATCTGTGGAGATGAATAAAGTCAATATTTCGGGCTGAGTTCTTACATTAGGACGAGGAAGACTGGGAAGAGACTGCAGAAGCTGGAATCTGAATTTAGAAACAGTCTTCTGGAAGGACTCAGTGGGTCAGGCAGCATCTCTGGAGGGAAGTGATAGATCAATGTTTCAGGCTGAGATCCTTCATCCTTCAAAGATAAAGTGGAGATAGCCAGCGAATTCACCTACTGCTTACCACCCCTTTCGTAGGCATACAGTATTGTAGTGGTTAATGTAAAGCTGTACGGCGCCAGCGATCACAACTTGGAGTTTAATTCTTATCACTGTCTGAAGGAGTTTGTACTTTCTCACCTTGACCTCATGGGTTTCCTCCAGGTGCTCCAGTTTCCTCCCACAGTCCAAAAAGAGGTATGGGTTAGGATCAGTAAGTTGTGGCATGTTGGTGCTGGAAGCATGGTGACAGTTGTGGGCTGCCCCCAGTACACCCTTGGACTGTTGGTTGTTGACAGAAACTACACTTTTCACTGTGTGTTTCAATATACATGTGACAAATAAAGATAATCTTTTAGCAGACTCCAGATGCAGGAATCTGGAATTACATGCACTCTGCTGGAGGAACTTGATGTTTCAGGTCGAATCCCTGAAGATAGAGGGGCAGTGCCCAATGGATCCACCTATTGCTTGCTTGTTCTTTGCCAGCTCTTGCTCCAACCCTTCCCCTCACCTCTTTATCGTGGCTGTCTCCCCATATCCTTCTAACTAGAAGAAGGATCCATTTCCCTCCATCAATTCTGTCTGACCTAGTGGTTTGTTTCAGAATCAAAATCCTAAAAAGGTTTAATATCTCTGGCATACTTTTGTTGTTTTGTGGCAGCAGTGTATTGTACTACATAATAATAAAAACTGTAAGTTACAATAAAAAGTAAATATTAAAATTAAATAAGTGGTGCGAAAAGAGCGGGAAAAGGAGAGTGGTAGTGTTCATGGTTTATGGTCCATTTAGAAATCTGATGCCAGAGGGAAGAAGCTGTTCCTGAAATGTTTAAGTGTGTTTCTTCAGACTCCTGTACCAACTCCTTGATGGTAGCAATGAGAAGAGGGTGTGTTATGGGTGATAGGGGTCCTTAATGATGGGAGCTGCCACCTTGAGGGATTGCCTTATGAAGATGTCCTCAGTGCTGGGGAGGCTTGTGTCCATGGTGGAGCTGGCTGAGTTTACACATTTCTGAGTAGCAGTCCTCTGTACCAGGCAGTGAGGTAACCAGTTAGAATGCGGTGCACAGTGCATCTGTAGAAATTTGCGAGTCTTTGGTGACATAAGAAGTCCCCTCAAACTCCTAATGAAATATGGCTGCTGTCATGCCTTTTCATCAATTGGGCCCAGGATAGAGATTCAGAGATGTTGACACCCAGCTATGTTGCAAGCAGCTAAGTATGCCTGGTACATATAGTGCTCAGATAGCAGAGCCCATGAATGGACTTATTCAGTGGACACATCACCCCTGGATCGCTGAGTTACATTGCCTCCTGCTGAAGCAGTGCCTCAGTTTTAACCTTCTCAAGCTTGTCCCTCCACCACCTGTGACTATTATTCTTCACATTAGCTGCTTTTCTTTAATTCTAGACTTCGAGTTTACACAATGTTTCACTAGAAAAAAAGAAAATAAAGGTTAGCTTTATTCTGGTTGCCCTTTTGCTCCTTCTCAGGCTCATCATCTCCCTCCTCCTCCTCCTCCTCCTCCTGTTTCTCCCATGGTCCACCCCTCTCCTATCAGATTCCTCCTTCTTCAGCTCGTTATCTCTTCCATCTACCCCTTCCCAGCCTCTTATTCCATCCTCCCCCCCCACATCACCGACCTTTGCGCTCTCCGTCTCTCCCTCACCCTCTCTGCAACTTAAAACCAAGTTTTGGCGAAAGATCTTTGATCTATACTGTTCGATCTGCTCCTCTTTTCAAAGATGCTGCCTGACCTGAGTATTTCCAGTGTCTTATTTTGTTGGTTGGTGTGTCCGACGATAAAGGTAGACCTGTACAGGAGAGTTTTTAAAGTGGAAAAGCTGTTACACTGGGGCAGTTCCTCTCTCATGACCTTGGAAATCGGGGTCCCTGTGGTACGAGCAGTTACCACTAACTGGGGTCTTTCTTGCTTGCAGTAGATGACCGTGAGTTCTTCTGTGCCTGGTCATGCCCTTTGCTCTCCACAAAGTGTTACAGAACCGCTTTCCTGGCTGCTGGACCTCATTGTTGATCTCATCCACCCAGTCCACCAGAGCTGATTTCACATGCCAGGGCAGGCATGTCCCTATCTCAGTGGGGTATGAGACCTGCCAGCTACCCTCACCTGGTTTAACCTGCCTGTTGAAATGGTGTGGCTGCTTTCACATGCAAACAGCTACCTGGAGCCACAGGTGAGAGGAGAGCTGAGTGTCCGGTGGGCCCCAAAGGTGAGTGAGCTGTCCCAGATCGGACATGACAAGCCCCTTCACCGGGGTGCCACCCCTCCCTCGACACCCCTTACCCCCCACCATATTTTACAGTGTAAGTAACTGTTTTATGATGTTCGGGCTTTTCTATTCCTAAACCTTGTTCTTTCTCTTTCCACCAGGTGGCTTGGCGCGGTTGGCATCAGACCAGTGGAAACTGATTCCACTGCAGAGAGTGGGGACCAAGACAGAAATAGCCCATGGAGTGCTGTACCTTGTGAGCTCAGCAGCGTCGTACGTGACTGGTGCCTCACTTGTCATCGATGGTGGGCACTGGCTCACTGGAGCCAATAACATGTCGGCCATGCTGTCGCTCCTACCAACATCAGCCAAGCTGTGAATTTGCAAAGGTGAATCACCTGTCCAGTTTCTATGTAAGGTAACTTACGGGATGTGTCAAGTCAAAATAAAATTTATTATCGAATACCTATATGTTGTCATTGTTCCTTAAGGTTGTTATGGCCAGGAGTGGTAATGGGGATAAGCTCCCGCTACCTATTAAATGCTCCCAATGGCATGTGTCTCAAATAGTCTCTGACAACCAAGTCCAGCTCCTGGCCTTCATGTGTGACTTAGCGACTAAGCCTGGCAGAAATATTTCTGCTGACAGGAGAAGGGGCGAAGGCGGGTTACTGGTGCCTTAAAACCAGTCACTTTGGCAGATGGGACTCGTCAGAAGCGGTTGGCAGCTGATCTAGGAAAAAGAAAACTCTGATCTCAAACTTCCACTGCTTTGCAGCTATACCCACTCATGGGGAAGGTTTCAGGAGTAAACCACCCCCACCAAAAAAATTCCAGAGCTGGAGTTCAACACTGACTGGCAACTCCTGCGATGCCACTGATGCCAAACTATTGGTCTCTGCTCTTGCTTTGGATTCATCAGCTGTGTGGAGAGAGAGGGAGCCCGCTGCGTGGGCAGCAGCTTGCTCCCCACATCGTACTGCCCTGACTTACACATCACGTAGACAGCTAGTACACAACATCCATGGTCAGCCCTGCCCCATGAGGGCCTCAGTATATTGCTGTATATGCAGGCATTTATAGGAACGAAAGAAATAGAATAGAATTTATTTTTAAAAATCTATACATAAAGATTGTCAAACAAGTAATGTGCAAAAGAAGACAAATTTCTCAAATAAAAAGAATGAGTTGTAGAGCAACACATACAAAACGCTGGAGGAACTCAGCAGGCCAGGCAGCATCTATGGAAAAGAGTAACGAGTCATTGCTTGGGGCCAAGACCCTTCATCAGGACTGGAAAAACAAGATGAGAAGTCAGAGCAATAAGGTGGGTGGAGGAGAGGAAGAAGGACAAGATGGTAGGTGATAGGTGAAATGGGGAGAGGGGAGGAGTGAAGTAAAGAGCTGGGAAGTTTATTGGTGAAAGAGATAAAGGGCAGGAGAGGACAGAAGACCATGGAAGAAAGGAAAGGAGGGGGAACACCAAAGGGAGAGGTGATGGACAGGTAAGGAGAAGAGGTGAGAGAGGGAAACAAAAATGGGGCAATGGTGAAGGAGGTGGCAGGGCAATTACTGGATGTTTGAGAAATTGATGTTCATGCCATTAGTTTGGAGTCTACCCAGATGGAATATAAGGTGGTGCTCCTCCATTCTGAGTGTGGCCTCATCACAACAGAAGAGGAGGCCACAGACTGACTTATGGAAATGGGGAGTGGATTTAAAATGGGTGGCCACTGGGAGATCACGCTTTTTCTGGTGGACAGAGTGTAGGTGCTCAGCAAAGTAATCTCCCAGTCTACGTCAGGTCTCACCAATGGACAGGAGGCCACACTGGGAGCACTAGATGCAGTTCATGACTCCAACAGACTCACAGGTGAAGTGTCGCCTCACCTGGAAGGACTGTTTGGAAGCCTGAATGGTAGTGAGGGGGCAGGTATGGCACTTGTTCCGCTCGCAAGGATAAGTACCAGGAGGGAGATCAGTGGGGAGGAATGAGCGAACAAGGGAATCACAAAGGGAGCGATCCCTGTGGAAAGTGGGGAGGAGGGTAAGGTGCCTGGTGGTGGGATCTTGTTGTAGATGGCGGAGAATTATGTGCTGGATGTGGATGCTGGTGGGGTAGTAGGTGAGGACGAGGAACCCCATCCTTGGTGGGGTGGCAGGAGGATGGGGTGAGGGCAGACGTGCGCAGCATGGAAGAGGTGCAGGTAAGGGCAGCAATGACGGTGGAGGAAGAGAAGCCTTTTATTTGAAGGAGGAGGACATCTCATTGGTTCTGGAATGAAAAGCCTCATCTTGAGAACAGATGTGGCTGAGCTGGAGGAACTGAGAGAAGGGGACGGAATTTTTACAAGTGACAGGATGGGAAGAGGTGTAGTCCAAGCAGCTGTGAGAATCAGTGGATTTATAGAAGATATCAGTAGATAAGCTGCCTCCGGAGTTCAAGAAAGGGGAGGGAGGTGTCAGAAATGGATCAGTTAAATTTGAGGGCAGGATGGAAGTTGGAGGCAAAGTTGATGAAGTTGACAAGCTCAGTATGGGTGCAGGAAGCAGCACCAATATAGTTACCAATGAAGTGCAGGAAAAGTTGGGGAGCGATACCAGCATAGGCTTGGAACATAGACTGTCCCACGTAGCCGACAAAAAGGCAGGCATAACTGGGACCCACATGAGTCCCCATGGCTACATCTTTGATTTAAAGGAAGTGGGAGGAAACGAAGGAGAAATTATTTAGGATCAGTTCCACCAGATGGAGGAGAGTGGTGGAGGGGAACTGGTTGGGTCTGTTGTCTCGAAAGAATTGGAAAGTTTTAAGGCCCTCCTGATGGGGGACGGAGGTGTATAGGGTCCGGACATCTATAGCGAAAATAAGATCCAAAGCAGGCTCCTGAATCAGGTGGTGTGGGAGCTAAGGCTCCTGTATCACCTGCCTGATGGTATTAGTGACAAGAAAGTATGGCCTGGATGGTGGGGTCCTTGATGATGGATGCTGCCTTTTTGTGCAGCACTCCATATAAATGTGCTCAATGGAGGACAGGTGTTTCCTGTGGTGGACTGAGCTATACTCATCACTTTCTGTAGACCTTTCCATTCCTGGTGTTTCCATACCAGGCCGGTTAGAATACCCTCCGCTGTGCATCAACAGAAATTTATCAAAACTCTTGGTAACATGACAACTGTATGCAAACTTCTAAGAAAGTACAGATGCTGTTGAGCCTTGTTTGTGATCTGTCCCAGGACAAATTCTCTGATCTGATAGTGCCAAACAGCAGGTATGTCACAACCACAGACTGCTGCGGAGTCTAGATACTCTCACAGGTGAGCTGCTGAAAGAGATGACAATCACACACGTGAGAATGCACACATTCGGCCAATTAGGGTTTCTTAGTAATTGTATTTATCTCCCTTCATTTTGCCTCAGTCTTGTCAAGTCTTGATTGAAGCACAGTGATGATAACACTCCCCGTTTTCATTTGTCCACATTCCGGGAAAGAAGATTAGTGACTTAGATAGGCACTGTTAAAGGAGCGGTATTAATTTAGTTCTAGGTTACTGCTTTCGAGCCACAGTGACTGCATTAATTTTTAGCTAGTTTGAGAGACCTTAGTTAGCAACTCTGTTGGCCTCATGTTTAATATTTTCCATTGTACTGTAGAGTTCTTATTAAAACTCAGTGTCTGTGTTTGTGTCTCTCTCCCCTGTCAGGGTATGTGTGAATGAATACACACACAAAACCACCTCCGCATTAACATTCTGATCCAGATGTTACCCTTTGCCCAGAATCAGAATTAGAGTGATTTTACTTATCGAGGTAGAGTGCAGAAAAACCCCCTCGGCCCAGTGAGCTGCACCATCCATCAGCTCACCTAATCACAGGACAACTTACAATGATAAATTAAACTTCAAAATGGTACATCTTTGGAATGTTGGAGGAAACCAGAGCACCCAGAGGAAACCTACATGTTTTACAGGGAGAACGTATAAACTCCTACAGATGGTATCGGACTTGAACTGTGAACTCCGATGACTGAGCTGTAATAGCGACACACTGACCTCATAGTTGCCTTATTTATTATCATTGACACATGTATGTGGTGAAATTTGTTGTTTTGTGGCAGCAGTACAGTGTAATTTATTTTAAAATTACTATAAAAATAAATTAGAGCAAAAAGAGAGCAAAATGTGAGGTAGTGTACGTGGACCGTTCAGTACAGCCATCAGGGAGGAGGTACAGGAGGCTCCCGTGCCACCTCCATACAGTAGTAATGAAAAGAGTGTACCTTCTGGATGGTGTGGGGGTCCTGAATGATGGATGCTGCCTTCTTGAGAGATGACCGACTGAAGGTGCCCCTAGATGAGTTGCATCTTTGAGTAACCTGCCCCTTTGGTGCCGACGTTCTCTCGTGTTGCTCCCTCAGTTTGTCTTTGGAAATGCCTCGCTGGGGATCAGCTGAGCAGCAGCCAGTAAACAATCATGGGTCCCTGCAGCATCCCGGTGCCAGTCACTGGGACAGTCCTCTGCGAATCAGGGCTAATTCTACCCACCTGTCAATAAAACATTTCTCCAATTGAAACTCACAATATTTTTGTTGAAATTTTCATTATCGGAAGGACTTCCTGCTGCTTTCCATTAGATGAGAAAGACAGTGCAAGAAACAGCCAATCTCTCTCGAGTTCGAGTCTGGTCTTCGACCTCGAGTTTGGTCTGCTTGTTCAGATTCAGAGGTCCTGAGTTCACCTCCGAGAAGGGGGAAACATGAGATCCTGCAGAAGCTGGAAATCCGTAGCTACGCACACAAAGTAATGGCATGAATATCCATTTCTCCAAATTCCAGTAATTTTTCACCCACTCCCTTCCCTCTTCTTCATCTGCCCACTCTGCCCCCCCCACCTCTTCTCCTCACCTGCCCATCACTTCCCTCTGATTCCCCTCCTCCTGCCCCTTCTTCCGTGGTCCACTCTCCTCTCCTATCAGATTCCTTCTCCTCCAGTCCTCTACCTTTCCCACCAATCACCTCCCAGCTTCTCACTCCAACCCCCCGCCCCTACCCGCCTGGTTTACCTATCACCTTCTAGCTTGTAACACACATCAAAGTTGCTGGTGAACGCAGCAGGCCAGGCAGCATCTGTAGGAAGAGGTGCAGTCGACGTTTTAGGCCGAGACCCTTCGTCAGGACTAACTGAAGGAAGAGTGAGTAAGGGATTTGAAAGTTGGAGGGGGAGGGGGCGATCCAAAATGATAGGAGAAGACAGGAGGGGGAGGGATGGAGCCAAGAACTGGACAGGTGATAGGCAAAAGGGATACGAGAGGATCATGGGACAGGAGGTCCGGGAAGAAAGACAAGGGGGGGGGGAACCCAGAGGATGGGCAACGGGTATATTCAGAGGGACAGAGGGAGAAAGAGGAGAGTGAGAGAAAGAATGTGTGTATAAAAATAAGTAACACGAGGGGGAGGGGGGCCTTAGCGGAAGTTAGAGAAGTCGATGTTCATGCCATCAGGTTGGAGGCTACCCAGATGGAATATAAGGTGTTGTTCCTCCAACCTGAGTGTGGCTTCATCTTTACAGTAGAGGAGGCCGTGGATAGACATGTCAGAATGGGAATGGGATGTGGAATTAAAATGTGTGGCCACTAGGAGATCCTGCTTTCTCTGGCGGACAGAGCGTAGGTGTTCAGCAAAGTGGTCTCCCAGTCTGCGTCGGGTCTCGCCAATATATAAAAGGCCACATCGGGAGCACCAGACACAGTATATCACCCCAGCTGACTCACAGGTGAAGTGTTGCCTCACCTGGAAGGACTGTTTGGGGCTCTGAATGGTGGTAAGGGAGGAAGTGTAAGGGCATGTGTAGCACTTGTTCCGCTTACACGGATAAGTGCCAGGAGGGAGATCAGTGGGGAGGGATGGGGGGGACGAATGGACAAGGGAGTTGCGTAGGGAGTGATCCCTGCGGAATGCAGGGGGGGGAGGGAAAGATGTGCTTAGTGGTGGGATCCCGTTGGAGGTGGCGGAAGTTACGGAGAATAATATGTTGGACCCGGAGGCTGGTGGGGTGGTAGGTGAGGACCAGGGGAACCCTATTCCTAGTGGGGTGGCGGGAGGATGGAGTGAGAGCAGATGTACGTGAAATAGGGGAGATGCGTTTAAGAGCAGAGTTGATAGTGGAGGAAGGGAAGCCCCTTTCTTTAAAAAAGGAAGACATCTCCCTCGTCCTAGAATGAAAAGCCTCATCCTGAGAGCAGATGCGGCGGAGACGGAAGAATTGCGAGAAGGGGATGGTGTTTTTGCAAGAGACAGGGTGAGAAGAGGAATAGTCCAGATAGCTGTGAGAGTCAGTAGGCTTATAGTAGACATCAGTGGATAAGCTGTCTCCAGAGACAGAGACAGAAAGATCTAGAAAGGGGAGGGAGGTGTCGGAAATGGACCAGGTAAACTTGAGGACAGGGTGAAAGTTGGAGGCAAAGTTAATAAAGTCAACGAGTTCTGCATGCGTGCAGGAAGCAGCGCCAATGCAGTCGTCGATGTAGCGAAGGAAAAGTGGGGGACAGATACCAGAATAGGCATGGAACATAGATTGTTCCACAAACCCAACAAAAAGGCAGGCATAGCTAGGACCCATACGGGTGCCCATAGCTACACCTTTAGTTTGGAGGAAGTGGGAGGAGCCAAAGGAGAAATTATTAAGAGTAAGGACTAATTCCGCTAGACGGAGCAGAGTGGTGGTAGAGGGGAATTGATTAGGTCTGGAATCCAAAAAGAAGCGAAGAGCTTTGAGACCTTCCTAATGGGGGATGGAAGTATATAGAGACTGGACATCCATGGTGAAAATAAAGCGGTGGGGGCCAGGGAACTTAAAATCATCAAAAAGTTTAAGAGCGTGAGAAGTGTCACGAACATAGGTAGGAAGGGATTGAACAAGGGGGGATAAAACTTCTAGCTTGTCGTCCTTTCTCTCCTCCCCCCTTCCTATTCTGGCATTTTCCCCTTTTCCTTTCCAGTCCTGATGAAGGGTCTTGGCCTGAAGTGTTGTCATGTGCGTGTCGCTCCAAGGAGGGGTACTGCAGGCTGACACTCCAGTGTAGCTCTTGATGGATCAGATGTTTCACGTTATGTCCTTTCGGATTACACGTTAAACTGCGGCTGTGTATGAGCTCCCATGACACTATTTAAAGGCAAGCTTGGAATTTGTCCCCATGAAAAACAGATCAGCTGGCAATTTACCAGTCATTGTTTAGATAATGTGGCTGAAGTGTTGTTGTTTTTTTCTGTGTTAGGGTGCTATGTAAGTGAATGTTGTTTGTGAAACACATCAGCTGAGGCCAGGTGAGCAGCGCTCAAAGTAAATTTATTATCAAAGTATATTTTGTCGCCGTAGACAACCCTGAGATTTATCTTCTTGCAGGCATTCATAGTAAATCCAAGAAACGTAATAGAATCAATGAAAGACCGCACACAAGACAGACAAATAACCAATGTTCAAAAGACGACAAACTCTACTAATAAAAAGAAAAAAATGGAATAATAATAATAAATAAATAAGCAATAAATATCAAGAACATCAGATGAAAAGTCCATGAAAATCAGTCCATAGGTTGCGGAACACTTCAGCGATGGGGCAAGTGAAGTTCAGGGGTCTGATGGTTGAGGGGTATTAACTGTTCCTGAACCTGGTGATGTGAGTCCTGAGGCTCCTGCACCTTCTTCCTGATGCCAGTAGTGAGAAGAGAGCATAGCCTGGGTGGTAGGGGTCCTCGATGATGGATGCTCATTACCCACGACAGTGCACCGTGTAGATATGCTTAATAGTGAGGAGGGTTTTCCCATGATGGACTGGGCTGTATCCACTACTTTTCATAGGATTTTCTGTTCAAGAGCATTGGTGTTTCCATACCAGGCTGTGATGCCACCAGTCAATATACTCTCCACCACACATCTATAGGAGTTTATCACAGATTTAGATGCCAGGCCAAATCTAAGGAAGTAGAAGTCAGGATTCCAGCCGGTGGTGTAGTGGCATCTGCACCGGACTTCCAGGCAAGTGGTCCCAGGTTCAAATCCAACTGGCTCCTTGCACACTTCCCATCCATTCTGGGTTGAGCGTTCAGCTAGCATCTCAGCCTCATAAAAAACAGACAGATAAGGCAAGGATGGCGTCTGCACCACAAGACGTGAAGGGGAACACCAACAAGTCAAGACCCATCCAACCTTGTGAACACAAAACTCAGAAGTACAATCAGGTTTCTGTGCTCTCACCTTGATTACAATCGAATTCCAATTCTTACTTAGGGAGAGACCTTCATCTTTTAGTTCTCTAATTTTATTTCAATGGTTTTCTTTACCAGGTGGTCCCAAAAGCCATCGGCGTGGCACAGTAGTTTTGTGCTGTCAAAGTCATTCCTATGACCATTGCGAATGCAATCTTCTGCTACCACAATTTCTCTTGGATAACCCAAACAGATACACCTCCTATGCTCCTTGATGCGGGTTTCCACCGTGCGTCCTGTCTGGCCGATGTACACTGCACCACATTCACAGGGAATCCTGTAAACACCAGCCAACCTGAGTCCCAGGTCATCTTTGATCTGCATAAGCTGTGATTTGAGCTTCCTTGTGGGTTTGTGGATGGTATTAATCCAGTATTTCTTCAGGATCCTGGCAATCCTTCAAGAAACATGGAAATACTGGGAAGACAGGTGGTAGCGACAGGTTCCTCCTCATTGTTAGGTTTCCCGGTTTTTCTGTCAGCTCCTTCAAGGGCCCGACTGATTTCCTTCAACCTTGTAGCTATTCTGTAGGAAAAGTAAAACTAGAGCAGAAAAGAATTTTAACAAAGACAGAGGTCTCGCTTTAAGTGAGAACTGGAATTCGATTGTAAACAAGGTGGGAGAGCAGAAACCTGATTGGATGGGGACTAACCAATCAGGAGGGATGGTCTATGGGGGTATAAATACCACCGGACTAAACATAATCAGGCATCACCCCTGATGAAGATGATTGAGTTTGTCATCGAAATGTTGGTTAAAATTGATACCTGTACCTGAGGGGAAGCCTGAGAAGAGTTTATTTGTCATTAGATTAGATTAGATTAGATTCTGAGGACACTCAGTCCTCATTTATTGTCATTTAGTAATGCATGCATTAAGAAATGATACAATGTTCCTCCAGTACGATATCACAGAAACACACGACAAACCAAGACTAAAACTGACAAAAACCACATAATTATAACATATAGTTACAACAGTGCAAAGCAATACCGTAATTTGATAAAGATCAGACCATGGGTACGGTAAAAAGAAAGTCTCAAAGTCCCAATAGCTCCATCATCTCACACAGATGGTCGAAGGGAGAAACTCTCCCTGCCATGAACTTCCAGCGCCGCAAACTTGCCGATGCAGCACCCTGGAAGCACCCGATCACAGCTGACTCTGAGTCCGTCCGAAAACTTCGAGCCTCCAACCAGCCCTCCGACACCGAGCACCAAGCATCATCTCTGCCGAGCACTTTGACCCCAGCCCCAGCCGCCAAGCAACAGACAAAGCCGAGGATTCGGGGCCTTCCCCTCCGGAGATTCTGGATCGCACAGTAGCAGCGGCAGCGAAACAGGCATTTCAGAAGTTTCTCCAGATCTTCCTCCGTGCTTCTCACGGCTGTCTCCATCAAATCAGGATTGTGCATGGCATCCTACTTAACAAATAACAGATATTCATTCCGGAGTGGCCGCTGCGCGCTGCATCGCGCTGCCATCTTCTCTGGGAAAACACTAGATCTTTTTTCAAGGTAACTGTGACTCCAGATCAGATGCAGCACAAAAAAGCACAATAAATATAAATACATAAGATAGCTTATACGCAGAGATTGATTGTATATCCATGAAGTGACCCGAGGTACGCGAGTGTCTGTACATAAGGCGACTCTGACAGGAAATGATAAAGTTGTGGTGTTGGGGTGTGGAGGGGTGGGTTAGTGGGTAGGGGTGTTGATCAGCCTCACTGTTTGGGGAAAGTAACTGTTTTTGAGTCTGGTGGACCTGGTGTGGATGAAAAGATGGTTAAGACTTTATTCCCTGGAACATAAGATTGATAGAGATCTACAAAATAATGAGGGGTATAGATAGAGTAAATGTAAGCAGGCTTTTTCCACTGAGGTTGAGTGGGACTACAACTAGAGGTCATGTGTTAAGGGTGAAAGGTGAAAAGTTAAAGGGGATTATGATGAGAAGCTTCTTCACTCAGGGGGTCGTGAGAATGTGGAATGAGGTACCTGCACAAGTAATGCATGTGAGCTTGATTTCAATGTTTAAGAGAAGTGAGGGTAGGTACATGGAATGGAAGGGTATGGAAGGCTATGGTCCCAGTGCTGGTCAATGGGAGTAGGCAGGTTAAATGGCTCGACTTAGACTAGATGGGCCGAAGAGCTTGTTTCTGTGCTGTACTTTTCCATGGCTCTACGACACTGCTTGTAGAGGGCAAGATCGCATATGTTTTAATAGCTTCTTAACTGCCTTGCCACATTAAACAAAGCATGCAGATATATCCCCAGTCTTCTTTGTACTCTGTGCCGAGTTTCCACTGCCTTGACCCATTCAATGTATGAAAATGCAACACTTCACATTCTTCAGCATTAAATTTCACCTGCCATCATGATGAAAACAAGCTCAAATCAAACCCAAGCTTGCTCCACCCTGCAACCCCAAACCTCAAATTCACCTTCTTGCAACACACATCAAAGTTGCTGGTGAACGCAGCAGGCCAGGCAGCATCTCTAGGAAGAGGTACAGTCGACGTTTCAGGCCAAGACCCTCCGTCAGGACTAACTGAAGGAAGAGTTAGTAAGAGATTTGAAAGTGGGAGGGGGAGGGGGAGATCCAAAATGATAGGAGAAGACAGGAGGGGGAGGGATGGAGCCAAGAGCTGGACAGGTGATTGGCAAAGGGGATATGAGAGGAACTCTTCCTTCAGTTAGTCCTGACGAAAGGCTCAGCCTGAAACATGGACTGTACCTCTTCCTAGAGATGCTGCCTGGCCTGCTGCGTTCACCAGCAACTTTGATGTGTGTTGCTTGAATTTTCAGCATCTGTAGAACTTCGGTTGTTTGCGTTTTTAAAATTCACCTTCTTGCCAGAATTCCCTTCATTGCCTTCATATCCATCAGTCTTAAATATATTTCATGGTTAAGTATCCACTGTTATTTGTGCTATAAAACTCTGTACATTCACAGCCTTCGAGAAGAAATGTATCTTTATTTCAATTCTAAATGACAAATTTCCTGATCTATAGATGCTCTCCTCAGTTCTAGAATCTCCCAACTAAAGAAACACTTTCTCAGCACCCAGGTCAAGTATCCAACAACCCAGGTGTGAACTGAAATCCAAACTGCAATACTTCTGGTTGGTCCCAAAGCCAAATGAGACACATTCCTTGATAAACTTGGGAACTTGGCTCCCCTTGTAAAATCCGGGTGTTATCCTTGATTCAAATTTGAGTTTTAAATCCCACATAAAGAAAGTGACCAGAGCAGCACTTCTCCATTTAAGAAACATTTCAAAAGTACTGTACGTCTATTTCTTTCATGTAATGATGCTGAAAAACTAATTAATGCCTTTACATTGAATAGACTAGATTACTGCAATGCTTTTTTTACAGGACTTCCGAAACAAACTTCAACTCATTCAGAAAGCCACTGCTAGACTTTTAACTAAATCCAGGATGAGGGGACATATCACTCCTGTCCTAGCTACTCTTAAAGTTCTCTTGCTTGTTTTTAGAGTTCTTAATGGTCTGGGACCAGAGTACGTCACAGAATCGTTTTTGTTTTATAATTCTGCTCGAACTCTCAGCCTTTCTTCCGATCTCTCTTAAATTTAAACAATCTCCCTCAAAAGATAATTTGTGGGTCAGCTGTTTTGAACAACACTCCTAAACTGTGGAATTCAATATCTAAAACTATAAGGGATGCAGACTCAGTTGACAGTTCTAACACCAGCTCAAAACCTAATTATTTAACCTTGTTTTTAATTAATATCTTCTTGGCTTTTATTTTAATGTTTGCACTTTATCCCATTGTAAAGCACTTTGAGCTACATAATCTGTATGAAAAGTGCTCCATAAATAAGTTATTTATTGAATTATTGTTTAAGTCAGATATATCTCCCAAAGAAGAGATGTGAATTAGAGAATCCACCCAGGAGCATGGGGAGGAACTGAATGGCTATTGCTTCCAATGCAATTGTAGAGTTGTGGGGCAAGAGACTGTCTTTCTGGCAAAATCTCCAGAAGGCAGGAAGTCAAGGAAGAGCTGCCAGTCACTGGGAACCAGACTTGTACATTGATGCTGCCCAACTTACCGAGAATTGAGACTGAAGAGATCAGAGATTGGCTTTATTTGTCACATGTACATCAAAACAACAGTGAAATGCATTGTTTGCATCAAATCAAACAGTAAGGATTATGTGGGGCAGCCTGCAAGTGTTGCCATGTTTCCAGCACCAACATGGCAGCCCACAATTCACTAATTTGGAATGTGGGAGGAAACCAGAGCACCCAGAGGAGATCCACGCAGTGACAGAGAATGTACAAACTCCTTACGGACAGCGGCTTGGGGCTTGGTTTCAGTATTTTCCTCTTGAATAGTTGACCCTGTCCCTTTTCACTCATAGTGCAGAGATTTCCTGCTTCACTCCTGGGCAAAAGGTGCTGATAAAGAAAGTCTCCTTATCAACTAATGGGTGAAGTTACCTCAGCTCCAATGCACACAAGGTTTAAAACCATAATGAAGTAGATTGTGAGGTCAAGGATCCATTTTATTGGACTAGGGAACTGTTGAATAACAGCTGTCCTTCAGCCTGATGGGACATACTTCAAAGCCTGACTGTCTTCTGCTCAATGGGGGTGGGGAGAGGGAACTGTTCAGGGTGGGTGGGAGTCTTTGACTTGGTTTCCTTATTTTACACTTTGCGTGATGTTGGATGCAGATGTTTGAGACAAGATACCAGCACCTGGTTTAATGGATGGCTCCAGATCGCACCAATGTCTGTAGAATAAAATGGGCAGTTGTGTTTCTTCCTTATAAAAAATGTGCAAAATTTATCCTTAATTAGTTTTTCTTGTAAATGCTGTTTATTTGGCTGGGTGGCTGTTGCAAGGTTCCTTAGGGCTGTCATAGCCCAGGGTAGTGGGAATAACCTCCCACCACGTAGTAAGTGCTCCCAATGGCGTGCATCTCAAATAGCCTCTGACAACCAAGTCCAGCTCCTGGCCTTCACATGTGGTTTAGCTGCTAAGCCCAGCAGAACCACTTCTTCTGACAGGTGAAGGGGAAAAGGTGGGTTATTGGCACCTTAAAACCAGTTGCTTCGGGCAGACAGGGATCATTGGTTATGGTTGATAACTTAGCTAGGAGAAGGAAAACTCTGATCTCAAACCTTGGCTGTTTTGCGGTTATATCCACTCACAAGGAAGGCTTTGAGAGTAAACTCCAAGGAAAAATCCAGGATTGGCAGTCCTATGTTGAGTTCAACACTGACTGGCAACTCCTGTGATGCCGCTGGTGCCAAACTTTATCAGCCTCTGCCATTCCTTTGGGTTCATCAGCTGCATGGAGATGGGGAGCTTATTACGTGGGCATCAGCCTGCTCTCCATATCGTACTGCCCTGGCACAGCCTGCCCTCCATATCGTGCTGCCCTGGCATCAGCCTGCTCTCCATATCGTACTGCCCTGGCACAGCCTGCTCTCCATATCATACTGCCCTGGCACAGCCTGCTCTCCATATCATACTGCCCTGGCACAGCCTGCCCTCCATATCGTACTGCCCTGGCATCAGCCTGCTCTCCATATCATACTGCCCTGGCACAGCCTGCTCTCCATATCATACTGCCCTGGCATCAGCCTGCTCTCCATATCGTACTGCCCTGGCACAGCCTGCTCTCCATATCGTACTGCCCTGGCACAGCCTGCTCTCCATATCGTACTGCCCTGGTATCAGCCTGCTCTCCATATCGTACTGCCCTGGTATCAGCCTGCTCTCCATATCGTACTGCCCTGGCTTGTGTATCGTGTAGCTAGCTGGGATGCAACATCCACGTCAACCCTGAAACTGGGGAGCCTCTCTCAGGTGCTGGTGGATGTTGACGGCAATAATATCCAGGCCTGGGAGCTGGACAACGGAAATAGAAAAGACAAGCCAAAAAGGCAATGTTACGGCAGTCATGGGAGATTCCAACATGCAGGTCGAATGGGAAAATCAGGTTAGTAATGGATCTCAAGAGAGTGAGTTTGTTGAATGCCTTTAGAGCAGTTTGTCGTTGAGCCTACTAGGGGATCAGTTATACTGATGTTATGTAATGAACCAGAGGCGATTAGGGAGCTTAAAGTAAAGGAACCCCTAGGAGCCAGTGATCACAATATGATTGAGTTCAACTTGAAATTTGATAGGGAGAAAGTAAAGTCTGATGTAGCAGTATTTCAGTAAGGGAAATTACAGTGGTATGAGAGAGGAGTTGGTCAAAGCAAATCGGAAGGAGATGCTGGCAGGGATGTCAGCAGAGCAGCAATGGTGTGAATTCCTGGGGAAAATGAGGAAGGTGCAAGACATGTGTGTTCCAAAAATGAAGAAGTACTTAAATGGTAAAATAGTACAACCATGGCTGACAGGGGAAGTCAAAGCTATTGTAAAAGCAAAAGAAAGGACATACAACAAAGCAAAAATTAGTGGGAAGATAGAGGATTGGGAAGTTTTAAAAAATCTACAGAGAGTACTGTAACTAAAAAAATCATTAGAAGATGAAATATGAAATCAAGCTAGCAAATAATATCAAAGTGGATGGTAAAAGTTTTTTCAAGTGTATTAAAAATAAAAGAGATGAGAGTGGATATAGGACCACTAGAAAATGAGGCAGGAGAAATAATAAAGGGGGACAAGGAGATGGCTGATGAACTAAATGAGTTTTTTGCATCAGTCTTCACTGTGGAAGACAGTAGCAGTGTGCCTGATGTAGTGTGTGAAGGAAGAGAAGTGGGTGCAGTTACTGTTACAAGAGAGAAGGTGCTCAAAAAGCTGAAAGACTAAAGGTACATAAGTCACCCAGACCAGAAGAACTGCATGCTAGGGTTGTGAAAGAGGTAGCGTTAGAGATTGTGGAGGCATTAGAAATGATCTTTCAAAAATCATTGGAGTTTGGCATAGTGCCAGAGGACTGGAAAATTGCAAATGTCACTCCACTCTTTAAGAAAGGAGAAAGGCAAGAGGAAATTATTGACCAATTAACCTGACCTCGGTGGTTGGGAAGATGTTGGAGTCAATTGTTAAGGATGAAGTGATGGAATACTTGGTGACACAGGACAAGATAGTACAAAGTCAGCATGGTTTCCTTCAGAGAAAATCCTGCCTGACGAACCTGTTGGAATTCTTTGAGGAGATTACAAGTAGGATAGATAAAGGGGATGCAGTGGATGTTGTATATTTAGATTTTCAAAAGGCCTTTGACAAGGTGCCACACAAGAGGAGATTACCAATTTAAGAGCCCATGGTATTACAGGAAAGTTACTAACATGGTTAGAGCATTGGCTGATTGGTAGGAGGCAATGAGAAGGAATAAAAGGAATCTTCTGGTTGGCTGCCAGTGACTAGTGGTGTTCCGCAGGGATTGGTGTTGGGACCATTTCTTTTTATGCTGTATGTCAATGACTTAGATGATGGAACAGATGGCTTTTGTTGCCAAGTTTGCAGATGATACAAAGATTGGTGGAGGCGAAGGTAGTGTTGAGGAAACAGGTAGGCTGCAGAAGTACAGACAGATTCAGAGAATGGGCGAGAAAGTGGCAAATGAAATACAATGTTGGAAAATGCATGGTCATGCACTTTGGTAGCAGAAATAAATGTGTGGACTATTTTCTAAATGGGGAGAAAATCCAAAAATCTGGGATGCAAAGGGACTTCGGAGTCCTTGTGCAGAACACACTAAAGAGTCATTTGCAGGTTGAGTTGGTGATGAGGAAGGCAAATGCCATATTAGCATCATTTCAAGAGGTCTAATATACAAAAACAAGGATGTGATGCTGAGGCTTTATAAGGCACTGGCCTCACCTTGAGTATTGTGAACAGTTTTGGGCCCCTCAGCTTAGAAAAGATGTGTTGGCATTGGAGAGGGCCCAGAGGAGGTTCACAAGGATGATTCTGGGAATGAAAGGATTATCATACGAGGAATGTTTGATGGCTCTGGGTCTGTACTCGCTGAAATTCAGAAGGATGAGGGAGGATCTCATTGAAACCTTTCAAATGTTGAAAGGCCTAGACAGAGTAGATGTGGAAAGGACGTTTCCCATGGTGGGAGAGTTTAGGACAAGAGGGCACAGCCTCAGGATAGAGGGGCGCCCTTTTAAAACAGAGATGCGGAGAAATTCCTTTAGCCAAAGGGTGATGAATTTGTGGAATTTGTTGCCACATGCAGCTGTGGAGGCCAGGTCATTGGGTGTACTTAAGGCAGAGATTGATAGGTTCTTGATTGGACATGGCATCAATGGTTATGGGGAGAAGGCTGGGAACTGAGGTTGAGAAGGAGAAGAAAAAAGAATCAGCCATGATTGAATGGTGGAGCAGACTCGATGGGCCAGATGGTCTAATTTTGCTCCTATGTCTTAAGGCTGATTTATACTTGTGCATTAAATGTACGCCATAGGTATGGCGTAGCTGCGAACCCTACTAAGTATCTACGCTGAACCCTACGCCATAGCCTAATGCACACCTCTCCCAAAATGTAACTACGTGTCGCGGCGTCGCAGACCGCAACAACTGTGATTGGTCCGCTTGGTAGCATCGCATTTCCTCCTACACTGCAGTAGCTTCCCATTGGGTGACTGAAGGGTAGGGAAGGAACTCTGGCTGCAGTGTTTTCCATAAAGCTTTACAGACCTCCAAAATTCTGGAGGACACTGTGCTTGATGCCAGTTTGTAGCCAGCTGCTACAGCCTGTTGACTTCCACCTGAAGTTAAAATTCGAATGTGATTGCCAGTCTCTGAGTATACTGTGCGTACACTGATGCAAAATAAGTGGTTGGAGACAATGAACCAAATCGTCAAATCTACCTGCTGACATCCGAAAATATTTGAAATACATTTCCTCATCTGTCTCTCTCAGTGGCCGTACAAACACAGAAAATTCACCCTCCTTCAGTTTCAGTCGCCATTGTTGGAAGTTTGAGTTTCAACATGAAGAAACTCAACACAGTGGCATAGAAACCCACCGCCAACTAGCATTTTGGCGGTGAATTGCAGAGCTGCGCAGACACACCAACGCACAAGTATAAATGTTCACAACGGCGTAGGCTACAGCGTAACCTAGTACGCACAAGTATAAATCAGCCTTTATGCTGCAACTAACCATTAAGCTGGGTGCCAACCGCCGTAAAACAAGAAGAAGAAGGAGAACTAAGCTGTTAACTGCACCTGTACACACGCTATTGTGAATGTGACAATAAACTCGACTTTGATATCTTGGAATCTGCACTGAATCCATCTGGGCATTTCTCTTTGGAGATCACAACTTTTGTAATCTTTGCAGTGCGAGCCTGTTTCATTGCATTCTCTGAAGGAAGGTAGTTCGCGGTGCTGCCGCCTCGGCCGAGCCCATGAGGGACGAACGGCGACGCCGCACGCGGTCCGGTAACCAAGCCGCCGGCTGGTAGCAACGCGCATGTCCATTTCCAGCCGCCGGCTGGTAGCAACGCGCATGTCCATTTCCAGCCGCCGGCCGCGCATGCGGCACACGGTTGCTATGCAGCGTCTCCAGGGCCGCGCGGGCGCGCTGGGAGGCACATTACGTCATTGCGAGTCGAGCGATTGTAGTGCCGAACTGCCGGGGATCCGAGGCCCGCGAGTGGAGGGAGAGGCCGGGGTCCGGGGTCCTCGAGTGGAGGGAGAAGCCGGGGTCCGGGGTCCTCGAGTGAAGGGAGAGGCCGGTGTCTGGGGCCCGCGACAACGGGCTTCAGAGCCGGGGGAGACCGAGATCCCGGGTCCCTCGTGAGGGGCGGGTGGAGACCGTCAGCCCAGGGCCCGGAGTGAGGGGCGTGTGGAGACCGAGCTGAACTGAGCCCGGGCACCGGCGCCCACATGGAGCGGCCCGATCCCCAGTGATCGGGATCGAGGCGGCGCTGCGTCGGGCATGGAACTTGTCCCCCGGCCGGAGGGGGTCGGGAGCCCGCGGTCGGTGTTCCAGCCCCCCGGGCCTGGGGAGGATGAGAGCCCCAGCATAGCGTTCCATCCCCCCGGGCCCGAGGAGAGTGAGAGTCCCGGGATAGGGTTCCATCCCCCCGGGCCCGAGGGGAATGAGAGCCCCACGATAGTGTTCCAGCCCCCCGAGCTTGAGGAAGACGAATCGAGAGAATACGAGAGGCTGCGGGTGGTGTTTGACATGTTTGACCTGGCCGGGGAAGGACTCATCCGGCTGGAGGACTTCTGCCAGATCGCCAGCAGCTATGGAGCAGAGCAGGTAGGACGACTGGTGGGCTTGGGAATATGGGGAGATTCTGCCTGTAAATCACCTTCAGCGTGGGAAGGGAGGGATGGAGGGAAAGCTCGAATCCGCGCATCTAACGGCTTTTGAAGGGCAAAGACATCCAGAGTGCCAGCAAATTGAGATCAACGACACGTTCATAAGGAGCTGTAGAACATGTTTATCGTCTTGTCTTCCAGCCAGTTATTTAGGTCATTGTTGCATAATCTTGGTAAACAAAATTATCTAATTTTGAACGGGAGGTGTGAATGTTTTTCTTCAATGCAACCTTATGTTAGGACCTTTTGATGTAACAGTGTTTTCTAGAAAAAAACAGTCCTTATTTTTGCGTCCGGGTTCCGAGTTGTCACGGGATACATCTGCGAGGATATTTTCGCCGCCGTCACCGTCCCTGTGTCTCAGAATCGGGTTTAATATCATAGGTATATGTCGTGAAATCTGTTGTTTTGCGGCAGCGGTACATTGCAATATTTTACAAAAAAACTAAATTAAAGTAAGTGTGTGTATACATATATGTAAAAAATAAATAGACTGAAGCAAATGGTGTTCATGGGTTCATTGTCCATTCAGAAATCTGATGGAGGTGGGGAAGCAACTGTTCTTAAAACGTTGAGTTTGTGTCTTCAGGCTCCTGTAGCTCCTCCCTGATGGTCGCAGTGAGAAACCTGGTGATCAGCACTAGAGGCTCTGCAAATAAATGAGACATCTTGGTTGAAACTTAGGAAGACTATTTTTGATTGATCTATCCGGAAACTTGAGCTTGATGTTAAAGGTCTATTTCATCACCCAGTACATGCCCAATTCTCATTACTACCATCACGGTTACTTCCCCTCTGCCGTCAGATTTCTGAATGGACAATGAACCCTCCTTGAGCACTGCCTCACTATATTTTCTCTCGTTCCAGTACTTATTTAATTTAACTTTTTATCTACTTGTTGTAATTTATAGTTGGTTATTGTTATGTGCTGCTACCACAAAGCGACATATTTCATGACAATAATTCTGGTTCCCTGGAACAGGAGCTATGTTCAGTCTGTCTGTGGATTTGCTGACCACATTCCTGAGGCCACAGGCTCATTGTTAACGGGTGCCTGGTTAATTTGACACGGTGCAGGAGTGCATCACAGCACAGGCATTTCTGTGGGTGGAGTGGCAGCTGCAAACTTCACACTTTGTAAAAATGGAAATTGGTGGTGTTATGTGTTAGGGAAGCATGATTAATTGTTCTACGTACTTGTTGAAGTCAGTTTTTTTGTTCGTAGCTTTTTGATTATCACCAGGGGAGCGTTTTTCTTTGCTGGTTGTTGGATTGAGAGATGGGTCTCTGTAGATTACCTGGATAGTGGATGGTTAGTGTAGAAGGGCCTGTTTAAAACCATCAACACGGGAGCAGAATTAGGCCATCCAGTCCATCGAGTGTGATCTGCCATTCTGTGGGGAGAAGGCAAGAGGAGGAATTCCTCTCAGCCCATTCTCTTGCCTTCTCCCCGTAACCTTTGGCATACTGACTAATCAGAAACCTATTGACCTCAGCTTTAAATATACCCAATACCTTGGCCTCCACAGCTGTCTGTGGCAATGAATTCCACAGGTTTAACACCCTCAGCTAAAGAAATGCTTCTTCATTTCTGGTCTAAATGGACATCCCTCTATTCTGAGACTGTGCCCGTTGGTTCCAGACCCCCCCACTATATGAAACGTCCTCTCCAATCCATTCTATCTAGGCCTTTATATTCAATAGGTTTCAATGAGATCACCCCTCATTCTTCTAAACTGCAGCGAGTACAGGCCCAGACCCATCAAATACCCCTCATACGTTAACCCTTTCATTCTTGGAAATATTTTCATGTATGTTCTCTGGACCCTCTCCAATGTCAGCATGTTCATTCTTAGATAAGTGATGAGAAACTGCTCACAATATCCCGTGTGCAGTCTGACCAATGCCTTATAAAGCTTCAGCAGTTTGTGTTATGTGCATGTGGGTTAACTTCTTGAAATGTGTTGTTTATCCATTCTGTAAGAGCAGAAACTAATTGCTTAATTTAGAAACTTGGGTTTAAATCTGCAGTGTGGGATTGCACACATCTTTGGTGTGCCTCTGATGAACCATACCTCTTAGATATAATTCAAGATTGTTTAATGTCATTTAGTGGGTGGAGGTGTTGACCAGCCTTGCTGCTTGGGGAGGTTAGTCCTGACGAAGGGTCTCGGCCTGAAACGTCGACTGCGCCTCTTCCTATAGATGCTGCCTGGCCTGCTGCGTTCACCAGCAACTTTGATGTATGTTGCTTGGGGAAGGTTATTGTTTTTGAGTCTGGTGGTCCTGGTGTGGATATTACATAGCCTTCTCCCTGTTGGGAGTGGGACAAACAGAGCTTGAGGAGGGTGGGTGGGATCCTTCATGATGCTACTGGTACCTTTAATAGCATTTGGCTGCGTTAATTGGCTGTGTCAGCAGTGGTTTGCTGTTTTTGTTCTCCGGATGCCTCATTTAAGCTTTTGTTGATGTGAAAGATGCTGCCTGTAGGAGCAGCTCTAGAAATTTTAAATCTCACAGTGAGAATTAAACGTGGTAGATTGTGGGGGTGGTGTTGAAGAAGGGCCTGGAGGATTTTAAGTGATACTCCGCAGATGTGGAGTTTTAATGAAAACACAGTATTTAAAAGATAATGCATCGTCCCCACTAAGCCACCCCTCCACACCCCCCACCCCCACTACTTCATCATTTCCTGTCAGTCACCTTGCGTACAGACACTCCTGTGCCTAGTGTCACTTTATGGGCATACAATCAATCTATCTATATAAGTCAACTTGTGCACTTATATTAATTGTGTTTTTTTGTGCTGCGTCAGATCCAGAGTAATAATTATTTTGTTCTCCTTTGCACTTTTGTACCGGAAATGACATTAAACACTCTTGGATCTTGAATCTGGAATCTTGAATGGTCAGAACCGGTTGCAGAAAATGCTGAATATCTTCAGGTTTATGGTGGGTGGAAGAACTGTCAGCGATAATCTGATCTTTGAGTAGCAAATATATAGATAGACTGGGACAGGAAATGAGCAGTGATATGAAGATGGACTGCAAGTCGTGCCGTATGTCTGTTTGATACATTCTAAGTGCACGGTTATGACAGTGGCCGCAGACCAGCTCAGAAGAGAGGGTGCTCCTGGTTGATTAGAGCCATTGGCCGGTTGGTGATCAGAGCCATTGCTCAGAAACCTAATCTGAGAGGTTCAGAGACATTAATGATGAACAGAAGGAGGAGGCCATGCCATTTTCAAGGACGTTATTTATTATTTCAAATACAGTTGTGTAACAATTTAGATCCCTACTGAGAAACTTAGCCTTGGTTATAGTATGGTTATCGTTGGCTATCCTTTTTGACCCACTACCGTCAGGAAGGAGGTACAGGAGTAAGCAGGACTAGGACTGCCAGAAAGGGTAACAGCTTCTTCCCTCAGGCTGTGCAACTAATGAATACCTTGTCACCATCGAGGTCTCGTTACTCTCGTCAAGGAGTCATTCCTGCCTGTGGCCATCAAACTTTACAACTCCTCCCTTGGAGGGTCAGACACCCTGAGCCAATAGGCTGGTCCTGGACTTATTTCCTGCCATAATTTGCATATTACTATTTAATTATTTATGGTTTTATTACTGTTTAATTATGGTGCAACTATAACGAAAACCGATTTCCCCCGGGATCAATAAAGTATGGCTATGACTAGGAGTTTACTGTTTATCTGTGCTGCACACTACAATGAATTTTGAATTCTATTTCATGAACTTGTTTATGTTAATATTTGTTTCACGTGCAGTGTGTGATGTATATTTTGTGGGTGCCCCGTGGTCTGGAGGAACATTGCTTGGTTGAGTCTGAGTACAGTCAGATGACAATAAACTTGATGTATTTGGATCTAGCGTATGTATGTAGGAATTTGGCATCCGGGGAGGAAAAGGGGTTCCCCCATCACATCCCATCATCAGTACTGAATGCCTGACCAGCAAACTTGACAACCAAATTTGTAATGTAGAGTGATAGAGCACTACAGCATAGAAACAGGCCTGCAGCACATCTAGTCTGTGCCAAGCTGTTAGTCTGCCTAGAACCATTGGCCATACACGTCCATGCCTATACCTGTCCAAATTTCTCTTAAATGTTGAAATGAACCTACATTCACTACTTCCACTGGCAGCTCGTTCCACATTTGCACTCCTCTGATTGAAGACGTTCTCCTTCAGGTTCCCCTTAAATATTTCATCTTTCATCCTTAAGCAAGGACCTCTAGTTCTAGTCTCGCCCAAACTCACTGGAAAAAGCTGCTTGCGCTTACTCTATCTATACTCATAATTATGTATACCTCTATCTAATTTCCCCTCATTATCCTATCAGTCAGGGATTAAAGTACTAACCTATTCAACCTTTCCATATAACTCAAGTCCTGGCAACTGGAGTTCATCCTTGTAATAGAGTGGGAGGGAGGTTCAGGCTGTCCTTAGTTAAGGATATTGAATCACAGAGTTGTCATTTGTACGGCATAGATTAGGCAAATAGTTGTAGCAATGTACCTTGTTCCAGTAATGCTTACGGTGGATATATTGCTCAGTTCTCCTGGTTAATAGTATCAAAAATGAGAGAACAGTCTAGTGTGTATCACTGACATGACTGTATCTATTTTAAATATGGGAGGTTAATCTTTCCTGTCTTTCTTTCCAACGGTTGAACTAATTCTCCAATGTGATTCTCAGAAGGTCTTTGGTCTTGAATATGTAGAGTAAACTTGTGGTCATTGTTATGACTACTGTGTCCAGTTGCATCATGTTAAACCAATTCCCCCCTCCCCCACTGCCCCAACTTCAACTAGTATGAAATCCCCATGAATGACTTCATCACCTCAAATGTGACACTGTTGCCCTCCTCCATACCTCTTAAATTTTCTAAGACCAGATAAAATTCTGCTCTTAACTCATTCCAAATCTATTTTGTCCATCACCCTTGCACTCACTGACAATCCGGTGTCCAATTAAGCAGTGTCAGTTGTTCAATTTTAAGATTTAATGCCAATACATTCTGTTTCTGCAAAATCTGTCCGGGCACTCTGGAAGGTCTCTGTCACTTCCACTTCTGGCTCTTGAGTATTTCTAATTTGTTCACCAAAAAAAAATCCAAAATAAATTCAATATCGAAATATATGTATATCACTATATACTACCCTGAGATTCATTTTTTTTACCGGCATTCACTGTAAATACAAAGAAACACCATAGAATCAATTAAACAAAATGGCCACAATAAGATGAACATTACATTGCAACCGATAATTTCTGAATCTCTTCCCCTTTCTCCCCCTTTGAGGTGCTGTTTGAAACCTGCACTACCAAGCTTTTGGTCAATTACCCCAAGATCCAGTGCAGTCCAGCATTTTATTAATGCTTCTGTGAAGCAGCTTGAAACACTTTGCTATCTCAGTGCAAGTTTGTTAACTAACCATAAACACAAGAGATTCTGCAGATAACATACACAAAAAATGCTGGTGAACGCAGCAGGCCAGGCAGCATCTATTGGAAGAGGTACAGTCGATGTTTCAGGCCAAAACCCTTCGTCAGGACTCCGACTGTACCTCTTCCAATAGATGCTGCCTGGCCTGCTGTATTCACCAGCATTTTTTGTGTGTGTTGCTTGAATTTCCAGCATCTGCAGATTTCCTCGTGTTTGCGTTTTTAGATTCTGCAGATGCTGAAAATCTTGAACAACACACAAAATGGTGGGGGATCTCAGCAGGTCAGGTAGCATCTGTAGAAGGGAATAGATATTTAATATTTTGGGCCAAAACCCTTCATCAGGACTGGAAAGGTAGGGAGCATAGGTGACTGTGAACTACATTGAAACACATGTCTTTCCTTTTGCTGATTTTATTGTTAAATGCTGTGCATTGGTTGTAAGTTTTGGAGCTATTTTGATCATACAATAAGTACTTTTGAAAAGAACCTTGAAATACTTGACAAATGAATCCAGAAAAATTCAAGGTTTCAAAGAAACTACAGAAGCCAGAAATCTAAAGGAAGAAAATTTTGGGAATGCTCAACATGTCAGGCCACATCTGTGGAAAGAGAAACAACTGCGATTTCAGACCAAAGACTGTTCTGATATCTGAAAATTCAAGTGTATTATCATCTGACTGTACATGTATACAACCAAACGAAACAACGTTCCTCTAGACCATGGTTCACCCACACAACATAAATCTCACATAGAACACAAAACAAAATGTTACCATAAATAAGTTAATAAAATATAATTCAAAATGCATTTAGGGTGTAGCACAGGTAAACAGTTCACTGATTATCCTTTGTAGGGTCTTGCAGTCTGATGCCTTGCAACTTCCGTACCACATGATGAAGCAGCCAGACGGGACACTCTCGATGGTGCTCCCATAGAAAGTTGTTAAAATGGAGTTGGGGAGTCTTGCACACGTCCATTTCCTCAGAAATTGTAGACATTGCTGTGCCTTCTTGATCAGTGAGGAAGTGTTATGGGTCCAGGTTACATTATGTGAACAAAACAGAGTTAAATTTTGTTTTCCCATAGATAAAATAAATACGGCTGGACTGTAGGTCTGCTGTCTTGCCCAGGTCTCTGTGGCTTCATCTCAGCCCCTCTCAGCTGAAGTTCAACATGGGTTCACTGCTGCAGTAACAATCTGCTTGTGTAGTGGATAGCTTCAGTGATCTCTGAGTTATAATACCTCTTCAACAATCTCAGTTACCTATGGATACAGGAGGCCAGGAATGGCAGATGGTGTATCTGACTAAACCTGAACCACACCAAAAGCTGTAACTGTATGGAAGTGTTTGTTCATACAGCAAACCTCCAAGGGCGAGAGTGTCCAGGAGAAAAAAGAATTTCACTCTCCTGACACGATGTTTTATACTTAAAGATAACAATAAACAATTAACTATAGTTTCAATGCTTTACTCACCTCCTCTAAAATTTGGAATATAGTCTGGTAAATTTACAGTGACAGCACGTCCCAAATAGCCGTACCTCTTTCAATATTCGATATTGATGTCAGATGTTTGTCCATAAGCCAAAATGGACACCTTTTGTCAGTGTTGAGGGATAGCTCCATGAATTATACAGCTAGCCAAAGGTTAAATGGCAAAGCAGATTTTCTGCCCTGAACTGTGCACTTCGTGGCAGAGACACACCTTTCACAATGTGCTCGTAGCAGGAACATTCATCTATTGTCTTTCCCCTTGTAGTTCTAATGGGATAGACAATGTTCCACACCCGATCGGTTTCACTACCCATAAAGTTGGAAGTTGAATTGAGTATACATTGTGTTTTGTTTCCTGAAGACTGGTTCTTGTTTTAGTTAAACGTGGTCATTTATTTTATTTTAAAAATTTTATTCAGAGGTACAGTGCTGGCTTCAACAGACTGGTAGACATGTGAAGGAGAGGCCTGCATACTCCAAAGGACCGCAGTCTCCTTAGGAAGTAGAGTTGACTCTGGCCCTCTGTGTTAGTGCTCCATTCATGTTTGTCATCCAGGCGCACCCCCAGCCCCTAGGTCTTCACCACACTATCAATAGTAACAAGGAGCAGTGCAGACTTCGTCTTCTGAAAGTCCATCACCATCTCCTTTGTCTTACCGATGTTAAGTTGCAGATGATTCAGCTTGCACATTTGACAAAGTCCTCCACCAGGACCCTGTATTCATCCTCCCGTCCTCCCTTTATACATCCAACTATTGCTGCATCATCAGAGAATTTCTCCAGATGACACGATTCAGTGTTGTACCTAAAGTCTGAGGTGTACAGGATAAGCGTGAAGGGGGCCAGTACAGTCCCCTGTGGGGCTCCAGTGTTGCTTATAGTCATGTCTGACACACAGCTCTGAAGCTGCACAAACTGGTCTGCCAGTCAGGTAGTCCAACACCCGGGATACAGTGGAAGTGCCAACCTCCATTGAACAGGGCTTTCCCCAGCAATGAGGGCTGCATGGTATTGAAGGCACTTGAGAACATGATCCAGACAGTGCTGCCCTCTTATTGAAATGGGAGTTGGCTCTGTTCAGCAGGTAGATGCCAGCATCGTTGACCCCAATGTGCACCTGGTATGCAGACTGCAGAGGGTTGAGGGCTAATCTGACCAGGGATTAGAGGCGAGCCAGGACAAGCCTCTCTAGACTATTCACGATGTGTGACATCAGGGCCACTGGACGGTAGTCATTCAAGACTTTTGGTTGGTCCTTCTTGGGTACTGGGACCACATGTGATGTTGTCCACAGTCGGGACCCTATCCGGGCTGAGACTCAGATTGAAAATGTGCTGGAGAACTGCACACAGTTGCTCAGCACACTCCTTCAGAACCCTGGGGTTCACACCATCCGGTCCCAGTGCTCTTCCGTGTCTGAGCTTCCCCAGAGCCATTCTCACCTGCTCAGTAGTGAAGGTGAGTCCACGATGACTGGGGAGTTGGTGGAAGGTGGGGGCGAAGATCAGGACGATAGCACTTGGTATGTGGAGGTGTGGTTGGTAGGTGCAGGGCAAGGAGGAGATGTAGACAGTAGTAGCCTCTGTAGTTCATCCATATATTGAACTGGAGAGAGGAGGAGGGGAGGCATTGGTGGTGAGGGAGCATTGGGTGCCTCGGCACCTGGACTGGTGTGGTGGGGGGGGGGTGAACAGGAGGGCAATTGTCAAACCTATTGAAGAATTGGTTTAACTCATTAGCCCACTCCCAGCTGCATTCCGAGGCTCTACAGCTCAGCAGATTGAAGCCAGTGATGTTCTTTGTGCCCCTCCACACCTCCTGTGTGCTACCCTGCCCAGGCTTGTTCTCCAGCTCTCTCCTGTGTTCCTCTTTAGCCACCTTGATCTTCTCCTTTATTCCCTCTGCACATTTCAGTTCCTCCTTGTCTCCTGATCTAAAGGCTCTCTTTTTGTGGTTGAGAAGTCTTTACATCACTGGTGACCCATGGTTTGTAGTTAGGGAAGCAGCAAACATGATATTACAGTGCCCACACAGAAGCTGATGTAGCCAGTGATGCAATAAGTCCATTAATGTCCTCCCTATATGGCTCACAAAGCACATTCCAGTCAGTAACCTCAAAGCAGCCCTTCAAGGGCTTGATGGCTTCTGGAGACCCAATTCTTTATTATCTTGTTGGTAGCTAGCTGTCGCTTACTTGGGGCATATACGAGGACGTGAGGTGAACCAGGATGTGATCTTCCAAGTGGTGGGGGGCGGGGCGGGAAGAGAGCTGTGGAGCTATATGCATCTTTAATATTTGCATACAAGAGATCCAAGAACAAACTGATCAAGGCGGGTAAGGTTGTCGAGAAGGAAACATGGTTGAAGTCTCCCGATACTGCAATGAACGATGGAAGTGTTTACGACGTCACACGCAGCATTGGAACTGTGTCGGGAAGGTGGAATGTAAACAACGAGCAATTTGGCGTGGTTGAACTCACGCGGTAGATAAAACATGCAAACTCACAGCAAACAGTTTGATGTCAGGATTGCAGATTTGTTCTTTCACAGAAATGTGACCGGGATTACACCATCCATTGTTCACAAGCATGGCAAGCCCACCCCCGTTCCTCTTACTGCACCGTAGACTGACTCTTGTCTGCTTCTATCGTTGAAAGCCCATTCACAGTAGCGTTGGAATCTGAGATTTGCTCTTGTAACCGTGTCTCGGTGGATCACGTAACACTGTATTCCCGATATTCGTTCTGTGTGAGTACTGCTGGTTCCTCCATTTTATTTCCTAATGATCTTACGTTTCCATAATGATAGACGGGAGATATGTTTTATATCCCCGTCTCTTGTGCTGCTTTTTGCCCCCGATCTGCAGCTTCAGTATCTCCGTCTCAGCTCATCCGGAATATCGAGTTTCTGCTGAGCAAACAAAGGCTGCTTCCTGGCTGCTAGTAGCCACTACAGTAGTCAAAGCACTCGATAGAATAAAGTATTCCAAGAGCCAGAAGGATGGTGAGAATGTTGTTAAACAGGTTAATGTCCATTGTTATTCCATAGTATTGCTAACCAGTACAAAACAAATGAAAGAAACATGGTAAATAATGTTAAGATAAACAAACACACAGAGCTACTGTATTGTGCTGCTGCTTCGCATGACGTACATCTACTGAGGACTGTACAGACGTGCAGAGGAAAAGAACACATCATGCAAGCAATAACTGCAAGCAAATAGCGTTCTGAACTGAAGTCCACAAAGAGAGTCCCATAGCTCAGCCCAGAGCAGAGTAAGTGTTGTGGAGCAGTGATCTGAACTGTCCATCCCTCGCTTTGAGCCCCGACACCCTGACCTTTCAATCTAACCTAGCTCCTAAATTGATGTCCAAACATTGGCTCTGGGGCCAGGATCCCTCCACCTCGTTCAGCCTGTACCCAACCTTTCCAATTCAGCACAGTCCAGAGATTAGGTTCAATAGCTCCAATCCGCTCTGGTGCTTGGACCTGCTGCCTTGATTCATCATGGTGCTTAAATCAATCGAATCTCGGGTCTTCCTCACTCTTGGTGACAGGCCCGCTGCCAAGCCTTGCCTTGGTTCTGCCACATCGAATTACCTTCAAATCCAAAGGGAAGTTATAGACTATTGCTTGCAATGATTGTTTGCCAGGAAAAGTGTGATTAACGAAGTATGAGTTGTTTTCCTTGTTTTGTTAGTCACCAGCCAGAAGTCACTGAGATTCACCAGCACCATCTTAAACTGGAGCCCCCAACAACCCCAGTTTTAACGCTAACCTAATCATAGGACAATTTACGTTGACCAATTACCCTTCCATCTGGTACGTGTTTGGACTGGGAGGAAACTGGAGTACGTGGCGAAAACCCACACATTCCAAGGGGAGAATGTACAGAACTCCTTGAGTTGTAATCAAGTTGTGTTAACCACTACGTTATTGTGGTGCCCAATGCTGTTATGCTATTCACCCTGCAAGTCATGATTCCTAACAACAAGCAACAGAAAGTACTAGCTCTCACTAATTATTTCTTTCCCTTGGTGTACCTGTTTTGCAATGTTGCAGTTTTCATTATGTGCATGTGAAAGACAAAGAATTTGAAACCCACCTGAGACCTACCTGTAATTGAAAATCTGTTGGCGCTGAAAACATTCAGTGGGTATGAAGAGTGAAACAAACTTAATAGATCAGGTCAAAGACCTTACACTTTTGGATTGAGGATCTTTCACATTTGGGGGAAGGCGTTGGAGTAATCTACTTCCTACAGGAAGCTGGTGTGGTCCTGTTCCTGCAGTAAGTGCAGTGTTCCATCTTGTGACATTACATTGCTTCAAGTGTTCAGTGCAAATTAAAGACAGTCATAATTTCACCTGCAAAATTTAAAAGATAAAGATGAGCTTTATTTATCATTTGCATATTGAAACATATTTGCGGCAAATCAAGTCAGTGAGGATTTTGCTGTGGACAGCCGCAAATGTTGTCACGTTTCCAGTTCCATCGTAGCATGCCTGCAACTTACTCGCCGTAATATGTTCATATTTGCAGTGTGGAAGGAAACCAAAGTACCCAGAGGAAATCCATGCAGTAATGGGGAGAATATACAGACAATGGTGGGAATCAAACCTTGACTGGTGATTACTGATGCTGTAAAGCAATTGTGCTAACTGCTAACCACAGTGTTACTGTGCTCATTGCAGAGACATGACAATCCACTAAGTTGTTGCATAAGATTGTGCTTTGCTCTGGATTCCACTATCTACAGTCTCATAGTGATAAGTCATAAAGTATGACTATGGGACTATAGATAGTGGAATTCGGAGCAAAGCACAATCTTATGCAACAACTTAGTGGATTGAACAGCTTTCGTGGTGGTGGGGGGAGGAATTGTCAAAAGTTTTCAATCAAAACCCAACATTAGCCCTGCTCGATGTGTTGAGTTCCACCAGCACATTGTTAAATTTATTGCAGTCTGAGGCTTATTGCATGGAGTGCATGCGTGGTCTTAAGTGTTACAAGACCAGAAATGCAGACTTTTAATAAGCTGAGATGCATTTGAGGTCATGTACAGTTGGTCCTGTAGCAATTAGGCTATCGCACTACTTATGCACAACGTATTTTGGCAGTTGAAGTGGAACTATGATTAAGCTAGTCTAATGTTTAAGACTGCAGAATCAGAATCAGGTTTAATATCGCAGGCACATGTGAAATTTGTTGTTTTGCAGCAATAGTTTATTGCAATACATAAAAATATAAATTATAATAAATAGTTAAAAAAAATTAAATTAAATAGTGCAAAAAGAGTGGGGTGAAAATAGTGAAGTAGTGTTCATGGGTTCATTGTCCATTCAGAAATCTGAGTTGGAGGAGGAGAAGAAGCTGTTCCTGAAACGTTGAGTGTGTGTTTTCAGGCTCCGCTACCATCTCCTTGATAGTAGCAATGAGAAGCGGGCATGAACTGGGTAATGGAGGTTCTTAATGATGGATGCTGCCTTTCTGGATGCTGGGGAGGCCAGTGGCCATGACGGAGCTGGTTGAGTTTACAAGTTCCTGCAATTTTTTCTGACCTTGTGCAGTGGCCCCTCTATTCACAGAATGCTATCCACAGAACATTTGTAGAAATTTGTGAGTCTTTGGTGACATATCAAGTCTCCTCAAACTCCTAATGAAATATAGCTGGTGTCGTGCCTTCTTTGTAATTGCATCAATATGTTGTGCCCAGGATAGATCTTCAGAAATATTGACACCTAGGAACTTGAAACTTCTCATCCCTCGATGAAGACTGGTGTGTACTCCTCAATTGCCCCTTTTTGAAGTCTACAATCAATTCCTTGGTCTTACTGAGTGTAAGGTTGTTGTTGTGACACCACTCAACCAGCTGATCTATCTCAGCCCGTATGATTCCTCATCACCATCTAAAATTTTGCTAACAGTAGTTGAGTTGTAGGCAGACTTATAGATGACATTTGAGCTGTGCCTAGCCACACAGTCGTGGGTGTAGAGAGAGTAGAGCAGTGGGATAAACACGCACCCTTGAGAAGCGCCTGTGTTGATTGTCATTGAGGAGGAGATGTTATTTCAACCTGCACAAGACTGCGGTCTTCCGATGTGGAACTCAAGGCTCCAGTTGCAGAAAGAGGTAGAGTCTTTCAAAGCAGTTCTATAAGCGCTTCTCTGCCTTTCTTGACCATACCGTCTTGGTTCTCACCACTGATGCTGTGGTCTTCAGTCTCTGCCTGTATCCTGGGAGTCGGAGTACAACCAGGTGATTGGACTTTCCAAAGTGTGGCCATTTGATGGCACGATAAGCATTCCTGATGCTGGTAACTGTGGTCAACTGTGCTAGCTCCTTTGGTTCCATAGGAGATATGTTGGTGGTAGTGTTCAGAGACTTCTTCAAGCTGGCCTGGTTGAAATCTGCTGCAATGATAGGGAAGGCATCAGGGTGTGCTGTTTCATAGCTGCTGATGATGGTGCTCAACTCCTGCAGAGCCTGCCTGAGGTGGAATGTACACCGCCACCAGGTTGATGGTGGAGAACTCCCTCAGCAGATAAAATGAATGACATTTGACTGCTAGATGTTCCAGGTTGTGTAAGCAGGATCGAGACAGAGCTGCCACGTTTTTGCATAACGATGAGTTAATCATAAAGCATATTCCACCTCCTGAGCCTTTTTAAAAAAAAACTCAGCTGTCCTTTATTTGCAGAGAATGGTGAACCCATTGAGCTGCAGTTCTGTGTCCAAAAGGCACGGGATTCATTGATCTCAATGCAGATTGGGGATCGTGCTAAATTTCAGCTCCTGTTGGAAAGTCTGAAGATGGAAAGATTGTGCCTGTGATCGGACTGCTTAACTGGGACAGGAGACTGTTGCGGAACAATTTCTCACTAGCATCAGTGGCGCATTTGGGAAAAGCTGCAGAGAGTTATATATTCTGCGAGCTCCATCACGTGCACAATCGAGGACATCTTTAAAAGGTGATTCCTCAAGAAGGCAGCATTCATCATTAAGGACCCTCACCATCCAGGACAGCCCTCTTCTCATTAATACCATTAGGGAGTAGGTACAGGAGCCTGAAGACCCACACTCAATGTTTTAGGGAAAAGCTTTTTTCTCTACGTTATTAGATCTCTGAACAGTCTATGAACCTTACCTCACTATTTTTGCAGTACTGTTAATATGTACAGTATTCAGTGACTATAAAAAGTACACCCCCTTGGGAGGTTTTGGCTTTTTTTGACACTGATCAACAAAAAAAGACTCTTTTGTGTCAAAGTGAAAACAGATCTCTACAAAGTGATCTACATTAATTACAAATATAAAACACAAAATAATTGATTGCGTAAGTATTCATCCTCTTCAGGTCAACATTTAGTCAATGCACCTTTGGCAGCAGTTACAGCCTTGAATCTGTGTGGATAGGTCTCTATGAGTTTTGCCCATCTGGTCACTGCAATTTTTCCCCATTCTTCTTTACAAAACTGCTCAAGCTTTGTCAGATTGCATGGGGCTTGTGAGTGAACAGCCCTTTTCAAGTCCAGTCACAAATTCTCAATTGGATTGAGGTCTGAACTCTGACTTGGCCACTCCAGGACATCAACTTGCTTGTTTTTAAGCCATTCCTGTGTGACTTTAGCTTTATACTTGGGATCATTGTCTTGCTGGAAAACAAATCTTCTCCAAAGTTGCAGTTCTCTTGCAAACTGCATCGGTATTTCCTTGTGTTTTGTTGCATTCATTTTACCCTCTGCCTTCACAAGCCTTCTAGGGCCTGCTGCAGTGAAACATCCCTACAGCATGATGCAGCTGTCACCATGCTTCATGGTAAGGATATTATTTTTTTGATGAAGTGTGGTGTTTGGCTTATGCCAAACATAGCGTTTAGTCTGATGGCCAAAAAGCTCAATTTCGGTTTCATTAAACCATAGAACCTTCTTCCAGCTGACTTCAGAGTCTCCCACATGTCTTCTATCAACAAACTGTAGCCGAGATTTCATGTAAGTTTTTTTTTCAACAACTGCTTTCTCTTTGCCAGAAGCACCCAGGCAACAATTGTTGTATGCGCTGTCTTTCCCCTGTCAACCACTGAGACTGGTAACTCCTCCAGAGTTGTCACAGGTCTCTTGGTGGCCTCCCTCACTAGTTCCCTTCTTGCACTGTTACTCAGTTTTTGAGGATGGCTTGCTCCAAGCAGATTTACAGTTATGTCATAGTCTTTTAATTTCTTGATGATTGACAACTACAGCAAAGGGGTATTCAGTGTCTTGGAAATTTTCTTGTATCCAATTTCAAATTTGTGCTTTTCAATAACCTTTTCATGGAGTTGCTTGGAGCTTTCTTTTGTCTTCATGGTGTAGTTTTTGCCAGGATACTGACTCACCAGCAGTTGGACCTTCCAGATACAGGTGTATTTTTACTACATTCAATTGAAACTCCTTGACTGCATACAGTATTCTGCATTTAACTAATTACGTGTAAAGCCAATGGGCTGCACTAGTGACAATTAAAAGGGGTGAATACTTTTTTATAGGATATATATGTATGTATATATGTGTGTATAAAGCCACCTTTGATTCCTTTGGTATCTAAAGATCAGAATCAGGTTAAATATCCTTAGCATATGTTGTGAAATTTGTTGTTTTACAGCAGCAGTGCATAATAAAACACTATACGTTATATTAACAAACATGTATATAAAAATTCAATTAAATAGTGCAAAAAGAGAGAAAAAAATGAAATGAAAATAGTGAGATAGTGTCCATGAGTTCATTTTCCATTCAGAAATCTGATGGTGGTGTGGAAGAAGCTGTTCCTGAAATGTTTGAGTGTGTCTTTGGCTCCTGTACCAACTCCTTGATGGTAGCAATGAGAAGAGGCTTTGTCCTGGGTGATGTGGGTCCTTAATGATGGATGCCTCCTTTTTGAGGCATCGCCTTTTGAAGATGTCTTCGATGCTTGGGGTGCTGGTGTCCGTGATGGAACAGGCTGAGTTTATAACTTCCTGCAGCTTTTTCTGATCCTGTGCGTATGGTCCTTCTGTACCAGACGGTGATGTGACCAGTTAGAATGCTCTCTACTGTACATCTGTAGAAATTTGCTGACATACCAAGTCTTTCAAACTCCTATGTAATATAGCCATTGTTATGCCTTCTTCGTAATTGCATCAATATGTTGGGTCAAGGATAAACCTTCAGAGATGTTGAAGCCCAGGAACTTGAAATCCTAACATCCTTTGAATATACTTAGCAACTGCCCCTCCATAGTGGGTGGACAGATCAATTGTTTACTAATCTCAGGGTGAATATATTTCTTATTATCTCTGTCCTGAAAGATGAGGATTAGTTTTATTTATCATGTCTGTTAACACATTAAAACGTATAGTGAATGTGTCATTTGCATCAATGACAAGCACATTCTGAGGATGCGCTGGGAGCAGCTCACAAATGTCACCATGCTTCTGGCACCAACATAGCATGCTCAGAACTCACTAACTCTAACCCATACATCCGTGGAATGTGGGAGGAAACTGGAGCACTCGGAGGAAACCCATGTGGTCATGGGAAGAATGTACAAACTGCTTACAGGTAGCAATGGAAATTGAACCTGGCTCACTGTTGCTCTACTTATTGATTGATTGATTTAGAGATACAGTGTGGAACAGGCACTTCTGACCCATTGAGCTGGACCGCCAAGCAACACACCTATTTAACCTTGGTCTAATCACAGAATAATTTAGAATGACCAATTAACATAATAACCGATACATCTTTAGACTGTGGGCAGAAACCATAACACCCAGATGAAACCCAGGAAAACATACAAACTCCTTAGGTGTTAGAATCAAATTCCAACTTCTGACTCCCCGAGCTGTAATAGTATCATGCTAACTGCTAGGCTACCATGCCACCCCTGGTTTCTATGGCCAAACTTTTGTTATAATGCCCTCACCCTAATCATTAGTATTAGTCCAGCCAGTTAGGAAAAATCTCAACCCTGTCAAGTCCCTGAAGAATTTTCTACATTTCACAGAGATTATCTCTCATTTTTCTAAACTCAACTATAGCCCTCATATGCCTGAAGTATACCCTGCCTATAAAAGGAAGATCAGACCACGCACTCTATTCCAGATGTGCTCTCCCCTAGGGCGTTATATAATTAGAACAAGATGTCTCTTATATGCAAATCGTCTCGCAATTAAGGGCAATATACTCTACTTTTTATAACACCTGGCTGAGCTGTGTGGACTGACGTGCAGGTCCCCCTTGATATCTGAAGTAGTACATGCAGCACACTCATCTGGTGATCTTGGATAGCATGTGCTCGACGCTGGATCAATACAGGACACCCAGGTGCAAGCAGTTGGATTATAAACAACTGGGGTGGCCGAACTTGGCCAGTTCTTAGCTTCTTGGGTATGATAAGAAATAGAAATCATAATAAGAATTGGAAACCTCTTGCTTGTGGTTTATTTTCACAGCATGGAAAGGTCATGTAGCGGGAATTTGCTTGGAATGTTTTCAGCACTATCTTCTGCAAGGATGGTGCCTATGAGGCATGGTGAAGCTTTGCAGGCAGCTAACAAAACTACTAACAATTCTACTAAAAATACTTCACTGTGATTGCTATCACTGAAATCCACAGCCTGTAATTTCCCACTGGAAGATGTGCTTTAGAACCGTCTGTACAACCAGGTGTTTCTGTGATACCCTGAAATAGTAGGCAAACTGGACTCCCGTGTTCGCAGGTACATCTGTCTTGGCTATTGCTGGAGCAGACTTCAGGAAAGACTGAAACTTCAGGCCTGAGAGCAGATAATGTACTGATCTTTGGCTGATTGAGATGCCAAGTCAGATTTAAAAAACTAAGGCATCGAGGCTGAGGGTAAAAGATGAGGCTACTCAGTGAGGCTTTACTTGCCTCACAGAAGCTGGCTCCACAGGTGCGGCCTGCAGCCGTTGGGCTCCTGGATTGGCTCGGGCGCTGAACTGGCTCTGTGGCTGTGGACTCACTTTCAGGGACTCTGCGGTTCCTATCCGTGGATTGTTTGTTTGCATGATTTGTTCTTTTCTCGCACATTGGATGTTTGACTGTCTTTGTGGTGTGGGGTTTTTCATGAATTTCATTGTGTTTCTTTGCTTTCTGGCTGCCTCTCCCCAATTCTGCCTGATTAAAGAAACTGGAGCAGGTAGTGTTGAGGAAACAGAGAGCCTGCAGACAGACTTAGATAGTTTAGGGGAATGGGCAGAGAAGTGGCAAATTAAATACAATGTTGGAAAAGAGTATGGTCATGCACTTCAGTGGAAAAAATAAATGGGCAGACTATTATTTAGATGGGGAGAAAATTCAAAATGCAGAGATGCAAAAGGACTTCGGAGTCCTTGTGCAGGATACCCTAAAGGTTGACCTCCAGGTTGAGTCGGTTGTGAAGAAGGCAAATGCAATGTTGGCATTCGTTTCTAGAGGTATAGAATATAAGAGCAGGGATGTGATGTTGAGGCTCTATAAGACACTCATGAGACTCGTGAGTTGCAGTATTGTGTGCAGTTTTGGGCCCCTTATTTTAGAAAGGATATACTGACATTGGAGAGGGCTCAGAAAAGATTCACGAGAATGATTCCAGGAAATGAAAGGGTTTCCATATGATGAACGTCTGGAAGCTCTTGGGCTTTATTCCTTGGAGTTCAGGAGAATGAGGGAGGATCTCATAGAAACATTCGGAATGTTAAAGGGCCTGAACAGATTAGATATGGCAAAGTTTTATTTCCCATGGTAGGGGAGTCTAAGACAAGAGGGCACGACTTCAGGATTGAAGGACGTCTATTTAGAACTGACATGCAGAGAAATTACTTTAGTCAGAGGGTGGAAAATCTGTGGAATTTGTTGCTACAAGTGGCTGTGGAGGCCAAGTCATTGGGTGCATTTAAGGCAGAGATAGATAGGTTCTTGATTAGCCAGAGCATCCAAGGGTATGGGGAGAAGGCAGGGGAGTGGGGATGGAAGAATTGGATCGGCCCATGATTGAATGGCAGAGCAACCTCAATGGGCCGAATGGCCTACTTCTGTTCCTATGTCTGATGGTCTTATGATCTTAATGAAATGCCTCTCCACCTTTTCTCAAACTGGAAGGTGTGAATAATATCAGCTGACCTCGATTCCCAGCTTGGTATGTTAAATGCTTTTGTTGTTCTCTGGTGATCTTTTATGTTAAAACAAAAAAGGCTGAGCTTTGTGGAAGCCAAGGTGACAGGCAGCTACTCAAGGACCATATGGTTATCATCAAACTCATGGCAATTCTTGATTATGCTATCTAATATCTGAGACGTATTTACTATCTAAGGCAAATTTATTTATTGTCCAAGGTTGGAAGCAACTGGTTTGTGAAATTGAGGGGCATAGATAGGGGAGATGGCCATAATCTAAAACTAGAGGACAGATTCAGGTTTTGAAGGGAGAGGTAAGTTTTTTCATCCATAGGGTGGTGGTTATATGCAATGATCTGCCAGCAGAAGTGCAGCTGATGATGTTGCAACATTTAAAAGACGTTTGGAAAGGTACATGGATAGAGGAATACTGGCTTAATGCAGGTAGATGAGATCGATATAGGTAACCATCATGACTGACAGAGCCGAGTTGGACTAAAGGACCTGGTTCTGTGTGGTATTCTATGAGCTTAAGGTTTAATTCCATTGTTGTGTGAAAGTACAATGCAGGTAGACAGAGTGGTGGTGAAGACATAGCATGCTTGAGGTATAGAATATAAAACCAGAGTGGCTTATTGTAACTACACAATATATTGGTTAAATATATTAAACCAAAGTTGTGGCTGTAAGGATGTGGTTTAATTGGAGAGAGTGCAGAGGAGATTTACCACTATGTTGCCTGGATTGGAGGATGCTAGTTATGGGGAGAGATTGGATCGTTTGGGCTTGTTTTCCCTAGAGTGAGGAGTGAGGTAGGCTGAAGGGTGATCTGACGGAGGTTTATAAATTTATTGGAGCGATAGATATTGAGTACATAATCAGAATTTTTTTTCCATGGTAGTAGTATCAAAAATAAGAGGGCTTGGGTTTAAGCTGAGAGGAACTTTAAGTTCCTTGGTGTTATTATTTCGGTGTTATTATTAGTGCAATTACGAAGAAGACACGGCAACACCTCTATTTCCTTAGGACAGTGGTCCCCAACCACCGGGCTGTGGACCGGCTCGGCCGCAAAGCATGTGCTATCGGGCCGCGAGGAAACAATATTATTTGGTGGTATGAAGCAATATAAGTCAGGCTGCACCTTTCCTCATTCCCTGTCATGTCCACTGTTGAACTTGAACGTACGCGAGGTCATCAGTCGGTATGAGTAAAAAACAAATGTCGCTTGAGAGTTTCTTTGGAAGAGGTGGAAGAACACATAAAAGGCCTAATGATGATAACGCAGAGACAGCTGAGGCAGAGACTGCAAAAAAAAGAAAGCTTCCTTCAGCAGAAAATACGACGAGCCGTACATAAAATATGGCTTTATTGTGATCGATGACTCGCACGCTCCAAGCCCCCTGTGTGTGATATGTGGAGACAAGCTGTCTAATGAGGCAATGAAGCCCTCAAAACTGCTTTGGCACCTTGAGTCCAAGCACCCTGCACTTACAGACAAACCTGTTGAGTTTTTTTGAGAGGGAAAATCGTGAGCAAGCGGGACAGAAGCAAGTTCTGAGAGCAACCACCTTCATAAATGCTGCTGCTCTGAGAGCGTCGTATTACTGGCTATCTGTGTGACATCTTCAACCTGCTCAATGAACTCAGTTTGTCACTTCAGGGGAGAATGACAACTGTCTTCAAGTTGGCAGATGAAGTGTCTGCTTTCAAAGCCAAACTGGAACTGTGCGGACGGCGAATGGACAGGGGCATATTTGACTTGTTCCCAACATTAGCTGGGATTTTGGGAGAGACTGAGGTTGCACCGTCTTTCTCACAGCTGGTGCGCGATCATCTAACTTCGCTGTCAGCAGAATTCGAGCATTACTTCCCAACCGCAAATGACCCAACACGTGCAAAGGAATGGGTCCGTGACCCATTTGTGAATGTCCCCGGTGAATCATCCATGTCAGCGCGGGAAGAAGATCAACTCCTTGAGCTTGCAAATGACGGTGGGCTGAAAAGTATGTTTGACATAACGTCTCTGCCGGCATTCTGGATCAAAGTCCAGGCTGAATATCCTGAGATAGCCACGAAAGCACTGAAAACGTTGCTTCCATTCCCAACATCATATCTCTGCAATGCAGGATTTTCTGCAATGAATGCAATGAAAACTAAATTGTGGAATAGACTTGACATAAGGAATTCCCTGCGGGTATCGCCGTCTCCCATCACCCCTCGATGGACCATCTTGTTGCAGGGAACAAGCCCAGGGCTCCCACTGATTCACCGATATTGGTGCGTTGCAATGATTTTATATGTTCACGCAAGGAAAATATGCGCTGTGTGTTTAATAACCAAACGTTTCATAAAATGTTATGATGCTATTGACTAACAAGTGACTTATAATTGACTTATCACTATATTCATGGAAGGAAAATATGCGCTGTGTGTTTAATATTAAATTTGTTACATAAACCCTTTTAGAAACGAAATTGAGTGTATTATTAACCACTTATAAGTGACTTATAGTCTCACCTATATTCTGGTGGTGATTAACACCCCTCATCCCCATCGGCCGGTCCGCAAGAATATTGTCAACATTAAACCGGTCCACGGTGCAAAAAAGGTTGGGGACCCCTGCCTTAGGAATTTGCAAAGATTCGACGTGACATCTAAAACTTTGACAAACTTTTATGGATGGGTAATAGAGAGTGTATTGACTGGCTGCAACACAGCCTGGTATGAAAACACCAATGCCTTTGAATGGAAAATCCTACAAAAAGTAGCAGATACAGCCCAGTCCATCACGTGTAAAACCCTTCTCATTGTTGTGCACATCTGCTTAGAGCATTGTTGCAGGAAAGCAGCATCCATCATCAAGGACTCCCACAACTCTCTTCTTGCTGATGCCATCAGGAAGAAGGTACGGGAGCCTCAGGACTTAGACCACCAAGCTCTTGATAACTTCACTCAACTTTACTTGCCCATCATTGAAGTGTTCCCACAAGCAATGGACTAACTTTCTAGGATTCTTCATCTCATGTTCTTGATACTTATTGCTTAATTATTTATTATTATTTCTATATTTTTGTATTTGCACAGTTTGCTGTCTTTTGCATTCTGATTTTGCCCAAGTTGGCGCGGACTTTCATTGATTTTCTTATGTTTATTATTCTATAGATATATTGAGTATGCCTGCAAGAAAATGGATTTTAGGATGTTATATGGTGACATATATGTATTTTGATAATACATTTACTTTGAACTTTGAGTTTCACAGGGAATCTGAAGGTAAGTTTTTACATAGTTACTGTTTGATATTTGAAACTTGCTGCCAGGGGAAGAGGTGGGATGAGATACAATTGCTATGCTTAAGGGACAAGTGCTTGAATAGGCAACAAATGAAAGGATCAGACCCAAAATAATGCAGATGAGATTTGTGTTGTTGAGCAAAATGATGACCATGGGCATGGTGGGCTGAACCAAGCTACCTTCCTGGAATAATGCTTGCAACCACAACTACAAGGTTTCTTGGGTGCCTTGTCATATCTCTATTTACTATATGAAATTCACTAATGTATTAAACCACCATGAATTTTACATTGCTTACCCTGAAGGAACTTCAATTTTTTTAGTTCTTTGTTTAACAAACTGTAAAATAAAGAACATTACAGTACAGTACAGGACCTTCGGCTCATAATGTTGTACTGTCTTTTTAATCTACTATAAGATCAATCTAACTCTTCCTTCCTACAGAGCCCTCCATTTCCTAATTTAAATGCCCATAATACATCTGCCTTTATCACCACTCCTGGCAAGGTGTTCCTTACATCCAACATTCTCTGTGTACCTACTGCTGACTTCCCTCCAATACTTTCCTCAAATCTCCTTAAAATTATGCCCCCTCAAATTAGACATTTCCTCCCTAAATTTAAGCAAAAATACTTTTCATCACTTGCTCCTTATTAAAATTTATTTATAAAATTCTTGAACAAGAGATTCTGTTGATGCTGGAAATCCAGTTCAAAACGCACAAAATGATGGAGGAACTCAGCAGGTCAGGCATTATCTATGGAAGTGAATAAGCAGTTCACCATAATTGAATTTTCCTCTTCCTGATCTGGATGTCTGAATAATGCTTATAGGGAAAAATTGCATGGAGACATATCGTAAGTACAAGAGAAGCTGCCTCACCTGCTGAGTTCCTCTGGCATTTTGTGTCTGTTGCACAAAATTCTTGGCTCTTTCCAGAACACTTCTCATCCTGAACGCTGCTTACACCTGACATTGCTATTTTCAAATGACTGATGTTTGTGGAGATTGTGGTCACTGGCTGTGGGTATGTGGCAGAAAAAAACGGGAAAGGAGATGTTGCAGTTCCTGTTGAGCCGTGCTGTCTCTGTGAATAGCTACACATGTACTTTAATCTGGACAATCTGGCTTCCAAATCTTGCAGTGCCCAGTGGAGTCTTGACATTGGCTTAAGAACTGCAAGGAAAAGAGCTGAGTTACATTTTCTGCTTGAATGCTTGTCTGCAGCAATACCATTGATTCTCTGATCACCGTAATTGATCTTTCTCTTCTTGACCTGTATATCTGAATAACAGTTAGAGAGGAAGATAACATGGAGGCAAAGCATAAACACAGGCGATTCTACAGATGTTGGAAATCCAGAACAAGACGTACAGAATGCTAGAGGAGCCCTGCAGGTCAGGAAACATCTATGGAAATGAATGAACAGTCATAGTTTTGGGCTGAGAACCTTCATCAGGATCAGATTACATGGAGGACTTTCCCATTTTGCATGCACTGTGCCATTAGCAACCATTACCCCTCTGGTTCCTAAACAGTGAACGCAGTTCTCTCAAACACTGCAATGAAGTCCACTGCTGCTCAGCTGTACATTAACACTGAAGGCATAATCCTTTAATAAAGACAAAGCACTGACAATACCCAGAGGGGAGGCACTCTGTGTGGAGAGGGAATAGAGTTAATATTTCAGACCGGTGATTCATCAGCTCCATTATGGGCACCAGGCTCTCCCAGCATTGAGGACACCTTTAAAAGGTAATGCCTGAAAAAGGAGGCATTCATCGTTAAAGACCCCCATCACCCGGGACATGACCTCTTCTCATTGGTACAGGTGCACATTCCTTTATCCGAAATTCTGAAATCCAAAAAGCTCCAAAAACCAAAGTTTTTCTCACCAACAGCTGACGTCACTCAGGTGTGACGTGGCAGCACTAGCAGAGGCTGCCAGACGTCAGTTGTGGCTCAGCGCTCGTACTGGTTACACAAGCATTTGCTGTTTGCTGATATTTTGTGATCACTGTTGACTTTGTGTTTAATTTCACTGTGAAAATGTCAATAAGAGCTGCAGATACCCCTATGGGTAACAATGAGAAAAAGGGAAGGAATCTTCTCTATCAATAACGCAGAAAGTGGAGTTATTGCAGAAGCTTGATCGTGGTGTGTCTGAGTGGCATCTTACTGAAGAAAATACTGTCAGAACTACCATTGTATATGATTTAAATAAACAGAAAGACAAGTTACTGAAGTTTTATAGTGACAGTGATGTTCTACATTTATCCCAATAAGTCATTTACCATGTGTTTGATTCGGTTCGTTTGAAGCTGTATATGTTTATGTTTTATTTAATGTTTTTGTTGGAAATAAAGTTTCTTCTTGTCATTATTCCCTAAACAATACAGTATAACAATTATTTACATAGCATTTACATTGTATTAGGTATTATAAGTAATCTAGAGATGATTTAAAGTATACTGGAGGATGTGCGTAGGTTTGGTGCGCTGCTGGGTCTTAAAGTCCACCTCACTGAAGGGACTTGAGCATACGTGTTTTTTGGTATGGTGGGGGGTCTGAAATCTGAAAAATTCTAAATTCCGAAATGCAACTGGCCCCAAGAATTTCGGATAAGGGATTGTGGACCTGTACTATTAAGGAGGGTGTACAGAGCCTGAATACCCACATTTAAAGTTTCAGTAACAGCTTCTTCCCCTTCACCACCAGATTTCTGAATGGACAATGAACCCATGAATACTGCCTCACTATTTTGTTTTGCTTTTTTAAAAAACTAAATTTAATTTTAAAAATATATTTCCTATTGTAATTTATAGTTTTTAAAAACATGTTATTTATAGCAATGTACTGCTACTGCAAAACAACAAATTTCACAGCACATGCCAGTGATATTAAACCTGATTCTGATTCTATTCACTACAGCTTTGTCACTACTGTTCCTGTGCAATACAAATATTCTTCAGCATTTTCTGTTTCACTAAAGCCATGTAATTTTGAATTTTCTTAAAGTGGATAAAAATAACATTAAATCAATCAACCACCCTTTATACTTATCGAAGTCAAAGTAAGTTTATCATCAAAGTATATATGTCACCATAGACTACCTTGAGATTCTTCATCTTGTAGGCATGTACAGGAAAATAAATACAGTAGAATTTATAATAAACTATATAAGGAAAGAATAAGAAATAACTGGTGTACAAAAGAAGACAAATTGTGAAAATAAAGAAAAAAATAATACTGAGAACATGAAATGGTGAGTTCTAGAAAATGAGTCTGCAGTTTGCGGAATCAGTTCAGAGGAGTGCTAAGTGTTGTTCCCCACACTGGTTCAGGAGCTTGATGGCTGAGGAGTAATAACTGTTCCTGAACTTGGTGGTGTGGGTCTTGAGGCCCTTGTACCTCCTGCCCGATGGCAGCAGAGAGAAGAGATGGCCAGGGTGGAGGAGGTCCTTGACGGATGCTGCTTTCCTGTGGCCGTGCTCTATGTAAATATACTGATGGTGGGGAGGGGTTTACTTATGATGGATGGCCTGTGTCCACTCCTTTCTGCAGACATTTCCATTTCTTATGGAACTTGTGAATTCCTGAATTGTCCTGGTGTCACATTTTTCATGTCTTGATCCTTGCCCACGAATTTGCTGTCCTCTCTCCTACTTAATAATCATGTCTATTATCCCACAAGCCTGTATCTTATGAGGCACCTTATCAAATGGCTTTTAAAAATCTAAATGTACTGTATTCTCTTGTTTCTTTTCCACTTTACTGGATACATTTTCCCTTTCATAAATTCCTGTTGATTTGACTTAATCCTGTTAAGTGCACTTTTACCTATTCCTCACTAATGTGGTCTAACACCTTCCTGGCAAGTGGTGTGATGCCTGGGTTTGAAGGGCAAATTTTCCACTTTGGGCTTTTGGGGCATCTAACATGCTGCTATAATCTGCCAAACATGAGTCTGGGCTGGTTTTCTGTGTGGAATAAATATTTTGATGTAAAAGATTGGTTTTATAAATATGGAAGGTACTGGTTTGACTCTGGAAGACGATCAGTCCAATGAAGGAAAGTACTCGTCTGAAACGGGAAGCTGAACATCTATTTTTAGAAGCTGACAGATACGTGGAGGTGTTCTAGAGTTTTCACTTCAGTTCCTAGTATTTGAACAAGTCATTAAATATCAGTTAAAATGATCACAACTTTTTAATCTTCACAATTCTGAAGGAATTCTCAAAAGTATGTTAATATTTGTAACCATTAGTGTATCCTAACAAGGTTGGCAATAAATTTATAGTTAGACACTATCACTTATTGGAACTGAATTTGGGTCTTTTAGAGGTTTTTTTTATTCCTTCTGGCTAAGCTATTTAGCTGATGAAGGGTCTTGTCCTGAAATATTGACTCTCTATCCCTCCACAGGTGCAGCCTAACTCTGAGATCCTCCAATTCCTCTGTCCGTTGCTCCAGATTGCCAGCATCTGCAGTCTCCATTTAGCTACTTTTGCTTTGATACATGCAGAAAGGTGCTGGAAAAGGGCCAGGAACATCATGAATGATCCCACCCACTCTGCTTATAGATTGTTTGTCCACTTCCATTAAGGAGGAGGCTACATAGCATCCACACCAGGACCACTAGACTCAAAAACAGTTATTCTCCCCAAGGAGTAAGGCTGACCAACACCTCCACCCACTAAACCACCCCTCTATACCTCAACAACCGCTGCTTTGTCATTTCCTGTCAGTCACTTACGTACAGGCACTCTTGTGCTCAGTGTCACTTTATGGATGTACAATAAATCTATGTACATAAGCTATCTTATATAGTTATTTATTGTGTTTAATTAGTATTATTATGTTTTGTGTTTTTTTTGTGCTGCATTGGATCTGGAGTAACTACTTTGTTCTTTACACTTGTGTATTTGAAATGATACTACACCATCATCCATTATCAGGGATCCCCGCCACACAAGCCATGCTTTCTTTTCACTGCTGCTACCAGGAAGAAGATACAGGAGCCTCAGGACCCACGCCACCAGGTTCAGAATGGTTATTACCCCTCAATCATCATGCTCTTGAACCAGAGGGTATAACATTACTCAACTTAACTCACACCGTCAACTGAACTGTTCCCTCAACCTATGGACTCCTCATCTCATGTTCTCAATATTTATTGTTTATTTATTATTATTATTTCTTATTTTTCTTTCTGTATTTGCACAGTTTATTGTATTTTGTACACTGGTTTCCATCCTATTGGTGCATTCTTTCATTCATTTTATTATGGTTATTGGATTTATTGAGTATGTCCAGAAGAAAATGAATCTCAGGGTTGCCCATCTATACTAATCCCATTGTCCCACATTAAGTCCATATTGTATTCTTTACCTTGAAGGGGCATTTGAGGATAAACAAATTCTGCCTCTGTTGTCATATCTAGGAACTCAGAAGAAAATCTACTGTAGTTGTCAATATGAATAATGGCATGCCATGGTAGCATAGTGCTTAATGTGATGTTCTTACAGCTTGGGGCATTCAAAGTTCAATTCTGGCACTGTCTATAAGGAGTTTGTATGTTCTGCCTGTGAATTGCATGGGTTTCCTCTAGTGCTTTGATTTCCTTCCACAGGTTAGTAACTTGTAAATTGTCCTGTGATTAGGCTAGGGTTAAATAGGTGGGTTGTTGGATAGTGTGGCTCGTGGGTCTTGAGGTGCCTGTTCTGTGCTGTACCTCTAAATAAATAATAAATAATCACAAGAGATTCGGTGGATCTGATGCTGGAAATCCAGAACAACGCACACAAAATGCTGGAGGAACTCAACAGGTCAGGCAGCATCTATAGAAATGAATAAACAGCTTCATCAGGACCTGATGGAGTCTTGGCCTGAAATGTTGACTGTTTATTCCTTTTCATAGATGTTGCCCTACCTGCTGAGTTCCCTGTAAATATGAAAATCCTTCTTGCTGATCACAATGCATGTATTAAAGGAAAACCTACTTCTGAAGGTTCCTGGTGACATGTTATTGTGGTGCAGCAGAGGTGATGCTAAACTAACCAGACTCTCTAAAGACTGGGTGAAGCTGAATTGTTTTCCCTGTTCAGTCTGATTCTTTCATTTGAAGTTTTGCTGATTGTTTCAATTGCCACATGACTGCCCAGCAAAATACCGACCTGAATGGGCATTGTGGCTTTTATCTTGGATTTGGCTAAACAGTGACAGCATTCCTAACATTCTGACTGCACCGAACTATGTGCAGAATAGTTGCATTTGGTACGGAACTGCTTCTGTATGTGAAGTGGGGTTTTATTAATGGCCTTGGGCAATGTACTGGCCTACAGTTTATGGGATGATGTTTCTAAGGTTTAGATCTATATCAGTCTTGCCTGACAAATCTGTTAGAATGCATTGGAGAAATAACAAGCAGGATAGACAAAGGATAATTGGTTGATGTTATGTACTTGGATTTTCAGAAGGCTTTGACAAGGTGCCACACATGAGGCTGCTTTACAAGCTACGAGCCCACAGGAAAGATTCTAGCATGGATAAAAGAGTGGCTGAGTGGCAGCAGGCAAAGAATGGGAATAAAGGGAGCCTTTGCTAGTTGGCTGCCGGTGACTAGTTTCTGTTTCTGCTTCTGCTTGGTACTGCACAAGCACTGCCAAACGGCTGTTATAGTGCGCAGTTGGTGTGAACAGTGTGGGAGGTAAATTGTAAAGTAAACTTTTTTGACTAGATCCCCTAGTGGTGTTGGGACTGATTCTTTTTATGTTACAGGTCAATGATTTGGATGGTGGAATTGATGGCTTTGTTGCAAAGTTTGCAGACGATATGAAGATAGGTGATGGGGCAGATAGTTTTGAGGAAGTAGAGTGGCTACAGAAGGACTTGGATTAGGAGAATGAACAAGCAGTTTTGGACCCCTTATCTTGGAAAAGATGTGCTGAAACTGGAGAGGGTTCAAAGGAAGTTGAGGAAAATAATTCCGGGATTGAATGACTTACCAGATGAAGACCGTTTGATGGCTCTGGGTCTGTATTCGCTGGCATTCAGAAGAATGAGGGCTGACCTCATTGAAACCTATCGAATGGTGAAAGGCCTTGATAGAGTGGATGTTTCCTATGGTGAGAGAGTCAAATACCGGAAGACACAGTCTCAGAATAGAGGGGTGTCCTTTTAGAATAGAGATGAAGAAGAATTTCTTTAGCCAGAGAGTGGTGAATCTGTGGAATTCTTTGCCACAAACAGCCGTGGAAGCCAAGTCCTTATGTAAGGCAGAAGTTGATAGATTCTTGATTGGTCAGGGCATGAGGGGATACGAAGAGAAGACAGGAGATTGCGGCTGAAAGGAAAATTGGATCAGTCATGAAGGAACACCTACTGATGCTCATAGAGGAATCATAAGTGGAGGGAGTGAGCAGCTTCAAGTTCCTGGGTGTCAAGATCTCTGAGGATCTAACCTGGTCCCAACATATCCATGTAGTTATAAAGAAGGCAAGACAGCGGCTATACTTTATTAGGAGTTTGAAGAGATTTGGCATGTCAACAAATACACTCAGAAACCTCTATAGTTGTACCGTGGAGAGCATTCTGACAGGCTGCATCACTGTCTGGTATGAAGGGGCTACTGCACAGGATTGAAAGAAGCTGCAGAAAGTTGTAAATTTAGTCAGCTCCATCTTGGGTACTAGCCTACAAAGTACCCAGGACATCTTTAGGGAGCGGTGTCTCAGAAAGGCAGCATCCATTATTAAGGATCTTCAGCACCCAGGGCATGCCTTTTTCTCACTGTTACCATGAGGTAGGAGATACAGAAGCCTGAAGGCACACACTCTGCGATTCAGGAACAGCCTTTTCCCCTCTGCCATCTGATTCCTAAATGAACATTGAATCTTTGGACACTACCTCATTTAAAAAAAAATATACAGTATTTCTGTTTTTGCACGATTTTAAAAAATCTATTCAATATACGTAATTGATTTACTTGTTTATTGATTATTATTATTAGTTTTATTTATTATTATTATTTTCTTCTCTGCTAGATTATGTATTGCATTGAACTGCTGCTAAGTGCACAAATTTCATGTCACATGCTGGTGATAATAAACCTGATCCTGATTCTGAAATGGTGGAGCAGACTCGATGGGTCAAATGGCCTAATTCTGCTCCTATATCTTCTGGTCTTATGGTCTAAGTCTTAGAACACTCTCGGGGCAAGAGAGATCGTTGTGCCCCGTGCAAGTTGTACAAAACCAACTTAAGCAACAGCTCTCTCAGGCAAATATCAAGGTCAACAAGTGACAGCAGCTGGCTTGTGACAGAGACCCCTGGAGAACGCTGATCCACAGAACAGCCAAGGATTTTGAGGAATGCAGAAGAACAACTGCTAAAGAGAAGAGGAGACGCAGGAAGGATCCTACTCCCCAAGTGCCCACATCCCAGCTGTTCCCGAGTCCCTGCTGCTCCAGAGTCTGCATATCCGGAATTGGCCTCTGCAGTCACCAACAGTTATGAGGACTGTTCTCTCCTGATCTTTGCAAATGAAGAACTAGCCATCATGACCTAAATCTATAAATTTGAGTTTGAGGAGATTTTGTATGTCATGGAAGACTCTAGCAAGTTTCTACAGACGTACCATAAAGAGCATTCTGATAGGTTGTATCACCACCTGTTATGGAGGTGCCAATGATTGAATGGCAGAACAGACTCAACAGGCTGAATGGTCTCATTCAGCTCCTATTCTCATGGTCAATGCACAGGATCGGAAAAAAACTGCCAAGAATTGTCAACTCGGCCAGCTCCATCATGGGCACTAACATCCCTACCATTGAGGACATCTACAAAGGTGGTGTCTAGAGAAGGCAGCATCTATTCATGAAGGACCTCCACTACCCAGAACATGCCCTCTTCTCATCACTACCCTCATCTCCATTCTAAAAGGACATCACTATTCTGAGAATGTGTCCTCTGGTCTTAGACTCTATCATAGGAAGCATCCTCTCCACAGGGATAAAGGACAATGAAGACTCACACAGTGATATAGGAACAACTTCTTCCCCACCACCATCAGAATTCTGAATGGTCCATGAACCTCACTACTTTGCTCTCTTGTTGTACGACTTATTTATTTTTTATACTTGAGTGTATTGTATAGTCATTATGTATTATACACTGTACTGCTGCAAAACAACACGTGTCAGTGATATTAAACCTGATTCTGACCTTCAGCAACCAGATGTTGCTGGTTGGGTGGTGCCGCTGCATATTCAATGATCTGAGAGATACAGTTGACATCTGGTCTCAGGATTCCGGTTGGGAGAACCTGGCCCAAGATTCTGGTTGAGGATCAGTCAGAGGTCATGGTGGCAACGTGCATATTTTCTGGTATGGTTACACTGGTTGTATGCAATTAACTGTTGACGTGCATCCAATTACTGTATCTTGAAACTTGTGGATTTATTCAGTGCATTTTCACTTTCCGATAACTGCTTTGGACATCATTTGGAATACTTTTGAAAACATGGGTTTGGGAATGACTGTAGATAAAAACGACTTGCATGTAGAGGTAGGAAAGTGAACATAAGTGACTGAGGCAGTTTGTCTGAGGTTTGGAAAGTAAACTGGACCTGTCGAGTTGCATAGGCATTTAATGGATATTAAGACCTTTTCATAAAGTCTTTTTTTTTTGCAAGATTTAAATGGGTAAGGTGCAAGAAAACTCACATCAAACATATTAGATGTCATGGTATGTGAGGAAATGCAACTTATGCAAAGTTGCATCTGAATAAAGAAACATTTCATTATTTATATTGTCTTGGATTTTGCAATTATTTTGTCTTGGGACCTGAGATGTTTTCAGGGGTTGATGAAGGAGAATTAGGATGGCAATAGTTATTGAGTTGAGTTGTTCTCTGACCTTGGCAATTTACTTGCAAATATTTCATTGCCATATGAGGAGACATCATCAGTGCGCTGTTGATTGTGGCATGTCCTCCAAATGCTTGGCCTTTATATACTTATCAGCTGATTGTTCATCTTTTCCAAAACTTATTTGTGATGCGGGGAGGAAATCTCGTCGCTGTTTGGTTGTGTGGAGAACATTGTGTATTGTGGTCTGGAATTTTGCCTGCATTGGCTCATTAGTAGGATTGAGGTCTACATGTTTGTTTACAGAATTATTCATGGAAAACTGCTTCTAGGAATTCTCTGGTTTACCATGTGTTTCTTTGTGCTATGACTTTGATGCCCCAGTCAAATTTGTGTCCTTCTTGATCCTTGTGTAGAGACTAGAGAGAGAGTTGGTCATGCAGCTTCACGGCCAGTTGATGTTCATGGATCCTTGTGGATAGTTTTCTTTCAGTTTGGCCATCATAATGTTTGCTGCAGTCCCCGCATTGGGTTTTATAGACCACATTGGTCTTGTCCAATAGTTTGATTGATTCTTTCGGTCTGTAAGGTACTTCCCTCAATGTTGCTGTTGGCCTATGCGCAACTGGAATTCTCTGTTCTTGGAGCAGTCAGGTTGTCATTTCTGAGATATTCTGAATGTATGGAAGGACAACTTTTTTGGTTGCTTCTTGGTTGGTGCATTGTCAACCTCATAGGTATTTTGTTGCAAATTCTGTGGGTATCCATTTTGTGTGAATACTTTAAAGAGATATTTCTCCCCTTTATTGTAGTGCTGTTGCACTGCAGTGTGTCTCTGCTCTTCAGAACAAAGTTTTAATACAGCTCTTTTGTGCACTTGTGTGATTGCTGTGATAATTTAGAATCTGATCTGTGTGTTTCTTTACGATAAACGGAAGTTTAAAAAAAAGCCATCTTGTTTCTCCTGACAAGCACATCCAAGAATGCTAGTTTTACCTCAATTTCTGTTTCCATTGTGAACTTAATATCATCAAACATATCATTGATTTGGTTATAAGTTCTTTCAATTTCACTGTTTTACTATGACAAAGGTATTCTCAATATTCTGACCCAAATTTTAGGGTTTATAATTGGCAACACCATCCTTCTAACTTTTGCATGATGGCCTCTGCTATGAACCCGGAAATGGGCGAATCTATCTGAGTCCCTTTCAATTGTTTGTAAAGCCATTAAATTTAAAGTAGATGCATATAGCAGAATTCTGCCAGTTTGCATATGCTATCTTTGCTTGAAGAACTTGGCATTTGGAGGATGCACCACAATCGACAGTACACCAATGATGTCTCTTCGTATGGTGACAAAATGTTTACAAGTAAATTGCCAAGATCGGAGAACAACTCCACCAACCATAAACCATCCGAGCTACACATTTTCCAAATTATTTCCAATTGTAATAGTTGGCCTGTTTTTCTTTGTGAATGTATTTAAACATTGGAGATGCTGCTTCCTTTATTTTGTCCGTTTCGAATGCTATTGAATCAGGAGATAGGCCCCTTCCATTAAATGGGACTAAACTCCTTCCCAGCCATGTCCATTGCACCAAATCCGTGTTATTTTAAAGCATTATTTTTAATCTCCACATTGATGCAAGTTATGCCATTGTCACTTTTGTGTAGAATGTTGGAAAGTTGCATTCAAATTGTATGCTTTGCTTCCAGAATTAGATGACTTTTCAGTAGTTTGCAAGAATATTGACAAACTGGTGATTATATTGTAAGTACCACATTCTCTACAGATGTAACCAGTCTATTTAAAGTTATAACTTTAATAAGGTCAGGTTGTGTGGAGAATGAAACTATTTTTGAGATTGTTGTCCATTCATCTGTCAATAATTATTCTGAATGAGGTATAGATTTCCATCCCTAAAGGGCACAACCAGTGAGTGTTTTCCTTCGTTCTGATTTATTTTAGGTGTTCCATCTTTCCTCTCACTCTTAATGGAAGGTAAATTATTGGGTCTGGTTTTTCTGTTCAAGTTGCTTATATACCTTTCAGCTTGTATGTTCTCACTTATCATGTTCTTCATTGGAAATTGATGTATTTAATTAACTTTTGTGAAATTGAGCCTTGATGTCTCATTCCATGACTAGTTTTCTAGCATTCACCCACTTTCCAGTTTAAGATTCTTAAGACTGTTAGAAACTGCAGAGAGCTGTGGATACAGCTTGGCACTTTGCAAAAACCAGTCTCTACTCTATGGACTCTGCCTTCACTCCTTGTTGCCTTGGTAAAGCAGTTAGCAACATGAAAGAAAGACCAGCATCACGAGAGGTGGCCCTCCATGGATATTCTCTCTCCTCCCCCACGCCACCATTGGGCAGAAGACACAAAAGAAAGAAAAGTGGAGAGGAACATGAGAGGGAGGTGATGCGCAGGCGAGGAGATGAGGTGAGCGAGGGAAAAGGGAATGGTGAAGGGGGGGGGCCATTACCGGAAGTTCAAGAGATTGCTGTTCTCGCCATCAGGTTGGAGGCTACCCCAGATGGAATATAAGGTATTGCTCCTCCAACCATCGTCTCCCTCTGGTGCACCTCCCCATCTTCTTTCTTCCATGACCTTCTGTCCTCTCCCATTAGATTCCACCTTCTACAGTCTATAACACACACAAAATGCTGGAGGAACTCAGCAGGCAAGGCAGTACCTATGGAAAAAAAAGTACAGTAGACGTTTCAGGCCAAAACCCTTCAGCAGGATTGGAGGAAAAAAGCTAGGGAGTAGACTTAAAAGGTGGGGCGAGAGGAGAGAGAAACACCGGGTAATAGGTGAAATCTGGAGGGTAGGGATGAAGTAAAGAGCTGGGAAGTTGATTGGTTAGATGGGAAGAGAGAGGGAAAAGGGAATGGGAAATGGAGGCGGGGATCGTTGGAGGGCATTACCAGAAGTTTGAGAAATCAATGTTCATGCCATCAGGTTGGAGGCTACCCAAACAGAATATAAGGTGATGTTCCTCCAACCTAAGTGTGGCCTCATCACAACAGTGGAGGAGGCCATGGATGGACATATCTGAATGGGAATAGGAAGTGGAATTAAAATGGATGGCCACTGGGAGATCCCACTTAATTCTGGTGGACAGAGCATAGATGTTCGTCGAAGCAGTCTTCCAATCTATGTTAGGTCTCACCGATGTACAGGAGGCCACTCCGGAAGCACTGAACACGGTAAATGACCCTAACTGACTCACAGGTGACGTGTTGCCTCACCTAGAAGGACTGTTTAGGGCCCTGGATGGTAGTGAGGGAGGAGGTGTAGGCGCAGGTGTAGCATTTGTTCTGCTTGGAAGGATAAATGCCAGGAGGGAGATCAGTGGGAAGGGATGAATGGGCAAGGGAGTCGTCTAGGGAGCCACCTAGGGAGCGATCCCTGCCGAAAGCAGAAAGTAGGTGAGGGAAAGATGTGCTTGATGGTGGATCCCGTTGGAGGTGGTGGAAGTTTCAGAGAATTATATGCTAGACACTGAGGCTGGTGGGGTGGTAGGTGAGGACAAGAGGAACCCTATCCCCTGGTAGGGTGGCAGGAGGATGGAGTAAGAGCAGACATGCGTTAAATGGAAGAGATGCGGTTGAAGGTAGTGTTGATGGTGGAGGAAGGGAAGCTCCTTTCTTTGAAAAAGGAGGATACCTCCTACGTTCTAGAATGAAAAGCCTCATCCTGAGAGCAGATGTGGAGATGATGGAATTGAGAGAAGGGGATGGCATTTTCACAAGTAACAGAGTGGGATGAGTTATAGTCCAGGTAGCTGTGAGAGTCTGTCTGTTTATAATAGAAATTGGTGGATAAGCTGTCTCTGGAGATGGGGGCAGTGAAATCAAGAAAGTGAAGGGAAGTGTTAGAAATGGACCAGGTAAATTTAAGGGTAGAGTGAAAGTTGGAGGCAAAGTGAATGACATCAAATGCAGGAAGCAACACTGACACAGTCGTCAATGTAGTGTAGGAAAAGTGCGGAATGGTCAGCAGTGCAGGCTTGCAACGTAGACTGTTTTATTAGTTAACAAACAGGCAAGCATAGCTGGAACCTATGTGAGTGCCCATAGCTACCCCTTTTGTTTGAAGGAAGTTGGAGGAGCCAAAGGAGAAATTATTTAGAGTGAGGAAAGCTCCGCTAGATGGAGGAGCGTGGTGGTGGAGGGGAACTGGTTGGGTCTGGTGTCCAGAAAGAAACAGAGAGCTTTGAGGGCTTCTTGGTGGGGGATGGAGGTGTAAAGGGACATCCCCCATACTGAAAATAAGATGTAGGGGGCCAGGGAACCTGAAATCCTTGAAAAGATCAAGAGCGTGTGAGATGTCTTGGATGTAGATGGGAAGGGACTGAATTGGGGGGATAAAGCAGAGTCGAGATAAGCTGATATGAGTTCAGCTGAAACAATGGGACTGTCTGGACAAGCAGGTAAGTGGATCTTGGGTAGGAGGTAGAAACAGGAGGTGCAGGGTGCAGGAACTATGAAGTTGGTGGTGGTGGCTGGGAGATCCCCAGAGTCGATAAGGTTGGCCTGGTGTTCCTTAGTGGGGCCTGTTGGAAGGGTAAGGAAGAGGAGGTGTCTGAGAGTTGGCTGTGGACCTCGGCAAGACAGAGGCCAGTACACCAGACTACTACAGCACCTGCGAGTTTGATAGTGAAGTTAGGATTAGTGTGGAGGGATGCAGAGCGGAGCATTTGCAAGGAGTGAGGTTGGAATAGGAGAGAGGAGTGTTAAAGTCTAGATGGTTAATGTCCTGTCAGCAGTTGGCAGTGAAAATGTCCAGGGCAGGCAGAAACCCAGAGCGGGATGTCCAGGAAGAGGAGGAGGGTTGAAGACGAGAGAAGGGGTCGTCAGTACGGGGTGGGGAGCCCTTGCAAAAGAAGTAGGTTCGGAGGCAGTAGAAGAAGAGCTGAGCATCGTAGTAGGCATGGAACTCACTGAGGTGTGGGTGCAGGGGACAAAGGTGAGGTCCTTTCTGAAGACAAAACCTTCTGCCTCAGAGAGGGGAAGGTTAGAGGGAATGGTGAAAATCCGGCATGGACGAGAGCTGGGGTTGGAGGGGGAAGAGTATTGTTTGTGTCTGGGGTGTTCAGGGATGGTGGGGTGAAAGAAAGGAGTCGTCTCCGAGGGCCTAAGAGCTGGTGGTGGAACCTGAGAGAGACGGGATTGCAGAGTGGCTGCGCATGAAGACCCGGCCTGGAGGTTGTAGCCGGAGCTGGAGTTGGAGGTTGCGTAATCGGCTCTTTGGAGTTGTCTGAGGTGTTTGGAACCCTCATTGATGGCGGTGGAGTCAGGTTATGAGTCTGCTCTGGATTGTTAGAGCCATTGAGGTCAGCAGCAGGCATTGCAATCTGGAGACATCTAGGCCTGCCGCTGTTGGTTATGGCAGGTTCTGCGGTTTGTAGATGGGCGATCTTTTGATCCTTGCAGGATCTCTTTCACCGATACAACTTCCCGGCTCTTTACACGAGGAATTCTGCAGATGCTGGAAATTCAAGCAACACACATCAAAGTCCCAGCTCTTTACTTTGCCCCTCCCCCTCCTGGTTTCACCTATCACATTGTGTTTCTCCCTTCCCTCCCCCCAACTTTTAACTCTACTCCTCATCTTTTTCTCTCCAGTCCTGCTGAAGGGTCTCGGCTTGAAATGTCGACTGTCCTCTTTTCCATTGATGCTGCCTGGCCTGCTGAGTCCCTCTAGCATTTTGTGTGTGCTATTAAAGTAGTTGATTTTCTTGCTTTATGAACTGCCAGTCAGCCATTGCCTGTCTTCAGTAGCACCATCTTAAACCCCAGTATAAGATGGGCTTTGACTTCGCTACCTCCCTCATTGTAACCTTGCTTTGTATTGTCTGCCTGCACTGCAGTTACTTTGTAACTGTAATACTGTATTCTCTTATTGCTCTTCCCCTGTAGTACCTTATAAATAAATAATACAATATAAGGACAAACTTAAATCTTAAATCTTCAATATCCTGATGAAGTGGTCTGCACTGATGGCATGCAAAACAGTTTTCTAGTGTACCACAGTACATGTAACAAAAATAAATCAATTTACCTTGGATTTGTTGGTTAAACATTGTCCACTTTTGGCTATTTGCCTGTTCTCTGCTGTTGTGCTTTCAACAATCCCATGTTTTACAAAACTGGGTGGCTATATTGGTGGAAGGAGAAATAGTTAATGTTTCAGATCAAAGACCCTTTTTCAGAATTGGGAAGGCAGGAGATTGCAGTGGGTTTGGTGTGATGGCAGCTGAGAAACCAAAAGACAATGGGGATGACTTTAATCACAGGAGATCAAGGTCTGTCTGCAGGGGTTCCCAACCTGGGATCCACTGACCCCTTGCTTATTGCTATTGGTTTGTGGTATGAAAAGGGTTGGGAATCCCTGCATGCTGTTTCATTTTTAAAGTGAGTTGTCCATTGAAATACTTCCCTCATCAACTGTAAATTGTAGGGTAGTTAAGTCCCTCTTGAATTGATGCCCTTTAAATGAGCAATTCTGCATCAGTTTTGGAGAATAAGTTATCATTAGAGGGGAGTTAAGTTTGAGCCAATCATTTTGTAAATCTGAATTTCAGTTGTGTTTAAGGGTCTCCAATCATTTTTAGCTTTACAAAGAATCAAGTCTATGTAACGCTGAGGTGTGGTGCACATTACAGGGACAGAGCTGGTTAACAGCAGAATATGTGCTGATTATTCTACTTTTATGGTAATAAATAACCAGCAAATTGATTTAAGTGTGCCGAGGTTGAAGCTATGTGGTGTACAGTATTTTCCAGCTAGAGGTTCTTCTGCATTTTGTCCCATCAGTCTCTCAGGCAGGCCGCTCTCAATTGATTTTCAGGCTTGCTACATTCCTGTGTGCATTGCAGAAATTGCTGCTGAATTGAGAGCTGTGTGGGGGATAATTTGTTAGCTGGTTACTGAGTTCTCAATGGATATGTTGTGCTGAACGGTATAACCAGCATTTGTGTGCTTGAGTTTTATTACGTAATTAGTATTAACCTTACAGTAATGATTACAATGCTATCGTGTATAAATAGGCTTTTGCGAGGTATTTGCAATTAACCCTTTAATTTCTGGACTCTCACCATCCAGGCTATACTCTCTTCTCACCGCTGCCATCAGGAAGTAGGTACCGGAGCCTTAGGACGATGTACAATCAGCTTCAGGAACTGTTATTACCCCTCAACCATCAGACTCTTGAACCAGCATAGATAGCTTCGCTCTCCCCAGCACTATATTAATTCCACAACCTATGGACTCATTTTCAAGGACTCTACATCTCATGTTCTCAATATTTATTATTATTATTATTATTATTATTATTGTTATTTTGTTTTTTTCTAATTTGAATTATTTGTTGTCTTTTGCACATTGGTTGTTTGTCAGTCCCTGTTTTTGGATGATTCTATTGTACTACTTTGTTCTACTGTGAATGCCCACAGGAAAACAAATCTCAAGGTAGTAGATGATGACATATAGATACTTTAACAATAAATTTACTTTGAGCTTTAAATATTCATATACCTGCAAGTTAAAACTTAGTGAAATTGGCAAAAGTTGTTTTTGTTGCCCAGTCCATAATCAGCTCATCGCATTTTCTGCCTCTGACTCAGACTCTTTTTGTATTCCTCATTATCAACCAATAACTTCCTTCCCATATCCTTCTTGTCTACCTTCAGCCTTTGTGGCAGACATCACTTTGGTGTGAGATTTCTGCCTTGTACTTTCAATTCCCTTGCCTGGCCCACCCTCCATATCTTTTCCAGAACCATTAATTTCTGAGGAGAGGCTGGATAGAGGTATAGAAAAATATGCAAGGTATAGTTAGGGTAAATACAAGCAGGCATTTTTCCACTGAAGTTGGTGAGAATAGAACTAGAGGTCATAGGTTAAGGGTGAAAGGAAACCTGAGGGGGAACTTCTTCACTCAGATAATGGTAAGAGTGTGAAACGAGCTGCCAGTGGAAGTAGTAGGTGTAGATTCAATTGCAGCATTTAAGAGAAGTTTGGATAAGTACGTGGAAGGGAGGGGTGTGGAGGGCAATGGTCCTGGTGCAGTTCGATGGAACTGGGTAGAAATACAATTCAGCACTGACTGGGTGGACCAAAGGGCCTGTTTAGGCACTGTGGTGTTCTGACACCGCTTTTCATTATCATGGCCATGTCTTTCTCTTAGCTGTTGTGCTTTTGACCATAAAGACGCTGTAACTATTTCTGTAGCCTCTTCATGCATACACTGGGGAAGGGTTTATATTCTTAGTCATACAGCAGAGAGATGAGTTCTTTGACCCAACTCATCTATGATGCTTATCTACATTTATCCCATTTGCCTGTATTTGGAGCATAACTCTCTAAGCCCTTCGTCATCATATACCTGTCAAAGTTCAAAGTAAATTTATTATCAGATTACATGTATTTACCATATACAAAACTGATTAATTATCTTGAGTGCATTCACAGTAGATTCAAGAAACACAATAGAATCAATGAAAAACCATATACAACAAAGACAAACAACTTACAAACAAGAGAAAATCTGCAGATGCTGGAAATCCAAGCAACACACACAAAAGGTTGGAGGAACTCAGTAGGCTAGGCAGCATTTATGGAAAAGAGTCCAGTCGACGTTTTGAGCCAAGACCCTTCAACAGGACTGAGGCTGAGGAGTGGATTTAAAAGTTGGAAGGAGGGGAGAGAGAAACACAAGGTGATAGGTGAAACCTGAAGGGGGAAGGATGAGGTAAAGAGCTTGGAATTTGATGGGTTAAAGAGACAGAAGACCATGGAAGGAAGAAAAGTGGGGAGGAGCACCAGAGGGAAGTGATGGGGAGACAAGGAGATAAGGTGAGAGAGGGAAAGGTGGATGGGAAATGGTGAAGGGGGGGGGTGGGGGGATTACCAGAAGTTTGAGACATGGATGTTCATGCCATCAGGTTGGAGGCTACCAAAATGGTGCTGTTCCTCCAACCTAAGTGTGGGCTCATCATGACAGTGGAGGAGGCCATGGATAGGTGTATCGGAATGGGAACGGGAAGGGGGATTAAAATGGGTGGCCTCTGGGAGATTCCGCTTTTTCTGGCGGATGGAGCTTGGCGAAGTGGTCTCCCAATCTACGATATACGGCAGGCCACACCAGGAGCACTGGACACAGTAAGTGACCCCAACCGATCACGGGTGAAGTGATGCCTCACCTGGAAGGACTGTTTAGGGCCCCAAATGGTAGTGAGGGAGGAGGTGTAGGGCAGGTGTAGTACTTGTTCCGCTTGCAAGGATAAGTGCCAGGAGGGAGATCAGTGGGGAGGGATGAATGGACAAGGGAGTCGCGTAGTGAGCGTAGGTCAAGCCTTGCCTCTGGGAAAGGGAATTGCCACATTTTGGGTTCAAACCCTACATCAGGACTCCTGTTTTATGATTCACTTTCCCCTTATTGTAGGTTACAGTCACCAATCAAGTGTAAACTCGGTGCAGGCGATGTCCCAACATTTCACAAACAATGTCCCACTGCTGCCTGTAAGGAATTTGTATGTTTCCCACCCCATGAATGCACGGGTTTCTCCAGGTGCTCCGGTTTCCACCCTGCAGTCCAAAGATGTGTGGGTCAGTAGGTTAATTGGTCACATAGGTTTAATTTGGTGGTACGGGCTCATTGGGCTGGAAGGGCCTTACTATATCGCTAAATTTTTTTAAAAAACTATCCGAGATCAGGGTGAACCCATCCCTAGCGGTCGCAGCAGCAGCACTGATCAGCTAGCTATTCCAAACATAGAGTTAATTTTATAGGTTCTTTGTTTTTATATCAAACCCCAGAATACATTTGCCTGCACAGTGCCCTCCAACCCCTTGTGTCTGAATTCACAGTTCTCAAATGCAGGCCTATGACTCATTTCCGGTAAGTGGAAATATTGGCAGCCAGAACACGGCTCACTTGTTCCTCTCCTCTCCAATTCTTTCCTCTCCTAGTTTGAATATTCTTAATCAACCTCCGATAGAGCTTTATAAGATTCAGAGAGTAGACAGATGGTATTTCTTTCCCAGGGTTGAAACATCTAATACTAGTAAGCAAGGTGTTCATGGACCCCTTGCTTAATGGTATTGGTTCATAGCATAAAAAAAGGTTGGGAACCCCTGATTTAAGGTGAGAGGGGTAAATTCAAAGGAGATGTGAGAAGCAAGTTTTTTTACACAGAGAGTGATGAGTACCTGGGCCGGTGGTAGAGGCAGATACATTAGAGACTTTTAAGAGACATTTAGATAGGCGCATGAATGTGAGGAAGGTGGAAGGATGTGTAAGCAGAAGAGGTTATTTTAGTTAGCCATTTGATTACTAACTTAATTGGTTCAGAACAACATTGTGGGCTGAATGCCCTGTTTGCCCTGAAAGCTGTACTATTCTATATTCTGTTCTCCCTGATTATCACTCCTTGCCTTCAAAATCCACAGATTTTAAAACCACAAATTCAAATTTTCTCTATTTTATTAACCTCATGGCTTGACTCCCACTTGGATATTCCTTCATACATAATGAACACTGCAGAAATGTTGGTTATTGTATACTCAGCTGTTTAAGGTGGCTGGCTTTTGCTGCAGTTTTTAGGTTGGTTCATATAATTATTCTTTTATACATGTTCAAGATCTGGGAACTACTCCATGAAAAGGTAACTTGTTGGATTTTTCAATGTACAAAGCAATCTGCAAAGACTTCACCTGGTGTATGATTATACAAACTACTTGTCAGTTCCAGGAAAAAGGCATCACTCTTTCTCTGATACTTGCTCATAACTCTGCTTTTGTGTTTTTCCATCACCTGGATTCTTTCCAGTCTTTAGTGCTTTTAGCTGCATTAAACAGCAGCAAGAGCTGTCAGTGGAAACTATGATTCAGTGAGACCAAGGAGAAACTTAGAAATGCTAATCTTTTAGATATGATTGGGGCCATTTGTACTTTGTACATGGGCAAAGAAACCACACATTTCTGTATGGAGAAACTGTGCTGGTTAACACGTAAGCTAGTTAACACATATTCAAATAGTTTTTCCAATAAGAGATAAAATCAGATGTAGCCAAGTCAGTCAGTCTTACCTAAACAGAAGCCCTGGGTGATCCAAGAGATCTGCAATTTTCAACAACACCCACCATCCAGGACATATTCTCTTCTCACTGTTGCCGTCAGAAACATGGTCCAGGAGCCTCAGGACTCACACCACCAGGTTCAGGAAGAGTTATTACTCCTCAACCATCAGGCTCTTGAACCATCATGGAGAACTTCACTCACCCCAACACTGAATTTTCCCACAGCTTATGGACTCACTTTCAAGGACTCATGTTCTCGCTATTTATTGCTTATTTGTTTATTATTATTTCATTCTTTTTGTATTTGCAAAGTTTGTCTTTTGAACATTGATTGCTTGTTTGTCTTGTTATGTGCAATCTCTCATTGATTATATTGTGTTTCTTTATATTTACTGTGAATACCTGCAAGAAAATAAATCTCAGGGTTGTATATGGTGACATATATATACCTTAATAATAAATTTAATTTGAACTGTGAACTTGAACTTGATGAGCAAAGTTTGTTTGTACTTGGGACAGACCTATTTCCCCCAATTTTATTGTGAGGAAAAATTTACCCAACACTTCATGGAACAACCGAGGAGCCCAACATTAATATTGTTTCTCCTTAGCTCCAGCAACCCAGACTTGTTCCTTTCCTGGAGTACTGCCTGTGTAGAGTTTGCAGGTTCTTCCTGTGACCATATTCCTCTCACTACTTCCACATCCTAGAGATGGGTAGCAGGAGAATTGGGGAAGCTGAAGGTGTGTAATGAGAACGGGTTTCAGGGAAATAAGTTAGCGAGGAGAAAGTTTCCTTCAGTGGAGGAGTCCAGAACCAGAGGGTACAGCCTCAGAATAGAGAGATACCCCGTAGAACAGAGATAAGGAGGAATTTCTTTACTTGGTGAATTTATGGAATTCATCAACACAGACAGCTATGGAGGCCAGTCACTGGGTATATTTAAAGCAGAGATTGATAGGTTCTTGATTGGTTAGGGTATCAAAGGTTACGGGGAGAAGACATGAGAATGGGGTTGAAGGTATAACAAGTCAGCATGGTGGAATGGCGATGAAGACTTGATGGCCAAATGGCTTAATTCTGCTCCTATGTGTTATGGTCCTATTGAATAGAATTTATGGGAATTTGCACGTGACTCAGGTAGTAATCCACAGATTACCACTTTTTTGGTTCTGCTTTTTAATTTAGTCTGTAACTGCTCAAGTTCCCTCAACAGAACCTCTTTCTTCATTCTTCCGACCATGGCAACTGGATCTTTTCCCTCCCACTGCAAGTTCCTCTGCAGGTCAGGTAAGGTGTCCCAAGCTCAGGCACCAGGCAGGCAACACAGCCTTCAGGAAGTTCTATCCCCGCAACAAGAGAAGTTCCCCAATTACCACTACATTTCTCTTCTTTCCCCCCTCTTGAATAGCTCCCTGAACCATGGCGCCTCAGTTAGTTTGTTTATTCTTCCTATAGATCCTCAGGAAGCAAGAATCTCAGACCTGTTGGACAAGCTCGAGGGCTGAGGCTCCTGCAGTACTGTCTCTTGGATCCCACTACCCGCCTCACTCACAGTCACACCCTCCTGTCCCTGCCCACAAACTGAATTTGAGGCAGCTCATCTAATGGGTGTGACTACCTCCTGAACAGAGAATCCAGGTAACCCTTCCCCTCCTGATGTGTCACAGTGTTTGAAGCTCAGATTCCAGGTCATCACTTTGAGCCTGAGTTCCTCGAGCAGCCAACACTTGCTGCAGATGTGGTCACCAGGAACCACAATGGGGTCCACCAGCTCCCACATCATGCAGCTACAGCACATCTCCTGATCCTGCATCATCCCTACTTTACTTAATTAGTTGTAGTTTGGTGACATTTTTATTCAACCACTACAAAAGCTGCTACCAGCTACTCACATGTGCCTTCTCACCAAAGCCTGTTTAGCCAAAGTCGGTAAACTCCGCTCTCTGCTCTGGCAGACTGTATCATGAAGCAACTCATAGTCTTGCTTCGTTAGGCCTGCAACAACTTTGCCACTATTCTAATCATTGGTTCGCTCTTTTTCTTTGAAAAACACGCTAAGCGCTTCTATTACCGCTAGTACTAGCGAATTGCTTATGCCAGTATATTTGGTATCATTTCAGGAGATGTACTTGGGAGAGTACAGAGAAGGTGAAATGGGTTCCTGAGTGAGAGGTAGCTTTACAAGGAACCCTATCTGATCTGCCTTGAAAGTTTGGCATCCATTACATTGCTCCCCCTTTTGCCCCCTCTCCTCTCTCAATTGATTTTTGAATTAAGAACATATATAGGAATAGGAGGAGGCCATACAAACCCTGTAGCCTCCACCTTCAATAAGATAACAACTAATCAATAAATTATTTTTTCAGCTCCTTTGTCAGCTGAATTCTTCATAATCCTTGGTCGACTGTAATCCAAAGATCTCTTGCTGCCTTGAGCGGAATTTGCCATCTGCACTGCCCACGCAAGGAAGGTTCACAACTCTTTGCTTGAAGAAATTCCACAGAACCAAATAGCTGGTCACTTATCCTGGCACAGTGCCCCCTAATATTCTCCAGGCAAAGAAAATAAATTCTCTTGACCCTTCCCAGATTAAATGCTCAGTCTTCCTGCCTAAAAGATGGACATATCATTATGGTTCTAGGCAGCTTTGAGCCCACGTATTATTCTCCATACCTTTCACGCCCATAACTAGGTACAGTTGTTGCATTGAGAGATGTTGTAATCTACATCATCGAACAATCTGTAAGAGAAACGAATGAAGCAGCATCTCTGAGGGTGAGAGGAATTGGTGATATTTTGCGTCAAAGCCCTCAGAGTCCTGATGCAGGGTTTTGACCTGAGATACAGCATGGATCAGGCCCTCCAAGTCCAGTGAGCCTTACCACCCAGCAACCCACCTATTTAACCCTAGCCTAATTACAGGACAATTTCCAATGACCAATTAACCTACTAACCGGTGCATCTTTAGGCTGTGGGAGGAAACCGGAGCGCCTGGAGGAAACCTACACGCTCATGAGAGTGACATACAAACTTCTTACAGAGGATGCTAAAATTGGACCCTAAACTCTCATGCTCCGAGCTATAATGGCGTCTAACCACTATGCTACCGTAAATATTAACATTCCTCCCTCTCCCCCCCACCCCACCAACCCCATCCGATGTTGCCTGACCTGTGTTCCTCCAGCAGATTGTTACTTCGGCTATTGCATCGACTATTTCTGTTTCTACAGATGCTGCCTGACCTACTTAGTATTTCCACTATCCTGCTTCTTATTTGAGTGACATTACGTGCAATTTTTCACTTTTCAAAGTATATCCAGATTTGACTTTTCTTGCCACAGTACTTATTTTTAAATATCAAAGAAATGCCATGCTGGATTTAAATCAGATTCAGGTTTAACGTTGCTGGCATATGTCGTGAAATATGTTGCTTTTGTGGCTGCAGTACATTGGAATGCATAATAAAAAACTAAATTACAGCAAGAAATATTTATATCTTTATAAGACCATAAGACAAAGGAGCAGAAGTTGGCCATCCGGCCCATTGAGTCTGCTCCGCCATTTTATCATGAGCTGATCCATTCTCCCATTTAGAGCCACTCCCCTGCCTTCTCACCATAACCTTTGATGCCCTGGCTACTCAGATACCTGTCAATCTCTGCCTTAAATACACCCAATGACTTGGCCTTCACTGCTGCCCGTGGCAATAAATTCCTTAGATTCACCACCCTGTGACTAAAAAAATTTCTTCGCATTTCTGTTCTGAAAGGGCGCCCTTCAATCCTTAAGTCATGCCCTCTCGTACTAGACTCCCCCATCATGGGAAACAACTTTGCCACATCCACTCTGTCCATGCCTTTCAACATTCGAAATGTTTCTATGAGGTCTCCCCTCATTCTTCTAAACTCCAAGGAGTACAGTCCAAGAGCGGACAAACGTTCCTGATATGTTAACCCTCTCATTCCCGGAATCATTCTAGTAAATCTTCTCTGTACCCTCTCCAACGTCAGCACATCCTTTCTTAAATAATTATGTACATTATATAAAATTAAATAAGTAGTGGAAAACGAAAGCAAAAAAAAAGAAAAAACAGTGAGGCAATGTGCATAGGTTCATTGTCCAACCAGAATTCTAATGGTGGAGGGGAAGAAGCTGTTCCTAAAACGTGTGTAAATAAAATGTAGGACTAATGATATCTGCTCTTTCCAAATGTAATGGTGGCCCTACTGGTCTTCCATTCTGTAGGTCATAGATAGATACCTTATTATCCCAAAGGAAATTACAGTGCCACAGTAGCATTACAAGTGTACAGATGTAAATATTGGAAGAGAAGTAGAAAGAGTAAATAAATAAGTTACCACAAACAGTCTAACAAGATGGGGTCATCAGTTCTGTGGCCATCGGTTGACTCATTATAGAGCCTAATGGCTGAGGGTGAAAATGACCTCATGTCGCGCTCTTTGGAGCAGCGCGGTTGTTGTCTGTTACTAGTAGGGCTCCTCTGTTCAGCCACGATGGCATGCAGCGACTGAGCAACGTTGTCCAGAATTGTCAGGATTTTCTTTAGTGTCCTTTGCTCTACCACAACCTCCAGTTTGACTTCTATAGCAGAGCCAGCCTTTCTAATCAGTTTATTGAGCCTGTTGGCATCACCCGTGTTGATGCCATTGGCCCAGCACACCACCGCATAGAAGGTTGTTCAAAGGATACAAAGTGCAGTTTTGTGGAGTATCTTTTTGTGGTGTGTTTTAGGTCCCATGTTTAGCTGCTGTGTGCTATCATCAGTTTTTGTAATTCCTAGGGCTGCTTTTTGTGATCTGATATTTTGTGCTGCAGGTTTACAGTGCACTTTGTTTCCTCTTCAGGTAAAGGAATTAACAAAGTACCTGGATCCTGCGGGTCTTGGGGTCATTGGCTTTGATGACTTCTGTCGCGGAATCGCTGCCATCAAAAATAATGGAGGTAATGAATATCTACATCAACTGCATCTTACAGATATCAAATAATGGTTCTATAATTGTTTTTAAACTAGTTCAACATAATAAAGATTAAAGATTAGCTTTATTTGTACTGTACTTTGAAACATCAAAACACAGTGAAATGAGTTATTTGCATCAACAACCATCGCAGACTGAGGATCTGCTAGGGGCAGCCTATAACTGTCGCCATGCTTCTGGTGTCAACATGGCATACCCACAACTCAATAACACAGACGTCTTTGGAATGCGGGAAGAAACTGGAGCACCTGGAGAAAACTACATGGTCACAGGGAAAACATGACAGGAATCGAACCCCAGTTGCTGATCACCGGCACTATAAAGCTTTACACTAATCGCTGCACTATTGTGCTACCAACAATAATAAAATGGCTAAACTTTACATATCAGAATCTTTATCTGTTTTTGATAACTCCTAACTGGTAAATCCACATAAAATATTGATAGAACATAATATCGTACAGCACAGGAACAAGCCCTTCAGCCCATGGTCTCTGTGCTGGCTCTTGTGGCAACCTAACCTAATTCCAAATGCCTACAAATGGTCAATGTCCTTCTGTTCCCTGCCTGTTCAAGATGCAAGATAATTTAATGTCATTTCCTGTACGTAAGTGTAAAGGGGAATGAAATAGTTGTCAATCCAGATCCAATCCAGCACATAAAAAATCCAGTAAGATAAAGAACACAATAACAATAATAGACACAAAACTTATAAATATGGCTTATATACATAGATAGATTGTATGCCCATAAAGTGACAGTAGGCACAGGAGTGTCTGTACATTAGGTAACTGACGAGAAATGATAAAGTAGTGATTGTTGAGAGTGTGGAGGGGTTGGTTTGTGGGTGGAGGTGTTGATCAGCCGTACTGCTTGGGGAAAGTAACTGTTTTAGAGTCTGGTGATCCTGGCATGGATGGCAGGAGTGAGACAAGCAGTCCGTGAGCAGGGTGGGTGGAATTCTTCATGTATTTGCCTAAATGTGCCTAAAACATTTCTATGATATCTGTCTCAACCACTCACTAGTAAGTATATTGTTTTGATTATTGCTATGTTTTTGGCCTTATGGTCACTCCTCCTGGCAGTTTATTCCAAGCAACTTCCACTTTGTTTAAAAAAGACTTCACTCGTAAATCTCCTTTAAATTTTCCCCCCTCCCCTTAAACTTATGCCCTCTAGTTTTTGACACTTTCACTTCGGGAAACATGCTGACAACTTACCCCTATCCATGCATCTCATTGTTTGTGTACTTCTGTCATTATTTCCATAGAGGAATACGGCGTGCAAACAGGCTCTTTGGCTCACAGAAGTCACGCCAGCCATCAGCCACTCATTTACACTAATCCTATATTGATCTTTTATTATTTCCTCTGTGTTCCCGCTGACTCCCTGCATTCTCACAAACTCCCCCGCAGATTCTACCACTCATCAAGTTACTGTGGCCAGTTAATTTAACTCCCATCTGTGGAATGTGGGAGGAAAACTAAAGAAAAGATAAAGATTAGCTTGATTTATCACATATACATTGAAACATACAGTGAAATGTATCATTTGCATCAATGACCAATGCAGTCCGAGAATTCTGTTCTGGGAGCAGCCCCCAAGTGGCACCATGCTTCCATCGTCAACATGGCATGCTCACAACTTACTAACCCTAAGCCACATGGCTTTGGAAAGTGGGAGGAAACTAGAGCACCTGTAGGAAACCCATGCAGTCACCGGGAAAATGTACAAACACAGACACTGGCGGAAATTGAACCCCAATCTTATACCTATTGTGATGCCTTCCATGGTCGCAGAGGCAATATTCAAACTTCAAGCAGGCAGCACTGGAGATCAGGACTGAGCCAGGTCACTGATGCTGTGAGTCAGTGGCTCTACTAATTATGCTAATTCCTCTCTCCTGAAGGTTAATAAAATGTTATTTGTTTCTAGTCTTGGTTTCCCTATCCATACACAGGTTAGCACAAAGTCCATGCAAATTCAGCCAGCTCCATCATAGGCACTAGCCTCCCCAGCACGGAGGATGTCTTCAAAACATGATGCCTCTAAAAGGTGGCATTCGGCATTAAGGGCCCCCATCTCCCAGGATGTGCCCTCTTCTCATTACTACCATCAAGGAGGGGGTATGGGAGCCTGAACGCACATACTCAATGTTTTAGGAATGGCTTCTTCCCCAACACTATCGTATTTCTGAACGGACAATGAACCCGTGTACACTACCTCACTTTTTTTTCTTATTTTGTCCTCTTTTAACACTACTTATTTAAATATATATACATATAATATTTCTTATTGTAATTTATAGTTTTTTGAATTATGTATTGCAATGTACTGCTGCTGCAAAACAATATGTTTCTTGACGTACATCATTGATAAATCTGATTCTGATTTGCTATTTATTAATTTACTTTGTGCATCCATGCTTATTAGCCTACATTGGATCATATTTAAGCAACAGCTGGTTCCACCTCCCTGTATCTGCAGTGAATTTGGACCAACAAACCACATCAAGTTCCACACCACTGTTATTTGTTCTGTTTTGTTGGTGGTCACTTGGAACATTCCAAAATTGTGTTGCTTTGCGATCAGTAATTGTTACTTTGGCTCCCAAGTCCCTATTCTTTGAAATTCCTGTTTTAAGATGTTAAGGAAGGATGTGGAAACTTTAGAGAGGATGCAGAGGAGATTTACCAAGGTGCTCCCTGGATTAGAGAGCATGTTTATGAGGATAGGTTAAGTGAGGTAGGGCTTTTTCTCCTTGGAGTGAAGGAGGATAAGAGGTGACTTGATAGAGTGTACAAAATGATACGAGGTATACCCACACAAAATACTGGAGGAACTCAGCAGGCCTGGCAGCAGCGGGAAAAGAGTACAGTCAATGTTTTGGGCCGAAACTCTTTGGCAGGACTGGAGGAAAAATAGCTGAGGAGTAGATTTAGAAGGTGGGGGAGGTTAGAGAGAAACACAAGGTGAGAGGTGAAACCTGAAGGGGGAGGGATGGAGAAAAGAGCTGGGAAGCTGATTGGTGAAAAAGGCTGAAGGCCATGGAAGAAAGAAAAGAGGGGAGGAGCACCAGAGGGAGGTGATGAGATAAGGTGAGAGAGGGAAAAGGGGATGGGAAATAGCGATGGAGTGGGGTGGGAGACATTACTGAAACTTTGAGAAATCGATGTTCATGCCATCAGGTTGGAGGCTACCCAAATAGAATACAAGGTGTTGTTCCTTCACCCTAAGTGTGGCCTCATCACCACAGTGGAAAAGGCCATGGATAGACATAACAGAATGGGAATGGGTAGTGGAATTAAAATGGCTGGCTTTTTCTGGCGGACGGAGCATGGGTGCTCAGTGAAGCAATCTCCCAGTACATGTCGGTTCTCACAGATGTACAGGAGACTACACCGGGAGCACTGGACACAGTAAATGACCCCAACAAACTCCCATGTGAAGTGTCATCTCACCTGGAAGGACTGTTTAGGACCCTGAACGGTAGTGAGGGAGGTGTTGTAGGGGCAAGTGTAGCACTTGTTCCGCTTGCAAGGATAGGTGAATGAGGAGAGCAATGAAGGGCTATGTAGGAGGAAAGGAATTGATCTTAGAATAGGTTAAAAGGTTAGCATAGCATCATGGTCCAAAGGGACTATACTGTGCTGTAATGTTCTATGTTCTTTAATAGCTAGTATTTTGATCAAGTTTTTCCATCAACCCACAAAATATGTCAGTTAGTTTAGTCTCAAATTTTCTGCAAAACTTTGGGACATTTTACTGTGTTAAAGAGCACTACATAAATATAAACTGTTCTGGTTTTGAAGTTAGTTTCAACTGCTGCGGTAAATATGAAACCTCAGCCTTTGTGGGAGAAATGGAATGTTTAAAGGCTACACTAAAAGAGGCATACAAGGAAGTCTGTGTCCCACTACTAAAATCTCATTTTATGTGGTGTTTATGATTTATTTATGTCAAATGTACAACAGTGTTGTTTGTTTTTGCTGGAGTTATGGTTTTTTTCCAGCTGGTACTGGAAAAGTTGAGATTCACGAGAATGAACACTTATTTTAGCTTGCACAGACTCTATCCTTTTGTATCAGTGCAAGTATCAACTTTCATAAACAGCAGAGATTCTGCAGATGCTGGAAATCCAGAATATTACACACAAGATGCTGGAGGAGCTCAGCAGATCAGGCAGCATCAATGGAAATGAGTAAACAGTCGGGTTTCGGGCCGAGACCCTTCATCAGGACCAACTTTCTCCCAGCTCACTGACAGACAGCAGGTTAATTTTTTTGGTACTGTACTTGCTTTATGCCCATGTCTTATTTACCTTTGTGCATCACCAGGAGAGTGCCCATTTAGAGAATTGTAAGGATTTTGCCTTATTGCAGAAGAGTTTGCTAACTTAGATTTTTGTCATAACTATTTATATAAATCCCTAGGAAATTTAGAAAACACCCAAGATGAAATGACATAATTCACTTAATGTGCTAATTGTAACCTGCTCTATTTGTTCGATGGATGATCATTTGAATCACTTGATGTTTAGACAGATTTAGGCCATGAGACACAGGAGCAGAATTCGTCTATTCAATGGATTTGCATCTTTTCCTCTTTCAGTATTTTCAGTTCAGTTTTTCAATACCAAAGCAACCAATGCTGATCGATGTTTACCTTTATATTTCTGGTTGAGTACTTGAGAAATCCTTTGAATTTGAGTAGGAAAAGGTCTTTTATTTTTTTATCATTTAAAGATTTAGCATGGTAAAAGGTCCTGCTGGCCCAACCAGACCCCGCCACCCTTTGACATGCATGTGACCAACATGTAATAACATGTAATACTAACATGTAATGTGGGAGGAAGCCAGGGCACCCAGGGGAAACTTCCACAGTGATGGGGAGAACGTTAAACTCCTTACAGACAGCAGCCAGCAGTGGGTATTGAAACTAGGTTGCTGGCATTGTAAAGCGTTATGCTAGCATGATGCCCACCATCATTTTTTGGATCATTGGGACCTCTTTTGGTGCAGGTGTGACCTGTACAAAAAGGACGGGTTACACTTGAATCCTCGGGGGACCAATATCCTGGCAGGGAGATTAGCGAGGGCTACTGAGGTGACTTTAAACTAGAATGGTTGGGGGGTGGGAATCAAATTAAAGAGGCTAGGCGGGAGGAGGTTAGTTCACAACAGGGGGATGGGAACGAGTGCAGAGAGACAGAGGGGTGTAAAGTGAGGGTAGAAGCAAAAAGTACTAAGGAGAAAAGTAAAAGTGGCAGGCTGACAAATCCAGGGCACGCATTAAAAAGGGCCACTTTTCAACATAATTGTATAAGGGCTAAGAGAGTTGTAAAAGAGCGCCTGAAGGCTTTGTGTGTCAATGCAAGGAGCATTCGTAACAAGGTGGATGAATTGAAAGTGCAGATTGTTATTAATGATTATGATATAGTTGGGATCACAGAGACATGGCTCCAGGGTGACCAAGGATGGGAGTTCAACGTTCAAGGATATTCAATATTCAGGAAGGATAGACATGAAAGAAAAGGAGGTGGGGTGGCGTTGCTGGTTAAAGATGAGATTAACGCAATAGAAAGGAAGGACATAAGCCGGGAAGATGTGGAATCGATATGGGTAGAGCTGCGTAACACTAAGGGGCAGAAAACGCTGTTGGGAGTTGTGTACAGGCCACCTAACAGTAGTAGTGAGGTCGGAGATGGTATTAAACAGGAAATTAGAAATGTGTGCAATAAAGGAACAGCAGTTATAATGGGTGACTTCAATCTACATGTAGATTGGGTGAACCAAATTGGTAAAGGTGCTGAGGAAGAGGATTTCTTGGAATGTATGCGGGATGGTTTTTTGAACCAACATGTTGAGGAACCAACTAGAGAGCAGGCTATTCTGGACTGGGTTTTGAGCAATGAGGAAGAGTTAATTAGCAATCTTGTCGTGAGAGGCCCCTTGGGTAAGAGTGACCATAATATGGTGGAATTCTTCATTAAGATGGAGAGTGACATAATTAATTCAGAAACAAAGGTTCTGAACTTAAAGAGGGGTAACTTTGAAGGTATGAGACGTGAATTAGCTAAGATAGACTGGCAAATGACACTTAAAGGATTGATGGTGGATATGCAATGGCAAGCATTTAAAGATTGCATGGATGAACTACAACAATTGTTCATCCCAGTTTGGCAAAAGAACAAATCAAGGAAGGTAGTGCACCCGTGGCTGACAAGAGAAATTAGGGATAGTATCAATTCCAAAGAAGAAGCATACAAATTGGCCAGAAAAAGTGGCTCACCTGAGGACTGGGAGAAATTCAGAGTTCAGCAGAGGACAAAGGGCTTAATTAGGAAGGGGCAAAAAGAGTATGAGAGAAAACTGGCAGGGAACATAAAAACTGAATGTAAAAGCTTTTATAGATATGTAAAAAGGAAAAGACTGGTAGACAAATGTAGGTCCCCTACAGACAGAAACAGGTGAATTGATTATGGGGAGCAAGGATATGGCAGACCAATTGAATAATTACTTTGGTTCTGTCTTCACTAAGGAGGACATAAATAATCTTCCGGAAATAGTAGGGGACAGAGGGTCCAGTGTGATGGAGGAACTGAGCGAAATACATGTTAGTAGGGAAGTGGTGTTAGGTAAATTGAAGGGATTGAAGGCAGATAAATCCCCAGGACCAGATGGTCTGCATCCCAGAGTGCTTAAGGAAGTAGCCCAAGAAATAGTGGATGCATTAGTGATAATTTTTCAAAACTCATTAGATTCTGGACTAGTTCCTGAGGATTGGAGGGTGGCTAATGTAACCCCACTTTTAAAAAAGGAGGGAGAGAGAAACCGGGGAATTATAGACCGGTTAGCCTAACGTCGGTGGTGGGGAAACTGCTGGAGTCAGTTATCAAAGATGTGATAACAGCACATTTGGAAAGCGGTGAAATCATTGGACAAAGTCAGCATGGATTTGTGAAAGGAAAATCATGTCTGACGAATCTCATAGAATTTTTTGAGGATGTAACTAGTAGAGTGGATAGGGGAGAACCAGTGGATGTGGTATATTTGGATTTTCAAAAGGCTTTTGACAAGGTCCCACACAGGAGATTAGTGTGCAAACTTAAAGCACACTGTATTGGGGGTAAGGTATTGATGTGGATAGAGAATTGGTTAGCAGACAGGAAGCAAAGAGTGGGAATAAATGGGACCTTTTCAGAATGGCAGGCGGTGACTAGTGGGGTACCGCAAGGCTCAGTGCTGGGACCCCAGTTGTTTACAATATATATTAATGACTTGGATGAGGGAATTAGATGCAGCATCTCCAAGTTTGTGGATGACACGAAGCTGGGTGGCAGTGTTAGCTATGAGGAGGATGCTAAGAGAATGCAGAGTGACTTGGATAGGTTGGGTGAGTGGGCAAATTCATGGCAGATGCAATTTAATGTAGATAAATGTGAAGTTATCCACTTTGGTGGCAAAAATAGGAAAACAGATTATTATCTGAATGGTGGCCGATTAGGAAAAGGGGAGGTGCAACGAGACCTGGGTCAATACACCAGTCATTGAAAGTGGGCATGCAGGTACAGCAGGCGGTGAAAAAGGCGAATGGTATGCTGGCATTTATAGCAAGAGGATTCGAGTACAGGAGCAGGGAGGTACTACTGCAGTTGTACAAGGCCTTGGTGAGACCACACCTGGAGTATTGAGTACAAAGAAGGTTCACCAGATTGATTCCTGGGATGGCAGGACTTTCATATGAAGAAAGACTGGCTGAACTGGGCTTGTACTCGTTGGAATTTAGAAGATTGAGAGGGGATCTGATTGAAACATATAAAATCCTAAAGGGATTGGACAGGCTAGATGCAGGAAGATTGTTCCCGATGTTGGGGAAGTCCAGAACGAGGGGTCACAGTTTGAGGATAAAGGGGAAGCCTTTTAGGACTGAGATTAGGAAAAACTTCTTCACACAGAGAGTGGTGAATCTGTGGAATTCTCTGCCACAGGAAACAGTTGAGGCCAGTTCATTGGCTATATTTAAGAGGGAGTTAGATATGGCCCTTATGGCTACGGGGATCAGGGGGTATGGAGGGAAGGCTGGGGCGGGGTTCTGAGTTGGATGATCAGCCATGATCATAATAAATGGCGGTGCAGGCTCGAAGGGCCGAATGGCCTACTCCTGCACCTATTTTCTATGTTTCTATGTTTCTATCTTGTGGAAGTATTCTTACTAGGTGTGTGATATTATCTGCACAGACACGCACACACTGAAGATGTGAGATAATATTATATGCAGCTCCACCCCCTCCGTCCCCTCTCTCCACCCCACCACACCCCTCCCTCACCACACCCCCCTTGTCCCTCACCACACCCCCCTTGTCCCTCACCACACCCCCTTTGTCCCTCACCACACTCCCCTTGTCCCTCACCATATCCCCCCTTCTCCCTCACCACATCCCCCCTTCTCCCTCACCACACCCTCCCTTTCTCCCTCACCCCACCCTCCCTTTCTCCCTCACCCCAGACCAAACATACGAAATTGTAGAGGACCTCAGCAGGTCAGGCAGCTTCTATGGAAACATTTCAGGCTGAAACCCTTCATTGGGACTTGTCAATGTTTCGGGCCAAGACCCTTCATTGGCACGCAGACTTTGCTCTCATCTTGGGTTAATTTTTAATCTCTTTGGAGGTCTTCTAAGGATCTTTGCCTGCATTTCTGTCCTTTGGAAGCAAGATTGATCCATGTTTTATTGCCAAGCAAACCAGTCTAACTGTAAGAATACAGCAGGAACTGCAAGTGTTCATTTTCCACTTACTAAAATAAAAGTTTCTCTACTTTAGAGCTTGAACAGAAGTTCTTGATTTTCAAGGCAGTCTAGAGACTCTGATGTGAGAATCTAATCTTTCTGATTTGACCTCCTTATGAGTTAACAAGCTATCACCCTGGAATGAGATATCCAGATAGAAACACATGAAATCACAAATTTACTGAATGCAAGTGTTTCTACCTTGGATATCTCATTCCAGGGTGAGATAGCCACTACTTTCAGCATAAGATCAAATACCTATGAAATCACAAATTTGCTGAATGCAAAGGTATTTGATCTTGTGCTGAAAGTAGTGGATATGGCCCAGTCCATCATGGGTAAAGCCGTCCCCACCAGTGAGCACATCTATGGAGAGTGCTGTCACAGGAACGCATCATCCATAATCAAGGACCCCCACCACCCAGGCCATGCTCTCTGCTCACTGTTGTCATCAGGAAGAAGGTACAGGAGACTCAGGACCCACTCCACCAGGTTCAGCAACAGTTATTACCCCTCATCCATCAGGGTCTTGAACCAGATAGGATGACTTTATTTACCCCATTGTTGAATTGTTCTCACAACCTTTGGGCTCATTTTCAAGGGCTCTTCATCTTATGTTCTTAATATTTATTGCTTATTTATTTATTTATTTATTTTTTTGTTCTCCGTTCCAGCCGGTAAAACCTGAAATATGGACATAGCTAAGCAACCTCATTTCTCAATTGCTTGGAACTTTCAGACTATTCTAGTGGTGTTTAGTATTGTGGCTTTCTGGAGACTTACATAAATATTGTTGTGTGGACCTAATTGTTTAATGCTATTGTGTATTCCCTTTGGGATGATACCAGTTGTAGATATTACTATTGGGACAATGTATACCCTCTTCAGGTTTCATAGTCCTTCAACTTCCTCTTAATTCAGCATATTTCTGGTGGCTTTTACTTTTGATTTCTGTATGTTATGTGTGTTTGGAATGGTTATATTTGCAATAGTAAAAAGCAACTTGAATTAATTACTTTAGTTTTACTGATGAAGGAGTGTATAATTTCAAATACTCCATTTGTAGAAAGTGTGTCAAGGTATAATTTGTTTGGTTGTCTGTTTGGCAGATTTTCTTAAGCCTTGAAGATTTTGTCAAAAGTCTTCCCTTTATTGCACTATGATCTATTTTCTTTGCTTATTGATATCTCAGATACTTGTATGTTTGTGTTGTACCCTGCTGCTCTGTTTTGTACTCTGCTAGCTCCATTGCACCTTTTTTTATGTTTAATGTTCCGCACTTATCAAATCCAAGCTTTATTTTTATATCTTTAGAAAACAGATCTACTATTTGAATTAATTGTTTTAGCTTTACTGGTGAAGGAGCTTGTAATTTCATATCCTCCAGGTATAGAAAGTGTGTCAAGGCACTATTCATTTGGTTGTCTTTGCTTTGATACTCTATGTTAATCTGATTCAGTAAATTAATGGGTTTAAAGCTAGACAGAACCATATTGGGTTTACAGAGTTGCCCTGAAAAATGCCTTGGTTTATTTTGATAACAGTGGTTGTTAATAGGTAGGGTGATTATGGTTTGCCAGTTGAGGGGGGACCCTTTAGAACTGGGTAAGGAGAAATTTTTTAGCCAGAGAGTAGTAAATCTGTGGAATGCTCTGCCACAGACTGCGGTGAAGGCCAAGTCCATATGTATAGTTAAGGTGGAAGTTGATTGTTTCCTGATCGGTCAGGGCATTAAAGGATGTGGCAAGATGGCAGGTTGAGGGGTTAAGTGGGATCCGGGATCAGCCATGATGGAATGGTGGAGCAGATTCGATGGGCCGAATGGTCTAATTCTGCTCCTATGTCTTAATGCTCTCAATTAATTAACCGTGAGTGTGGGCAGAATCAAAAGATTTTTGGTAGTCAATATAACAACATGAAAGATTTCTGCTTTTTATGATTTTTTTCTTTTTGTATCTGCACAGTTTGCTGTCTTTTGCACATTGGTTGTTTGTACGTCCCTGTTGGGTGCGGTCTTTCATTGATTTTATTGTGCTTCATTATCAGACATCCCACCCTGCAAAAACTCATTTCAGGGAGATAGCACCCCTGCCCCCTGCAACCCCATATCCTCCCTCCCCCCCCCCCATCAACCTCCAAGGGTGCATATAATACTTTGTTTAGTGATTTTGTCTAATCTGTAAACCAAGTTGGGTATAATGCAGAAAATGTGACATTAAAATATGTACATATATTATATTATATTATCATGTTTATTCTATTACAACTTTAAGCAAGTCTACTGGGAGTTTAGCCTCATCACGTAGGACATCAATAGAGTAGCTCCTTAGCAGCTATCCAGCTAGTTTAAATAACGTTAGCTATGCTAATGAATGAACGAATGACACCTGTTAAACTCACCTCAACGTGTCGTTTACATTTTAACCCGCCATGGGCAATAGAAAAGTCACTGTTGTAAACAGTGCGGCGAGCAACACTGTCATTACTTTTGAGGTTGACTGTAGAGCCCGCCCACAGAGAAAACTGATAGGTCTACTTAGCATGAAGAGAGACCAATCAGGATGCTCGCTCTCGCTCTCCCTCTCCCTCTCAAAAAAATCCATTTCTGAGATATTGTATACAAGTTCCGGCCATCAGGGAGCCGCTATCAATATGCGGGAGACTCCTGGAACTTCCGGGAGAGGTGGGATGTCTGCATTATGGATGCCCACAAGAAAACGAATCTCAGTGTTGTGTGTGGTGACATATGTATACTTTGATAATAAATTTACTATGAACTGTGCTGAATCATTGCCTCCACCTGTTAGAACTTTTGACAGCTATTTTTCTATGTTGATAGACATCAGAATCTGGTTTATTATGTCATCAAATGTGTTCTGCAGCAGCAGTACAGTGTGTGACATAAAAATTGCAAAAAGTTACAACAATAAATGGTGCCAAAGACAAAAAATGTAGCCAGTTCAGAAATCTGATGGTGAGGGGGAAAAAGCTTGTAGGCAAACGAACCTGCAAATGGTGGATTTAGTATGTTGCAAATGTGGTGGCCGTGGAACATCCCTGGACCACCAGAGGCAAAGAGTACTGACCCAGTTACAGGCTCCACTTTTAAATGACCCAGTGCAGGGTTTGGTCCTGAAACATCCACAGTTCCCTTCACCCCACCCACAGATGCCGCTCCGCCCACTGTGTTGCTCCAGATTCCACTGCCTGCAGTCACTGGTGTCTCCTGCTGTGCTCAGAATGAGTTCACTCCAAGTGAGGACAGCCTACGGGCTGCTGGAAATCTGCATGATGTTTGACTGTGTAAAATAGAAGGGAGTGCAGGGTTAAAGTGCGCTTGGACTATTCGGGTGAGGAAGGGGCTATTAAATTGGAGAACAGAATGACGTAGCTATTTGGGTTAGCTATTTAAATGGGGATAATAGCTTTACAGAGCACTTTCACACAATGTAGTTTAAAAGTGCTTTACAATGGGTTAAAGTGTAAACATGAAAATAAAAGACAAACAATGCTAATTAGAATCATAGAACACTGCAGCACAGAAAACAGGCCATTCGGCCCTTCTAGTCTGTGCTGAAACATTATTCCGCTAGTCCTATTGACCTGCATCCAGTCCATAACCCTCCAGACCTCTCCCATCAATGTACCTATCCAATTTATTCTTAAAACTTAAGGGTGAGCCCGCACTTACCACGTCAGATGGCAGCTTGTTCCGCACTCCCACCACTCTCTGAGTGAAGAAGTTCCCCCGAAACCTTTCCCCTTTCATCCTAAAGCCATGTCCTCTCGTATTTATAAGGTCTCAAAGCTCTACGCTTCTTTTTGGATTCCAGACCTAATCAATTCCCCTCTACCACCACTCTGCTCCGTCTAGCGGAATTAGTCCTTACTCTTAATAATTTCTCCTTTTGCTCCTCCCATTTCCTCCAAACTAAAGGTGTAGCTATGGGCACCCGTATGGGTCCTAGCTATGCCTGCCTTTTTGTTGGGTTTGTGAAACAATCTATGTTCCGTGCCTATTCTGGTATCTGTCCCCCACTTTTCCTTCGCTACATCGACGACTGCATTGGCGCTGCTTCCTGCACGCATGCAGAACTCGTTGACTTTATTAACTTTGCCTCCAACTTTCACCCTGCCCTCAAGTTTACCTGGTCCATTTCCAACACCTCCCTCCCCTTTCTAGATCTTTCTGTCTCTGTCTCTGGAGACAGCTTATCCACTGATGTCTACTATAAGCCTACTGACTCTCACAGCTATCTGGACTATTCCTCTTCTCACCCTGTCTCTTGCAAAAACGCCATCCCCTTCTCGCAATTCCTCCGTCTCCGTCGCATCTGCTCTCAGGATGAGGCTTTTCATTCTAGGACGAGGGAGATGTCTTCCTTTTTTAAAGAAAGGGGCTTCCCTTCCTCCACTATCAACTCTGCTCTTAAACGCATCTCCCCCATTTCACGTACATCTGCTCTCACTCCATCCTCCCACCACCCCACTAGGAATAGGGTTCCCCTGGTCCTCACCTACCACCCCACCAGCCTCCGGGTCCAACATATTATTCTCCGTAACTTCCGCCACCTCCAACGGGATCCCACCACTAAGCACATCTTTTCCTCCCCCACTCTCTCTGCATTCCGCAGGGATCGCTCCCTACACAACTCCCTTGTCCACTCGTCCCCCCCATCCCTCCCCACTGATCTCCCTCCTGGCACTTATCTGTGTAAGCGGAACAAGTGCTACACATGCCCTTACACTTCCTCCCTTACCACCATTCAGGGCCCCAAACAGTCCTTCCAGGTGAGGCATCACTTCACCTGTGAGTCGACTGGGGTGATATACTGCGTCCGGTGCTCCCGATGTGGCCTTTTATATATTGGTGAGACCCGACGCAGACTGGGAGACCGCTTTGCTGAACATCTACGCTCTGTCCGCCAGAGAAAGCAGGATCTCCCAGTGGCCACACATTTTAATTCCACATCCCATTCCCATTCTGACATGTCTATCCACGGCCTCCTCTACTGTAAAGATGAAGCCACACTCAGGTTGGAGGAACAATACCTTATATTCCGTATGGGTAGCCTCCAACCTGATGGCATGAACATTGACTTCTCTAACTTCCGCTAGGCCCCACCTCCCCCTCGTACCCCATCTGTTACTCATTTTTATGCACACATTCTTTCTCTCACTCTCCTTTTTCTCCCTCTGTCCCTCTGAATATACATCTTACCCATCCTCTGGGTCACCCCCCCCCCTTGTCTTTCTTCCCGGACCTCCTGTCCCATGATCCTCTCGTATCCCCTTTTGCCTATCACCTGTCCAGCTCTCGGCTCTATCCCTCCCCCTCCTGTCTTCTCCTATCATTTTGCATCTCCCCCTCCCCCTCCAGCTTTCAAATCCCTTACTCATTCTTCCTTCAGTTAGTCCTGATGAAGGGTCTCGGCCTGAAACGTCGACTGCGCCTCTTCCTATAGATGCTGCTTGGCCTGCTGCGTTCACCAGCAACTTTGATGTATGTTGCTTGAATTTCCAGCATCTGCAGAATTCCTGTTGTTCCTCTCGTATTTATCTCTCCTAATCTAAGTGGAAAGAGCCTATTCACATTTATTCTGTCTACGCCCCTCATAATTTTGTAAACCTCTAACAAATCTTCCCTCATTCTTCTACGTTCCAAGGAATAAAGTCCTAACCTGTTCAATCTTTCCCTGTAACTCAACTCCTGAAGACCTGGCAACATCCTAGTAAATCTTCTCCGCACTCTTTCAATGTTATTGATATCCTTCCTATAGTAATTCTTTAGCACATTCTTGCTGAAGAATGTGCAGAAAAGGAAGCTGGAATAAGCCGGGCACTTGTTAAGAGGTGATGGACTGCAGAAATTGTTATTGGAAGGGATGATAGAAGGAAAGAGGCGAACCACTTGGTATGATAATATGAGGCAGTGGACTGGGTTGAGTTATGCTGAGGCCAGAAAAGGAGCGCAAGATTGAAGAAGATGGAGGTGCATAGCCGCCAATCCCGGATTCAGGACGGCACCCACTGACTGACTGACTGGCCTATAGTCAGGTGACCAGAACGGTACACAATACTCCAAATTTGGCCTCACCAATGTCTTATACAACCTCCCCATAACATCCCAACTCCTATACTCGATACTTTGATTTATGAATGCCAGGATGCCAAAAGCCTTCTTTACAACCCTGTCTACCTGTGACGCCACTTTCAGGGAATTATGTATCTGAACTCCCAGATCTCTTTGTTCTTCTGCACTTCTCAGTGCCCTGCCATTTACTGTGTATGTTCTACCTTGATTTGTCCTTCCAAAATGCAACACCTCACACTTGTCTGCATTAAATTCCATCTGCCATTTTCTGTCCCATTTTTCCAGTTGGTCCAGATCCCTCTGCAAGCATTGAAAGCCTTTCTCGCTGTCCACAACGTCTCCAATCTTAGTGTCATCAGCAAACTTGCTGATCCAATTTACCACATTATTATCTAGATCATTGATACAGACAACAAACAGCAATGGTCCCAGCACAGATCCTTGAGGCACATCACTAGTCACAAGCTTAAATAAATAGGTTTTGAGCTGGTATTTAAAAGTTTGCATTCCTTATAGTTTTAGGTTTTGAATCCCACAGTTTAGGAGTGTAGTTCAAAAAAGCTGACCTGCAAATTATCTTTCGAGGGAGATTGTTTAAATTTAAGAGACTGGCAGAAGAAGACCTGAGAGCTCGAGCAGGATTATAAAACAAAAACAATTCTGCGATGTTCTCTGGTCCCAGACCATTAAGAGATTTAAAAACAAAAGAACTTTAAAATCAATTCTCAAAGATAGAGGAAGCCAATATCAGGTCAGGAGTGATGTGCTTCCTCATCCTGGTTTTGGTTAAAAGTCTAGCAGTGACGTTCTGAATGAGTTGAAGTTAGTCAGTGGATTGCTTTGGAATCGATTCACAAAGCAATGTTTGGATTGCTTTAGATAGGAATGAACTACGTTACAAGTCTGGCGTTTTTAAAATGCCTCAGCAAGAGTATTGCCATGACTTAATATCTCTTTGTTAACATTCTCCTTCCCCTCCCCCACCATTGCCTTCCTTGTAAAGGCCGGAGTGAGAATGTCTTAACGCAGAAGATGGAGAAGGCTGCCCTGAACAGCTCCTCAGATCCTGAAAGCCTTACTTCAGGCACTTGGTGTCTATTGTTTGAACACTGGTGACATACAAAGAGATTGGGATGGAAAGTTATTGCAGACAGTATTTTGCATATGATTTAAATGTTGTACATGTTGGTTACCCTTATGAGGTTATTTTGGGCAGTGAAATATTGTGCACTGTGGGAGTTGCAAAGCTAGCATTTCAAGATTCAAGGTGGTTTAATGTCATTTCCAGTACACGTGTAAAGGTGAACAAAATAATTGTTGCTCTGAATCCGATGCAGCACAGAGAAAAAAAATAAAATACTAATAAAAACATAATAAATATAAATACATAAGATGGCTTGTATACATTGATTGTATACAAAGTGATTCTGGGCAAAGCAGTTGAATTGAATTGACTTTATTACTTACATTCTTCATATACATGAGGAGTAAAACTCTTTACGTTACGTCTCCGTCTAAATGAGCAACGTGCAATTTATATTAAATAGTCTGTACAACAGGATAGTCAATGTAACATAGAAATACAGTTGTGTCACCATGAATTTGTCAGTCTGATGGCCTGGTGGAAGAAGCTGACCTAGAGCCTGTTAGTCCTGGCTTTTATGCTGTAGCGTTTCCCGGATGGTAGCAGCTGGAACAGTTTGTGTTTGGGGTGACTCGGCTCCCCAGTGATCCTTCGGGCCCTTTTTATACACCTGTCTTTGTAAATATCCTGAATCATGGGAAGCTTACATCTACAAATGTGCTGGGCTGTCCGCACCACTCTCTGTAGTGTTCTGCGATTGAGGGAAGTATTCTTACCTATACCAGGCAGTGATGCAGCCAGTTAGGATGCTTTCAATTGTGCCCCTGTAGAAAGTTCTTAGGATTTGGGGGCCCATACCAAACTTCTTCAACCGTCTGAGGTGAAAGAGGCGCTGTTGTGCCTTTTTCACCACACAGCCAGTATGTACAGACCACGTGAGGTCCTCGGTGCTGTTAATGCCGAGGAACTTAAAGCTGTTAACCTGCTCAACCCTGGATCCATTGATGTCAATAAGGGTTAGCCTGTCTCCATTCCTCCTGTAATCCACAACCAGCTTCTTTGTTTTTGCAATATTGAGGGAGAGGTTGTTTTCTTGACACCACTGTGTCAGGGTGATGACTTCTTCTCTGTACGCTGTCTCATGATTATTTGAGATAAGGCCAATCAGTGTAGTGTCATCAGCAAATTTAATTAGCAGATTGGAGCTGTGGGTGATGACACAGTCATGGGTATAGTCATAGTCATAGTTATACTTTATTGATCCCGAGGGAAATTAGTTTTCGTTACAGTTGCACCAACCAAGAATAGAGTATAAATAAAGCAATATAAAACCATAAATAATTAAATAGTAATATGTAAATGCCAGGAAATAAGTCCAAGATCAGCCTATTGGCTCAGGGTGTCTGACCCTCCAAGGGAGGATTGTAAAGTTTGAGGGCCACAGGCAGGAATGACTTCCTATGACGCTCAGTGTTGCATCTCGGTGGAATGAGTCTCTGGCTGAATGTACTCCTGTGCCCACCCAGTACGTTATGTAGTGGATGGGAGACATTGTCCAAGATGGCATACAACTTGGACAGCATCCTCTTTTCAGACACCACCGTCAGAGAGTCCAGTTCCATCCCCACAACATCACTGGCCTTACGAATGAGTTTGTTGATTCTGTTGGTGTCTGCTACCCTTAGCCTGCTGCCCCAGTGCACAACAGCAAACATGATAGCACTGGCCACCACAGACTGGTAGAATATCCTCAGCATCGTCCGACAGATGTTAAAGGACCTCAGTCTCCTCAGGAAATAGCGACGGCTGTGACCCTTCTTGTAGACAGCCTCAGTGTTCTTATACAGAGAGTAAAGGAGGGGACTTAGTACACAGCCCTGAGGGGCACCTGTATTGAGGGTCAAAGGGGCAGAGGTGAGGGAGCCCACTCTTACCACCTGCCAGTGATCTGACAGGAAGTCCAGGATTCAGCTACACAAGGCAGGGTGAAGGCCGAGGTCTCTGAGCTTCTTGTCGAGCCTGGAGGGAATTATGGTGTTGAATGCTGAACTGTAGTCCAAGAACAGCATTCTCACATAAGCATCCTTCTTCTCCAGAAGTGTAAGGACGGTGTGTAGAGCTGTGGCTATTGCGTCGTCTGTCGATCGGTTGTGTCGGTAGGGGAATTGTAGGGGTCCAGTGTGGGTGGTAGCATGCTGTAGATGTAATCCTTGACCAGCCTCTCTAAGCATTTGCTATTATTGAGGTGAGTGTGACAGGATGCCAGTCGTTCAGACATGTTACCTTGGTCTTTTTTGGTACCGGAACAATGGTGGATATTTTGAAGCAGGAGGGCACTCTACACTAGGAGAGGGAGAGATTAAAAGTGTCTATAAACACACCTACCAGTTGTGCTGCGCTCATCTTGAGTACTCCCCCTGGGATGCCGTCCGGTTCCGCCGCCTTGTGACTGCTGTCCCCCCGTTGGAAGCAGCTGTGTACTTCAGTCTCAGAGATGACCAAGCTGCAGGTCACATCAGCTGTAGTTCTCCTCAGGGTCTTTGAGAGAGAGGCAGTGATGTGTAAACTCCACTGCGTTTAGCTTTGAAGTCTGCAATGGTGTGCAGACCTTGCCATAAGCTGCGTGTGTTGTTGGTGGAAGTGTCAGTACATAAGGTGACTCTGACAGGAAATGATAAAGTAGTGGTGTTTGGGGGTGTGGATAGGTGGATTAGTGGGTGGAGGTGTTGATCAATCTTACTGCCTTGAGAAAGTAACTGTTTTTGAGTCTAGAGCCTCCTCCCTGATGAGAGTGGGAGAAACAGTCCATGAGTAGAGTGGGTGGGATCCTTCGTGATGCCACTGGCCCTTTTCTTGCATCTTTTTGTTTGGTATTGCTGAGAGATGGCCATACATTGGAATTTTGGCAAGATTTAGTTTATGATATTGCAGTTGTGCCTGGGAGATGGAGATGGGGGTGGTGATAAGCAACACTCAAAGAGTTGTGGGACTCAAGTCTCTGCTTCTGCTCCCCAATAACAGAGGCAGAGTAGGTTTTAAATGCACATAAATGAAGAGGGACTGGATAAAATTACATGTTGGGTGTGTTCAAAAACCAGCAGTTTATCCAGCCAGCCACTTGTATTCATTTGTAATGTGTTCTGCCATAAAGTTTATAGCTTTTTCTGAGCCTCTATTTCACCATTGTTTCCATACTTCATTAACCAGCTATTAGACAATGTTATCATCCATTGAAGCTTCACACATTTGATTGGGCTGTGTGATTACAAAGGGATTGGAGGTGCAGTGACCTAAACAGCCAGCTGTGATTTGTCAACAAATAACCTGCTACGTTAAGTGACGAGTATAGCCTTGACCTCTGCACTATTGACTGTGTACTTTGTGAGAAATGTCAATAAGACCATAAGATATAGGAGCAGAAGTAGGCTGTTTGGCCCATCGAGCCTACTCCACCATTCAATCATAGGCTGATCCAATTCTTCCAGTCATCCCCACTCCCCTGACTTCTCCCCATACCCTTTGATGCCCTGGCTAATGAAGAACCTATCTATCTTTGCCTTAAATGCACCCAATGACTTGGCTTCCATAGCCGCTCATGGCAACAAATTCCACAAATTTACCAGCCTCTGACTAAAGTAATTTCTCCGCATCTCTGTTCTAAATAACATCCTTTAATCCTGAAGTCATACCCTCTTTTCCTGGACTCCCCTACCATGGGAAATAACTCTGCTATATCTAAACTGTTCAGGCCTTTTAACGTTCAGAATGTTTCTATGAGATCCCTCCCTCATTCTCCTGAACTCCAGGGAATACAGCCCAAGAACTGCCAGATGTTCCTCATACGGTAACCCTTTCATTCCTGAAATCATTATTGTGAATCTTCTGTGAACCTTCTCCAATGTCAGTATATCCTTTCTAAAATAAGGGGCCCAAAACTGCACACAATACTCCCAAGTGTGGTCTCAACATCATGTCCCTGCTCTTATATTCTATACCTCTAGAAATGAATGCCAACTTTGCATTCGCCTTCTTCACCACCGACTCAACCTGGAGGTTAACCTTTAGGGGATCCTGCACAAAGGCTCCCAAGTCCCTTTGCATCTCTGCATTTTGAATTCCCTCTCCATCTTAGTAATAGTCTGCCCATTTATTTCTTCCACCGAAGTGCATGACCATACACTTTCCAACATTGTATTTCTTTTGCCACTTCTTTGCCTATTCCCCTAAACTATCTAAGTCTCTCTGTTGGCTCAGACATTAATGCATGCAGTAAAAGGAGGAATATGCACACTGCTGTATCATGTTGCTCACATCATGTTTCTGGATGTCTTAGAGTTTCAATCAGTTTAAAATGCAAGCATTGTTTGATGAAATCCTACAGCACTAATGAAACAGCAATGAATAATAGTTTTGCCAATATACTTGCACTCTATAAATTAAAAATAATCAGTTATTAGTCAATTTGTTCAGGGAAGGATATTGGTCAAGATTCTGGGAGATTCCCAGCAACTTCCAGTGGATCTTTTGTCATAACCTGAATCTGGGATCACAATTTTAAATGATTTTGGCACCTCCCAATTGCACCAAGTGTTGGTTTGTGATATGAACATGACAGTTAGAACAAAAAACAATACAGCACTAAAAACAGGCCTTTTAGCCCACAATGTTGTGCTGAACCAAATAAATTAGTAATTATATGGCCAACTAAACTAATCTCTTCTGCCCTCACAATGTCCATATCCTTCTATTTACCTCACGTTCATGTGCCTATCTAAACGTTTCTTTAAAAGTCTCTAATGTTTCTGCCCCTACCACCACCACCACCACCACCCCAGACAGCACGTTCCAGGCACCCACTACTCTCTGTGTGCAAAAAAAACCAAAAACAACAAACAAACTTGCTCCTCACATCTCCTTTGTGAAATCACCTCCTCTCACCTTAAATGCATACCCTCTAACTCAATATCAGCAAGACCAAAGAGCTGATTGTTGACTTCAGGAAGAGGAAACCAGAGGTTCTTGAGCCAGTTCTCCTCGGAGGATCAGAGGTGGACAGGGTTATCGACTTTATTTCCAGTGTTATCATTTTGAAGGACCCGTCTTGGGCGCAGCACGCAAGTGAAATTAAGAAAAAAAACACAACAGTGCCTCTACTTCCTTAGGAGTTTGCAAAGATTCAACAAGATGTCTAAAACTTTGACAAACTTCTACAGATGTATGGTGGAGAGTATATTGACTGGCTGCATCACAGCCTCGTATGGAAACACCAATGCCCTTGAACGGAAAATCCTACAAAAAGTAGCAGAAATGGCACAGTCCATCACACCCTCCTCAGCATTGAGCACGTCTACATGAAGCGTTGTTGCAGGAAAACAGCATCCATCGCCCAGGTCATGCACTCTTCTTACTGCTGCCATCAGAGAAAAAGTACAGGAGCCTCAGAAACAGTTATTACCCTTCAACCATCAGGTTCTTGAACCAAAGGGATAATTTTGCTCATCTTCACTTGCCTCATCACTGAAATTTTCCCACAACTTATGGACTCACTTTCAAGGACCCTTTATCTCTTGTTCTTGATATTTATTGCTTATTATTTTATTCTAATTATTATTATTATTATTATTTCTTCTTCTTTCTTTTTGTATTTGCACAGTTTGTTGTCTTTTGCACACTGGTTCTACGCCCAGATGGTGTGTTCTTTCATTGATTCTGTTATGGTTATTGGATTTATTGAGTATGCCCACAAGAAAATGAATCTCAGGGTTGTATATGGTGACTCAAACGTACTTTGATAATAAATTTACTTTGAACTTTAAATATACCTAATGATTTGGCCTTCATCGCCGTCTTGTCGCAATGAATTACATAGATTCACTGCCGTCAGGCTAAAGAAATTCCTTCTCACCTGTTGTAAAGGGACATCCCTCTGTTATGAGGCCGTGCTCTCTGGTCCTAGTTTTCCCCCACTCTAGGAAACATACTGTGTGGTATTTTATTGTAAAACCAGGTGATGGACGGGAGTTGTAGTGTAATCAGCTGCTGAGATGGGTTGAAGGAACCAGCAAGTTGGAGTACTGGATCATGTAATGCAACGCTGTTTCACTTTGGGAGTATCCGGTGGTAACAGGAATAAGAAGCACTGTTACACAGGGTTGATTGCAAAGAAATGAACACACTTTGGTTGTTATTCTCCTGCATGTACCTTTGTTTGGTTTTGGTCATGTTCCTTCATGCATATTTATCTTGTCTCGTTTTTTGTAATCTGTTTGAGCTCCTCATTCCGATGACACAATGTGGAGAAGGGCTACAGGTGCATGGATATACCACCAACTGCAAGTTTCCTTCCACGTTGCATGTCCCTGTGTTTTTTTCATTGTTGGTGGGTTTAAATCCTGCAATTCTTCCTCCAACAGCCATAGTCATACAGCATGGAAAGACATCATATGGCTCAGTATGATCCATGCCAGCTTCCACCACTCTTTGCCTCCTGTTATCAAACCAGTTTTGTGTCCAATTGTCCAGTTCACCTTGGTTCCCTTGTGCCTTAACCTGAGCAACAGTAGCACAGCGGTTAGCGTAATGCGTTACAGTGATAGCTGTAAGATCAGGGTTCAGTCCCTGCCGTAAGCAGTTGGTACGCTTACTCAGTAACTGTGTGGATTTCCTCCACGTGCTCTGGTTTCCTCCCGCATTCCAAAGGTGTACAGGTTAGGATTGGTAAGTTCTGGACATACTTCGTAGGTGCTGGAAGCACAATGACACTTGAGGGTTACCCTCAGCACATCTTGGATAATAGTGCATTTTACTGTATGTTTTGATGTGTATGTGACGAATAAAGATAATATTTTGTGTCTTTTAAAAAACCTACCCCGTGGAACCATGTCAAATGCATCGAGATAATATCTACTGCCCTGTTGTCATTGATCTTAATTAGGATGATAGTGATCTGAAGAAGTGAGTGTTAATTTATTTTTGTTAGATGGCCATGTATTTGCAGTTACTCCTAATTAGATCTGAAATATTATTGACCTTATAAACTTATTGAGTTTTCATATGAATAAGCGAGAGAAAGGTGTGCATACAAATGTGAATATGGTATGTATCTCCCCTGTGTAAAGAAACTGAGGAGCTTCCCTTTTGTACCTGCAGATTCTGACAGTCAGAATGATGATGCTGGATTTGGAAATGAAGACGACGTACTTCCCTGCTCTGATGGATTTGAGGACTTCAATTGCTTTGAGGCAAGTATATGATCAATTGCCACTGGAAGTTATCACCTTCAGGACTTGACTTGTTTAAATGATTCTCAGTAGTTCACTTAGTAACTGCACGACAACTAAAATTGACCAATGTAGCAGCAAAGCTTTGTCTTTGATCTCTGAGGTCAGCTTGGCACAGCCTGTACTTGTTTGGAAGAGTTACCATTTTCACCAAATCAAATTGTTCAATTCAGTCATCACTGAGGAGCTATTGCAGTGTTGCAGTGGGCATACTTTTAAAGAGATGTTAATTGTAGGTCTTCTCTGTATATAATGACTGTTAAAGTGAAAAGATTGACAGGAAGAAGTTGCTTCCGTTAGTGTTTTAAAGTATAATGTGGATGAGTACTGGTGGCGAGGTAACTGTTCCACTGGTTTAGCTTTATCAAAACATTCTATCTAATTGTCCGTGCATTTGATGGAATGTGCTTCCTATCCTGGTACTCTGTGTCATACACCACCGAACGGCTTCCTATACCGGTACTCTGTGTCATACACCACCAAATGGCTTCCTATCCTGGTACTCTGTGTCATACACCACCAAACGGCTTCCTATCCCGGTACTCTGTGTCATACACCACCGACCGGCTTCCTATCCCAGTACTCCGTGCGGTACACCACCGAACGGCTTCCTATCTCAGTACTCTGTGCCATACACCACCCATCAGCTCCCTGTCCCGGTACTCTGTGTCATACACCAACCAACAGCTTCCTGTCCTGGTACTCTGTGTCATACACCACCGTAAGCACAAAATAATATGCAGATGCTGCGATCAAAGCAACACTTTCAGTACGCTGGATGAACTCAGCAGGTCGGGCAGTATCAGTTAGAAACGGCGAGTCGACGTTTCGAGCCAGAACCCTTCGTCAGGACTGAAGAATGAAGGATGGGGAACGATTTGAAGAATGCTTGTAGCTTGAGTTGAAAGACCAATAATTTGAAAGGCAAAGGGGTGGGGGAGGGGAAGCATTGACATCATAGCCCTGAAAACAATGGGTAGTAGAAGAAGGGGGCGGAACCATGAGGGAGCTGGGGGAGGGGGTAGAGTATCAACTCCGGAGACTTTCCATCCTCAGCGGCTAAACTCATTATTCCCACACCCCGTACCGCTCGGTTTTACCTCCTCCCCAAGATCCACAAGCCTGACTGTCCTGGCAGACCCATAGTTTCTGCCTGCTCCTGTCCCACTGAACTTGTATCTGCCTACCTGGACTCCATTTTGTCACCCATAGTACAATCCCTCCCCACCTACATCTGGGATACATCCCATGCCCTCCACCTCTTCAATAACTTCCAATTCCCCGGTCCCAACCGCTACATTTTTACTATGGATGTCCAATCCTTATACAACTCCATTCCCCATCAAGAAGGCCTCAAAGCCCTCCACTACCTCCTGGATACCAGACCTCACCAGTTCCCCACCACCACTACCCTCCTCCAGTTGGCGGAACTGGTTCTCACACTTAATAACTTTTTTGGCTCTTCCCACTTTCTTCAGACTAAGGGTGTAGCTATGGGGACTCGCATAGGACCCAGCTACGCCTGCCTCTTCGTGGGTTATATGGAACAGTCTGTGCTCCAAACCTATTCTGGTACTGCTCCCCAACTTTTCCTTAGGTACATTGATGCTGCTTCCTGCATCCATGCTGAGCTCGCCAATTTCATCGACTTTACTTCAAACTTCCACCCAGCCCTCAAATTCACTTGGTCTATCTCGGACACTTCTCTCCCCTTTCTCGATCTCTCGATCTCCATCTCTGGAGACAGACTGTCCACTGACATCTTCTACAAGCCCACTGACTCTCATAACCACCTCAACTATACCTCTCCCACCCCGCCACATGCAAAAATGCCATTCCCTATTCCCATTTCCTCCGTCTCTGCCGCATCTGCTCCAAGGATGAGGCTTTCCGTTCCAGGACATTTCAAATGTCCTCTTTCTTTAAGGATTGTGGTTTCCCTTCTTCCGTCATCAATGATGCTCTCACCCGCATCTCCTCCATTTCCCGCACTTCGGCTCTCACCCCATCCTCCCGCCACCACAACAGGGACAGAGTTCCCCTTGTCCTCACCTACCACCCCACCAGCCTCCGGATACAGCACATTATCCTCCGCAACTTCCGCCACCTTCAACAGGACCCCACCACTAAGCACATCTTTCCCTCTCCACCCCTCTCTGCTTTCCACAGGGATCGGTCCCTCCGCGACTCCCTCGTCCACACGTCCCTCCCCACTGATCTCCCACCTGGCACTTATCCCTGTAAGCGTAAGTGCTACACCTGTCCCTACACCTCATCTCTTGCAACCATTCAGGGCCCCAAACAGTCCTTCCAGGTGAGACAACACTTCACTTGTGAGTCTGCTGGGGTCATCTATTGCATCCGGTGCTCCCGGTGCGGCCTCCTCTACATCGGTGAAACCCGACACAGATTGGGGGACCGCTTCGTCGAGCACCTCCACTCCGTCCGCCACAACAGACAGGATCTCCCAGTAGCCACCCACTTCAACTCTGCTTCCTATTCCCATTCAGATATGTCCATACATGGCCTCCTCTACTGCCATGATGAGGCTAAACTCAGGTTGGAGGAGCAACACCTCATATACTGTCTAGGTAGTCTCCAGCCCCTTGGTATGAACATAGAATTCTCCAGCTTCCAGTAATTCCCTCCCCCTCCCTACCTCTATTCCTATTTCACTCTGCCCCCTCCCCCAACTTCCTCATGGTTCCGCCTCCTTCTTCTACTACCCATTGTTTTCAGGGCTATGACGTCAATGCTTCCCCTCCCCCACCCCTTTGTCTTTCAACTGAAGCTACAAGCATTCTTCAGATTCTTCCCCCGTCTTCCATTCTTCAGTCCTGACGAAGGGTTCTGGCCCGAAACGTCGACTCATCATTTCTAACTGATGCTGCCCGACCTGCTGAGTTCATCCAGCGTACTGAAAGTGTCGTACACCACCGAACGGCTTCCCATCCCAGTACTCCGTGTCATACACCTCCGGCCAGCTTCCTATCCCGGTACTCTGTGCTTATTTCATTCTTTCTTTGATTGTATATTGGACCTGTTTAGCATCATGCCAGCAGCGCTGACTTGTTTTGGAGCCGTTGAACTTCTAAGTGGTCATGAGGATGTACCCTTGGATTTAAAATAGCAGTGAGCAGTGTGCAGCCAGCACAATTCTAGACAAGGAGTTCTCAGTAAGTCTCACTGGAGTTAAGAAGAAACCTACCAATTTTTAAAAGGGCTAGATAGAATGGACGTGGAGAGGATGTTTCCAATAGGGGAAGAGTCTAGGACCAGAGGGCAGAGCCTTAAAATAGAAGAATATTCATTTAGAACAGAGAGGAGGAGGAATTTCTTTAGCCAGAAGGTGGTGAATCCGAGAGATTAATTTCCACAGATAGCTGTGGAGGTCAAGTCATCGGGTATATAGAGGGAGTACAAAGAAGGTTCACCAGATTGATTCCTGGGATGGCAGGACTTTCATATGATGAAAGACTGGATGAACTAGGAGTCCTGACGAAGGGTCTCGGCCTGAAACATCGACTGCACCTCTTCCTAGAGATGCTGCCTGGCCTGCTGCGTTCACCAGCAACCTTGATGTGTGTTGCTTGAATTTCCAGCATCTGCAGAATTCCTGTTGTTAGGCTTATACTCGTTGGAATTTAGAAGATTGAGGGGGAATCTGATTGAAACGTATAAAATCCTAAAGGGATTGGACAGGCTAGATGCAGGAAGATTGTTCCCGATGTTGGGGAAGTCCAGAACGGGGAGTCACAGTTTGAGGATAAAGGGGAAGCCTTTTAGGACCGAGATTGGGAAAAACTTCTTCACACAGAGAGTGGTGAATCTGTGGAATTCTCTGCCACAGGAAACAGTTGAGGCCGGTTCATTGGCTATATTTAAGAGGGAGTTAGATATGGCCCTTGTGGCTAGGGGGATCAGAGGGTATGGAGGGAAGGCTGGTGCAGGGTTCTGAGTTGGATGATCAGCCATGATCATACTGAATGGCGGTGCAGGCTCGAAGGGCCGAATGGCCTACTCCTGCACCTATTTTCTATGTTTCTATATATAAAACAGAGGTTGATTGATTCTTGATTAGTCAGGGTGTCAAAGGTTGTGGTGAGAAGGCAGCAGACTGGGGCTGAGGGGGATAATAAATTGGCCATGATGGAGTGGCAGAGCAGACTAGATGAGCTGAATGGCCTAGTTCTGCTCCCATCTCTTATGATCTTTTGGATTTTGCCTTCCACTGATGCCTCTGTAGCATTGGATCACACATGTCTTGGTGTTCAGAGGCTGGTATTGGGTGGGTGATTTGAGGGGTGCAACCTGCACCCTGTCTGGCCAGATGAACCTTTTCTTTTTTACTATGAATAGTTTCTCCAAATTCCTCTTCATTAAATGTCTGCTTCCCGAACTTCTCTGGGAGGTTATTAGTATACCTTCAATGAAGACAGAACCAAGTAATTGTTTGGTGCTCTGCCAAATCTTATTATAAATTCCTATTTTATCTTATAACTACAAAGAGTCTTACCTACATTTGTCTGTACTAATCCTTTTCGAATATGAAACCTATAAGTAAATCTTTCACCTTCCTGGCATCTCCTAGCTTCTTACTTCAGCTGATCCCTTCTTACTCCCCACCCACCTGGCTTCACCTATCACCTTCTTGCCTGTCTTCCTTCCCCTCAACCCCAACACCTTTTGCTGACATCTTCTCCCTTTCTATCCAGTCCTGATGAAGGATGTTAGCCTGAAATTTCAATTGTTTATTCCTCACCCTAGATGCTGCCTGACCTGCTGACTCACTCCAGCATTTTGTGTGTTGCTTTTTCATATTTCTTGCAAGATTTCTTGACTACACTTTTGTTTTTCTCTGACATGCGCTACACTTCCAACAGGTCTGAGCTGACCCTAACCCATGATACAAAGTATAATGGTATACCAACCGGGTCAGGTCACAGATCTCTCAGTGGGCGAGCATCTGGGGGGCGGTGACCACCGCTCCCTGGCCTTTAGCATTATCATGGAAAAGGATAGATTCAGAGAGGACAGGAAAATTTTTAATTGGGGAAGGGCAAATTATGAGGCTATAAGGCTAGAACTTGCGGGTGGGAATTGGGATGATTTTTTTGCAGGGTATTCGGTATTCACCAATGAGAGGGAACTTGATGACAGTGAGGAAAATATGAGTGAGGTTGATGTTCTGGAGCATGTTGATATTAAGGGAGAGGAAGTGTTGGAGTTGTTAAAATACATTAGGACGGATAAGTCCCTGGGGCCTGACGGAATATTCCCCAGGCTGCTCCACGAGGCGAGGGAAGAGATTGCTGAGTCTCTGGCTAGGATCTTTATGTCCTCGTTGTCCACAGGAATGGTATCGGAGGATTGGAGGGAGGCGAATATTGTTGCCTTGTTCAAAAAAGATAGTAGGGATAGTCCGGGTAATTATAGACCAGTGAGCCTTACGTCTGTGGTGGGAAAGCTGTTGGAAAAGATTCTTAGAGATAGGATCTGTGGGCATTTAGCGAAACATGGTCTGATCAGGGACAGTCAGCATGGCTTTGTGAAGGGCAGATCGTGCCTAACAAGCTTGATAGAGTTCTTTGAGGAGGTGACCAGGCATATAGATGAGGGTAGTGCAGTGGATGTGACCTACATGGATTTTAGTAAGGCATTTGACAAGGTTCCACACAGTAGGCTTATTCAGAAAGTCAGAAGGCATGGGATCCAGGGAAGTTTGGCCAAGTGGATTAAGAATTGGCTCGCCTGCAGAAAGCAAAGGGTCGTGGCAGAGGGAGTACATTTGGATTGGAAGGTTGGGACTAGTGGTGTCCCACAAAGATCGGTTCTGGGACCTTTACTTTTCATGATTTTTATTAACGACCTGGATATTGGGGTAGAAGGGTGGGTTGGCAAGTTTGCAGACGACACAAAGGTTGGTGGTGTTGTAGGTAGTGTAGAGGATTGTCGAAGATTGCAGAGAGACATTGATAGGATGCAGAAGTGAGCTGAGAAATGGCAGATGGAGTTCAACCCGGAAAAGTGTGAGGTGGTACAGTTTGGAAGGACAAACTCCAAGTCAGAGTACAAAGTAAATGGCAGGATACTTGGTAGTGTGGAGGAGCAGAGGGATCTGGGGGTACATGTCCACAGATCCCTGAAAGTTGCCTCACAGGTAGATAGGGTAGTTAAGAAACCTTTCATAAGTCGAGGGATAGAGTTTAAGAGTTGTGAGGTAATGATGCAGCTCTATAAAACTCTGGTTAGGCCACACTTGGAGTACTGTGTCCAGTTCTGGTCGCCTCACTATAGGAAGGATGTGGAAGCATTGGTAAGGGTACAGAGGAGATTTACCAGGATGCTACCTGGTTTAGAGAGTATGCATTATGATCAGAGATTAAGGTTTGTAGAGGAGGAGGATGAGAGGATACATGATAGAGGTATACAAGATATTAAGAGAAGTAGATGGAGTGGATAGCCAGCGCCTCTTCCCCAGGGCACCACTGCTCAATACAAGAGGACATGGCTTTAAGGTAAGGGATGGGAAGTTCAAGGGGGATATTAGAGGAAGGTTTTTTATTCAGAGAGTGGTTGGTGCGTGGAATGCACTGCCTGAGTCAGTGGTGGAGGCAGACACACGAGTGAAATTTAAGAGACTACTAGACAAGTATATGGAGGAATTTAAGGTGGGGGCTTATATGGGAGGCAGGGTTTGAGGGTCGGCACAACATTGTGGGCCAAAGGGCCTGTACTGTGCTGTACTATTCTATATTAATACAGAATACTTCGGGAATTGATGGGGTCTTTGCGTGGGCATTTAATGGCAAAATTGCTTCCATCCAGCCGGTTAAAGCACTTTGGTGACTTGAAATGGCATCTCAATCTCCATTTACTGATTATGACTTAAACCTGTGACCCACAGGCGTTGTTGCCCTTGAGGCTAGTTTGTTTGTACAGGAACCTCTGGCGACGCTGCCTCTACTTGCACTAACAATTCCTGCTCAGCTAATTTCCTGTATTTGCAAAGCAGCGCGGCTGCGATTCAGGTGATATTTTGTAAGATAATAACCTGCCTTCACTTTCTATTCAGCCATTTTCATCAGAATCAGGCTTATTATAACTGACACATGTCATGGAATTTATTCTTTTGTGACAGCAGTACTTTGCAGTACATAAAATATACTATAAATTACAATAAGATACATTATTATTTATAAGTGTATGTGTATGTATTCTATGTGTATGTGTGTGTATAATATATGTATGTATCTAAAAATATGGCTCGGAGGGCCTATTTTGTGCTGTATCTCAATAACTAGAGACATAGGCATCCGTTAGTCTCGTGAGACCATGGATTTGCACCTTGGAAGGTTTCCAGGGCGCAGGCCTGGGCAAGGTTGTATGGAAGACCGGCAGTTGCCCGTGCTGTAAGTCTCCTCTCTCCACACCACCGATGTTGTCCAAGGGAAGGGCATTAGGGCCAATCCAGCTTGGCACCGGTGTCATTGCAGAGCAATGTGTGGTTAAGGACACAACATACTGCCTCAGCTGAGGCTCGAACTAGCGACCTTCAGATCACTAGACCAACGCCTTAACCACTTGGCCACGCGCCAACACCATAACTAGATAAACTTTCGGAAATCTGATGGCAGAGGGGGAGAAGCTTTTCCCAAAACACTGAGTGTGTGTCTTCAGGCTCCGGTACCTCCTCCCTGGTGGTAGCAGTGCACCTCTGAACAATAACAATAAAGGCAATTGAGGCTCAGCAGCACAAAAACAGCTTTTATAATCATGTTCATTCCTAAAGAAGTGAATGAAGGTTTAAGCATGTGGTTTGCAGAGGTACAAGACATATATGGCTAGCCTGAGGGAAAAGCCACCAATCTACACCGCTAAAATGTACTGGTGATGTGGAGGGTAGATTGCTGCTGTCCTGGCCTTGAGGGTACACTGTGGGACCATTCGATTGTCTAGTTAATTATCGCATGCACAAGTGATTGGATGCATGGGAGCAATGGAAAAGCTTACTAGCAGCAGTATTACAGGCAAATAGCAACATATAAGCAGCATTCAGAAGAAAAACATAAATTAGACACAATTTTTATCAGAAAGAACATAATTAGAACAAAAAGAACAATTTATTTTAGTACAAAGTGTTGCTAAGCTGAAATGATGAGGGATTTAGTTGGTTTAAAATTCAAATGATAACTGTTTATGAAGTTTGTGGTGTGGGACTTCAGGCCTCTTGCCCAATGTTAAATGTGAAAAGATGGCATGGCTTGCATGGTGGGGATAGTTCATGGAAATTGCCATCTTGAGCCAGGCAGTGCCTTCTGTAGATACTGCCAGATGGAATACAGTGTTGGGAAATGTTTGATAATGAACTTTGGTAAAAGGAACAATAATGCAGACTATTATCTATATGGGGAGCAAGTTCAAACATCAGAGTTGCAGAGGGACTTGGGAGTCCTTGTACAAGACTCCCAAAAGGTAAATTCACAGGTTGAGTTTGTGGTAAAGGCAGCAAATGCAATGTTTGCATTTATTTCAAGGGGAATAGAATATAAAAGCAAGAAGATAATGCTGAGTCTTTAGAAGACACTAGTCAGGCTGCACTTGGAGTATTGTGAATAGTTTTGGGCCCCATATTTCAGAAAGGATGTGTTGAAATTGGAGAGAGTCCAGACGAGGTTCACGAGGATGATTCCAGGAATGAAGGGGTTAACACACGAGCGTTTTTGCAGCTTTGGGCCTGTACTCACTGGAATTTAGAAGAATGTGAAGGGGATCTCATTGAAACCTACCGAATATTGATAGGACTAAATAGGATGGATGCGGAGAGGATGTTTTCTATGATGGGGTTATCCAGAACTAGAGGGCACAGCCTTAAAATTGAGAGGCGATCTTTTAGAACAGAGGTAAGGAGGAATTGTTTTAGCCAGAGAGTAGTGAATCTGTGGAACGCTCTGCTACAGACTGCGGTGGAGGCCAAGTCTGTGGGTATATTTAAGGTGGCAGTTGATAGTTTCTTAATCAGTCAGGGCATCAAAGGATATGGCGAGAAGGCAGATGGATGGGGTTGAGTAAGATCCAGGATAAGCCATGATGGTATGGCGGAGCAAACTTGATGGGCTGAATGGCCTAATTCTGCTCCTATGCCTTATGGTCTAAGCTGAGCCTCTTTAATGTCCTAAGAAAGTAAAGATGCTGTTGCACTTTCTTTGTGATTGCATGTCTGTGCTGGGCTCATGTGAGGTGCAGAGTGGGTTTGTTGGTCGGGTTACCATACAGACAAAGCTGTTTTGCACGTCTGAACTTGGATTGCTTTTAATAATTGCTGTTATTGTTCAGAGGTGCATTGCATTTCTGAAATTACTATGAAACTGATAGTGTTGTTGTTCCAGGAAAGGTTTTAAACAAATAATTAAGATGGATACTCCCAAATGTAGTCCCATTTGGACCCCATGAGATGATGACAGTTGTCCTTTAGTCTGACATTTAGATATTTGTGCCTGCAATTTCTGGATCACAGAGTAACAGATAGCCTTGCTACACGATAGCATACAGTTAGCGTAACACTATCATAGAGCCAGGGACCTGGGTTTCGTTCCACCGTTACCTTGAAGGAGTTGTAAGTTCTCCCCATAACTGCGTGAAGTTCCTCCGGGTGCTCCGGTTTCCTTCCACGTTCCAAAGACGTACGAATTAGGTTACATGGTCACATTGGAATTGGGTGGTGCAGACTCCTTGGGCCAGAAGGGCTGTACCGCTAAATTAAATGAAATGTTAATAAACTGAGCTTTTAAGGAAGTAGCTCAGAGAAGAGCCTTTTCTTTTAATTAATTTCCAGATTTGTGTGTCATTATGTTCAGTGTTTATTGATCTTCCCCAAAATGCAGTTGAGAAAGCGATGAGCTGCCACCATGAATTTTTGTGGTGGTTCTGGTGAAATGCTGTTGGCTTCTCTGATGATGAAAACTCCACTGATGCGGTGTGAGGCTCCCTTGGTAATACTTCCTAATAGATCTCAAACTTTGTAATTACATAAGACAAATATAGCTACATTGTGAAGCCAAGTTGCTTTACCTTAAAACTCTTCATTTGCCACACTGAAGAAGTTGTCTATTCCCAGGGCAGTAATAGCTAATGAGAAGCATAACTTTCAGGTGATTGGAGGGAAGTATGGGGTGAATGTCAGAGGTAAGTTTTTGTTAACACAGAGAGTGGTAGGTTTGTGGAATGCATACACCAGGGGTGGTGGTAGAGGCAGATACATTAAGGAAATTTAAGAGGCTCTTAGATAGGCACATGGATGATAGAAAAATGAAGGGCTTTGTGGGAGGAAAGGGTTAGATTGACCTTAGAGTTAAAATGGCAGCACAACATTGTGGCTGAAAGGCCTGGACTGTGCTATGTTCTACATCTCTTGTTGTTGCCCCTTCACAGCTTGTTCATAAGATTAAGTTGTGTTATTTCTTTGTCCTTCCCATCACAAACCTGCTGTCATTAAAAACTTTGCCGGAGGGCCTTATGTTTGCCTGAATTGTATTGAGTTCAGATGCCTTTCCAGTGAGCTGAGCATAAAAATCAGGCAGGGGTGTTATCTTTCAGAAATTATATTAACCTGGGATGCAATTAAAAATACTGTGGCCAAATGTTATCATGCAATCAACATCATTCAGCAGGTTAGCAAATTATTACTGGTTTGTGGGAGCTAGCTGTGTACAAATTAGCATTCCCACTCCCAACAATGTAACTGTGACTGCGTAGCAATAGGTACCTCCTAGTCTGCATTTGATATTGTAACTTTGGAGGCAGTCCAATAGAGATTTATCAGGTGTATTCCCATAATTGAGAGGATCATCCACTAACCCGTCCCTCTACACCCCCCCAACCACCACTAAGTATCATTTCCTGTCAGAGTCACCTTAGGTACAGACACTGTATTTATATGTCTTATGTATTTATATTTATTGTGTTTTTTAATTATTTGTGTTCTTTATCTTATTGTGTTTTTTCATGCTGCATCAGATCTGGAGTAGCAATTCATTTGTTCTTTGCGTAACGTTCCGTTGTATTGACTCGTGTATGTCTAGGGGAAATCCCGCCCAGCACCTGCTTCAACACTCCCCTCAGGGTCAGTTGCCGCCCGAATCAATCCCAAACATCAATCATCAGCCAGCACACCCAGTAAATTTTAACAAGTACACTTTATAGATATTACTAATTCTATGACATTAATATGAATTTGATACAGAGAGGAAAGTAATGACAAAAAAAGGCGCCAAGACTTATCAAAGTCCAAGTTCTACCCATTTAGGAATGGATAGTGTATCCTGGTCAAGTAACCAAAATTTCATGTGTGGAATATTAATTGCCCAATAAGAAGTTCAAGTTTAAAAGCAGGAAACATGAGAAGATTTCCCCATATCTACATAGCATTGTCCTACTGAGATTATTAAATGATAGAGAATGTTCTATAGTTCTCGAATTTTGCCTGTAGGGAAATAGTATTGTTCATATCAAATAGTTTGTTCATTTCAATTGTAAATCATTAGGGCTGCACCTCTAATCTCTGGGGAAGTTGAACGCCCAGTGTCTATGAATTGACAAGATGGCCTTTCCTGGGGTTAGAGTGTGGGTGGGAGGGATGAACTGTTTTGCTGTGGTTGCTTCGTCACGGAGTATGTGCTGCTTTGTTGTGTGCTGTGTTGCTCTGACGAGCATTGTGGGCACACCACATTGATGCCAGAATGTGTGCCAGCACTTGCAGGCAGCCCCAGCACCTAGCACGTCCTTCGGTGTGTTGGTTGTTGAACCAAACAGTGCCTTTCGCTGTATGTTTTGATGTATGTGTGATAAATAAATTTAGATCTGAACTCTGTTTGGCATCAGTGGCAGACTAGCCTGCCTATGAGTTTTGCATTGTAGATGATCAATATTCGAACATTACATCTAGCATAGACGATATGAGCCAAATGGGCTGTTTCTTTGCTGCAGGGCTCTTTTCGGGGTGTGGGTTCAGGTGGCAAGGCCCAACATTGATTTTTCATCCTAGTGTCTCTAATACAATCAATTCAACTGTCTGGCACATCAGCGGGCAGCTGAAGGTCATCATACTAGTACTGGACATTGACCATGTAGACCCTTGGCCTGGGAATAACAAGCAGTTTCATTCCCAGATACTGTTACTGAACCCTTCCTGGGCTACTTTTATCAAAATGTATTCTCTGATTTTGAAACATAAACTGAATTTGCATCCCCAGATTTCTGAGGTGAGACTTAAATGTATTAGTCTAATTTGGGTTGTTAGTCTGATTTAAAATACCTAATACCCTGCTCTGTGTATAAAGTGTTGCTGGGTGAGGTATGCAAAGGGATTAGAGTGGTGCAGATCAGTTCTGGGTGGGTTTTCAGATGTTGTCTTGTGTCTCAATTGGTACTTTTGATGGGGAAATCTAGGATAAACCGTATTTGCAGAGGGTCCAGAGATGGTTCACGAAAGAGATTCTGGGAATGAAAGGGTTAACTAAAGTATGAGGAGCATTTAGCTCTGGGCTTGTACTCACTAGAGTTTAGAAGAATAAGGGGGGATCGTGTGAAACCCATTGAGTATTAAAAGCCCTGGATAGAGTGGATGTGGAGAGGATGTTTCCTATAGTGGGGGAGTCTAGGACTAGAGGGCACAACCTCCGAATATAGGGACATCCCTTTGGAACAGCGGTAAAGAGAAATTTCTTTAGCCAGAGGATGGTGAATCTGGAATCATTGCCATAGGTGACTGTGGAGGCCAAGTCTTTGAGTATATTTAAAGCAGAGGTTGATAGGTTCTTGATTAGTCAGGGTGGCAAAGGTTACAGGGAGAAGGCAGAAGAATGGTGTTGAGAGGGATAATACATCAGCCATGATGGAATGGCAGAGCAGACTCGATAGGCTGAATGGCTTGATTCTGCTCCTATGTCTTATGGTATTAATACTTCCAGTTTTGAAGCTCTGGAGGTGATGGGGTAGTGAGTGGGTAAGTGGATCTAGTGAAGACAATCGAACAGTGACACTCGGGCCAAGTAAAAACAGACCAGTGTTGTTGGTGAATAACTTTTCTTCAAAATAAAATGACCACCTGCGCAGGATGCTGGTATAGATCTTTGGAATCATTTAACCAGCACCTGAATGCTGTCTGGGGTCATTGTAGATGGAAAAATACTGTCGGGCCAAAGTGGCCTCCTTAGGACGTAACACACATAAAAGTTGCTGGTGAACGCAGCAGGCCAGGCAGCATCTCTAGGAAGAGGTACAGTCGGCTGTGCTCCTGATGTGGCCTTCTATATATTGGCGAGACCCGACGCAGACTGGGAGACCGCTTTGCTGAACCCCTATGCTCTGTCTGCCAGAGAAAGCAGGATCTCCCAGTGGCCACACATTTTAATTCCACATCCCATTCCTATTCTGACATGTCTATCCATGGCCTCCTCTACTGTAAAGATGAAGCCACACTCAGGTTGGAGAAACAACACCTTATATTCCATCTGGGTAGCCTCCAACCTGATGGCATGAACATCGACTTCTCTAACTTCCGCTAATGCCCCACCTCCCCCTCGTACCCCATCCGTTACTTATGTTTATGCACACATTCTTTCTCTCACTCTCCTTTTTCTCCCTCTGTCCCTCTGACTATACCCCTTGCCCATCCTCTGGGTTCCCCCCCCCCACCTTGTCTTTCTCCCCGGACCTCCTGTCCCATGATCCTCTCGTATCCCTTTTGCCTCTCACCTGTCCAGCTCTTGGCTCCATCCCTCCCCCTCCTGTCTTCTCCTATCATTTTGGATCTCACACTCCCCCTCCAACTTTCAAATCTCTTACTAACTCTTCCTTCAGTTAGTCCTGACGAAGGATCTCGGCCTGAAACATCGACTGTACCTCTTCCTAGAGATGCTGCCTGGCCTGCTGCGTTCACCAGCAACTTTTATGTGTGTTGCTTGAATTTCCAGCATCTGCAGAATTCCTGTTGTTTCTGTTCCTTAGGATGTAGTTATTTTGCCAGTGTCATACGGTACAACATATTGTAATGACTCTTGGAGTGATCCAAGATCTGCCTGGGCAACTAGTGTCAAATTTTAAATACCTAAGCCTGTATGTTTCTGATGCGGGTGATGAAATCCTGTTTACACTGTCTACATTTCTGTACATCTATTCAAAATGGGGTGTGCTGAAGGGCATTGGTGGCATGGAAAATTTATTAGTGAGCCTCTGGAGAGCCACAAATCCCAAGTGGTATCCAGCCTAGAGCAAAGCTATGCTGTGTTTCAATCCAGTTTATAGTAACAAATCAACTGCAGTTGTGTGGAAATTGGTTACTGACAAGGCAAATGTGGAACAGAAAAGAGATGCCAGGGGTATAAAGTTAACTACAAATAGATAACTGGATAGAGACCTTGTCACAACAGGGACGAAATTTGTGCTTAATCACATTGCTGTTGTCTCCACTTGTTGGCATGCTTGTGTGTGATCTTACAGGCACCTTGGGAACAATTCCATAAAGTCAAACTTAAGAACCATATGGAAAATTACACACAAAATGCTGGAGGAACTCAGTAGGCCAGGCAGCTGCTGCGGGGTGGGGTGGGGGGGGGAAGAGAATAAACATTTGCCATTTTGGGCCATGACCCTTCATTGGGACTGGAAAGGAAAGGGGAAGAAGCCAGAATAAGAACGTAGGGGAAGGGGAGGAATACAAGCTGGCAGGTGATGGGGGGGAAGGTGGGTGGGTGGGGAATGGGGGATGAAGTGAGAAGCTGGCAGGTGATGGGGGGAAGGTGGGTGGGTGGGGAGTGGGGGATGAAGTGAGAAGCTGGCAGGTGATGGGGGGAAGGTGGGTGGGTGGGTGAGGAATGGGGGATGAAGTGAGAAGCTGGCAGGTGATGAGGGAAGGTGGGTGGGTGGGGAATGGGGGATGAACTGAGAAGCTGGCAGGTGACGGGGGATGGTGGGTGGGTGGGGAATGGGGGATGAAGTGAGAAGCTGGCAGGTGATGGGGGGAAGGTGGGTAGGTGGGGAATGGGGGATGAAGTGAGAAGCTGGCAGGTGATGGGGGAAGATGGGTGGGTGGGGAATGGGGGATGAAGTGAGAAGCTGGCAGGTGATGGGGGAAGATGGGTGGGTGGGGAATGGGGGATGAAGTGAGAAGCTGGCAGGTGATGGGGGGAAGGTGGGTGGGTGGGGAATCGGGGATGAAGTGAGAAGCTGGCAGGTGATGGGGCAGGTGGGTGGCTGGAGAATTGGGGATGAAGTGAGAAGCTGGCAGGTGACGGGGGAAGGTGGGTGAGTGGGGAATGGGGGATGAAGTGAGAAGCTGGCAGGTGATGGGGGAAGATGGGTGGGTGGGGAATGGGGGATGAAGTGAGAAGCTGGCAAGTGATGGGGGAAGGTGGGTGGGTGGGGAATGGGGGATGAAGTGAGATGCTGGCAGGTGATGGGGAAGGTGGGTGGGTGGGGAATGGGGGATGAACTGAGAAGCTGGCAGGTGACGGGGGATGGTGGGTGGGTGGGGAATGGGGGATGAAGTGAGAAGCTGGCAGGTGATGGGGGGAAGGTGGGTAGGTGGGGAATGGGGGATGAAGTGAGAAGCTGGCAGGTGATGGGGGAAGATGGGTGGGTGGGGAATGGGGGATGAAGTGAGAAGCTGGCAGGTGATGGGGGAAGATGGGTGGGTGGGGAATGGGGGATGAAGTGAGAAGCTGGCAGGTGATGGGGGGAAGGTGGGTGGGTGGGGAATCGGGGATGAAGTGAGAAGCTGGCAGGTGATGGGGCAGGTGGGTGGCTGGAGAATTGCGGATGAAGTGAGAAGCTGGCAGGTGACGGGGGAAGGTGGGTGAGTGGGGAATGGGGGATGAAGTGAGAAGCTGGCAGGTGATGGGGGAAGATGGGTGGGTGGGGAATGGGGGATGAAATGAGAAGCTGGCAGGTGATGGGGGAAGGTGGGTGGGTGGGGAATGGGGGATGAAGTGAGAAGCTGGCAGGTGATGGGGGAAGATGGGTGGGTGGGGAATGGGGGATGAAGTGAGATGCTGGCAGGTGATGGGGGAAGGTGGGTGGGTGGGGAATGGGGGATGAAGTGAGATGCTGGCAGGTGATGGGGAAGGTGGGTGGGTGGGGAATGGGGGATGAAGTGAGATGCTGGCAGGTGACGGGGGAAGGTGGGTGAGTGGGGAATGGGGGATGAAGTGAGAAGCTGGCAGGTGATGGGGGAAGATGGGTGGGTGGGGAATGGGGGATGAAGTGAGAAGCTGGCAGGTGATGGAAGGTGGGTGGGTGGGGAATGGGGGATGAAGTGAGAAGCTGGCAGGTGATGGGGGGCAGGTGGGTGGGTGGGGAATGGGGGATGAAGTGAGAAGCTGGCAGGTGATGGGGGAAGGTGGGTGGGTGGGGAATGGGGGATGAAGTGAGAAGCTGGCAGGTGACGGGGGAAGGTGGGTGGGGAGTGGGGGATGAAGTGAGAAGCTGGCAGGTGATGGGGGAAGGTGGGTGGGTGGGGAATGGGGGATGAAGTGAGAAGCTGGCAGGTGATGGGGGAAGGTGGGTGGGTGGGGAATGGGGGATGAAGTGAGAAGCTGGCAGGTGATGGGGGGCAGGTGGGTGGGTGGGGAATGGGGGATGAAGTGAGAAGCTGGCAGGTGATGGGGAAGGTGGGTGGGTGGGGAATGGGGGATGAAGTGAGAAGCTGGCAGGTGACGGGGGAAGGTGGGTGGGTGGGGAATGGGGGATGAAGTGAGAAGCTGGCAGGTGATCTGGCAGGTGATGGGGCAGGTGGGTGGCTGGAGAATTGGGGATGAAGTGAGAAGCTGGCAGGTGATGGGGGAAGGTGGGTGGGTGGGGAATGGGGGATGAAGTGAGAAGCTGGCAGGTGATGGGGGAAGGTGGGTGGGTGGGGAATGGGGGATGAAGTGAGATGCTGGCAGGTGATGGGGGAAGGTGGGTGGGTGGGGAATGGGGGATGAAGTGAGAAGCTGGCAGGTGATGGGGGAAGGTGGGTGGGTGGGGAATGGGGGATGAAGTGAGAAGCTGGCAGGTGATGGGGGCAGGTGGGTGGGTGGGGAATGGGGTTTGAAGTGAGAAGCTGGCAGGTGATGAGGAAGGTGGGTGGGGAATGGGGGATGAAGTGAGAAGCTGGCAGGTGATGGGGGAAGGTGGGTGGGTGGGGAATGGGGGATGAAGTGAGAAGCTGGCAGGTGATGGGGGAAGGTGGGTGGGTGGGGAATGGGGGATGAAGTGAGAAGCTGGCAGGTGATGGGGGAAGATGGGTGGGTGGGGAATGGGGGATGAAGTGAGAAGCTGGCAGGTGATGGGGGAAGATGGGTGGGTGGGGAATGGGGGATGAAGTGAGAAGCTGGCAGGTGATGGGGGGAAAAGGTAAAGATCTGAAGAAGTAGGAATCTGATAGGAGAGGAGAGTGGACCATGGAAGAAAAGGAAGGAGGAAGGGTACCAGAAGGAGGTGATGGGTAGGTGAGAAGAGAAGGGGTGAGAGGGGAACCAGAATGGGTAGTGGAAGCAGAGAGAGGAAAAATGGAGAATTGACTTTTTGGTCTTTATTTAAGCTCTGATGATCTTGATGTTCCTATGATAACATTTCAGTTGACTGTATTTGTATGAGTTGTGTATACAAGACACAGCTTGAAGTCTGCTTGCTGCAAACTTTGTTGTCCTGTTTACATAAAGTGGGTGTTGCCTGTCAGCTGAATTTGGTTACATTATTTTCACTAGTTTCACTTCAAGGTAAGGCTTGAGAGACTGCACACACAAGCAGGAAATGCTTGTTGTCATATAACACGCATTTGATTTTCGATACTTGATTAAATATTCAAGCGTAGGGAAGGAAACTGCAGACAGGCATGGTGCTCTGTTAACGTGCTACCTGGCCAGTTGTAGCATCTTTTGGAAATTAAGTGACAAGACCTGTCTATGCTGACATTAAGCATGTACACCAGGGAGAATGCAGAGTCATGCAAGGTGGTTGGTGAGTTTAGATTGCTTCATTCAGTGGGATGTTGCTGAGAACCTAAACTATTGTTGGCTTTCTTAAGTTTGGAGAAATAAACTATAAGCAAGGTTTGTATTTTTGTTCATTCAATCAAGGGATCAAGTCCTGATGAAGGATCTTGGCCCATAACGTCAACTGCTTATTCTTCTCCATCAATGCTGTCTGACCTGCTGAGTTCCTCCAGTATTGTGTGTGTGTGTGTGTGTGTGTGTGTGTGTGTGTGTGTGTGTGTGTGTGTCAGTTACTTGGAGATACATATATCCCAGTTAAAGTGGGTGTTCAATGGTCATGCATTCTTTCCAAGTCAGGATGGTGTATGATTTACAGGGGATTTTTTAGATGGCCGTATACACGTCTGCAGTCCTCACCCCCTGATTGCAGCTCCTATTTGAACAATTAGGAATTTAGTTTTAAGTCGGCATGTGTGTATCCAAATACCAAGGTGTTTATACATTAAATATCCAGGGAATGCTGTGCCAGCAAATGATGTTCGAAAAAGGCAGTGGTCAAGTTTCTGATATTCCATGAATACATTGTTCAGCTTCAGTCGATACTCAGCAGAAGGGAGCACTTGTAAATCCAGGAGCACAATCTGGAAATCAATACTTAAATGCTTTGTGATAATTGTGTTCAGTGATCATTCATCTGTTTCAGATTGATATTGCTCTGGTCTGAAGTGAGCAATCCTTCCTTGCCTGCTTAACCTCCAAATAATCCTTCAGTGAGCAGTTACAAATCTAAATCCAGTGCATTTTATTTAAGGTTATTCTGCACTTTACCTTTGAAAGATAACTTTTATCTGTGGGATTTATTACTTGCTATAATTCCCTCCCTGGCGTGCTTAAGTATCTTGTTTTTGTATTTTTCAGTAGTTCTCCGAAGAAAACTCTTTGTTTCCTGTTCCCTATTTCACACCATTTGTTGGGGAGAAGGCAGAAAAAGGACTTCCTTAATAGAGAAGAATTAAAATATTCTCCTCACCCAGCCCCCTGCTTGGTATGCTTTGAGAGATTATGCTAGTTGATGGTTGTTGCTGCACTGTACATTGCAGATTGGTCACTACTGTCCCATCAACACCAGATACATAGAAAACCTACAGCACAATACAGGTCCTTTGTCCACAAAACTGTGCCGAACATGTGCTTACCTTAGAAATTACCTAGAGTTACCCATAGCCCTCTATTTTTCTGAGCTCCATGAATCTGTCCAGGAGTCTCTTAAAAGACCCTATCATATTGGCCTCCACCACTATCGCTGGCAGCCCATTCCACGCACTCACCACTGTCTGCGTAAAAAAAAACACTTACCCCTGACATTTCCAGTGTACCTACTTCCAAGCACCTGAAAACTGTGCCCTCTATCAGGTCACCTCTCATCCTCTGTCGCTCCAAGGTAAAAAGGCCGAGTTCACTCAACCTATTCTCATAAGGCATGCCTCCCCAATCCAGGCAACATCCTTGTAAGTCTCCTCTACACCCTTTCTATGGTTTCCACATCTTTCCTGCAGTGGGCTGGATAGCCTAATTCTACTGCTGTGTCTTGAAGACTTATCATCTTAGTTTAACTATATGCCCACTGAATGTGCTGTTGAATACTTCTGCATAAAAAAGAGGTTTTATGTATTGGTCTTGTGCTAATGTGCTAATTCATTGTAACTTCCTGGGAGTGCATTCATATAGGCAGTCAGGCTGTACTACTGAATACAAGACTTAACAGTGAAAAGTTCACTTGTATGGTTTAAGAACAAGAACAAGGCTTAGATCTTAATCATCAGTATAAAGGTTCTACCTGTTGCATTCTTTATTGCAGTAAGAGGTGGGCTTTGAGGCTGAGAAGAACAGTTGGCGAAGGGGCAGCTTAGGGAAGGAAGAGGACAGGAGACAAGTCTGACAATTGACTTTGAACTCTGACCCTAACTTTTTTTTCTGTTATCTGGTCTAACCAAGATTTCACTGAGTGTTTAGCATTTTGCTTGGATAAAAATGCAATTGCATCATTCCTGTAGTTATTAGTTTTTGTACAATTAAAATATCCATAAAGCTCCTGTACTCACATTCACCTGAACTTAGTTGGTGGTGTCCTGGTAGAGTTCTGTGTTTTCTTGATTCTCCTTGTTATTACCAATGTACTTGACTGCCTGCAAGCAGATATCATAGGTCTGGCTGAGGCTGGTAAGATGCCAATGACTGGTTAGAACCTCCCTTGGTTCTTAATGATGTCATTAATAAGCGCAGTGCTGATTGGTGGACGTGCAGAGGAATCACAAGCCATAATGTTCCCCTTGAACTTTGGACTTCACTCAGAAAGACGAAATAAACGCTGGAATGGTTCAGCTTTGGAATGGTGTTTGAACTGAGGACAACAGGAGAAGGTAACCTCAGTGCCTGGCACTTCTAAAGGCTTGTGAACCTGCTTTTTCTCGTGTTTGATTTTTATTTAATCTGTTTTTCGGTGCTTCTGAAGGAATGAAAATCCTCCTCTTAAAAGAGTTGGTTGCTGTACGCAGTGTGTAGAAGAAGATTGTATACAAATTATACTCTGCTTTTGTGACCAGCTAGCTGTATTTTGGTAGGTCATTCTTGGTTAGTTCACAGATCACTGCCACTACCCCCTCCTTACCCCCACCCCAGCTTCACTAAAGGTGACGTCCTCAGAGAGAAGGTTTCTGTCGTGCTAGGCTCCTAAATGGTCTTGTGACCAATCCTGAGATTGCTTGTTGATCCTTGTCTGGCTTTTCAATCTAACTAGTGCGTACAAAATGGAGCTGTTGGTGGGGAGGGGCGGGGTGGAGGTTATAAGGCTATTTATAACAGAAAGCAAATTCAAGAGTGTTCAAATCACAAAAAAGAGAAAATCTGCAGATGCTGAAAATCTGAGCAGCACACACAAAATGCTGGAGGAACTCAGCAGGCCGGATTGTATCTATGGGAAAAAAGTACAGTTGACATTTCGGGCCAAAACCTTTTGGCAAGACTGGGGAGAAAAGGCTGAGGAGTAGATTTGAAAGGTGGGGGGAGGGGAGAGAGAAACGCCAGGTGATCGGTGAAACTTGGAGGGGGGTGACGAAGCAAAGAGCTCGGAAGGTGAAAGGGACAGAAGACCATGGAAGAAAGAAGAAGGGGGGGAGGAGCAGCAGAGGGAGGCGATGGGCGGGCAAGGAGATAACATGAGAGAGGGAAAAGCGATGGGAATGGTGAAGGGGGGGATAGAGGCATTACTGGAAGTTAGAGAAAACAATGTTCATGCCATCAGGTTGGAGGCTACCCAAACGGAATATAAGGTGTTGTTCCTCCAACCTAAGTGTGGCCTTATCCTGACAGTTGAGGAGGCCATGGATGGACATATCGGAATGAGAATGGGAAGTGGAATTAAAATGGGTGGCCATTGGGAGATTCCGCTCGTTCTGGCCCCGTGTGATCTCTTGTATATCAGTGAGACCCAACGTAGATTGGGAGAGCACTTCGCCGAGGGTGGAAGTGGCTAGCACGAGAGGGCACAGTTTTAAGGTGCTTGGAAGTAGGTGCAGAGGAGATGTCAGGGGTAAGTTTTTTTAAGCAGAGAGTGGTGAGTGTGTGGAAAGGGCTGATGGCAATGGTGGTGGAGGTAGATACGACAGGGTCTTTTAAGAGACTCCTGGATAGGTACTTGGAGCTCAGAAAAATAGAGGGCTATGGGTAACTCTAGGTAATTTTTAAAGTAAGTACATGTATAGGTATTTGTCCTTGATGGGGTTAGGCTGGTGCTGGCTATGCATTGGGTACTTATGGCTACCAGACATAGAGCCTTTCTGTCCTCCACAGTGCAGATTCTGAGCTATGTACTGAAGTAGCTGCGTATCTGTACAATGACGAGATGTTTTCTGATTGGAAGTTACCCAATACTGGAAACAAACCTTGCTCTACTATAGGAACGTATTCAATCATATGTGTTCATACAGGTCCCTGGTATAACCCATAACCCAGTGAGTTCACACTGTCCCTGGTATAACCCATAGCCCAGTGAGTTCTTACTGTCCCTGGTATAACCCATAACCCAGTGAGTTCACACTGTGCCTGTTTTAACCCATAGCCCAGTGAGTTCTTACTGTCCCTGGTATAACCCATAACCCAGTGAGTTCACACTGTGCCTGGTATAACCCATAACCCAGTGAGTTCACACTGTGCCTGGTATAACCCATAACCCAGTGAGTTCACACTGTCCCTGGTATAACCCATAGCCCAGTGAGTTCACACTGTCCCTGGTATAAACCATAGCCCAGTGAGTTCTTACTGTCCCTGGTATAACCCATAACCCAGTGAGTTCACACTGTGCCTGTTTTAACCCATAACCCAGTGAGTTCACACTGTGCCTGGTATAACCCATAGCCCAGTGAGTTCACACGGTCCCTGGTATAACCCATAGCCCAGTGTTTGGATGAGAATGGGGGTTGAGCACCATGTGTGGAGGTATGGTCACAACCCTAAATATTAAGCCCAGCAATTAGTATTTTTAAAACTATTCGTTATCCTAACCTGCCATCTTTCAATGCACTATGTACGTATATTCCCAACAGTTGTTTGGACAACTTTTAGAATTTTGTTTTCAAGTTTTTCCTTTAAACCTCAATATAATATTTCACATTTCAGAGCCTTAAATTTAAATCTATCTATTCCATCAGCCTATCTAAATATTTTTCTGCCCTTCCACTATGATTCTCACAGTTTTCTATGCCATCAATCTTTGTAGCTTGTGGAAATTGGATTTTCTGCTCTATGTATTCATTTAAATCATTTAGAAAAAGAATGGTCAGAGTACTGACCATAAAATATAGGAGCAGAAGTAGGCCATTTGGCCCATTGAGTCTGCTCTGCCATTCAATCATGGGCTGATCCAATTCTTTCAGTCATCCCCACTCCCCTGCCTTCTCCCAAGAATTATCAAGAACCAATCTATCTCTGCCTTAAATATGCCCAATGACTTGGCCTCCACAGCCACTCGTGGCAACAAATTCCACAGATTTACCACCCTCTGACTAAAGTAATTTCTCTGCATATCTGTTCGAAATGGACATCCTTCAATCCTGAAGTCGTGCGCTCTTGTCCTAGATTCCCCTACCATGGGAAATAACTTTGCCATATCTAATCTGTTCAGGCCTTTTAACATTTGGAATGTTTCTATGAGATCCTGATGTTTATCATAGATGTTTCTATGATATTTCTACAGCTCTTCCTTTAACACCATCACTCCAAATAAACTGATTCCTAAGCTCTGAAATCTGGGCCTTAGCACTCAGATCTGCAGCTGGATCGTCAACTTCCTCACAGTCAGGACCCAGGTTGCAAAAATAGGGGACAAGCTCTCCTGTACAATCACTCTGAGCACCGGTGTCCCACAAGGCTGTGTACTCAGCCCCCTGCTGTACTCACTGTGCACCCATGATTGTGTAGCCAAGTTTCCATCGGACTCAATATATAAGTTTGCTGATGACGCAACAATTGTAGGCCGTATCTCGGGTAATGATGAGTTTGAGTACAGAGAGGAAATTAAGAACCTGGTGGCATGATGTGAAGACAATAACTTATCCCTCAATGTCAGCAAGACGAAGGAATTGGTTGTTGACTTCAGAAGGAGTAGCGGACGCACGACCCAATTTACATCGGTGGTGCGCAAGTGGAACAGGTCAAAAGCTTTAAGTTCCTCTGGTCAATATCACAAATGGCCTGACTTGGTCCAACCAAGCAGAGTTCACTGCCAAGAAGGCCCACCAACGCCTTTACTTCCTGAGAAAACTAAAGAAATTTGGCCTGTCCCCTAAGACTCTCACTAATTTTTATAGATGCACCATAGAAAGCATTCTTCTCGGGTGCATCACAGCCTGGTATGGAAGTTGTCCTGTCCAAGACCGGAAGAAGCTGCAGAAGATCGTGAACGCGGTGCAGCACATCACACAAACCAATCTTCCGTCCTTGGACTCACTTTACACCGCACGCTGTCGGAGCAGTGCTGCCAAGATAATCAAGGACACGACCCACCCAGCCAACACACTTTTCGTCCCTCTTCCCTCCGGGAGAAGGCTCAGGAGCTTGAAGACTCGTTCGGCCAGATTTGGGAACAGCTTCTTTCCAACTGTAATAAGATTGCTGAATGGATCCTGACCCGGATCTGGGCCGTACCCTCCAAATATCCGGACCTGCCTATCGGTTTTTTTGCACTACCTTACTTTCCATATTTCTATTTTCTATTTATGATGCATAATTTAAATTTTTAATATTTACTATCGATTTGTAATTCAGGGAGCGGGAAGCGCAGAATCAAATATCGCTGTGATGATTGTACGTTTTAGTATCAATTGTTTAGTGACAATAAAGTATAAAGATCCCCCCTCATTCTCCTGAATTCCAGGGAATACATCCCAAGAGCTGCCAGACCTTCCTCATACAGTAACCCTTTCATTCCTGGAATAATTCTCATGAATCTTCTATGAACCCTCTCCAATGTCAGTATACCCTTTCTAAAATAAGGAGCCCAAAACTGCATATAATACTCCAAGTGTGGTCTCATGAGTGCGTTATAGAGCCTCAACATCACATCCCTGCTCTTATCTTCTATATCTCTAGAAATGAATGCCAACATTGCATTCACCTTCTTCACCACCAACTGAACCTGGAGGTTAAGCTTTAGGGTATCCTGCACAAGGGCTCCCAAGTCCCTTTGCATCTCTGCATTTTGAATTCTCTCCCCATCTAAACAATAGTCTGCCCGTTTTGCTTCCACCAAAGTGCATGACCATACACTTTCCAACATTGTATTTCATTTGCCACTTCTTTGCCTATTCCCCTAAACTATCTAAGTCTCTCTGCAGGCTCTGTGTTTCCTCAACACTACCCACTCCTCCACTTATCTTTGTATCATTGGCAAGTTTAGCCACAAATCTATTAATCCCATAGTCTGAATCATTGACATACATCGTAAAAAGCAGCGGTCCCAACACCAACCTCTGTGGAACTCCACTGGTAACCGGCAGCCAGCCAGAATAGGATCCCTTTATTCCCACTCTTTGTTTTCTGTCAATCAGCCAACGCTCCACCCATGCTAGTAACTTCCCTGTAATTTCATGGCCTCTTATCTTGCTAAGCAGCCTCATGTGCGGCACCTTGTTAAAGACCTTCTGAAAATCCAAATACACCACATCTACCGCATCTTCTTTGTCTACTCTGCTTATAATTTCCTCAAAAAATTGCAGTAGGTTAGTCAGGCAGGATTTTCCTTTCAGGAAATCATGCTGGCTTTGGCCTATCTTGTCATGTGCCTCCAGGTACTCTGTAATCTCATCCCTAAAAATTGATTCCAACAACTTCCCAACCACTGATGTCAGGCTAACAGGTCTATAGTTTCCTTTCTGCTGCCTCCCACCCTTCTTAAATAGTGGCGTAACATTTTCAATTTTCCAGTCATCCGGTACAATGCCAGAATCTATCGATTCTTGAAGGATCATTGATAATGCCTCCGCAATCTCTCCAGCTACTTCCTTCAGAACCCGAGGGTGCATTCCATCAGGTCCAGGAGATTTATCCACCCTCAGACCATTAAACTTCCTGAGCACCTTCTCAGTTGTAATTTTCATTGCACATACTTCACTTCCCTGACTCTCTTGAATGTCCAGTGTGCTGTAGACGTCTTCCACTGTGAAGACTGATGCAAAATACGCATTCAGTTCCTCTGCCATCTGTGCATCTTTCATTACAATATCTTCAGCGTTATTTTCTATTGGTCCTATATCTACCCTCGACTCTCTTTTACCCTTTTTATACTTACAAAAAAGCTTTTAGTATCTTCTTTGATAGTAGTCGACAGCTTTCTTTCGTAATTCATCTTTTCCTTCCTAATGACCACCTTAGTTTCCTTCTGCAAGTTTTTAAAAGCTTCCCAATCCTTTATCTTCCCACTAGTTTTGGATTCCTTTTATGCCTTCTCTTGCTTTTACTTTGATTCTGACTTCACCTGTCAGCCATGGTAGTGTCCATATTCCATTCAAAAATTTCTTCTTATTTGGAATATATCTATCTTGCACTTCCCTCGTTTTTCACAGAAACTCCAGCCATTGCTGCTCTGCTGCCCTTCCTGCTAGTGTCCCTTTCCAGTCAACCTTGGCCAGTTCCTCTGTTATGCTATTGTAATTTCCTTTATTCCACTGAAGTACCGACACATTGGAATTTAGTTTCTTCTCAAATTTCAAAGTGAACTCGATCATATTGTGATCACTGTTCCCCTATGGTTCTTTAACCTTAAGGCCTCTTATCACCTCCGGATCATTGCACAACACCCAATCCATCACAGCTGATCCCCTAGCAGGCTCAATAACAAGCTGTTCTCAAAAGCCATCCCTTAGACATTCTACAAATTCTCTTCCTTGACGTCCAGTACTGACCTGGTTTTCCCAATCCAGTTTCATGTTAAAATCCCCAACAATTATCATGACATTGCCCTTCTGACACGCCTTTTCTATCTCCTGCTGTAATTTGTAATCCACATCCAGCTGCTGTTTGGAGGCCTGTATACAACTGCCATTAGGGTCCTTTTACCCTTGCCATTTCTTAACTCAACCCATAGGGACTCTACACCTTCCAATCCTATGTCATCCCTTTCTTATGATTTAATATTATTTCTTATGCACAGAGCCACACCACCCCCTCTGCCTACTAACCTATCTTTCCGATGCACCGTATGTCCTTGGATGTTCAGCTCCCAATGGCAGCCATCCTTTAGCCAAGTTTCAGAGATGGCCACGGTGTCATACTTGCCAATCTGTAGCTGAATTTCAAGATTGTCCATTTTATTTCTTATGCTGCGTGCATTCAAATACAACACTTTCAGTCCAGTACTTGTTGCTTTCTGTTTAACTGCACCACGTCTCTATTGCCCTGTAACTCATCCCACCGGCTGTGATTATGCCTCATCTCCTGTCTGTCCTTTCTATCATCTCTGTTGCATGCTATATTTGATTTATTTCTGTTTTCCCCTTCCTCAGCCCTGTCACTCCGGTCTTCATCTCCCTGCCAAATTATCCCTCAGTCCCTCAGTCTCAAAATCAACTCCCCCTCAAGAGAGTGCGAATGTTGAAAATGTGAGATGGAAACAGTGCTGGCTGCATTCAGTATTATGGAGAAGTATTGTGAACACTCTCTCTTTCACACACACTACCTGACCTGCTCAGTTCCAACATTTTTGTTTGCATTAACCTCAAAAGCCAAAGTCAAGTTTGTTATATATACAGGTGCAACGACAAACTTGCTTGCACCAGCATCACCAGCACAGTACCTGATATCAGCAGCATTCACAAGTAAAGCATTCATTAAACATAAATTATACACTATTTTCCAAAGAACACAAAACTATAAAACAGTGTTTAGCTTTTTTGAACAAAATTAAGTTAATTTAGTGTGAAGTAGTGACTGGACTCTTTCCGGTTGGTTGAAGAGAAGTCGTTGGTTTTGTGGGACCTCAGGCTTCTGCCCAGTGGTAGCTGCAAGAAGAAGGCATGGTCTGAATGGTCAATGTTGCCACTTTGAGACAACACCTCCTGCAGATACCACAGATGGTGGGAAGGAGTGTACCCACGATGTATTGGAAACTTATTTTCTATCAATCCTTGCAAGCTGTTTTCACCTAAACCGATTATGTGATACCTTATTAAATGCCTTTTGGAAGTCCATATATACCATATCAATTACATTTCTCTCATTAGCTCACTCTTAGTTTATCGAATAAAAACTCCCATCAGCGTAATTAAACACAATTTGCCTTTCAAACTTTTATACGAGATCAAAGTTCGAAGTAAATTTAATATCCAAGTACATACATAACCCTGAGGTTTATTTTTGTGGGCATTCACAGTAAATACAAAGAAACGCAATTGAATGAATGAAAAGCTACACAAAGGTAGACAAACAACCAATGTGCAAATGACAACAAATTGTTCAAATACAAAAAGAAAAACAAAATAATAATAGATAAATAATTAATAAATAATATGAAGAGCATGAGTTGTAGAGTCCTTAAAGTGAGTCCATAGTTTGTGCAAACAGTGCAGTGATGGGGTGAGTGAAGTTATCCCCTCTAGTTCAAGAGCCTGATGGTTGAGGGGTAAGAACTCTCCTTGAACCTGGTGGTGAGTAACCTGAGATTCTTGTACCACCTTCCTGATGGCAGTAGCAAGAAGAGCGCATGGCCTGGGTGGTGGGGGTCCTCGATGATGGATGCTGCTTTCCTGTGAAAGTGTTTCATGTAGATGTGCTCGATATGAGATTAATCAATCCTCATTTGTGCAGGTGCTTGCTATTTCTCTGACTTTTGTCTCTAAAACGTTCCTTCCCATCAAGGTGTTTGGTTGCTCATTACATTTCACAGAAGAAAGATTAACCATGCTGGGAAATTACCCGAGGTGAATTTTTGATTCCATGAGTACGGGTCAGGTCTTGTTGTCTTGCTTGGAATCAATTAAATTGGATTTGAATTTTAAGGAATTAAATTCCTTTCTTTTCTTTTTCAATCTTTTTATTAATTTTGAAGTATAGAAACAAAACATAGCAATAATACAAATAGTAGGAGAAATATTGTTACACTTAAGAAAAGTAATTGTAAAATCAAACAGTGTAAGTTAACAAAGCTCCCAATCATGTAGAACTGACAACGGATAATACAAATCAAAAAAAACTGAAAAAAAATCATGAAAAAGAAAAAAAAAGCAAAACCAAAAAAAAACCTCATCCCCAAAGAAAAACAGAATTAATCAACTAAACTAAAAGACTTGGGCAAAACTAACAACTTAAAAATGGAAAAGAAGAAAACCTCAGTGCCGACGACTCCATTCCCCTCCAACAACAGTACAGAGAGATAAAACAAGTTTGGAAATGATCAAATTACATCAAGTGAAAATGCTGAATGAATGGCCTCCAAGTTTTTTCAAACTTAATGGAAGGGTCATAAACTGCACTTCTAATTTTCTCCAAATTCAAACACACCATAGTTTGTGAAAACCAATGAAATACCTTAGGAGGGTTAATCTCTTTCCAATTCAACAAAATGGACCTTCTAGCCATTAAAGTAAGAAATGCAATCATCCTTCGTGATGAAGAGGTTAAATTATTTAAGTCTATCATTGGTAGTCCAAAGATAGCAGTAATTGGATGAGGTTTTAAGTCTATGTTTAGGACCGTTGAAATAATATCAAAAATATCTTTCTAATATTTCTCCAACAAGGGACATGACCAAAACATGTGGGTTAAAGAAGCTATCTCGGAATGGCATCTGTCACATATTGGATTAATATAAGAGTAATAACGAGATGGTTTATCTTTGGACATATGAGTCCTGTGCACTACTTTAAACTGTATCAACACATGTTTAGCACACACAGAGGATGAATTCACCAACTGAAGAACTTTTTCCCATTTCTCAATCGGTATATTAATCTCAAGTTCTCTTTCCCAGTCAGCTTTAATTTTATTAGAAGCATCAGGACATAAATTCATAATTATATTATATATAATTGCTACTACACTTTTCTGAGAGAGATTTAAATCTAAGGTTTTTTCCAAAATGTCCATTGGATATGGGTGTGGAAAATTAGGGGAGACAGTAATTAAAAAGTTTCTAATCTGTAAATATCTAAAAAAGTGAGATCTGGGAGGAATTAAATTCCAATCTCCTTATTTGCATGCTTGGTATTCAGCTGCAGTTCCCCCCCCCTTTAATTAGTCTTTAGGCCGGCTGCATGCAGACTCCTAGCCAAGAGGCTCATCGAGTATCAGTGTGAAATTTCATCGGGTTTAATGTCCAGGTAGAAAATGTTGATTTGATTCTTAAGGTTCAAGTGTCTCTTTAAGCCTTGTAATAGCTGAATTCTATACTGAAGTGATGCTTAACTTCCACAGTGAGGTCTTTGATCAGTAGAGAAAGCTGATTTTCCCTCTTGGAGCATGTGGGTGGGGTGGGGGGTGGTTAAACATAGAAACATAGAAAACCTACACCACAGTACAGGCCCTTCGGCCCACAGAGTTGTGCCGTGGTTGGAACATTTGACCAGGTTTCTGTGCTTGTCTGGCTCAGATGGGATTTGACTTGACTGTGACATACAAGGATGAGAAAATCTGCAGGTGTTGAAAATCCTGAGTAACATGCACCAAAGACCATAAGACATAGGAACAGAAGTAGGCCATCGAGTCTGCTCCACCATTCCATCATGGCTGATCCCAAATCCCACTCAACCCCATACACCTGCTTGCTCGCCATATCTTTTGCTGTCCTGACCAATCAGGAAACCATGAACTTCTGCCATAAGTATATCTGTGAGCTTGGCCTTGACCGACTATGAAGAGGAATTAACAGTTGATGTTTCAGACAGGCCTAGATGAAGGTGCCTGGCCTGCTGAGTTCCTCCACCATTTTGTGTGTGTTACAGGGAAGTTTTTTTTTGTTTGTGTGTCAGCTGGAGAAATCATTCCACACTCAAGTTCATAAGTTCTGGGGTTAACGGCCACTTAACAAGGTACCTGAAGGTGTTATCCGCCAGTGCCATACGGGAAATGTAGGAGTGGGGAATTCCAGAGAGGGTCTGGCTATTCCTTTCCAGCTTATCTCACTTCTGCCATGTGAGGTGGCAAGTCCTCTTTGGATCTGATGGGTGTTGGACATCGGAGTTAGGAATTAGGTGGAATATGAAGCCCCTTGACAATTCTAGAAATTTAAAATTCAATGGAAGGCTAACTGGAAGGAACTAAAGTATTGCTTATTAAGTTCAAAGCATTTATTGAGATCATTTTAATGGTCAAAAGCAGTAATTAAGATATTAAGAATCAAGGTTTAAGATTGTTGTCATTTCCAATGCTCAATAGTAAAGGAGAACAAAATAATTGTTAGTCTGGATCCGATGTAGCACAAAAAAAACAGAATAAGATAAAGAACGCAACAATAATATAAAAAAACCCCAATCAGTATAAATACATAAGGTAGCTTATATACATTGATTGTATGTCCATAAGGTGTCTGTACATATAGTGACTCTGACAGGAAATGATGGTTGGGGCTGTGGAGTTAGTGGGTGGAGGTGTTGATCAGCCTTACTGGTTGAGGAAAGTAACTGTTTTTGGACCTGGTGTGGATGCAATGTAGCCTCCTCCCTGCTGGGAGGACAAATAGTCCAAGAGCAGGGTGGATGGGATCCTTCATGATGTTACTGGCCCTTTTCTGGCACCTTTCTCTATATGTCTTTGACGGCAGGTAGGCTGGTGCAAATTATGCATTGGGCAGTTTTGACTACCAGTTTTAGAGCATTCCTGTCAGCCACAGTTCAGTTTCCATACCATGCAGTGATACAGCATGTTAGACCATAAGATATAGGAGTAGTAATAGGACATTTGGCCCAATGGGTCTACTCTGCCATTTCAACTTCCATTTTGCCATTTCTGCAAATCCAAGTACTCATCAAAAAACAATTCTCCTTTGTCTATCCTGCTTGTTATTTCTTCAAATATTTCCAGTAGATTTGTCAGGCAAGATTTTTCCTTGAGGAAACCATGCTGACTATGGCCTATTTTGTCATGTGGCTCCAAGTACCCTGAGACCTCATCCTTAATAATGGACTCAAACATCTTCCCAACCACAGAGGTGGTTAAACCTCTTTAGCCACCTCTTTCAGAACTCTAGGGTGTACACCATCTGGTCCACATGACTTATCTACCTTCAGACCTTTCAGTTTCCCAAGAACCTTCTGTCTAGTTATGGTAACTTTACATACTTCATGCCCCCTGACACCTGGAACTTCCACCATAATGCTAGTGTTTTCCACCAATGTAAAATGCTTGTTCCATTTGTTCCCCATTACTACCACTCCATCATCATTTTCCAGCGGTCTGATATTCACTGTTGCCTCTCTTTTACACTTTATGTATCTAAAGAAACTTTTGATATCCTCTTTAAAATTATTGGCCAGCTTACTTTCATATTCCATCTTTACCTTGTTAATGACTTTTTTAGTTGCCTTCTGTTGGTTTTTAAAAGCTTCTCATTCCTCTAACTTCCCACTAATTTTTGCTCAATTTTAATGCCCTCTCTTTGGCTTTTAGGTTGGCTTTGACTTCTCTTGTTAGCCACAGTTTAGGATGCTTTCTACTACACATCTGTAGAATGATGTGAGTATTGATGTGCAAAGTCCAGCTGTCTTCAGCCTCCTCAGAAAGTAGAGGTGTTGATGAGCTTTACCGATTGTGTAGGATGTGTTCTCGGACAGTGAAAGGCTGTGCGGGATGTTCGCTCAGTGTAAAGAGGGGTGTGAGTGGTATGAGTTCTCCTGAAGTTGATTATGAAACTTGTAAAGAGTAAGAGGGGAAGAAGGCAACTTGTTTGACATGTATGGGTGTTGCACTTTGGCTGGACTTTCATGTAATGCTGGGATTATGATGCAATTGATTTTATGCATTGGTACCTGTGGGGAAGGACCTCTCTGATTGGTAGGATGGAAAGTTACCACTCGTTACCATGGCTACTGATGTAAACTAAAGTTCTTAGACCAGAATCTTAACTCTGTTTCTCAGTGCAGCGAAGACACAAGATTGGGTGACTCTTGGAAGATGAGGTGCAGCCAGGAACTTATTTATGCAAGTTTCACTCAATGGGTTACAGCAGTACGAGGTTAAAGCTTCGACGTGGTGTAACACAAGGTAATTCATGAACTGGATCAGCTTGAGGGTGTTGTCCTGGCAACCACTGAATTTCCTCCTTGTGTAACCAGGCACCTGAATGCTTTTCTTGTTCTTTAAAAAAGGTCCCACTGTGAAATCTCATGGCAAGAAGGTAACTTGCTTGTGAAGACAATTGTTATCATGTTGGTTCCTGCAGACTGCTGAGATGGTGTTAGAGCAGTCGGGTTTCCATTAGAGACTGGATAACATGAGCCAGCTGTGTGGGTGGTGTTGTGATCCTTCATTGGAACACTTGTCAATTTTCAACCCTGATTGGTTTAAATTCTGTCGAGTTTCCCATGGCCGGGTGTTTAATGACCCATCAGGTGATCTTTGTCGACATCACTACCTCTGCTGCAAGTTTACCCTATTGATTTTGAAACCAGATGTTTTCTATACTGTTGGGTATTTCAATAGCTTGCCCTTCTATCACTGATTACGGGATTAAGTACACAAATTACTCCAGTTAACTGTTCCTGTGACTCCCTCAGTGTTAATAAACTTAATGTGCAGTTCTGGTGTGGTGTTCCACCCTGTTGCTAAGGTGACATATTACACTGATCTTGTAGTCTAATGTTCACCTTGCTCCGTTTGTTTTAGACTAATGAAGTGACAGACAGTGCTTACATGGGCTCTGAGAGTACCTACAGTGAGTGTGAGACTTTCACAGATGAGGACACGGGTACGCTGATTCACCATGGAGCACACGATGAGTTGGAAACTGACAGTGCCATAGACGCTACGTTAAACTCGGAGTTCACAGACACGCCTGAAGATCCTGAAAACAGTGTTCTCTTTAATGGGACCATGAAGTAAGTTCTGGATTTGTTAATATTTACTCTGTGCTGAGGATCTCCTCTCCTATAAATTCACATCATGATTGACTGCTGGGTTCTCACTTAAACCGTGTTGTTAAATCCCTGAAGTTGCAATTCTCAGAAGCAATACAGCATGGATACAGGCCTTTCATCCAAACCATGGTCCCCACCCAACTGGTCCCAGTTTCCTGAATTTGCTCAATATCCCTTCAAGCCCCACTACAGCATGTACCTGTCCAAGATACTATTGTGTGTCTCAACCACCTCCTCTGGCAGCTCGTTTCATATACTCATCATGCTATGAGAGAAAATGTTGCCCCTCAGGTCCCGTTTAAAAATCTTTCCCCTTTCAACCTAAATCTATGCCTCCTAGTTTTGTTCTCCCCTATCCTGTGGAAAAGATTGTTACTCTCTACCTTATCTATACCTCTTATGATTTTATAAACCCCTGATTCTCCTACATTCCAAGGAACAAAGGCCTGGTCTTTCTAACCTCTCCCTTAACTCAGGCCCTTTACTCCTGGCAACATCCTCTTCAATCTTGTCTGTACTCTTTCCAGTTGAATCACCTCTTTTGTGTTACAGGGTGACTAAAAGTGTATACAGCAATCCAAGTGTGCCCTCATCAACGACTTGTACAACTGCAACATGATGTCCCAACTCCTGTATTTAGTGCCCTGACTGATGAAGGCCAGCGTGCTAAGTGCCCTTTTCACCATTTGTCTGCCTGTGACACCGTTTTCAATTAACTATGCACTTACGCTCCCAGGTCCCCCTTTCACTACACTCCATAAAGCCTGACCGTTCAGTGTTTTAAGTCCTATGTTGCTTTGACTTTGCAAAGTACACCAGTTCACACTTATCCCTATTGAAACCCACTTACCTCTCCTCAGCCCACTTCTCTAAATAATGAAGGTCCCTTCTGTTCTTGGTGTTGGTGAAATCTGCAGACTTTGCTAGATATAATTTTGTTCAGCAGGGACGGTGTTGGAATTGCTTCTTTTCATGTTATACATCAATGATTTGAATGATGGTATTGATGTTTTTATGGCCAAGTTTGTGGACGATATGAAGATAGGTGGGAAGGGCAGGTAGTATTGAGGAAGCGGGGCGTCTGCAGAAAGGCTGCAGATAGAGAGAATGGGCAGAGAAGTGGGAGTTGAATATATGTTGAATGTGTACGGTCATGCACTTTGGTAGAAGGAATAAAGGTGTGGACTGTTTAATAAATGGAGTGAAAATTCAGAAATCAAAGGAGCAAAGGGTCTTGGGAGTCCTTCTGCAGGATTCCTTAAAGGTTAACTTACTGTACCAATATTCTCCTGGGCAGCTTTTTTAGAGCTTTTGGGGGAGGGTTTAAACTAATTTGGCAGGGGGGTGGGAAGCGGAGTGACTCAGGATAGGACGGATGGTAAAAAAGTAAAGATAGCGTGCAGTCAGACCGTCAGGAAGGACAGGCAGGTGATAGGACAACATTGCAGTCAGCAGGGTGAATATCAGTGCATTTGGGATGCAGAATCAAAAAGGGTAGCAAAAGGGTAGTATTCAAAGTGTTATATATCAAAGCACGCAGTGTAAGAAATAAGGTGGATGATTTTGTTGCACTATTACAGATTGTCAGGCATGACAATCGTGGCTGAAGGATGGTTGTAGCTGAGTTGGAAGCTCAATATCCAAGGTTACAAGTTATAATGGAGGGATAGGAAGGTAGACAGAGGGGGTGGTGTGGCTCTGCTGGTAAAGAATGGCATCAAATCAGTAGAAAGATGTGCCATAGCATCGCAAGATGTTTGAATCCTTGAGGGTTGTGTTAAGAAACTGTAAGGGTAAAAGGATGTTGATGGCAGCAATATACAGGCCTCTCAACAGTGGCTAGGAGGTGGACCACAGATTACAACAGAAAATAGAAAAGGCGAGTCAAAAGGGCAATGTTATGGTAGTCATGGGAGATTTTAACATGCAGGTTGATTGGGAAAATCAAGTTGGGAATGGGTCTTGAGAGTGTGTTTGTTGAATGCCTTTTTAGAGCAGTTTGACGTTGAGCCTACTAGGGGATCAGCTATACTGGGTTGGGTGCTATGTAATGAACCGGAGGCAATTAGGGAGTTTAAGGTAAAAGAACCCTTAGGAACCAGTGATCACAATATGATTGAGTTCAACTTGAAATTTGATAGGGAGAAAGTCTGATGTAGTAGTATTTCAGTGGAGTAAGGGAAGTTACAGTGGTATGAGAGACGTTGGCCAAAGTAAATTGGAAGGAGCTGCTGGCAGGGTTGTCAGTAGAGCAGCAATGGCGTGCGTTTCTGGGAAAAATGAGGATGCAAGACATATATATTCCAAAAATAAAGAAATACTCAAATGGTAAAATAGTACAACCATGGCTGACAACGGAAGTCAAAGCTATTGTAAAATGGCATACAACAAAGCAAAATTTAGCAGAAAGTTAGAGGATTGGGAAGTTTTAAAAAACCTACAGAGAGCAACTTTAAAAAATCACTAGAAGGGAAAAGAAGAAATATGAAAGCAAGTTAGCAAATAATATCAAAGTGGATAGTAAAAGTTTTTTCAAGTACGTTAAAAATAAAAGAAAAATGAGAATGGATATAAGATCGCTAGAAAATGAGGCAGGAGAAATAAGAATGGGGGACAAGGAGATGGCTAAATGAGTATTTTGTGTCAGTCTTCACTGTGGAAGACAATAGCAGTATGCCTGATGTTGTCGTGTGTGTAGGAAGAGAAGTGGGTGTAGCTACTGTTACAAGAGTAACAGAGAGAGTGCTCAAAAAGCTGAAAGACCTAAAGGTACGTAAGTCATCCAGACCAGAGGAACTGCACCCTAGGGTTCATAAATAGATAGCGTTAGAGATCATGGTAGCATTAGAAATGATCTTTCAAAAATCATTGGACTCCGGCATAGCGCTAGAGGACTGGAAAATTGCAAATGTCACTCCACTCTTTAAGAAAGGAGGAAGGCAGCAGAAAGGAAATTATAGTCCAGTTAGCCTGATCTCAGTGGTTGGGAAGATGTTGGAGTCAATTGTTAAGGATGAGGTGATGGAGTACTTGGTGACACTGGACAAGATAGGACAAAGTCACCATGGTTTCCTTCAGGGAAAATCCTGCCTGACTAATCTGTTAGAATTCTTTGAAGAGATTACAATTGGGATAGATAAAGGGGATGCAGTGGATGTTGTCTATTTGGACTTTCAGAAGGCCTTTGATAAGTGCCTCACATGAGGCTGCTTACCAGGTTAAGAGCCCATGGTATTACAGAAAAGTTACTAACATGTTTAGAGTATTGACTGATTGGTAGGAGGCAGCGAGTGGGAATGAAATGATCCTTTACTGGTTGGCTGACAGCGATGAGTGGTGTTCTGCTGGGGTCAGTGTTGGGTCCACTTATTTTTGTGCTGTATATAATTTATTTAGATGATAGAATAGATGGCTTTGTTTCCTAGTTTGCAGATGGTATGAAGATTGGTGGAGGGGCAGGTAGTGTTGAGGAAATGGGTAGGATACAGAAGGACTTAGACAGATTAGGAGAATGGGCAAGAAAGTGGCAAATACAACTTTAGAAAATGCATGGCCATGCACTTTGGTGGTAGAAATAAATGTGTGGACTATTTTTTTTAAATGGGAGAAAATCCAAAAATCTGAGATGCTAAGGGACTTGGGAGTCCTTGTGCAGAACACCCTAAAGGATAACTTGGTGGTGAGGAAGGCAAATGCCATGTTAGCATTCATTTCAAGAGGTCTAGAATATAAGAGCAAGATGTAATACTGAGGCTTTATAAGGCAATGGTGAGGCCTCACCTTGAGTATTGTGAACTGTTTTGTGCCCCTCATCTTAGAAAAAATGTGCTGACATTGGAGAGGGTTCAGAGGAGGTTCACAAGGATGATTCCAGGAATGAAAGGGTTACCATACAAGTAACGATTGATGGCTCTGGGTCTGTATTCACTGGAATTCAGGATGAGGGGGGGATCTCATTGAAACCTTTTGAATGTTGAAAGGCCTAGATGGAGTAGATGTGGAAAGGATGTTTCCCAGGGTGGGAGAGTCTAGGACAAGAGGGCACAGCCTCAGGATAGAGGGGCGCCCTTTCAAAACAGAGATGCTGAGAAATTTCTTCAGTCAAAGGGTAGTGTATTTGTGGAATTTGTTGCCACGTGCAGCTGTGGAGGCCAGGTCGTTGGGTATATTTAAGGCAGAGATTGATAAGTTCTTAATTGGACATGGCATCAAAGGTTTCAGGGAAAAGGCCAGGAACTGGGGTTGAGGAGGAAGAGAGAAAAAAAGGATCAGCCATGATTGAATGGGGGAGCAGACTTGATGGGCCAGATGGCCTAATTCTGCTCCTATGTCTCATTGTCTTATGGTTGAGTTGGTGCGAAGGAAGGTAAATGCAATGTTACCGTTCAATTCGAGAGTACTAGAATATTTGAGTAAGGATGTAATGCTGAGCCCTAAAAGGCATTGGTCAGACCGTACATGGAGTATTATGAGCCATTTTGGGCCTGTAATCTAAGAGAGGATGTGCTGGCATTGGAGAGGGTCCAGAGAAGGGTCCTGGGATTGAAAGGCCTAATGTACCGGGAGTGTTTGATGGCTTTCAGCCTGTCCCATTCAGAGTTTGGAGGAATGAAAGGGTTCTCGCTGAAACCCATTGAATAATGAAAGGTCTGGACTCCAGGTAGAGTTGATGCGCAGAGGATGTTTCCGATAGTTCAAAGTAAATTTATTATCAAAGTACATTTATGTCACCATGTACAACCCTGGGATTCATTTTCTTGCGAGCATTCTCAATAAATCCAATAACCAAAACCAAATCAATGAAAGACCATCAGGAACCATGGATGTCCAGTCCCTATATACTTCAATCCCCCATCAGGAACCATGAATGTCCAGTCCCTATATACTTCCATCCCCCATCAGGAAGGTCTCAAAGCTCTCCGCTTCTTTTTGGATTCCAGACCTAATCAGTTCCCCTCTACCACCACTCTGCTCTGTCTAGTGGAATTAGTCCTTACTCTTAATAATTTCTCCTTTGACTCCTCCCACTTCCTCCAAACTAAAGGTGTAGCTATGGGCACCCGTATGGGTCCTAGCTATGCCTGCCTTTTTGTTAGCTTTGTGGAACAATCTATGTTCTGTGCCTATTCTGGTATCTGTCCCCCACTTTTCCTTCGCTACATGGACGACTGCATTGGCACTGCTTCCTGCACGCATGCTGAGCTCGTTGACTTTATTAACTTTGCCTCCAACTTTCACCCTGCCCTCAAGTTTACCTGGTCTATTTCCGACACCTCCCTCCCCTTTCTAGATCTTTCTGTCTCTGTCTCTGGAGACAGCTTATCCACTGATGTCTACTATAAGCCTACTGACTCTCACAGCTATCTGGACTATTCTTCTTCTCACCCTGTCTCTTGCAAAAATGCCATCCCCTTCTTGAAATTCCTCCGTCTCCGCCGCATCTGCTGTCAGGATGAGGCTTTTCATTCTAGGACGAGGGAGATGTCCTCCTTTTTTAAAGAAAGGGGCTTCCCTTCCTCCACTATCAACTCTGCTCTCAAACGCATCTCCCCCATTTCACGTACATCTGCTCTCACTCCATCCTCCTGCCACCCCACTAGGAATAGGGTTCCCCTGGTCCTCACCTACCACCCCACCAGCCTCCGGGTCCAACATATCATTCTCCGTAACTTCCGCCACCTCCAACGGGATCCCACCACTAAGCACATCTTTCCCTCCCTACGCGACTCCCTTATTCATTCGTCCCCCCCATCCCTCCCCACTGATCTCCCTCCTGGCACTTATCCTTGTAAGCGGAACAAGTGCTACACACGCCCTTACACTTCCCGCCCTTACACTTCCCACCCTTACCACCATTCAGGGCCCCAAATAGTCCTTCCAGGTGAGGCAACACTTCACCTGTGAGTCGGCTGGGGTGATATACTGCATCCGGTGCTCCCGATGTGGCCTTCTATATATTGGCGAGACCCGACGCAGACTGGGAGACCGCTTTACTGAACACCTACGCTCTGTCCGCCAGAGAAAGCAGGATCTCCCAGTGGCCACACATTTTAATTCCACATCCCATTCCCATTCTGACATGTCTATCCACGGCCTCCTCTACTGTAAAGATGAAGCCACACTCAGGTTGGAGGAACAACACCTTATATTCCGTCTGGGTAGCCTCCAACCTGATGGCATGAACATCGACTTCTCTAACTTCCGCTAATGCCCCACCTCCCCATCGTAGCCCATCTGTTATTTATTTTTATACACACATTCTTTCTCTCACTCTCCTTTTTCTCCCTCTGTCCCTCTGACTATACCCCTTGCCCATCCTCTGGGTCCCCCCCCTCTTGTGTTTCTCCCCGGACCTCCTGTCCCATGATCCTCTCGTATCCCTTTTGCCTATCACCAGTCCAGCTCTTGGCTCCATCCCTCCCCCTCCTGTCTTTTCCTATCATTTTGGATCTCCCCCTCCCCCTCCCACTTTCAAATCTCTTACTAACTCTTCCTTCAGTTAGTCCTTACGAAGGGTCTCAGCCTGAAACGTCGACTGTACCTCCTCCTAGAGATGCTGCCTGGCCTGCTGTGTTCACCAGCAACTTTGATGTGTGTTGTTCAATGAAAGACCACACCACCTTGGGCCAAAGTGTGCAAAAGGCAACAACTGTGCAAATACAAAAAGAAAGAAACAATAATATTAAATAAATAAGCAATAAATATCGAGAACATGAGATGAAGAGTCCTTGAAAGTGAGACTATAGGTTGTGGTAACATTTCAATGATGGGGCAGGTGAAGTTGAGTGAGGTTCAAGAGCCTGACGGGTGAGGGTTAGAACTGTTCCTGAACCTGGTGGTCTGAGTGCTGAGGCTCCTTCCTGATGTCAGCAGCAAGAAGAGAGCATGTCCTGGATGCTGCTTTCCTGCAACAGCATTTTGTCTAGATGTGCTCAATGGTAGGGAAAGCTTTACTCGTGATGGACTGAACCGTATCCACTACTTTTTGTAGGATTTCCATTCAGGGTGTTGGTGTTTCCATACTAGGCTGTGATACAGTCAGTCAATATACTCTCCACCACACATCTGTAGAAGTTTGTCAAAGTTTTATATGTCATGCCGAATCTTCACAAACTCCTAAGGAAGTAAATGATGCTGCCATGTTTTCTTTGTAATTGCACTTGCATGCTTGGCCCAGGACAGGTCCTCTGAAATAATAACAAAGGGGAATTTAAAATTGCTGACCCTCTCCACCTCTGATCCTCTGATGAAGATTAGCTCATGGACCTCTGGTTTCCTCCTCCTGAAGTCAACAACCAGCTCCTTGGTCTTGCTAACATCAAAATCAGAATCAGAGTCAGTTTTATTATCACCGGCATGTGTCGTGAAATTTGTTAACGTAGCAACAGCAGTTCAATACAAAACATAATATAGAAGGAAAAAAAACCAAAATAAAATAATAATAAATAAAATAAATCAATTACAGTATCTGTTTTTTGAAGAGATAAAAATCGTGCTAAAAACAGAAATTACATATGTTAAAAAAGTGAGGTAGTGTCCAAAGCTTCAATGACCATTTAGGAATCGGATGGCAGAGGGGAAGAAGCTGTTCCTGAATCATTGAGTGTGTGCCTTCAGGCTTCTGTATCTTCTACCTGATGGTAACAGTGAGAAAAGGGCATGCCCTGGGTGCTGGAGGTCCTTAATAATGATGCTGCCTTTCTGAGACACCTCTCCGATGTCCTGGGTACTTTGTAGGCTTGTACCCAAGATGGAGCTGACTAAATTTACAACCCTCTGAGGCTCCTTTCGGTCCTGTGCAGTAGCGCCCCCCCCCCCCCATACCAGACAGTGATGCAGCCTGTCAGAATGCTCTCCACGGTACATCTATAGAAGTTTTTGAGTGTACTTGTTGACCTACCAAATCTCTTCAAACTCCTAATGAAATACAGTCGCTGTCTTGCCTTCTTTATAACTGCATCAATATGTTGGAACCAGGTTAGATCCTCAGAGATCTTGACACCCAGGAACTTGAAACTGCTCACTCTCTCCGCTTCTGACCCCTCTATGAGGATTGGTATGTGTTCCTTCTCTTACCCTTCCTGAAGTCCACAATCAGCTCTTTCATCTTACCGACATTGAGTGCCAGGTGACACCACCCCACTAGTTGGCAAATCTCGCTCCTATACGCCCTCCTGGAAGCTAGTGTCTTCCACAGTAAAGACTGCCATTCCTTTATCCCCTATTACTACCTCACCAGCATCTTTTTCCAGTGGTCCAATATCAACTCTCACCTCCCTTTTACTCACTGAAAAAGCTTTCGGTGTTCTGCTTTATATTATTGGCTTGTAGCGGTGCGCTACACACAGCGCTAGAATAACCACACGGAGTTGGTGAGTTGGAGTTGCGATAAAGAGATTTATTCAAACTTCGCGGCCTGCTTTAAAGCCTTCCCGTTCCCGCCCTCCCTGGGGCGGGACTGCTGTGGGGAATGCATATTCCCAGACCCTTGCCGCGCGCGGGATTTTCCCCCTACTGGTGAAGATGACCTGGCACCCTTTTTGGGGCCGGCCCTCTGCCTGCTTGCGCTGTTGTGAGCTGGTTCGTGGGTGCCAGAAAGTGGGTCGCCACATAACCCCCCCCCCCCAGAACCGGCGATACCTCCCCCAATGTCCACAGTCTGGATCGGCCTCTGTTTGGGAGGTCTGCCTCTGCGCCGCAGTGCCTGAGCCTGGACCGGCTGCGCCAAGTCCACATGGGCCGGTTTGAGTCGGTCCACCATGAAAGCCTCCTCTCTCCCCCCAATGTCCAGCATGAAGGTGGACCCGTTGTTCCTGATCACCTTAAACGGCCCCTCGTAGGGCCGCTGTAGCGGTGCCCAGTGTCCGCCCCGTCGTACGAAAAGAAACTGACAGTTCTGCAGGTCTTTGGGTACGCAGGTCGGGCTCTGTCCGTGCTGTGAAGTGGGTATGGGGGCCAGGTTACCGAGCCTCTCCCGTAGTCTGTCCAGGACTGCTGTGGGTTCTTCCTCTTGCCCCCTTGGGGCTGGTATGAACTCTCCTGGGACGACCAGGGGTGTGCCGTACACCCACTCGGCTGACGAGGTGTGCAGATCCTCTTTGGGCGCCGTGCGGATTCCAAGCAGGACCCAGGGAAGTTCGTCCACCCAGTTAGGCCCCTCCAGGCGGGCCATGAGAGCCGACTTCAGGTGACGGTGGAAACGCTCCACTAGTCCGTTCGACTGTGGGTGGTAGGCAGTTGTGTGGTGTAGCTGTGTTTCTAAAAGGTTGGCCATAGCCGACCAGAGGCTGGAGGTGAACTGGGCGCCCCTGTCGGAAGTAATGTGGGCCGGTACCCCGAAGCGGGCTACCCAGGTTGCGATCAGTGCTCGGGCGCAGGATTCGGAGGTGGTGTCGGTGAGCGGGACTGCCTCTGGCCATCTGGTGAACCGGTCTACAATAGTTAGGAGGTTCCTCGCGACACTGGCAGGGGCCCCACGATATCCACATGAATGTGGTCGAACCTCCGGCGAGTGGGTTCGAACCGCTGCGGCGGAGCCTTGGTGTGCCGCTGCACCTTGGCCGTTTGGCACTGCATGCACGCTTTGGCCCATTCACTGACCTGTTTACGCAGCCCATGCCACACGAACCTGTTGGAGACCAGCCGGACAGTTGTCCTGATGGAGGGGTGCGCTAAGTTGTGAATGGATTCGAACACCCGCCGGCGCCAGGCTGCTGGGACGACGGGGCGGGGTTGGCCGGTAGCTACGTCACATAGTAGGGTCCTCTCACCTGGGCCTACGGGGAGGTCTTGGAGCTGCAAACCGGAGACTGCAGTCCTGTAACTGGGGATCTCAGCGTCTGCCTGCTGTGCCTCTGCCAGCGCTGCATAGTCCACCCCCTGGGACAGGGCCTGTATGGTCGGTCTGGAAAGTGCGTCCGCCACGACGTTGTCCCTTCCCGAAACATGCTGGGTGTCCGTCGTGTACTCTGAGATGTAGGACAGATGTCACTGATGGCGGGACGACCAGGGGTCGGACACCTTCATGAACACAAAGGTAAGCGGTTTGTGGTCTGTGAACGCAGTGAAGGGCCTACCTTCTAAGAAGTACCTGAAATGCCGGATTGCCAGGTATAGTGCCAATAGCTCCCGGTCGAAAGCACTGTATTTGAGTTCGGGTGGTCGTAGGTGTTTGCTGAAGAACGCCAGGGGTTGCCAGCGACCCTCGATGAGTTGTTGCAGCACTCCACCGACTACTGTGTTGGATGCGTCCACCGTGAGGGTAGTAGGAACGTCCGTTCTGGGGTGCACTAGCATCGCGGCGTTTGCCAAGGCTTCTTTGGTTTTAACAAAAGCAGTTGCGGCCTCTTCGTCCCAGGTAATGTCCTTGCCCTTACTCGACATTAGAGTGAACAGGGGGCGCATGGTTCGGGCTGCTGAGGGGAGGAAACGGTGGTAGAAATTCACCATACCCACGAATTCCTGCAGGCCTTTGATTGTGTTGGGTCGGGGGAAGTTGCGGACCACGTCTACCTTGGCGGGCAGCGGGGTTGCCCCGTCTTTAGTAATCCTGTGGCCCAGGAAGTCGATGGTATCGAGTCCGAACTGGCATTTGGCTGGGTTGATTGTAAGGCCGAATTCGCTCAGGCGGGAGTAGAGCTGGCAGAGGTGGGACAGATGCTCCTGCCGACTACTGCTGGCTGTGAGGATGTCGTCCAAATAGATGAATGCAAAGTCCAGGTCGCGTCCCACCACGTCCATTAGCTGCTGGAAAGTCTGTGCGGCATTCTTTAGACCAAACGGCATTCAGAGGAATTCGAAAAGTCTGAACGGGGTGATAAGTGCTGTTTTGGGGATGTCGTCTGGATGTACCGGGATTTGATGGTATCCCCGGACGAGGTCTACCTTGGAAAAGATTCTTGTGCCGTGTAGGTTTGCTGCGAAGACTTGAATGTGCGGCACAGGGTAGCGGTCTGGCGTTGTAGCCTCGTTCAGCCTGCGGTAGTCACCGCATGGTCTCCAGCCCCTCGTTGCCTTGGGCACCATGTGCAGGGGGGAGGCCCATGGGCTGTCAGACTGTCGTATGATCCCCAATTCCTCCATCTTCTTGAACTCCTCCTTCGCCAGTCGGAGCTTGTCCGGGGGAAGCCTTCGAGCACGGGCGTGGAGGGGTGGTCCCTGGGTCGGGATGTGGTGCTGTACTCCGTGTCTGGGCATGGCTGCCATGAACTGCGGTGTCAGTACTGATGGGAAATCTGCCAGGACCCTGGTGAATTCATCGTTGGACAGCGTGATGGAGTCCAGGTGTGGGGCTGGCAACTTAGCTTCACCCAGGGAGAATGTTTGAAAAGTCTTGGCGTGGACTAGTCACTTCCCTTGCAAGTCGACCAGCAGGCTGTGGGCTCGCAGAAAATCCGCCCCTAGGAGTGGTTGGGCCACGGCGGCCAGTTTGAAGTCCCACGTGAACCGGCTGGAGCTGAACTGTAGCCGCACCGTGCGGGTGCCGTAGGTTCGTATTGTGCTGCCATTTGCGGCCCTCAGTGTGGGTCCCGATTCTCTGTTGCGGGTGTCGTAACTCGTTGGAGGTAAGACGCTGATCTCCGCTCCGGTGTCGACCAAAAAGCGGCGTCCCGACTGCTTGTCCCAGACGTACAGGAGGCTGTCCTGATGGCCAGCCGCCGTAGCCATCAGCGGCGGCTGGGCCTTGGCGTTTCCCGGAAATTTGCAGGGTGGTCTACAGCGGCGGGCCTCTGTGCCCCACCGCTGGTGGTAGAAGCACCATTGTTCGTTGGGCTCTGCTGCCGGGCCCGGTCTGGTCTGTCGTTGGGCACGCGGCTTGGTGATCTGTGCGACGGGCGCCTCTCTCTCTTTCCTGGCATTCCACAGCACATCTGCTCGGGCCGCCACCTCCCGGGGGTCGCTGAAATCTGTGTCGGACAGCAGCAGGCGTATGTCCTCGGGCAGTTGCTCTAGGAATGCCTGCTCAAACATGAGGCAGGGTTTGTGTCCTTCAGCCAGGGCCAGCATTTCGTTCATTAATGCTGACGGCGGCCTGTCTCCCAAACCATCCAGGTGCATTAGGCGGCGTGCTCATTCACGCCGTCAGAGTCCAAAAGTCCTTATGAGCAGGGCTTTGAATGCTGTGTATTTGCCGTTCTCTGGGGGCGACTGTATAAACTCCTCAACTTGTGCAGCAGTCTCTTGGTCGAGAGAGCTCAGCACGTAGTAGTAGCGAGTGGACTCCGAGGTTATCTGCCGAATGTGGAATTGTTCTTCTGCTTGTTCGAACCACAGACGAGGTCTCAGCGGCCAAAAGCCTGGCAGTTGTAACGAAACTGCGTGAACAGATGCGGCGTCGGTCATCTCTGGCCCAAATATCATTTGGGCCGTCGGGGTCACCAAATGTAGCGGTGCGCTACACACAGCGCTAGAATAACCACACGGAGTCGGTGAGTTGGAGTTGCCAATTATTCAAACTTCGCGGCCTGCTTTAAAGCCTTCCTGTTCCCGCCCTCTCTGGGCGGGACTGCTGTGGGGAATGCATATTCCCGGACCCTTTCTGCGCGGGATTTCCCCCCTGCTGGTGAAGATGGCCTGGCGCCCTTTTTGGGGCCGGCCCTCTGCCTGCACGCGCTGTTGTGAGCCGGTTCGTGGGTGCCAGAAAGTGGGTCGCCACAGGCTCATATTTCATCTTTTCCCTTATAGCTTTTATAGTTGCTTTTTGTTGGAATTTAAAAGCTTCCCACACACTTCTGCTACCTTGTATGCCCTTTCCTTGGCTTTTACACAATCCTTAACTTCCTTTGTCAACCACTGTTGCCTTCCCCTTCCATTTGAATACACTTCGTCTGTGGGACATGTCTGTCCTGCACCTTGTGAACTATTCCCAGAAACTTCAGGCACCTCTGCTGTCCTCATCTCTGCCAGTATCCTCCTCCAATACACCCAGGCAAACTCCTCTCTCATGCCTCTATAATTCCCTTTATTCCATTGCGATACCGATACATGTGAGTTATGCTTCTCCCTCTCAAACTGCAGTATGAATTCAATCATATTATGATCACGGTCTCCTAAAGGTTCCTTTATGTTAAGCTCCCTCAGAAGGTTTGTGTTATTACACAACACCCAATCTAAGATAGCCTTTCCCCGAGTAGGCTCAAGCACAAGCTGCCCTAAAAAGCCATCTCATAGGCATTCAACAAATTCCCATTCTTGCAGTCTGACGCCAGCCTGATTTTCCCAAAACCCCTTGCATATTGAAGTCCCCCATTACAATTGCGACATAACCCTTATTGCATGCCTTTTCCAGCTCCCTTTGCAATCTCAACCTTGGAGGCCTATATGTAAATCCCACAATGGTTTTTCACCCTGGCAGTTTCTTAACCCCACCCACAAAGATTCAACATTCTCTGACCCTATATCACCTCTTTCTAAAGATGTAATTCCATCTCGTACCAACAGAGCCACACCACTGCCTATGCCTTCCTGCTTGTCCTTCTGATACAAAGTATATCCTTCGATGTTAAACTCCCAACCATGGCCTTCTTTCAGTCACGACTCAGTAATGCCCACATCATACCGACCAATCTGTAATTGAGGGAAAAAGGATCAGCCATGATTGAATGGTGCAGACTCAATGGGCCATATGGCCTATTTCTGCTGCTATGTCTTATGGTCTTATGACCTGTTGCTCCGGTAGGCAAATTGCAGTGGATCGAAGTCACTTCTCAGGCAGTCGTTGATATAGTGGGGCAGTCTCGGACCAGCAGGCACAGCCTCAGAATAGAAGAACGTCCCTTCAGAACAGAGATGCGGAGGAATTTATTTAGCTAAACTGTGGTGAATCTGTGCAATTCATTGCCACCGATGGCTCTGGAGGCCAAGTCGTTGGCAATATTTAAAGCAGAGGTCGATAGGTTCTTGATTAGTAAGAGTGTCAAAGGTTGCAGAGTGAAGTGCATTGAAGGATAATAAATCAGCCGTGATGGAATGGTGGAAAAGACTTGTTGGGCAAATGGCCTGATTCTGCTCTTATGGAATGTCCTTGCCTCTCCAGCCACTCTTGTCTGAATATGATGCATGTCAAATCATCATTCATCACACAAAAAGGCTGTTTGGCCCAACTTGTTCATGCCAGCCCAAGGTGCCAACTTCAGCTGCTTCTAAATGCCTGCATTCGGCCCATATCCATCCAAACCTTTCCTATCCACACTCTAAGCTGAATATTGTTATTGTACCTTCCCAATTGCTTTCTATGGCAGTTTATTACATATCTCCCCCCACCCAACCTTCTGGGCAGTTTATTACATTTACTCCCCAACTTCTGAGTGACAATGTTGACTCTTGGGTCCCTTTTAAATGGCTCCCCTTTTACCTGGACCTATGCATTCTAGTTTTTGGTTCCCTCCACCTCTTGTGATTTTATACACCTCTGTAAGGTCACTCATCAGTCTCTTATTTCCAATGCATAAACTCCTTGTCTACCCAAATGTTCCTTGTAACTGAGGCCCTCAGGTCCTGGCAGCATTCTCCTTAATTTTCTTTGCACTCTTTCCAACTTAATGACAGCTTTCCTATAACAGAGTGACCAAAACTGTACATACTACTCCAGGTCTGGCCTCACCAATGTTTTGTACAACTGCAATATAACGTCCCAACTCTTAACGCTTAATGCTCAGCACACCGTACACTGACTTCACCACCCTGTCCACCTTTGACACCATTTTCAGTCATTTCCCTCAGGAACCAGAAATGTTTCAAATTAGATGTAGACACCTGGAATTAGACAGTTGTTTTCTGAGGGCCAACATTCATTGCAGGCTTTTAGAAAAATATTTAGACCATATGGGAAAAGTCCTTGTTCCTGTCTCTCATAATTTTAAAACGTCTATAAGTTTACTGATTATTCTCCTACATTTCAAGGAATAAAGTCCTCGCCTGGCCAACCTCTCCCCCTAACTCTGGCCCTCAAGTCCTGGCAACATCCTTGTAAATCTTCTCTGCATTCTTTCCAGTTTAACCACATCTTTCAAAGTTCAAAGTAACTTTATTATTAAAGTATATCTATGTCACCATACACAACCCTCAGATTCATTTTCTTGCAGGCTCACTCAATAAATCCATAATAGAATCAATGGAGGACCGCAGCAAGTTGGGTGTTCAACCAGCATGCAAAAGACAACAAACATTTGCTATTACAAGAAGAAAGATATAATATTAAGCAAATAAGCACTAAATATCAACTTATGAGATGAAGAGTCCTTGAAGTTGAATCCATAGGTTGTGGGAATATTTCAATGATGGGTCAAGTGAAGTTTTGTGTAATTATCCCCTTTGGTTCAAGAATCTGATGGTTGAGGGGTAGTAACTGTTCCTGAACCTGGTGGTGTGAGTCCTGATGGTCCTGTACCTTTTTCCTAATGGCAGCAGTGAGAAGAGAGCATGGCCTGGGTGGTGGGGGTCCTTGAAAATGGATACTGCAGCATTGTGTAGATGTGTTCAATGGTGGAGAGGGCTTTACCTGTGATAGACTGGGCCGTATCCACTAATTTTTGGTTGGATGTTCCATTCCAGGGCATTGTTGCTTCCATACTAGGATCTGATGTAGCCAGTCAATATATTATCCACTGCATGTCTGTGGAAGTATAACACCTATAACAGGGTGACCAAAACTGTACACAAATCTCCAAGTGAGGCCTGACCAATGAGTTGTACAACTGCATCTTCATGTCCCATAAGACACAGGAGCAGAGTTAGGCTGTTGTGTTTGCTCAGGCACTCCACCATGGCTAATTTATGTCCCTGCCTTCTCCCTGTAATCTTTGACACCTTTACAAGGAAAGAGCCTATCACCTTCTGCTTTCAATGACTTCACCTCCACAGCCATTTAAGAGGGGCTCTTTAAATGTGAGGGCAATTGAAAAACTATAAATAGTATCTTTTCAAAACCTTTGGTTTAAGTGGCATTGATAAATAAACACTGTGGTGTAGTGTGATATGCTGTGCTGTGACTGGCTGGGTGAGGAAGGGACTCCCATGTGTTGGTCCAAGCTTGAGAGAAATGTTTGTACAGTCGCAGTCAAGGAAACCAGACATGCCAGAGATTGGTTTATTGAGTGGAACTCTTGTCAAATGCAAACAGTTACCACAGTGTTCCTTGGAGTTTAAATGAGTCAGCTGTTCCAATGGCTCAGTTCATGGATTTAAAACTGACCATAGTTTGAAAACTTCAGCTGAATGCTGAGCCGAATGTAGGAACCATATCGATCCAGACCTCCATTATATCCTTGATCTAAACATGGATCAAAGAGGACTCCAGAGGCAAGACAAGTCGATGGCTTTGACATCAAAGGGCAAAGGGAAAATTCAGATGTCTCAAGAATTAAAACACTTCATTGTTTGGTCATATTCCCATAAAGGGCAATGATTATAATTGGTTATGAATGATCTCAGCTGTATGCCATTGTTCAGGAGTGCTCCAGGATCAGCTATCAGCTCCTTCATAAATCTTTCTTCCATTGCAAGTCAGCAGTGGGAATGATTGCCAACAATTCCTCTACACTTATTTCAGTTTGCCAATCTCCTGTTCAGCTGGCATTCAAGAAGATTTGAACAGCAATGGGGCAGGAGCTGATGTATGATATTGATGCCTTCCAGTTTACTGTGATTCCATTTTGAGCACTTACAGATCTGGGATTCCTGTCAGTTATTGAAACAGTGTTTTTCTAGAAGCCTTTGGAAAAAAAGTCCTTGAACTGCTTTCTCTTCCCTGGGTGTGCTGGCTGTGATAGAGTGGATGATGGAGCTGCGTGGTAGCATAGTAGTTCATGCATGGCTTTACCACAGTAGCTGTAAGATCAGGGCTCATTTCTGCTGCTGGCTGTAAGGAATTTGTACATTCTTTCCCTGACTGCATGGGTGTTTTGTAATAAAAGCTAATTGAAAGGGAAATGAGGGCACCAGGAAAAAAACCGTGTACATCCGGTTTTACTTTAAGCGACGTGCACGTGTATGACATGGTGGCTTGATAACGTGCTATTCATGTACTTCATAATATAACCATAATGAATTATTTAAGCAACAAAGAATGCTTAAGCTAACAATGCATTTACAGCATTACTCAAATATTACTGATATATTAAATATGCAACTGTGGGCCTTCCTCCAGGTGCTCTGGTTTCCTCCTACATTCCAAAGATATAGGCTTATGTGGGTATGCTATGTTAGCACTGGAAATGTGATACTTATGGGCTGCCCAGCACAATCCTGGCTAATTTGATTGAACACATCATGTATTTCACTGTCTGTTCCAATGTACATGTGACAAAGCTAATTTTTAATGAAGGATTAGCAATATTTCTAAGGCAGGAAGGTATGTGACCGGTTCGGGAACCTGCAAATGGTAGCATTTCCATTCTCCTATTTTGCAAAAGACTCACAGTGCAGCCATGATGCACCACACTGGAGTGAAGTGAGTGCTTTTCTACCCAGCTTTACTGAGAAGGGGTTTCCCAAAAAGAAGAATGATTTACAGTTAACAGGCACTCGCGTTGACCTTGGTTATTGAGGAGTAATGCTATGTAACAGAGTCAAGGTCGGTAGATTGGTGGCATAAGCCTCTTCTCCTTGGCCCCAGTGAAGAACACAGTAATGCCCTGCCACGCTGTTTCTGAAAATTTCAAAGTACATTATTATCAAAGTACATACATGTACTTTACGTGTGGCCTTGAGATTCATCTTCTAGTTAGGGTTAAACGGGGTTGTGGGGTTGCTGGGATGGCAGGGCTGGAAGTGCTTACTCTGCGGTATTGCTGAATAAATAAATAAATATACAACACTGAAATTCGTTTTCTTACTGGCATTCTCAGTAAATAGAAAGAAATACAGAATCAATGAAGAATTGCACACAGAGACAACAAACTACCTGCAAAATACAACAGTGTGCAAATACAAAAAAAGAAAAATAATAATAAATAAATAAGCAATTAACATCAAGAGCGTGAGTCGTAGAGCCCTCAGATGTGGGAAAATGGTATGATCTTTCCAGGATAAGATCAGTGTGCTATAAATAATTGGTTGCAATGCCCCTGTTCATTATGGGGTAAAAATCTCGAGTGAGAAACAAGCTGATAATTGTCAACTACAGCTTCTCGTGTACTTCCCCTTTGCCATAGGATTTATTAAATGCAAAATCACCAAATACATCGTACAAAACGCAGGCTATAACTTGCCAGCTTCTTTCAAATGAAACTTGTCTAACCAGTAGCTCAGGAAATGAATCTGACAGAAGTAAACCCCTGGTCAAACATAAACAAGAAGCTGCAAAGGGACAACTGGTTTTCCCGAGTCAGCAGGTATAAACCAGGTGGTTTCCCAGTACCAGGTGTGTACACCAGAACTAAGTTACCATAGGGCGTGAGAATTCAGTGAGCGAGGAATTGGAGTGGAGCGAGGGAAGGCTGCATTGTAGACTTGGCATGAAATGGCAGGAGACATTTCAAAAGGTCAATGCAGTGCCTCTCCGCTGAGTCCGGACATGACATCGGGATTCAAACGGTGAGATGCCTGAAGGGAGCTGCTGAATGTCAGATGGGTATTAACCGTTTATATTACTTCTGGAGTTCATTAGTTTAAGACCATAAGACATAGGAGCAGAATTGGGCCATTTGTTGCATTGAGTCGGCAGCACTGTTCCATCGTGCCTGATTTATTATACTTCTCAACTCCATTCTCCTGCCTCCTCCACTTAATCTTTGATGCCCTGACTAATCAGCAACCTGTCAACCTCTGCTTTAAATATATTCAAAGAATTGGCCTCCGCAGCCATTCGCAGGAGAGGGGCTCTTTCAATGTGAGGGTAATTCAACTTTCACGTACAATATACCCACTGACGTGGCCTTACGTGCAAGGATTTGTTTTATAGTAAATAATGCTTGGAGTGAAATAAACACCCTGCTGTATTTAGTATTGAAATAAGGTTTGAGACTAAAGAGTTTGAGTCTAAAGATTTCATGGCCGGGGTGCGGCGGCTTAGGTCTGGGAAATGTTTCTGTATAATGTGGGTAGTTACAGACATACCCACTATCTCTGGTGGCCATGTGCAGCGAGTAGATCCTGCTCACCTAAGCACATCTTGGAGCCAGAGCTGTGGATGGATTCAGTAGGTTATCTCTGATGCTGGATAACATGGGCGTGTCCGATAGGCGGGATGGAATGGGGTTACTGCCAGATAAGTAGTTCAGAAGTCTCCAGTAACGGTGCCCCCTCCCTGGCAGATACTGTCCTGGAAACTGTTGGGGAAGGTGGCCTCTCGGGAATGTGGCAGAGTGGAAGGTTATGATTCAACTGGTGGCTCTGTGGCACAAGAGGGGCAGAAGATAGAATATAGGACATGAAACAGTATGGGCCCGTTGTGCGGACCTTTTAACCTACTCTCAGATCAATCTAATTCTCCCTCCCACATAGACCTCCTCTTTTCCATCATCCTTGTGCTTATCTAAGGGTTTCATAAATGTCCCTAATGTATCTGCCTCTACCACCTGGTAAGGCATTCCACGCACCCACCACTATCTGTTTTTTTAAAAAAAATCCTCTGATATCCCCCTATTCTTCCCTCCAGTCACCTTAACATGATGTCCCCTTGTATTAGCCATTTCCACCCTGGGAAGAAGTGTTTGGCTGTCAACCCAATCTGTCCTCTTAACTTGTACACCTCTATCACATCATGTTTCATCACTGCAGAGGGAGGTACAGAGGCCCAGGTTCTGTAGCTTATCGATCAGGACTGTGTGAATGATGGTGTTAAATGCTGACCTATAATCAACAAAGAGCATCCTGACACAGGTGCTTGTATTGTCCAGGTGATCTAAGGCCGTGTGAGGAGCCAGTGAGACTGTGTCTGGTGTAGACCTATGTGGCGATAGGTAAATCGCAGTGGGTCCAGGTCCTTTCTGAGGCAGGGGTTCAGCCTCTCAAAGCGTTTCATCACTGTGGACGTGAATGCGACTGGATGATAGTCATTAAGGCAGCTCACACTACTCTTAGGCACTGGCGTAATTGTTGCCTTTTTGAAGCCGGTGGGAACTTCTGACCATAGCAGAGAGGTGGTTGAAAATTTCCTTGAATACTCCCACCAGTTGGTCGGTACAAGTTTTCAGAGCCTTACCTGATACTCGATCGGGGCCTGCTGCCTTGCGAGGTTCACCCTCCTGAAAGAGAGCCTGACATCAGCCTCTGAGAAGAGATCACCGGATCACCCAGTGCAGCAGGGATCTTCACAGCTGTAGTTATATTCTCCCTTTCAAAACGGGCATAGCAGGCATTCAGCTCATCTGGTAGTGAAGCATCGCTGCCATTCATGCTATTGGGGTTCAGTTTGTTAGAATTAATGTCCTGCAAACCCTGCCGCAGTTGATGTGCATCTGATGTCACCTCCAACCTCGCTCAGAATTGTCTCTTTGCTCTTGAAATAGTCCTTCACAAGTCATACCTGGTTTTCCTGTACAGACCCGGGTCGGCAGACTTAAATGCCACAGATCTTGCCCTCAGCAGACAGCGAAGCTCCTGGTTCATCCACGGCTTTTAGGTTGGGAATATACAGCATTTTTGTAGATACACACTCATCCACACAGGTTTTAGTGAAAAAGTTGAAGGATGGAAAAGTTTCTTTCTCTGTCCAGAATGGCTAATCCCTTACGTTAAAATAAAAATAACTATTTGTCAAATGTACAGTGAAATGCATTGTTTGTCTCAATGACCAACACGATCCGAGCATTTACTGGGGGCAGGCTGCAAGTGTCACAATGCTTCTGGCTCCAGCATAGCATGCTCACAGCTCACTAACCCCCAACCCATATGTCTTTGAAAACCAGAGCACCCGGAGGAAACACGTGGGCATGATGAGAACGTACAAATTCCTTTTAGACAGTAGTGGAAATTGATTGCTAGCGTTGTAAAGCGTTATGCTGGCCACTACGCTACCGTGCCACTGTGGTAAGACTGAATCATGGCTCTGGACACCGTTTAGCAGAAATATCAACTCTTATAGAGGTGTATTGATCTTATAAAGGTCTATGAAATAATGAGGGGCATAGATAGGGTGAATGCACACAATCATTTTCCCAGGATAGGGGAATCAAGAATGAGAGAATATAGATTAAGATAAGAGGGCAGTGATTTAATAGGAGCCTGAGGCACAACCTTTTCCACTCCGAGGGTGGTCAGTCTTTCCAGTGAGTGACTAGGGGAAGTGATTGAGGGGTACATTAGTAACATTTAAGATGGACTTGAGCAGGTACATGTTGGTCAGCATGGACTAGTTAGGCCAAATGACCAGTTTCTGTGCTGTATGATTCTGTGAGTCCACTGTTACCCTGTCAAGCTACTAAAAAAAAAAGCTGCATATTTTTCATTTTTCTAAATTCAAGAGAATGTAGACCAGTCTGGTTAATCCCTTGCTGTAAGACAAACCTGTCACGCCAGGAATCCATCTGGTGAACCTTCACTGCACACTCTCTGTTTCAAGTGTTATCCTTCTTTGGGTGGGAAAGCCTGGCCACTACCCAATATTCCAACTGTGGTTTTGACAGGATCGTACGTAATTCAAACAAGATGCCATTATTCTTTGCTCAAATCCTCTTGCATTAACAACCAACTTAATTCATTTGCCTTCTGAATTGCTTACTCTAACTACTTGTGAGCTGCCTGTAAGAACTCGTACATCTTTCTGAAGTTCAAAACTTCTTAAAATAATGAAATAACTATGGCCTTTTATTCCCTTGCCAAGTGGGTAATCTTACCATTTTCCATATTGTATTTCATCTGTGCTGTGCTTGTACTTTCCCTTGCCCTGTTTCCTCTTCCTCCTTTCCCTCTTCAGCCTCCCTGAAGTGCCATCCAAAAGCCCTGGATATGTTGTGCCTGAGTCACTCTTCCAGCGTGGGTAGGCTCACAGCACAGATCCCTGCAGCATCCTACTAGTCACACCCTGCTAACCCACAATTGATAGGTTTATTCTCTGTTTGTAAACCAGTCCACACCACTGTCCCATTATCGAGTATTGCACATTTTTAAAGGCCTTTTGAAAACCCAAATAGTTCACTTCTAGTTGCGACCTTAAAACCAGATTTACCATTCATAATGTAAGTTTATTTATATAAACTTGAAAAATTTGTTTGCAGCAGCCTCACAGGCAAATAGCATTATATAAGCAACATTCTCAAGAAAACCATAAATTAAACGTATATAATACACAGACTTTCAAAGTCACGGTCATCCACTGCAGTCAAGTTGTGATGACTACTCATACCACTGGACTCGGACTGCCAGGGTCAGAGAGTGGACCTTCCCCAGTGCAACGGCTTTTCCGCTTTAAAAACTCCCCCTCACAGGACAGACAACCAACCTACCATACACAATGCTTACAAGAAAGAAAACAATTGGAGAGTGACACTTTGCAAGCAGCTAGTGGCAACTTTATTTTCATAAAAATCCATGTTGACTGTGTCTAATTCTTTTAATTTTTGTAAGTGCCCTATTGCTGCTTAATGGAATCCAGCAATTTCCCATTTTAACAGTCGACCACATTGCACATCAAGACCCTTCCCCTTCCTCATGAATGGTTTGTCTAACTCCTATCTTGGAGGAGGCTATGTAGCATCCATGCCAGGACCACCAGACTCAAAAAGTTACTTTCCCCTCTAACCGACCCCTCCACTACCCCAACCGCCACTACTTTATCGTTTCCTATTAGTCATCTTCAATAGGTTTCAATAGGTACATTTAATGTCAGAGAATTGTATACAATATGCCTCCTGAAATTCTTTTTCTTTGCAAACATCTGCAAAAACAGAGGAGTACCCCAAAGAATGAATGACAGTTAAATGTTAGAACCCCAAAGCCTCCCACCCCTGATCCTCCTCCCTCCCACAAGCAGCAGCAAGGCAATGGACCTCCCCTCCACCCTCACCAACTAAAGAGCATCGGCACCCCCCACTGAGCACTCAAGCGTGCAGCAAAGCATCAGTAAAGATACAGACTTGCAGTACCCCAAAGACTACTCATTCACCCAGTAATTCGACATACCACAGGCTCGCTCTCTCTCTAATAAGGGAAAAAGAGGTGTCCCTGTTCCACAGCAAGAGGAGAGACATGAGATAAACAACTCGCTGATTTATGATATTAAAAGTCTGTTGGGTTGCTTTTTCCAAGCTCTGTGCCCAGAGAGTTGGCCCAGAAAGGCTCAGGTCTTTGGGAACACATTCCATGGCAACTAACCTACTATTCACAAAACTCCGTGTTCTCCCGCCAAGCCTCAGTCAGGGGCACCGGCCTAGAGTCATCCCGTCTCCAGAACCACCAAAATCCAGCACCCTGAAGGCATGCTAGTTTTCCTGGGCGCATCTTTGGGATATCAAAAAGTGGCCGGTCGTGAGGCCCTGAGAGCGGGTCCCATTCCTGCAGAGAACCAGTCAGAGTGTAACTCCAGGTCAGGGTCTTCAAAAGAACCTTGAAAAGGGAAAAATGAGATATCTTAAGCAGGGACACTCCTGTGCCTGGCGTCACCTTATGGATATACAATAGATGTATACTGTAGAAGCTATCTTATGTATTTATATTTATCATTTTTTTTATTTTTGTTCTTTTTTATGCTGCTTTGGATCCAGAGTAACAATTATTTTGCTCCCCTTTATACTTGCGTACAGGAAATGACATTAAACAATGCTGAATGTTTATGATGGGAGCGGATTTACTGCTCTTGGACACATTACTTATACATTAACTATATTTAAAGCAGCCAATGAATCTAAGATTTGAACTCTGTTATTTCAGTTCAATGATATAACCACCCTACTGCTGTTTCCATTACATTAAAATACCTGTATATCCCATCACGTTCCAGACTTCTCCCTTGTGGGATGTGGAAAGGCTTTGAAGAGTTTTGGGAAATGCACCCACTTGTAGCCCCAGTGTTGCATGCCTAGTCCAGTTTAGTTTATGGTCGGTTGTGACTCCCAGGAGGGCCAGTGCTATGGGCTAAATGCCTTTAAGTGTCACGGCTAGGTGATTGAACTTGTTATTAGACAGTTCATGCCTGACTGTTCCCTAGGACATCTGCTGACTATGGACAAATAAACTCCTTTATTGTCTTAAAAACTTTTGAACAGATTTTAAAATATCACTGATCATCTCTGTTCCTGACTTTATGGGGGAGGCCGGAGATTGTAGACTGGCTAAGCACACTATTCCACGGAGCTACATGCACAAAATTTTGGGGAAACTCAGCAAGTCAGGCAGCATCTATGGAGAGGAATGAGCAGTCAATTTTCAGGGCGAGGCATTAACTGTTTATTACCCTGCATAGATGCTCCCTGACTTGCTCCAGCATTTTATGTGTGTTGCTCAAGATTTCCAGCATCTGCAGAATTTTGTGTGTCCACACTGTCCAGTGGAACGCTACAGCAACATCCCCGGCAGATGTTTGGCTTCCAGCACGCAGAACCTACCTCCTCTGCCTTGTGCTGAGCTTATCCTCAAGTCTGACATGACTTAGTTTATCGTGAGGCCCTTTGGTGGTTGGAGTCGACCATGGATGTTACGTCCCAGCTGTCATGCGCAAGCCAGGGTGGTATGATATGGGGGGCAAGCTGTGACCCATGCAGCAGGCTTCCCCTCTCCTCACAGCTGATGAATCCAGAGGAACAGTAGAGACTGAAATGGTTTGACTCGTCACAGGAGTTGCCAGTCAGCATTGAACTCAATATAGGACTGCCTTAGGGACTCCAGCTCCGGAATATTTCTCGCGGTTTACTCCTGAAACCTTCCCCATGAGTGGATATGGCCACACGGCAGCGGAGGTTTGAGATCAGAGTTTTCCTTCTTCTAGATGAGCTGCCAACCATAGCCGACCAGACCCATCTGCCTGAAGTGACTGGCAAGAAGGTGCCAGTAGCCTGCCTTTGCCCCTTCTCCTGTAAGTAGAAACGACTCCACCGGGTTTAGTAACTAAGCCACACTTGAAGGCTGAGAGCTAGACTTGGTTGTCAGAAGCTAATTGGAACGTACGCCACTGGGAGTATTTAACAGGCGGTGGGAGCTTATTGCCACTACCTGCCAACCCCCCTCTCCCCTGGCTGTGACAACCTTATGGAACCATTGTTTCATCTTAGTCCTGGCAAAGCCAAACCGCACTGTGTAAAGTCCCAGCAAAGCTGGGCCGCACTGTGTAAAGTCCTGGCAAACCCAAACCGCACTGTGTAAAGTCCTGGCAAAGCCAAACTGCACTGTGTAAAGTCCTGGCAAACCCAAACTGCACTGTGTAAAGTCCTGGCAAAGCCGGACCGCACTGTGTAAAGTCCTGGCAAAGCCGGACCGCACTGTGTAAAGTCCTGGCAAAGCCGGACCGCACTGTGTAAAGTCCTGGCAAACCCAAACCGCACTGTGTAAAGTCCTGGCAAACCCAAACCGCACTGTGTAAAGTCCTGGCAAAGCCGGACCGCACTGTGTAAAGTCCTGGCAAACCCAAACTGCACTGTGTAAAGTCCTGGCAAACCCAAACTGCACTGTGTAAAGTCCTGGCAAACCCAAACCGCACTGTGTAAAGTCCTGGCAAAGCCGGACCGCACTGTGTAAGGTCCTGGCAAAGCCGGACCGCACTGTGTAAAGTCCTGGCAAACCCAAACTGCACTGTGTAAAGTCCTGGCAAAGCCGGACCGCACTGTGTAAAGTCCTGGCAAACCCAAACTGCACTGTGTAAAGTCCTGGCAAAGCCGGACCGCACTGTGTAAAGTCCTGGCAAAGCCGGACCGCACTGTGTAAAGTCCTGGCAAACCCAAACTGCACTGTGTAAAGTCCTGGCAAACCCAAACTGCACGTGTAAAGTCCCGGCAAAGCTGGGCCGCACTGTGTAAAGTCCTGGCAAACCCAAACTGCACTGTGTAAAGTCCTGGCAAAGCCGGACCGCACTGTGTAAAGTCCTGGCAAACCCAAACTGCACTGTGTAAAGTCCTGGCAAAGCCGGACCGCACTGTGTAAAGTCCTGGCAAACCCAAACTGCACTGTGTAAAGTCCTGGCAAACCCAAACTTCACTGTGTAAAGTCCTGGCAAACCCAAACTGCACGTGTAAAGTCCCGGCAAAGCTGGGCCGCACTGTGTAAAGTCCTGGCAAACCCAAACTGCACTGTGTAAAGTCCTGGCAAACCCAAACTTCACTGTGTAAAGTCCTGGCAAACCCAAACTGCACTGTGTAAAGTCCTGGCAAAGCTGGACCACATTTGGACGGCATCCAAAGGGACACAATCGAGCAATGAAAAGCGGCACTCAAACAGGATTGGTGAATTGCTGGGAGTTGCAGAAGCCCACGTGCATCCTCAGCTCTGCATTTCCATCTTGGATTTTCTCTGGGAATTTTGTGCCTAGCTTTACAACTATGGAGAATAAGAATGTGTATGGAGTGTCCTCTCCATTGCTTACTGATCTGGTTGGGGCAGATCAACAGAATGTTTAGTACACTCAGCAGGTAAATTATATCTTCCAGTTATGCCATCCTTAGTGAAAGGAGAAACATCACACAGTAATTTCCTCAGAGGTCAAGGAAACTGCCTTGAAAGTGGATCAGTAATGTTACTCTATGAAAAAGCTTATGACAGATTTCTTTTGCTACTTAATCTCTTTTCTTATGGTATTTCCTGTTGCCAGGACCCATCAGCATAACGTCTCGATAAGCTCCGCCATTTCTCTCCTTAGCACCGAAGAGCACTTTGAAGATTATGGAGAGAGCAACGAGAATGACTTTGCATCTAGCAGTTTATGTCAGGACAGAGGCTTCGGCATCAATGGCCACTTAAATCGCTCAGCACTGCTTTGTCCCAGGTAAGGTCTTTGCTGGTGAAGGTTGCTTATTGATTGGAAAGTGGCTCTAGTGCAGGGGTTCCCAGCCTGGGGTCCAAGGGCCCCCTTACTTAATGGTATTGTGTCCATGGCGTAAAGAAGGATGGGAATCCCTGCTCCAGTAGTGCTTGTGAGCAGACCACGAGCAGTCTTGCTCTTGGCTGAGTGTTGGTTGTCAGGTTTGAGAATGGGATCTGTGTGAATGACATTGGCCTTTGAATGGTTCTATCACAGACTTCGTGAAAAGTAGATTCATTTCTTTGTCACTAAGAAGGGAAGTATATAAGTGATCAGGGAACTTTGGGTTAAGAAGTTTAGTAAATGACTGTCTTGTGTGACTGCTCATCTCAGATGTATGTTTCTTCTGCAAGCCTTTGCTGTGTAAAAATCTGTATCCCAGTCACTTTTGCAATGTATCTCCCTGTAATCAGTAGTTTCTCTCATCTCCCAAATACCCCTCTGATTTTCCAGTGATCATTTCACCTCAACTTTGCAAAGTATCATTGGGGAAGAAATGCTCGAATTTTACTGCACCCAGTGTCATAAACAAATCAATCGTCTGGAAGATCTCTCTGCTCGCATCAGCAGTCTGGAAATGAATAGGTAACTGCATGCTTCTGCCTTGTTTTTGATCAGCATTTCTCCTTGTTTACGGGTTGATCCGTGTCCTGTTGTTTTAGACATAGAGGTTGTACCTCTTATGGAATTTGAAGTTTCCTGCTTGCGTTCATTTGAGGAAAGTCATTGCACTAGGTATCTGTTCTAATAAAACCTTAAAGCACTAGAGCGGAATTAGGCTACCTGGCCCATTTAGACTGCTCCACCATTCCATCATAGTTGATTATTATCTCTCTCAACCCCATTCTCCTGTCTTGTCACTGAACCTTTGACGCCCTGGTGAGACAAGAACCAATCAACCTTTGCTTTAAATATACCTGTGACTTGGCCGTCAGGGGTCAATTGTGTTGGGAAATGACAAGTCTGTGGAAGTTAACAGGTGAGTGTTAACTGTAACTGAAAATTAAATCGGTTTATGATTGTCACAGCCACTGAGGCAGAGTGAAAAACTTGGCTTGCACACAGATCAACTCGTTACAAAGTGCATTAAGGTCGAACAAGATAAAACAATAACAAAATGCAGAATAAAGTGTTAAAGTTACGGGGAAGGTGCAGTGCAGGTAGACAGCAAGGTGCAAGGTCACAAAAGGGGATTGTGAGGTCAAGGATCCATCTTGCCATCGTAGAGGACCATGAAGAGTTGAGAGGCTCGCTTCTGAAAATTCATGACGATTAGTAATTGCCAGGAATGTTGTGTTTCCTTGATGAGAGAGTGTGGTGTGACAACTGGTAGTGAGCTAGGGACCATCGAACATACACAGGAACAGGCCCTTCGGCCTACAATGCTGTGCTAATCTTATTAAATTAGTAATCAAATAGACAACTAAACTACTCCTTTCTGCCTACACAATATCCATATCGTTTCACTTCCCTCACATTCTTGTGCCTATCCAAGCGTCTCTTAAAAGTCCCTAATGTATCTACCTCTACCACCAGCCCAGGCAGTGTATTCTAAGCACTCACCACGCTGTGTTTAAAAAAAAAACTTGCCCCTCACATCTCCTTTCACCTTAAACACATGCCCTCTGGTAACAGACATTTCAACCCTGTCTATGCCTCTCATAATTCGTAAACCTCTGTGATATCTCCCCTCAGCTTCAATACTTCAGAGAAAATAACTGAAGTTTGTCCAACCTCCCGTTATAGCACATATCCTCTAATCCAAGCAGCATCCTGGTAAACATCTTCTGCACCCTCTCCAAAGCCTTGAGACCCTGCCTCTAATGGGGCAGCAGAACTGTGTATAATACTCGAGACACGAGCAAATCCAGCGCAAACAAGGAAACTGTATTTAGTGAAGTGGTTTGGTTGTCAGCCAGTGATTTGTTTTCTAGAGTGCATTCTTGTTTAAGTGGTCATCCACGTAATGCATAAATGTAAGGGTTTCTGCCTCCCCGCTTAGAGGCAGCAAGTTCCAGACCCACCCAGTGAATATAACAACAAGCTTTTCACTCTCCATCAAATGTACAAATCAGTTTAATCTGGCTCTGCTCTGCTAGATTAATCCTTGCTATTTACTTTGGCTAGATTTCTCATAGTTATGTACAGGATTTAAATTAACCCCTTGGTATACATTGTTTGCAGGATCTTTCCGTTTGCCAAAAGTCGATTAATCAGCCAAGCACAAGTTGATCAGTTGAAATCTGAAATGCTGGAAATGGCCAGAAGGCCGGGCAGCTTCTGTGTGTAAAGAGAAACTGTTACTGTTTCAGATCAGGTCAAAAAACCTGATCATTTCTGATTCAGTAGCACAGATTATCTCCTCACATACGCTCTCTTGTCTCCTGAGTGTTTCCAGCATTTTCACTGTGCCAGCACAGACGGCATGAAATTCTGTCATAGGTTTTGCTGTATTGTATCTCATCCTGTGTCTCCTGTTACATGAAACAGTGTGAGATTACAGCACCACAGGACAGGCTCTTCAGCAAACATTTTAAACCACTCCAAGATGAATCTAGAACTTCACTACATCAGTCCCTCTCCGCATCGGTCAGTGTGATCCCCCTCCCCGTCGGCCGGTGCGATTCCCCCCCCCCCGGCATCGGCCAGTGCAATCCCCCCACCCCCCGCATCGGCCGGTGTGATCCCCGACCCCCACATCGGCCAGTGCGATCCCCCTCCCCGTCAGCCGGTGCGATTCCCCCCCCTGCATCGGCCAGTGCAATCCCCCCACCCCCCGCATCGGCTGGTGCGATCCCCCTCCCCGTCGGCCGGTGCGATCCCCCCCCCCCGCATCGGCCGGTGCGATTCCCCCCCCCCCCACATCGGTCAGTGTGATCCCCCTCCCCATCGGCCGGTGCGATTCCCCCCCTGCATCGGCCGGTGCAACCCCCCCACCCCCCGCTTCGGCTGGTGCGATCCCCCTCCCCGTCGGCCGGTGCGACCCCCACCCCCCCCGCATTGGCCGGTGTGATCCCCCACCCCCACATCGGCCGGTGCGATCCCCCTCCCCCACCCCCACATTGGCCGATGCGATCCCCCCCCCACAACGGCCAGTGCGATCCCCCTCCCCGTTGGCCGGTGCGATCCCCCTCCCCCACCCCCACATCGGCCGATGCGATCTCCCCCCCCCCCCCCACACCGGCCAGTGCGATCTCCCCCCCCCCGCATCGGCCGGTGCGATCCCCCTCCCCCACCCCCACATCGGCCGGTGTGATCCCCCTCCCCCACCCCCACATCGGCCGGTGCGATCCCCCTCCCCCACCCCCACATCGGCCGGTGCGATCCCCCTCCCCCACCCCCACATCGGCCGGTGCGATCCCCCCCCCCCCACATTGGCCGGTGCGATCCTCCTCCCCGCCGGCCGGTGCGATCCCCCTCCCCGCCAGCCGGTGCGATCCCCCTCCCCGCCGGCCGGTGCGATCCCCCTCCCCGCCGGCCGGTGCGATCCCCCTCCCCGCCGGCCGGTGCGATCCCCCTCCCCGCCGGCCGGTGCGATCCCCCTCCCCGCCGGCCGGTGCGATCCCCCCCCCGCCGGCCGGTGCGATCCCCCCCCCCGCCGGCCGGTGCGATCCCCCTCCCCGTCGGCCGGTGCGATCCCCCTCCCCGTCGGCCGGTGCGATCCCCCCCCCGCCGGCCGGTGCGATCCCCCTCCCCGTCGGCCGGTGCGATCCCCCTCCCCGCCGGCCGGTGTGATCCCTCTCTACATCAGTCTTTACTCTTCAGCCTATCTTGAACAGGCACTTGTGCATATCAGTGGCCACTCAATAGAATGGTTGTGTTTAGGCAGGATGTGGAGGAGAAGTGAGGGGGGATCTGAATGAGGGAAGGCCATGGTGGAGGAGGTGTAAATTGTCAGGGTGTGCAAGGAAAGCTGTATTTGGGCAGAATATATTCAAATTATGAAGCCAATTGTAATTCTCTGAGTTACAGTTGAAATTCCAGTTCAATCGTACATGAATACCCATGAATATAGCCAAACAAAACCTCATTACTCCAGGGCCAAGGTACAAAACACGATACCAGCAGTCACACTCAGCACACAGCACATGCAAACTGTGCCCCCTCGTGCTAGCCATTTCAGCCCTGAGAAAAAGCCTCTGACTATCCACATGATCAATACCTCTCATCATCTTATACACCTCTGTCAGGTCACCTCTCATCTTCCTCCACTCCAAGTTCAAGTTCACTCAACCTATCCTCATTCAAGTCCAAGGCCAAGTTCACTCAACCTGTTCTCATAAGGCATGCTCCCCAACACAGGCAACATGCTTGTGAATCTCCTCTGCACTTTCTCTATAGTTTCTCACTATGTGATAGTGAGGTGACCAGAACTGAACACAGTACTCCAAGTGGGATGAATGCTTATTTTAGGCACTGTACAAGATATCAGTAAAATACAGTCACCCATGAGTATAGTCCAAGTCCTGGGGTCCAGGAATGTTGCAGTTGACTGTACAACATTATATTTCAGCCAGACTGTGGAAGCAATGCGTCCAAGCGTGCTGCCGTTTTACCGGAGGTGTGGCACATGAAGTAGTACAGTGATGTCTACACCAAACACAACTAAATCTCTTCTGCCTGCTTATGGTGTATCCTTGCACTCCTTACGTCATCTCTTCAGTGTCATCTCTTGTATCTGCTTTCAACAGCAGCACCACTGGCAGCCTCCCACTGTGTTTAAAATAAGAGTACTTGCCCTGCACATCTCCCTTCTTCCCCTCACTATAAATGTGTTTGAAGTTTTTGCCCTTTGGAGATGCACCACTTCCAGACCAATAAGTCACACCACCAGTTTAACCTTGGTCTAATCACAGGACAATTTGTATTCACCAGTTACCCTACTAACTAGTGCGGTGTGAAGAAACCAGAGCACCCGGAGGAAAGGCACGCAGCCACAGAGAGGATGTACCACCTCCTTACAGACTGTGTTGAAATGGACTCTGGACTCGGAGCTCCTGAGCTGTAATAGTGCTGCACTTACTGCTATGCTATTGCAGCTCCCACATAGATTCTGACTATGTGCTCCTTCTGTGCCTCTCAAATCTTAAACTCTGTCGTCTCCCCTCACCCCAGAGAGAATGATCCATGTGTTCAACCTCTCCTTTTAGCTCACCCTCTAATCCAGGCAGCATCCAACTGAACCTCTTCTGTATCCTTCCAGAGCCTCTACATGGTGGCCAGATTATATTGAGGTACATTGTTATCAGCGTGACGTCATGGCGGAAGGTGCCTTGCATCCCTTAATCTAATCAAATCTGCCCCCTGGTGGGGATGAGTCCGCAGTGCAGTTAACAGGGATATTTGGCCAGGCTGTGCAGTTAATTCTCCCATTCTCTGCAGTCTTAATGCATTTGGGAACTGGTGCTCGAGCTACGCTAGTGCGATGCTATGACACCTCCTTGTGTGGGAGTTCATAGTTCAATTCCGACATCCTTTGTAAGAAATTTTCTACGTTTTTTCCATGAGTGCCTAGGTTTCTTTTGGCTGCTAATATTTCCTCCCACAGTCCAAAGTCATACCGGTTAGTTGGTCATTGTAAATTGTCGTGTGATCAGGCCAAGGTTAAATCGGTGGGTTGCTGGGTGGCATGGCTAGGTGGACCGGGAGGGCCGGTTCCACGCTGTATCTCTGAATAAAATAAAGTGAAACTCGGGATCTGAGTGGTTGAATACTTAGCACCTGACTCTGACAGGTATTTCTGAATTTAAAACCAGCAGTTCAAGGGTGTGTATCCAGTTCCTGATGCACAGCCAGTAAGTCCAGTTCAGCCCCTTCCACACTCCCTTCGCTGATCAGAGAGAATACTCCCCACCAGTGCAGAACTACGTCTGCCTAATTAGCGTATGTGTCATGAGCACTGCATGGGCATTTGAGCACAAGGAAATACGAGCAAGAGAAGGCCATTTGGCCACACAAACGCACCCCTCCAGGGATTTGCCAGCCTCCGTGATAAGAAGTGTCCATAGTTTAAATGCCCAGCACCCTGTCCTGAATGAGTATCTCTAACTAGTGCCCTCAGCATCTTGTGTTTTAATAAGACTCTTGAAGCCCCGTATTGGTCATGAATATTGTGCCCCAGCTGTCACTACACAAGCCTGGCTAGTACAATACTGAGAGCAAACTGTTGCCCATGTGCCAGGATCCCCCACTCCACGCAGCTGAGAGACAGCAGGGGTTGATACAGTTTGGCATCAGCAGCATCACAGGAATTGCCAGTCAGTGTTGAACTCAACATGGGACTGCCTTAGGGACTCCAGCTCCAGATGTTTCCTCAGGGTTTACGCCCGAAGCCTTCCCCATGAGTGGATAAAGCCGCAAGGCAGTGAAGGTTTGAGATCAGGGTTTGCCTTCTCCAAGAAGAGCTGCCAAATCATGACTGATGAGCCTCATCTGCATTAAGCAATTGGCTTTAAGGCACCAGTAACCTGCCTTTGGCAACTTCACCTGTCAGTAGAAATGGTTCTGCCAGGCTTAGTAGTGAAGGCCAGGAACCGGACGGTTGTCTGAGGCTGTTTGAGATGCACACCATTAGGAGCATTTAATAGGTTGTGGGAGCTTATCCCCACTATCCCCCTCCCACCCACCCCGGCATACTACAACAACCTTAAGGAACCTTCAGTAAGATTCCCCCTCATTTTTCTCTATAAGCAATGAATTGTACATTTGGTAACTGGATGTGGGACTAATTCTAAAGGTTAACCGTGGATAGTCCTGTGGGTGCAGAAGTAACCATACAGTAACCAATGACTCATCAATAAGTCTCTCGCTTATCAGCTGAGGATTTCCTGATTCCAGGTTTTCCAGCAGATGGAGGCAGGGTCGAGGGGGGCCACGTGGTGTCTGAACCTGCTTAGCAGGCTGGGTGGTGGCTCGGAAACAGGTTAACATTGCAGAGGTTAAAGATTAGCTTTATTTGTCACATGTACATCAAAACATACAGTGACATGTGACCGACACTGTCTGAAGATGTGCTGGGGGCAGCCCAGAAGTGCTGTCGTGCTTCTGGCACTGGCATAACATGCCCGTATGTTTTTGGAATGTGGGAGGAAACCCACGCAGTCATGGGGAGAACATACAAACTCCTTACAGACAGCGGTTGAAATTAAACCCCGTTACGGTAACAGCTATGCTGGCAAATTAACACAATATCCTCAAGGCACGTGTAGTTAAACTGCAGCACTTCTCAGGGTAACACCCCATAAATGCACAGTTGTGCGCCAGGCTTGGGAGAGGCAAATGTCCATTGGGAAAACTGTCATGAACTACCCTCACCCAGCCCCTGTGATGAGGTGACACCACAGTCTGAACATTTCTCTGATTTTCAGAAATTGCTGTGTGTTTACTGTTTTGAGAATTTCATTTGGTCGTGGGTAATGGCTATGGTTAAGATGTCATTTGGGCCAGTTATCATATACTTAAACTGTAGCATTGAAAAGGGAGGCCCTCGAATGTTAACCGTGATTTAGAACAGAGGTCCTAGTGCACGTCAGCACATTGTGTCTGCCACGTTCAATGTGTGCATGTCATCGGCAATGAAAGTGCCTCCTTTAAACAATGAACCGATGCATGAAGAATGAACTTCCAGTGTTGTCCCAAACACTGCTTTTCCGTTTATGAAGTTAATTAAGTGCACGAACTGTGTGAGATTCCCAGTTTCCTGCTTCCTCTGCTCCCATCCCGTTTTCCTGATTCTACATCCTGTTTTTTTCCTGTTTGCAGTCCCATCATGAGACTCGGCAACAAGAAGGTGGCCCGGTAAGTGCAGTGCGTGGTCAGTCTGGCAGCTTGTCGCCGAGGTGTCGTACAGGTTTGTGACGATGTTGTAACAGAGGTGTGCATGCTGCTCAGAGGCAGAGAGACTTAGAGTAGCTGCTGTTGTGATCTCTGTCAGCAACACACAAACAAAATACTGCAGGAACTCAGCAGGTCAGGCAGCACCTATGGAAGGGAAACATGGAAAAGTCAATGCTTCAGGCTGAGACGCCTCATCAGGACTGGAAAGGAAACGAGAATGAGGAAGTGGGAAGAGGAGGAGTACAGGCTGGCAGGTGCTACGTCAGCCGGGTTGGGGGGTGCTGAGTGGACGTGTTAGGCTGTTTGCCTTCATTGATCAGGAACTGAGTATAAAAGTTGGGATGTTAGGTTCTGGATGAATAAAACCTTTTGTCAGCCACGGTTGGAATGTTATGTGCAGTTCTGGTCACCCCACTAAGGGAGGATTGTGAAGGTTTTGGAGAGAAGGCAGAAAAGGTTCACCAGGAATGCTTTAGCCAGAAAGAGAGGCTTGACAAACTTGGGTTGTTTTCTTTGCAGCATCAGAAGTTGAAAGGCGACTTGATCAAATTTATAAAATTGAAAGGCAAATACGAGGGAGAAGGTCCCGTTCTTTTCCCAGGGTGGAAATGTCAAAAACTACAGGGCAACACACACAAAATTGAATGGCGGTGCTGGGTCAAAGGGCCGAATGGCCTACTCATGCACCTATTGTCTAAAATGCTGGAGGAGCTCAGCAGGCCCGGCAGTCAGTGTTTCAGGATTGGGAAGGAAGGGGGAGGGTGGCAGAATAAGGTGATGGGGGCAGGATGGGAAAGAGGACTTGCTAGAGGGTGAGAGGTGAAACCAAATGGGCAGGGGGAGGGGGATGAAGTAAGAAGCTGGGAGATGATAGGTGGAAAAAGGTACAGGACTAAAGAAGAAGGAATCTGATAGGAGAGGAGAGTGGATCATGGGAGAAAGGGGAGGTGAGCGGGGAAATGTTTAAGGAAGGTTTATCGGGCAAGGTTTTCACACAGTGGTAGGTTTCTGGGAACGGGTGGAAACGTGAAAATGTTTGAGGCATTGAGACAGACAGATGAACAGACAGGGAATAAAGGATAAAGATCTTGTGTAGTCAGTACAGACATGATGGGTAGAAGGGCCTGTGTTTTTTGAGTGAGGAGTTAGTTTGGGATGCAGGAATCTGTTCACCCTGAAGCTGTTTAACGCGAGCTGCTTTACTTAATGTCAGTGTCAAGGGAGTGTCTCTTGTTGAGTTGCAGTAGAAATTGTCCAGGATTATTTCCGGTCAGACGATGGTACGCCTGGCACCGCTGGCCTGGGCCCGTACCCTCTCCATCTACCACACAAAGAGTGCTTGCAGCGTGCACCCAGCTGTGGCAGCTGCCTTTGCCAGCAGACACTGAGAGTATTCTCTTGTTGTAGGCACATCGAACAGAGTGGTGCCACTGACAGCGATGACATGGAGGAGCTTCCCGGGAGCTCACTGGCACACTTGCCCTCGGATCTGACTGAGCAGGTTAGGCTACAACCCTTTCTCAATATCTTTTTGGTATTTGTACAACTTATCTTCTTTTGCACCTTGGTTGTCCGACAGCCTTTGTTTATGTAGAGTTTTTCATAAATTCTACTGTATTTCTTTATTTTCCTGTGAATGCCTGCAAGGAAATGAGTCTCAAAGTGGTGTTTGGTGACCTATATGTGCTTTCACTTTGAATTTAGCTGAGCTGTAACTTTGTTTGAATGGACCTGGTGTGTAGTACCATGCGTTCATCTCTAGTCTATTGTACTTAGACTACAGCACGGTAACAGGTGGGCGCTTCCACCCCCAACAAGCACACGCCACCTAGTTACACCCCTGTGGACCAATTAACCTACTAACCCGTACATCCTTGGAACGTGGGGAAAAAACCAGAGCACCCAAAGAAAGCCCAGCCAGTCCCAGGGAGAACATACAAACAGCAGCGGAATTGAACTGCAAACTGTGCAACAGCCCAGGTGTAACACCTTCGCGCTAACAGCTACGTTACTCTGGTACCTGAGCTTTTTGATCTGGGTCTTGAGCACAGCTTTAATAAATCCCATGCTTGACAATAGGTGAGAGGCTCGGTTCTTCCCCTCACTCAGATAGTCGCTGTGCTGTGGTTCAGTGCTGCCCAGTGGTATTGGTGTCACTTGTCAGCAGTGTCCAAGGTCTGGGCAGCCACTTCACGCTGGGGTTTTCACCGCTGGAGCGAGGGGCAGAGACGTGCTGTACTATCCTTCACCCCGCCTCCTGCCCCTGCCCCGGCTCTCAGAGACTGGTCATTCTGAATGTCCATTTCTCCTGTTTGCCGGGCAGGTGATGTTCCTGGAGAAGCGAGTTACTGAACTGGAGCAGGAGAACACATCGAACGGGGAGATCCACAGTCGCCTTAAACAAGAGAACCTGCAGCTCGTGCACAGGTAGGGACCACTGGAGGGATTTCTGTCTCTCTCTGTCAGTTAGATTTCCAGTCTGATCCTCAATCCCACAACACTCTGTTGATGCAATGTTTAAACTGTATTTACACTTGCAAAGTGTAACTGTGGAGGGGTTTCTGTCACTCTGCTCCAGGGAACAAATTCCTAACCTATTCAACTTACCCCATAACTCAGGTCCTCAAGTCCCAGCAACATCCTTGTCACTTAAATGTTACTGATATTTTTTTCTGTTTGAGAATGCAAGCTGCTTCACAAGTGTTATCTTGTTATATTGCTGTATTTAATAGTTAAAAGATATGGTGACTAGTTAAACAAGGAGATAAATTAAAGGGAATAAATTCTCCTTCACCCCCCAGTACAGTTCTGACACGTCTGTAGAAGAGCTTGGTGAAATTCATTGCTAAAAATAATATCCATGTGAGCTAAGTGAGGGCAGAGGCTCATTTCTGGAGTGGGGTTGTTTTTATTTTAAAAGATACTGTGTGGAACAGGCCCTTCCAGCCAGCGAGCTGCTCTGCCCAGTAACCTCCCTATTTAACCCTAGCTGAATTGAGGGACGATTTAGCTCAGGTGAGCCTTTGGACTGTGGGAGAAAACGGGAGCAGCCAGTGGAAAGTCACGTGCTCTCGGGAAGAATGTACAAACTTTGTCACGGAGGACACTGGCATTGAACGCCGATCTCTGTTGCCCCAAGCAGTAATGGCGTCATGCCAACTGCTACACTACCGTGGTGCCCCGTTGTCTGGCTCTCTCCAAGCAGATATTTGTCTCTGACTCTCTCCAAACAGGGCAAACGCACTGGAGGAACAGCTGAAAGAGCAGGAGGCCAAGTCTGAGCAGATGTTACTGGAGGAAGTAAAGAAGCAGAAGGACGTTCTGAGCAAGGTGGAGCGAGAGCAGATCATCGAGATGGAGAACCTGCACACCAGGTAGCCGTGTGTCTGCTGTAGACCTCTCCCTCCATCCGGGATCCAGGCCGGGCTGACACAGAACAGGACAGGACAGGTCTAACTCAGTAGTGAACTAGACCAGTACGGCACTGGCTAGGCCTTCCAGCCCACAATGTCCATTAGCACTTACCACTTTACTCAGTCCAACACAGACCCGAATACAACCTACGGACTCACCTTCAACGACTCGTCATGTCTCATGTTCTCGGTATTTATTGGTTGTTTGTTTATTATTTTGTATTTGCTGTTTGTTGTCTTTTGTACTGTGATATTACATGGGAGATGGCAACCAGGATGACAGAGCTGAGGATGAGGCAGCGGGATTACAAGTAGATGACGTAACATGAATGTAAGGAAGATCAGTCCAAATTGGGTACAAACTCAGACAGAGCAAAGAGTTAAATTGTACCACTGAGGCAAAATTCAGAAGGGCAAGAAATGCAGGACTGAAGGTGCTGTATTTAAAAGTGTGCAGCATTCGGAATAAGGTGGACAAACTCGTGGTGCAGCTAGAGATTGGTGGGTATGACATTGTGGGCATCACTGAGTCGTGGCTGAAAGAAGGCCATAGCTGGGAGCTTAACATCAAAGGATATATTTTGTATTGAAAGGACAGGCAGGAAGGCATAGGTGGTGGTGTGGTTCTGTTGGTAAAAGATGGAATTACAACTTTAGAAACAGCTGACACAGGGTCAGAGAATGTTGAATCTTTGTGGGTGGAGTTAAACTGCAAGGGTGAAAAAACCATTATAGAATCATATTTTGGGCTCCAAATAGTAGCCAAGATGTGGGGTTAAGATTGCAAAGCGAGCTGGAAAAGGCACGTAATAAGGGTAGTGACACAATTGTAATGGAGGACTTCAATATGCAAGGGGATTGGGAAAATCAAGTTGGTGTCCGGTCGCAAGAGAGGGAATTTGTTGGCCTATGAGATGGCTTTTTAGAGCAGCTTGTGCTCGAGCCTTCTTGGGGGAAAGCCATCTTAGATTGGATGTTGTGTAATAACCCAGATTTTATTAGTCAGCTTAACGTAAAGAAATTCTTAGGGGGCAATGATCTGCATATGAATAAATTCACACTGCAGCTTGAGAGGGAGGACCCTAACTCGCATGTATCTGTATTGCAGTGGAATAAAGGGAATTCCAGAGGCATGAGAGAGGGGTTTGCCCAAATGGATTGGAGGAGGATACTGGCAGGGATGACGGCAGAACAGAGGTGGCTGAAGTTTCTGGGAATAGTTCACAAGGCACTGGATAGGTATGGCCCACAGAGGAAGAAGTTCTCAAATGTCATGGGTAGGCAACCATGGCTGGCAAAAGAAATTAAGGACTGAATTAAATTCAAGGAAAGGGCATTGCATGCCATCTTGGACAATGTCTCCCATCCACTACGTAATGTACTGGTTGGGCACAGGAGTACATTCAGCCAGAGACTCATTCCACCGAGATGCAACACAGAGCGTCATAGGAAGTCATTCCTGCCTGTGGCCATCAAACTTTACAACTCCTCCCTTGGAGGGTTACACACCCTGAGCCAATAGGCTGGTCCTGGACTTATTTCCTGGCATAATTTACATATTACTATTTAACTATTTATGGTTTTATTACTATTTATTATTTATGGTGCAATTGTAACGAAAACCAATTTCCCCCGGGATCAATTAAGTATGACTATGACTGTGACTATGACCATATAAGGTAGCAAAAGTGAGTGAGTTGGGAAGCTTTTAAAATCCAGCTAAAGGCAACTAAAAAAGCTATAAGAAGGGAAAAGATGAAATATGAGGACAGACTAGCCAATAATATAAAGCAGGATACTAGAAGTTTTTTCAGTTATATACTGAGAGTAAAAGGGAGGTGAGAGTTAATATTGGACCACTGGAAAATAATGTTGGTGAGATAGTAATGGGGGACAAAGAAATGGCAATCCTTACTGTGGAAGACACTAGCTGTATGCCAGAGGTCCGAGAGTGTTGGAGTAGGAGTGAGTGCCATTGCTATTACAAAGGAAGAAGTGCTCGGTAAACTCAAAGGTTGTAAGGTGGATAAATCACCTGGACCAGGTGGACTACATCCCAGAGTCCTGAGAGAAGTTGCTGAAGAGATGAAGGATGCATTGGATATGATTTTTCCAGAATCCTTGATTCTGGCATGGTCCCGGAGGACTGGAAGATTGCAAATGTCACTCCACTCTTTAAGAAGGAAGGAAGACAAAAGAGATAAAATTATAGGGTGATTAGCTTAACCTCAGTGATTTGGAAAGTGTTGGAGTCCATTATTAAGGACGAGGTTTTGGGGTACTTGGAGAGTAATGATAAAGTAAGTCAAAGTCAGCATGGTTTCTGTAAAGGGAAATCTTACCTGACAAATCTGTTAGAATTCTTCGAAGTAGTAACAAGCAGGGTGGACAAAGGAGAGGCAGTGGATGTCATTTACTTGGATTTTCAGAAGGCATTTGATAAGGTGCTACACATGAGGCTTCTTAACAGGATAAAATCCTACAATGTTACAGGAAAGATATTGGCATGGATAGAGGAATGGCTGACAGGCAGGAGGCAACAAGGGAATAAAAGAGGTCTTTTCTGGTTGGCTGCCAGTGACTAGTGGTGTTCCTCAGGGGTCAGTATTGGGACCTCTAGTTTTCTCATTGTGTCAGTGATTTAGATAATGGAATTGATGGTTTTGTGGCTTAGTTTGCAGATGATATGAAGATAAGTGGAGGGGTAGGTAGTGCTGAGGAAGCAATGTGATTTGCAGCAGGACATAGACAAATTGGAAGAATGGGCAAAGTGGTGGCAAATGGAATTCAGTGTTGGGAATGTGTGCTGAGGCACTTTGGTAAAAGGGACAATAGTGTGGATTATTATCTAAATAGGGAGAAGGTTCAAACATCAGAGGTGCAAAGGGACTTAGGCGTCCTTGTGCAAGACTCCCAGAAGGTTAATTTACAGGTTGAGTCTGTGGTAAAGAAGGCAAATGCAATGTTGGCATTTATTTCAAGGGGAATAGAATATAAAAGCAAGGAGAGAATGCTGAGCCTTTATAAGACACTAGTCAGTCCACACTTGGAGTATTGTCAACGATTTTGGGCCCCGCATCTCAGAAAGGATATGTTGTCATTGAAGAGAGTCCAGAGGAGGTTCACGAGGATGATTCCGGGAATGAAGGGGTTAACATACGCGGAGTGTTTGGCAGCTTTGTGCCTGTACTCTCTGGAATTTAGAAGAAAGTGGGGGGACCTCATTGAAACCTACTGAATGTTGAAGGGACTAGATAAGGTGGATGTGGGGAGGATATTTCCTCTGGTGGGGTTATCCAGAACTAGAGGGCACAGCCTCAAAATTGAGGGGTGACTCTTTAGAACAGAGGTAAGGAGGAACATTTTTTTAGCCAAAGAGTAGTGAATCTGTGGAATGCTCTGCCACAGACTGTGGTGAAGGCAAAGTCTGTGGGTATAGTTAAAGCAAAAGTTGATAGTTTCCTGATTGGTCAGGGCATCAAAGGATATGCTGAGAAGGCAGGTTTTGGGGTTGAGTGGGATCTGGGAACAGCTATGATGAAATGACTGGACTTGAAGGGCTGAATAGCCTAATTCTGCTCTATGTCATATGGTCTTATGTTACTTTAGAATATAGAACATTACAGCTCAGCACAGGCCAGTCAGCCCATGATGCTGTGCCCACCTTTTCATCAGAATCCGGTTTATCATCACCGGCATGTGACCTGAAATTTGTTAACTTAGTAGCAGCAGTTCAATGCAATACATAATCTAGAAGAGAAAAAACCAAAATAAAATAATAATAATAATAAATAAATAAGTAAATCAATTGCAGTATACGTATATTGAATAGATTAAAAATTGTGCAAAAAACAGAAATAATATACATTTTAAAAAGTGAGGTAGTGTCCAAGGGTTCAATGTCCATTTAGGAACTGGATGGCAGAGGAAAGAAGCTGTTCCTGAATCGCTGAGTGTGTGCCTTCAGGCTTCTGTACCCCCTACCTGATGGTAACAGTGAGAAAGGGGCATGCCCTGGGTGCTGGAGGTCCTTAATAATGGATGCTGCCTTTCTGAGACACTGCTCCCTAAAGATGTCCTGGTTACTTTGTAGGCGAGTACCCAAGATGGAGCTGACTAAATTTACAACCCTCTGCAGCTTCTTTCAGTCCTGTGCAGTAGCCGCACCCCCCCCATACCAGATTAGATCCTACTCCAAGATCAATCTAACCCTTCCCTCCCGCACAGCCCTCCATTCCTCATTCATCCATATGCTTATCTGTTGGTAAGTTTCTTACATGTCCCTAAAGTACCTGCTTCGATCACTGCCCCTGCCAGGGTGTTCCACCCACCACTCTTTGTGTGTTTATATTTAAAAAATCTTCCTCTGACATCCCCTCCTTTACTTTCCTCCAATCACCTTAAAGTTATGCCCCCTTGTATTAGCCATTTCCGCCCTGGGAAAACGTCTCCAGCTGGCCACTCGATCTATGCCTCTTATCTTGTACACCTCTATCAAGTCAGTTAATTCCTGGGAAGAAGGGATTCCCCTATCATGGAAGGCTAAAAAAATGTTGGCTGAGTATTCAGAAGAATGAGGGGTGATTTGAATTTAAACAATGTAAAATCTTTAGGGGTCATAACAGGGTAAATAATGAGGTGCGGATGTGTCTTGAATGAGATGACATGGTTACCAGGTGAGGGGACGACCATTTAAGTCAGAGATCGGAGGCTGCATCATAAACACGAGATTCTGCAGACGCTGGAAATTCAGAGCAACACACAAAATGCTGGAGGAACTCAGCAGGTCAGGCAGCATCTATGGAAATGAATAAATTCAATGTTTGTGGCTGAGACCCTTCATCAGGACAGGAAGGGAAGGGGAAGATCCCAAAATAAGGAGGTGGGGGATAGGGGAAGGGGGACAAGATAGAAGCGGACAACTGAAGCCAGGTGGGTGGGGTTGGAGGATGAATTAAGAAACTGGGAGGTGATCAGTGGAAAAGGTAGAGGGCTGTAGAAGAAGGAATTTGATAGGAGAGGAGATTGGACGATCGGAGAAAGGAAAGGAGGGGCACCAGAGGGAGGTGATAGGCAGGTGAGGAGAAGAGGTAAGAAGCCAGAGTGGGGAATAGAAGAAGAAAGGGTGAACGGGAAAAGTTTCAAGAAGTTGGAGAAATCTGTGTTCATCCCATCAGACGGGAGGCTACCTAGACAGAATATGAAGGGTTGTTCCTCCAACCTGAGAGTGGCCTCATTGTGGCAGAAGAGGAGGAGGCATGTTGGAACAGGAACGGGAATGGGGGAGGCTGGGTCATTGGAAGTATTCAGTGAGGGGGATGCATTTTTGAATCTGAAGAAACAGAAGAAGAGATGAGGGCTGAGGCTGTGGGGCCTAGTCCTGCTCCTGTGTATTGACGACAATTGGCTGTGACTGGGTTTTCTCTTCCATGCCCACCGGTCAGATAGAGGGCCTGTTAGGACTTGGCCAGGTTGCCTCAGTATTGTACGTGATGTTGGTGCTGTGTGTGAAGACATTCTGCTCATTTAACAGATACAGTACATTCAGTTTACAGAGCAGAAAGAAAGCCTTAAACCTGAATTGGAAATTTGCTTCACTTCAGTGTTGAGACTGTTTGTGCAGTTCACATTGAGATCTTCTGTTCCTGTCTTAGTGAGCCTTCACAGATGGCCAAACGCTGGTGAAGCAAGTACAGAACAAGCCAAACCTGGTCAAAAATGAACACAATTAGAGTCTTCATTAATGAATCAGATTGCAAATCAGCCACACTGATAATCGGTATCCTGACTGTCTGTATCGCAGCCTGGCCTGGAAACACCAAAGACCAGGACAGTGCTGGATGCAGCCCAGTCCATCACAGGTAAAGCCCTCCCACCACTGATTTTGTTTACGTGGAGCACTGTTGCAGGAAAGCAGCATCCATCATGGAGGACCTCCACCATCCAGCCATGTTCTTTGTTTTCCTGCTGCCATCAGCATCAGGTCCCACACCACCGGGTTCAGGAACAGTTATTACCCCTCAACCATCAGATCCCACACCACCGGATTCAGGAACGGTTATTACCCCTCAACCATCAGGTCCCACAGCACCAGGTTCAGGAACGGTTATTACCCCTCAACCATCAGGTCCCACACCGCCGGGTTCAGGGACGGTTATTACCCCTCAACCATCACGTCCCACACCGCTGGGTTCAGGGACGGTTATTACCCCTCAACCATCAGGTCCCACACCACCAGGTTCAGGGACGGTTATTACCCCTCAATCATCAGGTCCCACACCACCAGGTTCAGGAATGGTTATTACCCCTCAACCATCAGGTCCCACACCACCAGGTTCAGGAACGGTTATTACCCCTCAACCACCAGGTTCAGGGACAGTTATTACCCCTCAACCATAAGATCCCACACCACCAGGTTCAGGAACAGTTATTACCCCTCAACCACCAGGTTCAGGAACGGTTATTACCCCTCAACCACCAGGTCCCACACCATCGGGTTCAGGAACAGTTATTACCCCTCAACCACCGGGTTCAGGAACGGTTATGACCCCTCAACCACCAGGTTCAGGAACGGTTATTACCCCTCAACTGCCAGGTCCCACACCACCGGGTTCAGGGACGGTTATTACCCCTCAACCATCCGGTCCCACACCACCGGGTTCAGGGACAGTTATTACCCCTCAACCATCAGGTCCCACACCACTGGGTTCAGGGACGGTTATTACCCCTCAATCATCAGGTCCCACACCACCAGGTTCAGGAACGGTTATTACCCCTCAACCATCAGGTCCCACACCACCAGGTTCAGGAACAGTTATTACCCCTCAACCACCAGGTTCAGGGACTGTTATTACCCCTCAACCATCAGGTCCCACACCACTGGGTTCAGGGACGATTATTACCCCTCAACTATCAGGTCCCACACCACCGGGTTCAGGGACGGTTATTACCCCTCAACCATCAGGTCCCACATCACCAGGTTTAGGAACGGTTATTACCCCTCAACCATCAGGTCCCACACCACCGGGTTCAGGGACGGTTATTACCCCTCAACCAACAGGTCCCACACCACCGGGTTCAGGGACGGTTATTACCCCTCAACCATCAGGTCCCACACCACCGGGTTCAGGGACAGTTATTACCCCTCAACCATCAGGTCCCACACCACCAGGTTCAGGAACGGTTATTACCAGTCAACCACCAGGTTCAGGAACAGTTATTACCCCTCAACCATCAGGTCCCACAGCACCAGGTTCAGGAACAGTTATTACCCCTCAACCACCAGGTTCAGGAACAGTTATTACCCCTCAACCACCAGGTTCAGGAACGGTTATTACCCCTCAACCATCAGGTCCCACACCACCAGGTTCAGGAACAGTTATTACCCCTCAACCACCAGGTCCCACACCATTGGGTTCAGGAACAGTTATTACCCCTCAACCATCAGGTTCAGGAACGGTTATTACCCCTCAACTGCCAGGTCCCACACCACCGGGTTCAGGGACGGTTATTACCCCTCAACCATCCGGTCCCACACCACCGGGTTCAGGGACGGTTATTACCCCTCAATCATCAGGTCCCACACCACCAGGTTCAGGAACGGTTATGACCCCTCAACCACCAGGTTCAGGAACGGTTATTACCCCTCAACTGCCAGGTCCCACACCATCGGGTTCGGGGACGGTTATTACCCCTCAATCATCCGGTCCCACAACACCGGGTTCAGGGACGGTTATTACCCCTCAACCATCAGGTCCCACACCACCGGGTTCAGGGACGGTTATTACCCCTCAATCATCAGGTCCCACACCACCAGGTTCAGGGACTGTTATTACCCCTCAACCATCAGGTCCCACACCACTGGGTTCAGGGACGATTATTACCCCTCAACCATCAGGTCCCACACCACCGGGTTCAGGGACGGTTATTACCCCTCAACCATCAGGTCCCACATCACCAGGTTTAGGAACGGTTATTACCCCTCAACCATCAGGTCCCACACCACCGGGTTCAGGGACGGTTATTACCCCTCAACCAACAGGTCCCACACCACCGGGTTCAGGGACAGTTATTACCCCTCAACCATCAGGTCCCACACCACTAGGTTCAGGAACGGTTATTACCAGTCAACCACCAGGTTCAGGAACAGTTATTACCTCTCAACCACCAGGTTCAGGAACGGTTATTACCCCTCAAGCATCAGGTCCCACAGCACCAGGTTCAGGAACAGTTATTACCCCTCAACCACCAGGTTCAGGAACAGTTATTACCCCTCAACCACCAGGTCCCACACCATCGGGTTCAGGAACAGTTATTACCCCTCAACCATCAGGTTCAGGAACGGTTATTACCCCTCAACTGCCAGGTCCCACACCACCGGGTTCAGGGACGGTTATTACCCCTCAACCATCCGGTCCCACACCACCGGGTTCAGGGACGGTTATTACCCCTCAACCATCAGGTCCCACACCACCGGGTTCAGGGACGGTTATTACCCCTCAATCATCAGGTCCCACACCACCAGGTTCAGGAACGGTTATGACCCCTCAACCACCAGGTTCAGGAACAGTTATTACCCCTCAACTGCCAGGTCCCACACCATCGGGTTCAGGGACGGTTATTACCCCTCAATCATCCGGTCCCACAACACCGGGTTCAGGGACGGTTATTACCCCTCAACCATCAGGTCCCACACCACCGGGTTCAGGGACGGTTATTACCCCTCAATCATCAGGTCCCACACCACCAGGTTCAGGAACAGTTATTACCCCTCAACCACCAGGTTCAGGGACTGTTATTACCCCTCAACCATCAGGTCCCACACCACTGGGTTCAGGGACGATTATTACCCCTCAACCATCAGGTCCCACACCACCGGGTTCAGGGACGGTTATTACCCCTCAACCATCAGGTCCCACACCACCGGGTTCAGGGACGGTTATTACCCCTCAATCATCAGGTCCCACACCACCAGATTCAGGAACAGTTATTACCCCTCAACCACCAGGTTCAGGGACTGTTATTACCCCTCAACCATCAGGTCCCACACCACTGGGTTCAGGGACGATTATTACCCCTCAACCATCAGGTCCCACACCACCGGGTTCAGGGACGGTTATTACCCCTCAACCATCAGGTCCCACATCACCAGGTTTAGAAACGGTTATTACCCCTCAACCATCAGGTCCCACACCACCGGGTTCAGGGACGGTTATTACCCCTCAACCAACAGGTCCCACACCACCGGGTAAAGGGACAGTTATTACCCCTCAACCATCAGGTCCCACACCACCAGGTTCAGGAACGGTTATTACCAGTCAACCACCAGGTTCAGGAACAGTTATTACCTCTCAACCACCAGGTTCAGGAACGGTTATTACCCCTCAAGCATCAGGTCCCACAGCACCAGGTTCAGGAACAGTTATTACCCCTCAACCACCAGGTTCAGGAACAGTTATTACCCCTCAACCACCAGGTTCAGGAACGGTTATTACCCCTCAACCATCAGGTCCCACACCACCAGGTTCAGGAACAGTTATTACCCCTCAACCACCGGATTCAGGAACGGTTATTACCCCTCAACCATCAGGTCCCACACCACCAGGTTCAGGAACAGTTATCACCCCTCAACCATCAGGTCCCACACCACCAGGTTCAGGGATGGTTATTACCCCTCAACCATCAGGTCCCACACCAACGGGTTCAGGGACGGTTATTACCCCTCAACCACCAGGTTCACGAACGGTTATTACCCGTCAACCACCAGGTCCGACACCACCGGGTTCAGGGATGGTTATTACCCCTCAACCCTCAGGTCCCACACCACCGGGTTCAGGGACGGTTATTACCCCTCAACCATCAGATCCCACACCACCAGGTTCAGGAACGGTTATTACCCCTCAACCACCAGGTTCAGGAACGGTTATTACCCCTCAACCATCAGGTCTCACACCACCAGGTTCAGAAACGGTTATTACCATTCAACCACCAGGTTCAGGAACATTTATTACCCCTCACCCACCAGGTTCAGGAACGGTTATTACCCCTCAACCATCAGGTTCCACACCACCAGGTTCAGGGACGGTTATTACCCCCAACCATCAGATCCCACACCACCGGGTTCAGGAACAGTTATTACCCCTCAACCATCAGATCCCACACCACCGGGTTCAGGAACGGTTATTACCCCTCAACCATCAGGTCCCACACCACCGGGTTCAGGGACGGATATTACCCCTCAACCATCAGGTTCCACACCACCAGGTTCAGGAACGGTTATTACCCCTCAACCACTAGGTTCAGGAACAGTTATTACCCCTCAACCACCAGGTTCAGGAACGGTTATTACCCCTCAACCATCAGGTCCCACACCACCGGGTTCAGGGATGGTTATTACCCCTCAACCATCCGGTCCCACACCACCGGGTTCAGGGACGGTTATTACCCCTCAACCATCAGATCCCACACCACCGGGTTCAGGAACGGTTATTACCCCTGAACCATCAGGTTCCACACCAGCGGGTTCAGGGACAGTTATTACCCCTCAACCATCAGGTCCCACATCACCTGGATCAGGGACGGTTATTACCCCTCAACCATCAGGTCCCACATCACCGGGATCAGGGACGGTTATTACCCCTCAACCATCAGGTCCCACACCACTGGGTTCAGGGACGGTTATTACCCCTCAAACATCAGGTCCCACACCACCAGGTTCAGGAACGGTTATTACCCCTCAACCATCAGGCCCCACACCGCCGGGTTCAGGGACTGTTATTACCCCTCAACCATCAGGTCCCACACCACCAGGTTCAGTAACAGTTATTACCCCTCAACCACCAGGTTCAGGAACGGTTATTACCACTCAACCATCAGATCCCACACCACCGGGTTCAGGAACGGTTATTACCCCTCAACCATCTGGTTCCACACCACCGGTTTCAGGGACGGTTATTACCCCTCAACCATCAGGTCCCACATCACCGGGATCAGGGACGGTTATTACCCCTCAACCATCAGGTCCCACATCACCAGGTTCAGGAACGGTTATTACTCCTCAACCATCAGGTCCCACACCACCGGGTTCAGGGACGGTTATTACCCCTCAACCATCAGGTCCCACAGCACCAGGTTCAGGAACAGTTATTACCCCTCAACCACCAGGTTCAGGAACAGTTATTACCCCTCAACCACCAGGTTCAGGAATGGTTATTACCCCTCAACCATCAGGTCCCACACCACCGGGTTCAGGGACGGTTATTACCCCTCAACCATCAGGTCCCACACCACCGGGTTCAGGGACGGTTATTACCCCTCAATCATCAGGTCCCACACCACCAGGTTCAGGAACGGTTATGACCCCTCAACCACCAGGTTCAGGAACAGTTATTACCCCTCAACTGCCAGGTCCCACACCATCGGGTTCAGGGACGGTTATTACCCCTCAATCATCCGGTCCCACAACACTGGGTTCAGGGACGGTTATTACCCCTCAACCATCAGGTCCCACACCACCGGGTTCAGGGACGGTTATTACCCCTCAATCATCAGGTCCCACACCACCAGGTTCAGGAACAGTTATTACCCCTCAACCACCAGGTTCAGGGACTGTTATTACCCCTCAACCATCAGGTCCCACACCACTGGGTTCAGGGACGATTATTACCCCTCAACCATCAGGTCCCACACCACCGGGTTCAGGGACGGTTATTACCCCTCAACCATCAGGTCCCACACCACCGGGTTCAGGGACGGTTATTACCCCTCAATCATCAGGTCCCACACCACCAGGTTCAGGAACAGTTATTACCCCTCAACCACCAGGTTCAGGGACTGTTATTACCCCTCAACCATCAGGTCCCACACCACTGGGTTCAGGGACGATTATTACCCCTCAACCATCAGGTCCCACACCACCGGGTTCAGGGACGGTTATTACCCCTCAACCATCAGGTCCCACATCACCAGGTTTAGAAACGGTTATTACCCCTCAACCATCAGGTCCCACACCACCGGGTTCAGGGACGGTTATTACCCCTCAACCATCAGGTCCCACACCACCAGGTTCAGGAACGGTTATTACCAGTCAACCACCAGGTTCAGGAACAGTTATTACCTCTCAACCACCAGGTTCAGGAACGGTTATTACCCCTCAAGCATCAGGTCCCACAGCACCAGGTTCAGGAACAGTTATTACCCCTCAACCACCAGGTTCAGGAACAGTTATTACCCCTCAACCACCAGGTTCAGGAACGGTTATTACCCCTCAACCATCAGGTCCCACACCACCAGGTTCAGGAACAGTTATTACCCCTCAACCACCGGATTCAGGAACGGTTATTACCCCTCAACCATCAGGTCCCACACCACCAGGTTCAGGAACAGTTATCACCCCTCAACCATCAGGTCCCACACCACCAGGTTCAGGGATGGTTATTACCCCTCAACCATCAGGTCCCACACCAACGGGTTCAGGGACGGTTATTACCCCTCAACCACCAGGTTCACGAACGGTTATTACCCGTCAACCACCAGGTCCGACACCACCGGGTTCAGGGATGGTTATTACCCCTCAACCCTCAGGTCCCACACCACCGGGTTCAGGGACGGTTATTACCCCTCAACCATCAGATCCCACACCACCAGGTTCAGGAACGGTTATTACCCCTCAACCACCAGGTTCAGGAACGGTTATTACCCCTCAACCATCAGGTCTCACACCACCAGGTTCAGAAACGGTTATTACCATTCAACCACCAGGTTCAGGAACATTTATTACCCCTCACCCACCAGGTTCAGGAACGGTTATTACCCCTCAACCATCAGGTTCCACACCACCAGGTTCAGGGACGGTTATTACCCCCAACCATCAGATCCCACACCACCGGGTTCAGGAACAGTTATTACCCCTCAACCATCAGATCCCACACCACCGGGTTCAGGAACGGTTATTACCCCTCAACCATCAGGTCCCACACCACCGGGTTCAGGGACGGATATTACCCCTCAACCATCAGGTTCCACACCACCAGGTTCAGGAACGGTTATTACCCCTCAACCACTAGGTTCAGGAACAGTTATTACCCCTCAACCACCAGGTTCAGGAACGGTTATTACCCCTCAACCATCAGGTCCCACACCACCGGGTTCAGGGATGGTTATTACCCCTCAACCATCCGGTCCCACACCACCGGGTTCAGGGACGGTTATTACCCCTCAACCATCAGATCCCACACCACCGGGTTCAGGAACGGTTATTACCCCTGAACCATCAGGTTCCACACCAGCGGGTTCAGGGACAGTTATTACCCCTCAACCATCAGGTCCCACATCACCTGGATCAGGGACGGTTATTACCCCTCAACCATCAGGTCCCACATCACCGGGATCAGGGACGGTTATTACCCCTCAACCATCAGGTCCCACACCACTGGGTTCAGGGACGGTTATTACCCCTCAAACATCAGGTCCCACACCACCAGGTTCAGGAACGGTTATTACCCCTCAACCATCAGGCCCCACACCGCCGGGTTCAGGGACTGTTATTACCCCTCAACCATCAGGTCCCACACCACCAGGTTCAGTAACAGTTATTACCCCTCAACCACCAGGTTCAGGAACGGTTATTACCACTCAACCATCAGATCCCACACCACCGGGTTCAGGAACGGTTATTACCCCTCAACCATCTGGTTCCACACCACCGGTTTCAGGGACGGTTATTACCCCTCAACCATCAGGTCCCACATCACCGGGATCAGGGACGGTTATTACCCCTCAACCATCAGGTCCCACATCACCAGGTTCAGGAACGGTTATTACTCCTCAAGCATCAGGTCCCACACCACCGGGTTCAGGGACGGTTATTACCCCTCAACCATCCGGTCCCACAGCACCGGTTTCAGGGACTGTTATTACCACTCAACCATCAGATCCCACACCACCGGGTTCAGGAACAGTTATTACCCCTCAACCATCAGATCCCACACCACCGGGTTCAGGAACGGTTATTACCCCTCAACCATCAGGTCCCACACCACCAGGTTCAGGGAAGGTTATTACCCCCCAACCATCAGGTCCCACACCACCGGGTTCAGGGACGGTTATTACCCCTCAACCATACGGTCCCACACCACCGGGTTCAGGAACGGTTATTACCAATCAACCACCAGGTTCAGGAACGGTTATTACCCCTCAACCACCAGGTTCAGGAATGGTTATTACCCCTCAACCATCAGGTCCCACACCACCAGGTTCAGGAATGGTTATTACCCCTCAACCATCGGATCCCACACCACCGGGTTCAGGGATGGTTATTACCCCTCAATCATCAGGTCCCACACCACCAGGTTCAGGAACGGTTATTACCCCTCAGCCATCAGGTCCCACACCACCAGGTTCAGGAAAAGTTATTACCCCTCAACCACCAGGTTCAGGGACTGTTATTACCCCTCAACCATCAGGTCCCACACCACTGGGTTCAGGGACGATTATTACCCCTCAACCATCAGGTCCCACACCAGCGGGTTCAGGGACGGTTATTACCCCTCAACCAACAGGTCCCACACCACCAGGTTCAGGGACGGTTATTACCCCTCAACCATCAGGACCCACACCACCGGGTTCAGGGACAGTTATTACCCCTCAACCATCAGGTCCCTCACCACCAGGTTCAGGAACGGTTATTACCAGTCAACCACCAGGTTTAGGAACAGTTATTACCTCTCAACCACCAGGTTCAGGAACGGTTATTACCCCTCAACCATCAGGTCCCACAGCACCAGGTTCAGGAACAGTTATTACCCCTCAACCACCAGGTTCAGGAACAGTTATTACCCCTCAACCACCAGGTTCAGGAACGGTTATTACCCCTCAACCACCAGGTCCCACACCACCAGGTTCAGGGACGGTTATTACCCCTCAACCATCCGGTCCCACACCACCGGGTTCAGGAACAGTTATTACGTCTCAACCATCAGATCCCACACCACCGGGTTCAGGAACGGTTATTACCCCTCAACCATCAGGTCCCACACCACCGGGTTCAGGGATGGTTATTACCCCTCAACCATCAGGTCCCACACCACCAGGTTCAGGGACGGTTATTACCCCCCAACCATCAGGTCCCACACCACCGGGTTCAGGGACGGTTATTACCCCTCAACCATCAGATCCCACACCACCGGGTTCAGGAACGGTTATTACCCCTCAACCATCAGGTTCCACACCGCCGGGTTCAGGGACAGTTATTACCCCTCAACCATCAGGTCCCACGCCACCAGGTTCAGGAACAGTTATCACCCCTCAACCATCAGGTCCCACACCACCGGGTTCAGGGGCGGTTATTACCCCTCAACCACCAGGTTCAGGAACGGTTATTACCCCTCAACCAGCAGGTCCCACACCACTGGGTTCAGGGATGGTTGTTACCCCTGAACCATCCGGTCCCACACCACAGGGTTCAGGGATGGTTGTTACCCCTTAACCATCCGGTCCCACACAACCGCGTTCAGGAATGGTTATTACCAGTCAACCACCAGGTTCAGGAACGGTTATTACCCCTCAACCACCAGGTTCAGGAATGGTTATTACCCCTCAACCATCGGATCCCACACCACCGGGTTCAGGAACAGTTATTACCCCTCAACCATCAGGTCCCACACCACCAGGTTCAGGAACGGTTATTACCCCTCAACCACCAGGTTCAGGAACGGTGATTACCCCTCAATCATCAGGTCCCACACCACCAGGTTCAGGGACGGTTATTACCCTTCAACCATCAGGTCCCACACCACCGGGTTCAGGGACGGTTATTACCCCTCAATCATCAGGTCCCACACCACCTGGTTCAGGAATGGTTATTACCCCTCAACCATCAGGTCCCACACCACCAGGTTCAGGAACAGTTATTACCCCTCAACCACCAGGTTCAGGAACGGTTATTACCCCTCAACCATCAGGTCCCACACCACCGGGTTCAGGAACGGTTATTACCCCTCAACCACCAGGTTCAGGAACGATTATTACCCCTCAACCATCAGGTCCCACACCACCAGGTTCAGGAACGGTTATTACCCCTCAACCACCAGGTTCAGGAACGGTGATTACCCCTCAACCATCAGGTCCCACACCACCGCGTTCAGGGACGGTTATTACCCCTCAACCATCAGGTCCCACACCACCGGGTTCAGGGACGGTTATTACCCCTCAATCATCAGGTCCCACACCACCTGGTTCAGGAATGGTTATTACCCCTCAACCATCAGGTCCCACACCACCGGGTTCAGGAACGGTTATTACCCCTCAACCACCAGGTTCAGGAACGATTATTACCCCTCAACCATCAGGTCCCACACCAGCAGGTTCAGGGACGGTTATTACCCCTCAACCATCAAGTCCCACACCACCGGTTTCAGGGACAGTTATTACCCCTCAACCATCAGGTCCCACACCACCAGGTTCAGGGACGGTTATTACCCCTCAACCATCAGGTCCCACACCACCAGGTTCAGGAACGGTTATTACCCCTCAACCATCAGGTCCCACACCACCGGGTTCAGGAACGGTTATTACCCCTCAACCACCAGGTTCAGGAATGGTTATTACCCCTCAACCATCAGGTCCCACACCACCAGGTTCAGGGACGGTTATTACCCCTCAACCATCAAGTCCCACACCACCGGGTTCAGGGACAGTTATTACCCCTCAACCGTCAGGTCCCACAGCACCGGGTTCGGGGACGGTTACTACCCCTCTACCATCAGGTCCCACACCACCATGTTCAGGAACAGTTATTACCCCTCAACCATCAGGTCCCACACCACCAGGTTCAGGGACAGTTATTACCCCTCAACCATCAGGTCCCACTCCAACGGGTTCAGGGACGGTTATTACCCCTCAACCATCAGGTCCCACACCACCGGGTTCAGGGACGGTTATTACCCCTCAACCATCAGGTCCCACACCACCAGTTCAGGAACGGTTATCACCCCAAACCATCAGGCTCCTGAACCAGAAGTCACTCAGCTGGACTCTGAAATGATCCTACCACCTACAGACTCACTCACAAGGACTTTACAATCTATGTTCTCCGTATTTTATTATTTGCATTTTGTCGTTTGCACATTAGTTGTTTTTCAGTCTTTGCTTATGTAGGGTTTTTCATAAATTCTGTTGTATTTCTTTATTTGTTCTGCAAGAAAATGAATCTCAAAATAGAAACCATAGAAACTACAGCACAGAAACAGGCCTTTTGGCCCTTCTTGGCTGTGCCGAACCATTTTCTGCCGAGTCCCACTGACCTGCACACGGACCATATCCCTCCATACACCTCCCATCCATGTATCTGTCCAATTTATTCTTAAATGTTAAAAAAGAACCCGCATTTACCACCTCGTCTGGCAGCTCATTCCATACTCCCACCACTCTCTGTGTGAAGAAGCCCCCCCTAATGTTCCCTTCAAACTTTTCCCCCCTCACCCTTAACCCATGTCCTCTGGTTTTTTTCTCCCGTTGCCTCAGTGGAAAAAGCCTGCTTGCATTCACTCTATCTATACCCATCATAATTTTATATACCTCTATCAAATCTCCCCTCATTCTTCTACGCTCCAGGGAATAAAGTCCTCACCTATTCAAGCTTTATCTGTAACTGAGTTTCTCAAGTCCCGGCAACATCCTTGTAAACCTTCTCTGCACTCTTTCAACCTTATTTATATCCTTCCTGTAATCTGGTGACCAAAACTGAACACAATACTCCAGATTCGGCCTCACCAATGCCTTATACAACCTCATCATAACATTCCAGCTCTTATACTCAATACTTCGATTAATAAAGGCCAATGTACCAAAAGCTCTCTTTACGACCCTACCTACCTGTGACGACACTTTTAGGGAATTTTGTATCTGTATTCCCAGATCCCTCTGTTCCACTGCACTCCTCAGTGCCTTACCATTAACCCTGTATGTTCTACGTTGGTTTGTCCTTCCAACGTGCAATACCTCACACTTGTCAGTATTAAACTCCATCTGCCATTTTTCAGCCCATTTTTCCAGCTGGTCCAAGTCCCTCTGCAGCCTCTGAAGACCTTCCTCACTGTCTACTACACCTCCAATCTTTGTATCATCAGCAAATCTGCTGATCCAATTTACCACATTATCATCCAGATCATTGATATAGATGACAAATAACAATGGACCCAGCACTGATCCCTGTGGCACACCACTAGTCACAGGCCTCCACTCAGAGAAGCAATTCTCTACCACCACTCTCTGGCTTCTTCCATCGAGCCAATGTCTAATCCAGTTTACCACCTCTCCATGTATACCTAGCGACTGAATTTTCCTAACTAACCTCCCATGCGGGACCTAGTCAAAGGCCTTACTGAAGTCCATGTAGACAATATCCACTGCCTTCCCTTCATCCACTTTCCTGGTAACCTCCTCGAAAAACTCCAACGGATTGGTCAAACATGACCTACCACGCACAAAGCCATGTTGACTCTCCCTAATAAGCCCCTGTCTATCCAAATGCTTGTATATTCTGTCTCTTAGTACTCCCTCCAATAACTTACCTACTACTGACGTTAAACTCACCAGCCTATAATTTCCCGGATTACTTTTCGATCCTTTTTTAAACAACGGAACAACATGAGCCACTCTCCAATCCTCCGGCACTTCACCCGTAGACGGCGACATTTTAAATATTTCTGCCAGGGCCCCCGCAATTTCAACACTAGTCTCCTTCAAGGTCCGAGGGAACACTCTGTCAGGTCCCGGGGATTTATCCACTTTAATTTTCCTCAAGACAGCAAACACCTCCTCCTTTTCAATCTGTACAGTTTCCATGGTCTCACTACTTGATTCCCTCAATTCCATAGATTTCATGCCAGCTTCCTTAGTAAATACAGACGCAAAAAACCTATTTAAGATCTCCCCCACTTCCTTTGGTTCCGCACAAAGCCGACCACTCTGATCTTCAAGAGGACCAATTTTATCCCTTACAATCCTTTTGCTCTTAATATACTTGTAAAAGCTCTTTGGCTTATCCTTCACTTTGACTGCCAAGGCAACCTCATGTCTTCTTTTAGCCCTCCTGATTTCTTTCTTAAGTATTTTCTTGCACTTCTTATACTCCTCAAGCACCTGATTTACCCCCTGTTTCCTATACATTTCATACAACTCCCTCTTCTTCTTTATCAGAGTTGCAATATCCCTTGAGAACCAAGGTTCCTTAATCCTGTTCAATTTGCCTTTAATCCTGACAGGAACATACAAACTCTGCACTCTCAAAATTTCCCCTTTGAAGGCTTCCCACCTACCAATCACATCTTTGCCAGAGAACAACCTGCCCCAATCCACGCTTTTTAGATCCTTTCTCATTTCTTCAAATTTGGCCTTCTTCCAGTTCAGAACCTCAACCCTAGGACCAGATCTATCCTTGTCCATGATCAAATTGAAACTAATGGGGTTATGATCACTGGAACCAAAGTGCTCCCCTACACAGACTTCTGTCACTTGCCCTAATTCGTTTCCTAACAGGAGATCCAATATTGCATCCCCTCTAGTTGGTCCCTCTATATACTGATTTAGAAAACTTTCCTGAACACATTTTACAAACTCTAAACCATCTAGACCCCTAACAGTATGGGAGTCCCAATCAATGTATGGAAAATTAAAATCCCCTACCACCACAACTTTATGTTTCCTGCAGTTGCCTGCTATCTCTCTGCAGATTTGCTCTTCCAAGTCTCGTTGACTATTGAGTGGTCTGTAATACAATCCCACTAATGTGGCCATACCTTTCCTGTTTCTCAGCTCCACCCATAAGGACTCAGTAGACAAGCCCTCTAATCTGTCCTGCCTGAGCACTGCTGTAATATTTTCCCCAACAAGCAATGCTACTCCCCCACCTTTCATTCCTCTGCCTCGATCACATCTGAAACATCGGAACCCCGGAATATTAAGCTGCCAGTCCTGCCCCTCCTGTAGCCAAGTTTCACTAATTGCTACAACATCATAATTCCACGTGTCAATCCACGCCCTCAACTCATCCGCCTTCCCCGCAATACTCCTAGCATTGAAATATATACACCTCAGAAGATTTTTACCACCACTCACAACCTTTCTATCAGCGGATTTGCTTAAACTTGCAATATCATTTATTTTCACCCCAGCCACACTGTCAGCTCTGGCACTCTGGTTCCCATCCCCCTGCAAATCTTGTTTAAAGCCTCCCCAATAGCACTAACAAACCTCCCTGAAAGGATATTGGTCCCCCTGTGGTTCAAGTGTAACCTGCCTCTCTTGTACAGGTCCCACCTGCCCCAGAAGAGGTCCCAATGATCCTGAAATCTGAAACCCTGCCCCCTACACCAGTTCCTCAGCCACTTGTTCATCCTCCAGAGCATCCTATTCCTACCCTCACTGGCACCTAGCACAGGTAGCAATCCTGAGATTACCACCCTCGAGGTCCTGCTTTTTAACTTCCTACCAAGCTCTCTATACTCACTGTCCAGGACCTCCTCACTCTTCCTTGCTATGTCATTGGTACCGATGTGCACCACGACATCTGGCTGATCACCCTCCCACTTCAGAATGTCATGCAATCAATCAGAGACATCCTTGACCCTGGCACCCCAGAGGCAACAAACCATCCTGGATTCTCTGTCACGACCACAGATCCTCCTATCTGCACCTCTAACTATCGAATCCCCTATCACTACCGCTCTCCTCTTTCCCCCCTCCCTTCTGCACTGCAGAACCAGACTCAGTGCCAGAGATCCGGCTACTGCAGCTAGTCCCAGGTAAGTCATCCCCCCCAACAGTATCCAATGCAGTATTCTTGTTGTTGAGGGGAATGGCCACAGGGGAACCCTGCTCTGCCTGCCCTTTCCCCTTCCCTCGCCTGACAGTGACCCAATTTCCTGTCCTCTGCTCCTTTGGTGTAACTACCTCCCTGTAGCTACTATCTATAATCTCCTCATTCTCCCGAATGATCCGCTGGTTAGTGTAGTGTAACCTACACGTACTTTGATAATAAATTTACTTTGAACTTTGTGTGTGCTTGGCAGGCTGCAGCAGCTTGATGAGGAAAACAGTGAGCTGCGAGCATGTATTCCGTGCCTCCGGGCAAACATTGAGAGGCTGGAGGAGGTACGTTCACATTCCCTTCCGTTTCTTCTATACCATTTTACTTAACGCAGGGAGAGTAACTCCATATTTGTCAGTGGTACAGTTATTTAAGTGGATTAAACCCATTTGTAGTGATACTTGTCACTGATTTACTCAATCCGCACATCCCATAGGATGTCAAAGCTTTGCCGTGTTGGTGTCCATGCCCATCAACTACCAGCCTCGCTGGCCCATTTCTGGAGGCTTTTAAACATCACCTGTATTTACCGTGGGTCTCCGTCACAGCGGCTCACAGATTTCTCCCCTTCCCTGAAACCTTGCAAGTTGCCTTCGGAAAGTCGTTATTATTAATACCATTTTTCAATCCAGATTTATTCATTTAACTGAATTTAAGTTCGCCACCTACTTCAGTTCATTGTAGTCCTGCCTTCCACATTGCTCATTCAGTAATCTAACTGCTATTTTAATTTGAACCCGTTCACTGAGTCACTGTCAGTGACAGGTCTGGCTGTTTGTTCTGTGATGGAGATAGGGGTTTACCCAGTGGTGGGATTTGGACTTGAGGAAGATGGGCCCTTCCCTCCCTTGGGAGGAGAAGACCCCGAGTTTCCTGTGGTACTGAGTAGCGTCCTTGCTGTTCCAGGAGAAGAAGAAGCTCTTGGACGAAACGGATGATCTGACGCTGAAGTTAAAGGACGAGCAGGAGAACAACCAGAAGCTGTCGGACAAACTCCTGCACAAGAAATACCAGTTCCAGAAAGAAAAGGAAACCACTCAGGAGGTGAGATTTTTTACACCTTCCCATTCTAGTCTCCACCCAATGGAGCAAACATCTCTACCTGTTTAAACCTTGAACATTACAGCACAGTACAGGCCCTTTGGCCATGATGTTGTGCTGACTGTTTGAACTACTGTACCATCAATCAGACCCTTCCCTCCCACATAGCCCACCATTTTTCTTTCATCCATGTGCCTCTCTGAATTTCTTCAATGTCCCTAAAGTCTCTGCCACTGGCAGGGTGTTCAACACACCCACCATTCTCTGTGTTTTAAAAAAAACACTTACCTCTGACATTCCCCTTATACTTTCCTCCAATCAACTTAAATTTATGCCCTCTCATATTAGCAATTTCCACCCTGGAAAAGTGTTTGGCTATTCACTCTATCTATGCCTCTTATCTTGTACACCTCTATCAAGTCACTTCTCATCTTCATTTGTTCCAAAGAGAAAAACCCTAGCTTGTTCAACCTATCTCAGAAGACATGCTCTCTAGTCCAGGCAGCATCCTGGTAAATCTCCTCTGCACCCTCTCGAAAGCTTCCACATCCTTCCTATAATGAGGTGACCAGAACTGAACACAATACTCCAGGTGTGGTCTAATCAGACCTTTATTGAGCTGCGATATTACCTCACGGCTCTTGAACTCAATCCTCTGACTAATGAGGACTAATCCTCTTAACCGCCTTATCCACGTTAAGTAAGTCTTCTGTGAAAGAGGCAGAGAGATGTGTGTGTGAGCGGTGATTCATCTGAAACACAAGCCTGGGTTTATCTCTGAAAGAGTGCCTCACTGTCCAGACTCCCCTCTGCCTGTTCCCTCATTGCCCCTCTGCCCCTCCACACCCTGGCCTGTTCCCTCATTGCCCCTCTGTCCCTCCACACCCTGACCTGTTCCCTCATTGCCCCTCTGCCCCTCCACACCCTGGCCTGTTCCCTCATTGCCCCCCTGCCCCTCCACACCCTGGCCTGTTCCCTCATTGCCCCCCTGTCCCTCCACACCCTGGCCTGTTCCCTCATTGCCCCTCTGTCCTTCCACACCCTGGCCTGTTCCCTCATTGCCCCCCTGCCCCTCTGTCCCTCCACACCCTGGCCTGTTCCTTCATTGCCCCTCTGTCCCTCCACACCCTGGCCTGTTCCCTCATTGCCCCTCTGCCCCTCCACACCCTGGCCTGTTCCCTCATTGCCCTCTGCCCCTCCACACCCTGGCCTGTTCCCTCATTGCCCCCTGCCCCTCCACACCCTGGCCTGTTCCCTGATTGCCCCTCTGTCCCTCCACGCCCTGGCCTGTTCCCTCATTGCCCCCCTCTGTCCCTCCACACCCTGGCCTGTTCCCTCATTGCCCCCCTGCCCCTCCTCCCCCCGGCCTGTTCCCTCATTGCCCCCCTGCCCCTCCACACCCTGGCCTGTTCCCTCATTGCCCCCCTGTCCCTCCACACCCTGGCCTGTTCCCTCATTGCCCCCCTGCCCCTCCACACCCTGGCCTGTTCCCTCATTGCCCCCTGCCCCTCCACACCCTGGCCTGTTCCCTCATTGCCCCCTGCCCCTCCACACCCTGGCCTGTTCCCTGATTGCCCCTCTGTCCCTCCACGCCCTGGCCTGTTCCCTCATTGCCCCCCTCTGTCCCTCCACACCCTGGCCTGTTCCCTCATTGCCCCCCTGCCCCTCCTCCCCCCGGCCTGTTCCCTCATTGCCCCCCTGTCCCTCCACACCCTGGCCTGTTCCCTCATTGTCCCCCTGTCCCTCCACACCCTGGCCTGTTCCCTCATTGCCCCTCTGTCCCTCCACACCCTGGCCTGTTCCCTCATTGCCCCCCTGTCCCTCCACACTCTGGCCTGTTCCCTCATTGTCCCCCTGTCCCTCCACACCCTGGCCTGTTCCCTCATTGCCCCTCTGTCCCTCCACACCCTGGCCTGTTCCCTCATTGCCCCCCTGTCCCTCCACACCCTGGCCTGTTCTCTCATTGCCCCTCTGTCCCTCCACACCCTGGCCTGTTCCCTCATTGCCCCTCTGTCCCTCCACACCCTGGCCTGTTCCCTCATTGCCCCCCTGTCCCTCCACACCCTGGCCTGTTCCCTCATTGCCCCTCTGTCCCTCCACACCCTGGCCTGTTCCGTCATTGCCCCCCTGTCCCTCCACACCCTGGCCTGTTCCCTCATTGTCCCCCTGTCCCTCCACACCCTGGCCTGTTCCCTCATTGCCCCCCTGCCCCTCCACACCCTGGCCTGTTCCCTCATTGCCCCCCTGCCCCTCCACACCCTGGCCTGTTCCGTCATTGCCCCCTGTCCCTCCACACCCTGGCCTGTTCTGACGGACTCTTTCCCCGCTCCAGCTCATTGAAGATTTGCGCAAGCAGCTGGAACAGCTTCAACTCTTCAAGCTGGAAGCGGAGAGGGTGCGTGGCCGCTCGAGCAGTGTGGGACTGCAGGAGTATAACTGCCGAAACCGAGAGACTGAGCTGGAGCATGAGATTAAACGCCTCAAACAGGTACTGGTCACTCTGGTTCTTACCCCTCCCTGGTACACAGTCAGCAGTATTAACACACTCCCTCTCACACTGTCTAGGATAACCGGAATCTGAAGGAGCAGAACGATGAGTTGAATGGCCAGATCATTAACCTGAGTATCCAGGGAGCAAAGAGCCTTTATACAGCCTCCATCACAGAGTCACTGGCTGCAGAAATCAGCTCTGTTTCCAGGGATGAGGTAAGTTGGTTTTTGCTGCCATCTTAAAAATCACCTACTGTTTTAGCAAATCAAAAATGCAACCGTTTCTAGGCACAGCATTAATTCTTTGCCTTTGATTGAATGGTATTGCTGAAATCTGACTTGGGGTTAACAGAGCTGCCTAACAGAATCTGGCCCTTTGGACCAGCTTGTCCGCACCAACCATCATGCCAAAGTGCCAGGCACACTCGCCCCACTCGTCCACACCAACCCTCGTGCCAAAGTGCCAGGCACACTCGCCTGCTTCTACTGGTCTACTCCTTTTTATAAAACCATAAGACATGGGGGCAGAATTAGTTGTTGGGTCTGCTCCACCACCATATCAAAAACCCTTCCCCATGCGCCTAGCACATGGAACTGAGAGTAATCCAGAGATTATTGCCTTGAAAATGCAAGTGACTGATGCTGATTTGGCTGTTTGGATTCAGAACTGGCTTGTCCATAGAAGACAGAGTATAGTGGTCGACGACACATGCAAAATGCCGGAGGAACTGAACAGGCCAGGCAGCATCTATGGAAAAAAATGTAGTCAACGTTTTGGGCTGAAACCCTTCATTAGACTGGAGGAGATGATGAGTCAGAGTAGGGTGGTAGAGGAGGGGAGGAAGAACCAGAAGGTGAGAGGAGAGAGGTAAAGAGCTGGGAAGTTGATTGGTGAAAGAGATGCAGGGCTGGAGAAGGGGGAATCTGATTGGAAAGGACAGATGGCCATGGAAGAAAGAAAAAGGGGACGAGCACCAGAGGGAGATCTGGGGATCTTCCACCCACTGCCACCAACCTCACCCCGCACCTCCCCTTTCTACCTTCTATCCAAAATCCACAAACCTGCCTGTCCAGGTAGACCCATTGTTTCTGCTTGTTCCCGCCCCACTGAACTTGTATCTGCATAGCTCGACTCAGTTTTACCCCCCCCCCCCCAGTTCAGTCCCTTCCTACCTATATCCCTGCCACTTCACACGCTCCTGAAGTTTTCAATGTTTTCAAGTTCCCTGGCCCTCATCATTTTTTTTCACTATGGAGACACCTCAATCCCCCACCAGGAAGGCCTCAAGGCTCTCCATTTCTTTCAGGGCACCAGACCCAACCAGTTCCCCTCCAACACCACACTCCCCCGTCTAGTGGAACTTGTCCTCACTCTTAATAAGTTCTCCTTCGGCTCCTCTACTTATTTGCTTCCCTGCCTATCACCTCCCTCCCTCTGGTGCTCCCCCCCTTTTTGTCTTCTCCTATCATATTCCCCCTTCTCCAGCCCTGTATCTGTTTCACAAATCAACTTCCCAGCTCTTTACTCCGAGTTTCACCTATCACCTTGTTTCTTCATCCCCTCCCTCTGCTTTCTGACTGACTCCTCATCTTTCTCTCCAGTCCTGATGAAGAGTCTGGGCCCGAAATGTCGACTGGACTGTCTTCCATAGAAGCAGCCTGGCCACTGAGTTCCTCACCGCTTTGTGTGTGTTCCCTCCAGTATCTGCAGATTTTCTCTTCTTTGGGATAGTGGACGAAGTGACTTATTCTATCTGGAGGTCTGTGGTGTTCTGCAGGGATCTGTAGTGAGACCCCTGCTGTTGGTGATGTATATAAATGACCTGGATGGACACGTAGATGGGTGGGTTAGTAAGCTTGCAGATGATATGAAGATTGGTAGTGTTGTGGGTAATGTAGATGACTGGCAAAGAATGCAAGAAGATGCAGATCAGCTACAGATATGGGTAAAGAAAAGTCTCTGGCTAGTCACTCTATCTATGCCTCTTATCATCTTGCACACCTCCATCAAGTCACTTTTCATCTTCATTTGTTCCAAAGAAAAAAATCCTAGCTTGTTCAACCTATCTCATAAGACATGCTCTCTAGTCCAGGCAGCATCCTGGTAAATCTCCTCTGCATCCTCTCTAAAGCTTCCACATCCTTCCTATAATGAGGTGACCAGAACTGAACATAGTACTCCAAGTGTGGTCTAATCAGACCTTTATTGAGCTGCGATATTACCTCACAGCTCTTGAACTCATTCCTCTGACTAATGAAAGCCAACGCACCATACACCTCCTTAACCGCCTTATTCACTTTAAGTAAGTCTTTCTGTGAAAGAGGCAGAGAGAACAGTGAATCATTTCAAACACAAGGCAGATGGAGTTTAACCCAGCCAAATGTGAAGTGTTGCACTTTAAGTCAAGTACAAAGAGACAGTAAAGTGCACTGTTAAACACAAGATCCCTAACAGCGTCGATGAGCAGGGGGACAGCTCCCTGCAAGTGGCTACACAAGTTGACAGGATGGTTAAGAAGGCAAATGGCATGGCTTTTAAATGTTGTAATTGTATCTGCCTGTAGCACAGGTGGAGAAAACGGAGTCTGTGTATATATCTGGGGTAGAATGTCACATTTAAATGCTTCGGAACACTCAGTGTATGCCTTTTCATTGCAGCTCATGGATGCTATTCAGAAACAGGAAGAGATAAACTACAGGCTACAGGACTACATCGACCGAATTGTTGTGGCAATCATGGAGACAAACCCTGCTATCTTGGAGATCAAACAAGCTGAGGCACACTCGTAGCCTCTCGGGACCAGTGTATAAAACAGTAGCTCTTCTGTCACTTGTGTGTAAACCGTGAGGCAATTTGGCTGCAGAATTCTTTGTCCTATCTCTTGAATCACGGACCTGTGTAAATCCCACACAAGCTTCTCCACGTCTTCCTGTCCAAGTGCCAAGCTACAAGAGGCAGTTGGTCATTCCTGGCAGTTTTCTGTTCTCCAGTCACAACTGTACCTGTGTGAGGATCGTAGAATGGGCCGCAGGTCTACCCAGGACTGGACGACCCAGGTCATGGCCAGTAACAGTACATCATGTAATTAAAATTCGTGAACTAAGGCAACAACATGATGATGGGGTGGGGAGTGGCAGAAACAACAGTGTTGTTCCACTCATCACTGTTCAGCATGTAAGCAGTAGGTTCTCTAATGGGAACTGGGATTCTTTACGGGGCTGGCTTGGGTTTAGCACAGTGAATCCAGTTTTTTTTTCTGAAATCCAGCCACCTCGCCTTGTTCTGTTCTGGAATTGTGGCTCCATGTATTTAGGGTCCCATTCCGGATGTTGTTCAGGTCATGAATCTACTGTTTGTCCAGCTAGGGATGTCTTCCTGGCTCAGCTGGCCCAGCTGCCCCTCTGCCTTGCAGTTTTTCATTGTGCAATGTTGTTGCTTTGTATTTGCAGGAAATCCAGTCAGCCGGGACTTGAACTGACTCTGTATTATGGCTTGCCAGGCTGAGGCTGGGACGGCTGTCCCCTATAAGAAACGGTTGTATTGCGCACACCCGACTGGCACAATAGACTTTGTTAAGACTTCAGAGATCGAGGGAAGTGCTTGATGAGCTTCAGTCCCTGGATCAGTCTGCATGAGTTCAATGATATTCCTTCTGACACCTCACTACATACTGATTGCACTACAACACAACTCACTGTAACACACCAGTAACGAACGGCTTTGTACAAAGTTTGACAATGACACCACACTACGTGTTTGCACATTTGCTCGCTTAGTTTAGTCCAACCATGGTTGCACTGATATTGTTTTAACACGGCTCTGTGGTGATGCTCCTGTAATGCTAGTCTCCCACTCATCAGACCCAAGGTCTTTGCAAATAAACACAGATGCCCAGTGACACTATGATATTTATTTAGTCCTTATCATTTACTTCCTCATCCTCAACAAAGAATCATCTGAGCACGTTGTAAGACCCAGTAGATGAAGGTCTGAGATTACTTGCTGGTAAAGATGTTCATGTAAGGGGTGGGAGAGTCGCAGACTGTAATAATATTCACACAGAATACCACAGAACTGCACAGCTCAGTTATGCTGAATGTCTCCCCACCCCTCCCCCTGTAGCATTGTGCTCAGGAGCCTTCCTCTCAGCCTGGATTGCCAATAGGAAAGTTGCTGTGAGATTGGAGCAATGCTTATTCCTTGGCACATCCAGATACCTGGCATGATGCATCTCTGTGGATGAGAGGAACTGCTCTCTCACTGAGCAACAATGGCTGCTGGTGCTGGAGTGTCTCCTTTCAGTCCATGTCTCTTCAACCTCGTACAAAGATGTCCTGTTACGTGATGAGGTCCCTGGGTGTTTCAGCTCGGAGTTCTCCCAGTGCCTCTCGTGTCTCCTGCAGAGTCTGACGCAAGGCATTGCTGTCTGCTTGTAAACTTTGCTGCGTTGTCTCTAGTGTAAATCGATGTATATTTTGAATTTTCTATCCTTTACAGTAGAAAGTTATTTTTTATAGAATGAAGGCAGATTTGTACTGGAGGTAAACCCAGTGCAATCAGTGGAATCACTTGAGAGCTTCTCAATTTTGTAAAGTCCATAGATTGTGTCTGTATATAGTAGGAAAGTAAGAGGGAAGCAAGTTATATGTTGATTTCTTTGTGGAGAATGCATTAATTTGCACTCATTCCCATAAAGAAAATGATACTGTTAAAATGTACAAAATGTCTTAAATGCAAATAGTCTTATCAATGTACTGTCCCTACAACTGACAACCAATGTGAGATTTAGCTCAAACTGTTTTTAAACAAAATTCTGATAATGGTTTGTGTACCATTTCATCACCAGAGCTAATCTAAGCATCAATACTTGCTCTTTATACAGAACCTGTCTGGCAACCAGGAATAAATATTACATTGATCATCCATGGTTATTGTGAATGTTCAGAAATACTGGGTTTGCAAATCTGTATAGATGGGCTTTTTGGTGCAGAGATATGGAATGAATGGTGATGTGGCTACTGTAAGCAGCAAGACATTGACTTATTAAAACCTACAGCAATAATCTCTTTGTAGTTATTTGTTAAACAAACCCTACTACCTGCCTTTTCAATTGTCCTGCACTGTCATCGCAGAAGGAAAACCCTGAACACTTTGACGGGAAATAGATCTATTGAGATTTATTATTTAGAGATACAGCCTGGAACAGGCCAATGACTGGACGGTGGGGGAAACCGGAGCACCTGGGAAAAATCCACCTGTACAAGGGTAAAACACAAACTTCCTTACCAGGATAGAACTCAAAACGCTGACACCTCAAGCTGTAATAGCACTGTGACACCCATTTGCTTGAAGCTCATGCCATGTTTTTGAAGAGCCATAGTGTGAGTACATTAAAAACTTATATTGTAGATTAGATTGGCTGCTGTGATCAGAAACCAGGTAGTTTGAAATTGCCTTGCTTTAATTATTTTTTACAGTATTGAATCTAGGTCAAAAGTGGCAGGTAAATGTTTTTGTACTGGAATTGGATGCACTGTCTGTTTCTGTAACAGCGTGTATCTGCTCCAGTTGTCTTTCCACTGTGTAATAATACAATGAGCTGGAGCTTGGCCAGAAAGTTTATCACAACATCTTTGTGTAGATCACTAACTTTGTTGCGCATTGGAGCTGTTGCCTGCAGTTGAACTAAAAGTCATTGTCACTCTCCTCGAGCAGCTCCTGCTTGTGTGTTCGCATCGGGGGTTGATCTGGCTGAATATCAATGCTCTCATCATCATCATCAACTATTTCATATTCTTCCTCATCTTCATCATCATCTTCACTGTTGTCCGATTCATCCTACAGAGGAAGCCAATTCAGTAACTCGTTAAAGATGTCCTGTCAACGATAATGAAAAGATACTAATCTCACCGAGAGGCAAGACAGCTCACTTTACCTGCACAATCATTAATGGCTGCCAACAGTACCGAACTCCCGCACTAACTCTGCCGTGATATGACCACCTTAAATCTCTCCCTAGGACTTCTGTTCATTTTCATGACTAAATTAGGATCTTACACGATAACCATCCAGGACAGAATACAGATTCAACATGGTATTGTATTAAAGGCATATCATTGGTGCAGGGAACAACTGGGTCGTGAAGAATGAGACACGAGTAGCTGCGCAGTTTTTACCACAGCGCACTGCTGGATACAAGTGGCAACTGGAAGCAGCAAGCAGGAAATCTTCAATGTGAGAAAGCAACAGTGTGTGACGTTAAATGCACAAAGCTACTCTACATCGAGAACAAAGTGTCAGAACCAACCTTGCTGGCGCTGGAAATCTCAGCCTCCTTCGACTGAGCAGATAATGTTTGCAGCTTCATGGCAGCAATAATGAAAATAAACAAAATGTAAACTCAAAGTCAAAGGCCACAAATGGAAGGCAAGGTTGGACTGATTTTCTGCATGGTATTTAATACTGGTGTGAAATAATCTCAAAACAGACACAGTAATCAAGCTCGAGTGCTTACATCTTTGGTATGAAACCACGAGCAAAATTAGGCCACTCAGTCCATCAAGTCTGCTCCGTCATTCCATCATGGCTGATTTATTAACCCTCTCAACCCCATTTCCAGGCCACTCAGCCCGTCAAGTCTGCTCCGTCATTCCATCATGGCTGATTTATTAACCCTCTCAACCCCATTTCCCTGCCTTATCCCTGTAACCTTTGCCACCATTTCTAATCAAGAATCTATCAAACATAGAAACCCTACAGCACAACACAGGCCCTTCGGCCCACAAAGCTGTACCGAACATGTCCTTACACATGTACCTATCCAGAAGTCTCTTAAAAGACCCTATTGTATCCGCCTCCACCACTATCGCTGGCAGCCCATTCCACACACTCACTACTCTCTGCATAAAAAACTTACCCCTGACATCTCCTCTGTACCTACTTATAAACGCCTTAAAACTATGCCCTCTCGTGCTAGACATTTCAGCCCTGGAAAAAAGCCTCTGACTATCCACACGATCAATGCCTCTCATCATCTTATACACCTCTATCAAGTTACCTCTCATCCTCCGTCGCTCCAAGGAGAAAAGGCCAAGTTCACTCAACCTGTTCTCATTAGGCATGCTTCCCAAACCAGGCAACATCCTTGTAAATCTCCTCTGCACCCTTTCTATAAGTTTGCACATCCTTCCTGTAGTGAGACGACCACAGCTGAGCACAGTACTCCAAGTGGGGTCTGACCAGGGTCATATTTAGTTGCAACATTACCTCTCGGCTCCTAAACTCAGTCCCACGATTGATGAAGGCCAATGCACCGTATGCCTTCTTAACCACAGAGTCAACCTGCACAGCTGCTTTGAGTGTCCTCTGGACTCAGACCCCAAGATCCCTCTGATCCTCCACACTGCCAAGAGTCTTACCATTAATGCTATGTTCTCCCATCATATTTCACCTACCAAAATGAACCACCTCACACTTATCTGGGTTGAACTCCATCTGCCACTTCAGTTTTGCATCCTATCAAAGTCCCGCTGTAACCTCTGACAGCCCTCCACACTATCCACAACACCCCCAACCTTTGTGTCATCAACAAACTTACTAACCCATCCCTCCACTTCCTCATCCAGGTCATTTATAAAGATCACGAAGAGTAAGGGTCCCAGAACAGATCCCTGAAGCACACCACTGGTCACCAACCTCCATGCAGAATATGACCCGTCTACAACCAGTCTTTGCCTTCTGTGGGCAAGCCAATTCTGGATCCACAAAGCAATGTCCCCTTGGATCCCATACCTCCTTACTTTCTCAATAAGCCTTGCATGGGGTACCCTATCACATGCCTTGCTGTAAGGCACGATCTGTCTTTGACAAAACTATGCTGACTATTCCTAATCATATTATACCTCTCCAAATGTTCATAAATCCTGCCTCTCAGAATCTCTCCGTCAACTTACCAACCACTCAAGTAAGACTCACTGGTCTATAATTTCCTGGGTTATCTCTACTCCCTATCTGAAATAAGGGACAACATCCGCAACCCTTCAATCCTCCGGAACCTCTCCTGTCCTCATTGATAATGCAAAGATCATCACTAGAGGGTCAGCAATCTCCTCCCTCGCCTCCCACAGTAGCCTGGGGTACATCCCGTCCGGTCCCAACTTGATGCTTTCCAAAAGCTCCAGCACATCCTCCTTCTTAATATCTACATGCTCAAGCTTTTCAGTCCGCTGGAAGTCATCACTACAATCGCCAAGATCCTTTTCCGCAGTGAATACTGAAAGTATTCATTAAGTATCTTTGCTATCTCCTCTGGTTCCATACACACTTTTCCACTGTCACACTTGATCGGTCCTATTCTCTCACATCTTATCCTCTTGCTCTTCACATACTTGTAGAATGCCTTGGCGTTTTCCTTAATCCTGTCCGCCAAGGCCTTCTCATGACCCTTTCTAGCTCTCCTTTTTCTTTAAATCTTTTTATTGAGTAAGTATACAAAAAAGGTAAGCCATATAAACATTAATACAATATTAAAGTATAATAAAATTCCAAAAGGTATCAATACAAAAAAAATACAACAAACAATGTAATTTAAACATAAGAAACCAAGATAACATAATAGTATACTAAATTTTATATATATCAATGGAAAAAAAAACCCCCCAAAAAAACCCACCGTGCAACTAACTAAAAGCAAGGCAAAGCAATGGGCTAACTTGAAACCAAACAGAGTTAAACTTAAAATCATGTCCTCAATCCCGACCTCCATTAAAAACAGTGAAAAAAAAAACAAGAAGGGTAAATATTACATTAAATGAAAATATCGAATAAAAGGTCCCCAAATCTGTTCAAATTTAAATGAAGAATCATAAAGGTTACTTCTAATTTTCTCCAAATTCAAACATAAAATCGTCTGAGAAAACCAAAAAAAGGTAGTTGGAGCATTAAGCTCTTTCCAATGTTGTAAAATACATCTTTTCGCCATTAAAGTAAGAAATGCAATCATTCTACAGGCTGAAGGGGAAAGATTACTAGAAATTTTAGGTAGTCCAAAGATAGCAGTAATAGGGTGAGGAGAGATATCTATATTTAATACCTTAGAAATAATATTAAAAATATCTCTCCAAAAAGTTTCCAAAGTAGGGCAAGACCAAAACATATGAGTTAAAGAGGCTATCTGCCCCAAACATCTATCACAGAAAGGATTAATATGCGAGTAAAAACGCGCTAACTTATCTTTGGACATATGTGCTCTATGAACCACTTTAAATTGAATTAGGGAATGTTTAGCACAAATAGAGGAAGTATTAACTAATTGTAAAATCTGCCCCCAATCATCCACAGAAATGGTAAGCCCCAATTCCTGTTCCCAATCTACCCTAATCTTATCAAATGGAGCTTTCCTAAGTTTCATAATAATATTATAAATCATAGCCGATGCACCTTTCTGACATGGATTGAGGTTAATTATCGAATCTAAAATATATGTAGGAGGAAGCATTGGAAAGGAAGAAAGTATAGTACTTAGGAAATTTCTAACTTGTAAATATCTAAAAAAATGTATTCTTGGTAAGTTATATTTATTAGATAATTGTTCAAAAGACATAAGGGAACCATCTAAAAATAAATCCAAAAACCGTAAAATACCCTTAGTCTTCCAAGTTTGAAAAGCGCGATCCGTAAAAGAGGGAGGAAAAAATATGTTACCTAAAATAGGAATCGCTAACCCGAATTGATTAAGATCAAAAAATTTTCTGAATTGAAACCAAATGCGCAAAGCATATTTAACTATCGGGTTAGAGACCTGCTTAAGGCGTTTCGAATCAAAAGGGAGAGAGGAGCCTAAAATAGAGCCAAGTGTATAACCCTGAACAGATTGTAATTCCAATGCTACCCATTTAGGAATAGATAGTATGTCCTGGTCAAGTAACCAAAATTTCATATGTCGAATATTAATAGCCCAATAATAAAATCTAAAGTTAGGTAATGCTAAACCTCCATCTCTCTTAGCTTTCTGTAAATGTATTTTACCCAGTCTCGGATTCTTATTCTGCCAAATAAATGAAGAAATTTTAGAGTCAACTTTATCAAAGAAAGATTTTGGAACGAAAATTGGTAATGCCTGAAACACACATAAAAATTTTGGCAAAAAAAACATCTTAACTGCATTAATACGACCAATCAAAGTTAAATATAAGGGAAACCATTTAGATGAAAGTTGAGTAATATGGTCTATTAATGGTAAAAAGTTAGTCTTAAATAAATCTTTGTATTTACAAGTAATTTTAATCCCAAGATATGAAAAATAATTATTAATCAATTTAAATGGAAATTTATAATATAAGGGAAGATGTTTATTAATCGGAAAAAGTTCACTCTTACTAAGATTTAATTTATAACCTGAGAAAAAACCAAATTGTGCTAATAACTCTAAAACAGCAGGAATGGATTTCTCAGGATTAGAAATATATAAAAGTAAATCATCAGCATAGAGTGATAATTTATGGGACTTTAATCCCCGAGTTATCCCAGTAATATTTGAAGATTCTCGAATAGCAATTGCAAGAGGTTCTAATGCAATATCAAATAATAGGGGACTAAGAGGACAGCCTTGTCGAGTACCACGAAAGAGAGGAAAAAAAGGTGAGTTTAAAGAGTTAGTACGAACCGAGGCTACAGGGGAATGATATAACAGTTTAATCCAGGATATAAATTTCAAGCTAAAATTAAACATTTCAAGCACCTTAAATAAATAAGGCTATTCTACTCTATCAAAAGCTTTCTCGGCATCTAAAGAAATAACACACTCAGGAACATTTTGTGAGGGAGTATAAACGATATTTAACAATGTACGAATATTATAAAAAGAGTAACGACCTTTAATAAAACCCGTTTGGTCTTCCGAAATAATAGAAGGAAGTACTTTTTCTAGTCTATTTGCTAATAACTTAGAAAAAACTTTAGAATCAACATTTAATAAAGATATTGGTCTATAAGATGCACATTGAGCAGGGTCTTTATCCTTCTTTAGTATTAGAGAAATTGATGCTCTATTAAAAGATTCAGGAAGTTTACCAAGTTTCAGAGAAGCCTCAAAAACCCTACAGAGCCAAGGAATCAATAAAGAAGCAAAACATTTATAAAATTCAATGGTAAACCCATCCGGGCCAGGAGCTTTCCCCAGATTCATAGAAAAAATAACATTCTTAATCTCATCCATTGTAATGGAAGTATCTAATAAAGAAGACATATCCTGTGAAATCTGAGGGAAGTCTAACTTATCTAAAAAATCATTCATATATTTAGAAGGCTCTCCTAATTTCATTCTTAAACTCCTTCCTGCTAGCCTTATAATCTTCTAGCTCTCTATCATTACCTGGTTTTTTGAACCTTTTGTAAGCTCTTCTTTTCTTCTTGACTAGATTTACAACAGCCTTTCTACACCACGGTTCCTGTACCCTACCATCCTTTCCCTGTCTCATTGGAACATACCCATGTAGAACCCCATGCAAATATCCCCTGAACATTTGCCAGATTTCTTCCGTATGTTTCCCTGAGAATATCTGTTTCCAATTTATGCTTCCAAGTTCCTGCCTGATAGCTTCAGATTTCCCTAACTTGTCTGGCACCTGGGAGGCAAACTACCATCCGTGTTTCTTTCCTGCGTCCACAGAATCGCCTGTCTGACCCCCTAGCTATAGAGTCCCCTATCACTGCTGCCATCCTTTTCCTTTCCCTACCCTTCTGAGCCACAGGGCCAGACTCTGTGCCAGAAGCGTGACCACTGTTGCTTCCCCCAGGAAGGCCGTCTCTCCCAACAGTACTCAAACAGGAGTACTTATTGTTAAGGGGGACAACCACTGGGGTACTCTCTAGTACCTGCTTCTTGCCCTTCCCTCTCCTGACTGTTACCCACTTAACTGTCTCCCCAGGCCCCGGAGTGAATACCTGCCTATAGCTCCTCTATCACCTCCTCACTCTCCCTGACCAGACGAAGGTCATCGAGCTGCATCTCCAGTTCCCTAACACGGTCTCTAAGGAGCTGCAGCTCGACGCACCTGGTGCAGATGTGGCCGTCCGGGAGGTTGGGAGACTCCAGGACCTCCCACATCTGACACTGAGCACAGAAAACCGGCCTCACACACACATTTTCTGTCTGTATTCTACACAGATAACCTACCTCACCTTGACCCGTTAACCCCTAAGCCCCGTTGAGCCAAAGCCTTCCTACTCTGTTTCCCTCTATTTCGACGCCTGCTGTATAAACCTGTCTTCTTTTTAAACTCTTCTCGCTGTTCTCACTGATTGATTTCCACACGCTTGCGCAGTTGTGCCCCGTTCAAACCGTTGAAGAAATAACCTCTGCTTTAAATATTACTCAATGACTTGGCCTCCAAAGCTGTCTGTGGCAATCAATTCCACAGATTCACCACTCTCCGGCTAAAGAAATTCCCCCTCATCTGTTCTAAAGGGACATCCCTCTATGCTCAGGCTGTGCCCTCTGGTCCTCGACTCAGCCGCTATGGGAAACATCCACTCCATCTAGCCCTTCCAATATTCAATAGATTTCAATGAGATTCCCTCTCATTCTTCTAAACTCCAGTGAGCACAGGCCCAGAGCCTTCAAATACTCCTCGTATGTTAACCTTTTCATTCCTGGAATCATTCTCATGAACCTCTCCAATGGGAGACTGAAACAAATGGCCATCAAATCAAGCCATCTCCAACCCTAGGAACAAACATTAGGTCTGAAGCAGTTTGGTCTCTTACCTCATCCTCTGTGTCAGCTCCATGCATCGTCCCGACCACTCGACCACCAGCTCTCCCTGTGAATAGTTTACCCATTCATTAACACTGGATGTCCATGTATTAAAAATCACTAAAGCCATATACTTGAGCTGGGGATCCAAAGGTCAAACAGGATTAAACTTTGTCTGTAAAGGTAGAAATGGATGCAACAGTATAAAATGAAAAACAATTAATACTGTTACGGCTCGTGGTCAGTGTTGGAATAAAATGCTCAGCTTTTGCTTTGGAGCTGATCGGTCCCTGAAACCCAGGTACAAAGTGTCAGGTCTCCACCGGCCTCAGACTGAGTTAGTGAAAAGGCCTGTTATTTCCTGACACTATAATTCCCTCCTAATGTAAAATAGTGGGTTAACTGGTCATTGTAAATTGTCCCGTGATTAGACTAGCATTAAATCAATGGGCTGCTGGGCCGGAGGACATGATCTGTGCTTTATCTCTAAATAAAATAAACGAGATTGCTCAGCCAGCACAGACTCGATGGGTGGAATGGTCTCGAATACCATCCCATTTGCCTGTAACGTATTCTCAAATGCACCAATCCCCCTAACACCACATGCAGGGTAGTGAACAGCAACAATTAGCTCCAATCCAGCTCAGGAAGACAAGACCCGTAATGGATAATGAGAGTAGATATAGGGCTAGAAAATGAGACCAGAGAGGTAATAACAAGGGACAAGGAGATGATAGATGAACTTAGTGAGCATTTTGCATCACTCTTCACGGTGGAAGACACCAGCACTGTGCGAGATGTTGAAGTGTACGAGGGAGGAGATGATGATAGTAGTGCAGTTACTATTACAAGGGAGAAGGTTCTCAAAAAGCTGAAAGACCTAAGGGTACATAAGTCACCATCACCAGATGAACTGCACCCTAGGGTTCTGAAAGAGGTAGCGGTAGCAATTGTGGAGACATTAGTAATAATCTTTCAAAAAAATCATTGGACTCTGGTATGGTGCCAGAGGAATGGAAGTTGCAAATGTCACTCCACTCTGTAAGAAAGGAGGGAGGCAGCAGAAAGGAAATTACAGACCAGTTAGCCTGACCTCAGTGGTTGGGAAGATGTTGCAGTCAATTGTTAAAGATGAGGTGATGGAGTACTTGGTGACACAGGACAAGATAGGACAAAGTCAGCATGGTTTCCTTCAGGGAAAATCCTGCCTGATGAATCTGTTGGAATTCTTTGAAGAGATTACAAGTAGGATAGATAGGGGATGCAGTGGATGTTGTATATTTGGACTTTCAGAAAGATTTTGACAAGGTGCCACGCATTAGGCTGCTTACCAAGTTAAGAGACCACAGTATTACATGAAAGTTACTAACATGGTTAGAGCTTTGGGTGATTGGTAGGAGGCAGTGAGTGGGATTAAAAGGATTCTTTTCTGGTTAACTGCCAGTGACTAGTGGTGTTCCACAGCGGTCAGTGTTGGGACCGCTTCTCTTTATGCTGTATAGCAATGATTTAGGTGGTGGAATAGATGGCTTTATTGCCGAGCTTGCAGATGATACAAAGACTGGTGGGGGGGGGGTTAGTGTTGAGGAAACAGGTAGGATGCAGAAGGTCTTAGTCAGATTAGGAGAATGAGCAAGAAAGTGGCAAATGAAATACAATGTTGGAAAATGCAAGGTCATGCACGTTGATAGTAGAAATAAATGTACTGACTATTTTCTAAATGGGGAGAAAATCCAGAAATCTGAGATGCAAAGGGACACCCTAAAGGTTAACTTGCAGGTAGAGTCAGTGGTGAGGAAGGGAGAGCAATGTTCGCATTCATTTTAAGAGGGATTGAACACAAGAGCAAGGAGGTGATGCTGAGGCTTTATAAGGCACTGGTGAGGCCTCATCTTGAGTATTATGAATAGTTTTGGCTCCTCATCTAAGAAAAGATGTCCTGACATTGGAGAGGGTTGAGTATGTTCACAAGGATGATTCTGGGAATGAAAGGTTATCATACGAGGAACGTTCAATGGCTCTGGGTCAGTACTCGCTTGAATTCAGAAGGATGAGGGAGGGATCTCATTGAAACCCTTCGAATGTTGAAAGGCCTAGACAAAGTAGATGTGGAAACCATGTTTCCCACGGCGGGAGAGTCTAGGACAAGAGGGCACAGCCTCATGATAGAGGGGTGTCCATTCAAAACAGAGATGCAGAGAAATTTCTTTAGCTAGAGGATGGTGAATTTGTGGAATTGATTACCACAGGCAGCTGCGGAGGCCAGGTTGTTGGGTGCATTTAAAGCAGAGTTTCATTGGTTCTTGACTGGACACGACTCAAAGGTTACAGGGAGGTGGCCATGGAGTGGGGAAAAAAGGGTCGGCCATGATTGAATGGCGGAGCAGACTCGATGGGCCTGATGGCCTAATTCTGCTTCTACATCTTATGGTCTCATAATCTGCCATCCAACAATTCAGAGATCCTGATTCTGAATGGGTAATTCTGTTCACCTGGGTCCTGGTTCCCATTGCTTCTTTATACACAGCCAAGCTATAAGGAAATTTATAACTAATGTGGTAAAGTCAACTGGAAATGTATTTAAGTACTAGGTTACTGACATCCAATGATGCAGAACACCCAAGCCTGTTGGGTTACTGGAGTTCTACTGTACAGTTCGACTACACGCTGGGGAAATCCTCCGTTACAAGGAGAAGGTGGAATTTCCATGCAAAAGCGTCAGTTGGAGTGGAGATAGAACTGGTGCACTGGAGATGAAACGACAGCTCTCCACTGCACCACCCCGCAGTCCAGTGTTGAAATGTAACTTCTACTGCGCACCTGCTAAATATCACATTCAGGTGCCCAGACACTTGGGGCAGTTTAGCAGGGCACTGTGCTAAGGGTAAATTACACATGGCGTAAGTATGACAGTGTCTTTCCAAATGAGCACCTGTGAAGAGGGCTAGCTCCTGGGACAATCACCACCTTATTCCAGAGTGGTATCATTCCTTAGCCGTTATGGTTGTGTTTGAATGTGGGCGACATAGTAGCATAATGCTGTCCAGAGACCCAGATTCAAACCCACTGCTGTCTGTGTTTGTACCTCCTCCCCGTGCTCAGTTTCCTCCCACATTAAGAGAATTTATGGGTTAGTAGGTTGGGCTCATTGGTCTGGGAGGGCCTGTTACCATAATGTGATCATTAAATAAAATTAAACATACTTGTTGATTAGTCTAGGCGCTTGTTTGGTCATCCAGCAACTTCACTGTGGGGAGTACAACTACAGTGCTATCTAGCATTCTTAGTTAAGAGCAGCTGGGCCGTCAAATGCTGTACTGAATGAAGGCATGAACCAAGGTGGACTGATGACATGATATCAGTGACGTGGCCCAATGTCCTGCTGAATAGTCGTAGACGGGAGCCAGCTAGGAACAATGAAAGTCACAGAAACTCGCCCTTTGGCCCACCCGGTCCACGTTGAGCCATTTAAACTGCCTGCTCTCATCAACCTGCACCAGGACCATAGCCCTATCCATACTTCTCTTCAACACTGAAATATAACTCGCGTGCACCACTTGTGTTGGCAGCTTGTTCCACACTCTCAAGTTTTAAGTGAAAAAGTTTCCCCTCATGTTCCCCTTGAACTTCTCACATTTTACCCTCAGCCCATGACCTCTGGTTATCCCACCCAACCTCAGTGGAAAAAGCCTGCTTGCATTTATCCTCTCTATACTCCAAATAATTGTGTACATCTCTATCAAATCTCTCCTCAATCTTCTACATTCCAAGCGATAAAGTCCTAACCAATTCAATCTTTCCTTATAACTCAGGTCCTCCAGTCCCGGCAACATCCTTGTAAATTTTCTCTGTTCTTTTTTAACCTTATTTACACCTTTCCAATAGGTAGGTGACCGAAACTGCACACAAAACTCCAGATCAGGCCTCACCAATGTCTTATACAATTTCAACATAACCTCATTTCTTGTAGTCAACACTTTGACTTATGAAGGGCAATATGCCAAAAGCTTTATTTACAACCCTATGTACTTGTGATGCCACTTTCAATGAATTATGGACCTGTATTCCCAGATCCTTTTGTTCTACCACACTTCTCAGTGCCCTACCGTTCACTGTGTAAGACCTACCCTGGTTGGTCCTACTGAAGTGCATCACCTCACAATTGTCTGCATTAAGTTCCATCTGGAATTTTTTAGCCCATTTTTCCAGCTGATCCAGATCCCACTGCAAGCTCTGATAGTCTCCCTTGCTGTTCACTACACCCCCAGTCTTGGTGTCATCGACAAATTTGTTGATCCAGTTAACCACATTATCATCCATTTTACTGATATAGATGACAAACAACTACAGAACCAGTACCGATCCCTGTGGCACTCTCCTAGTCACAAGCCTACAGTCAGAGAGGTAACCATCTACTACCACTCTCCGGCTCATCTCACAAAGCCAACATCTAATCCAATTTACTACCTCACCCTGAGTGCTGAGAGAAACAGGAGGGACACAGAAAACAAGTACAACAGAGGAAAGGATCCTGATTTGAATTTAGAGACAAAAAAAAATAGATTTTGCTGGATAGATTCAATTGAAATCTGTCAAAAATTTCAAGTGGGAAGTGTTTTGTATAAGATTCAAATAATGGCTGTGGGAAATGAGTGCACAAGATCCTTATCAGTGTTGATGAGCAGAGAAATCTTGGGAGTCCAAATTTATAGCTTCCCTGATGATGGTTACATAGATTGATAGGGTGGCTAAGGCGGCATATGACATGTTGCCTTTATTAGTTGAGGCAATGAGTTCAAAAGTTAGGAAATTATGTTGCAGCTTGAAGGGAGCCCCTTCAATGACTACCCTCTGTCTATGCACAAGTCAGTTCTGAATTCAAACATACCTTACCAACTTGATTGAGTTTTTTCACAAGTTGACGAGAGAGACTGATGAGGGTAGGGCAGTCTACATAGATTTTAGCAAGGCATTTGATAAAGTCCTTCAACGGAGGGTAATCCAGAAGATTAAGATGCACGGGATCTAGAGCGAATTGGCTGTTTGGATTCAGAACTGGCTTGAGCACAGAAGATAGAGGGTAGTGGTTTAAGGGACTTAATTAAGCTGGAGATATGTAATTAGAGGAGTTTGGCAGGAATCTGTACTGGGACCTCTGCTGCTTGTAACGTGTATAAATGAAAATTTAGACAGGTGGGTTGGTAAGTTTGCGGATGATACCGATATTGATGGTGTTGTGGGTAGTGTAGAGGACTGGCAAAAATTACAGCACGATATAGATCAGTTGCAGATACTGGCAGAGAAATGTTAGACCGAGTTTAACCCAGATAAATGTGAGATGTTGTACCTTGGTTAGACATATGCAAAGAGACAGTACACTATTAAGGGCAAGGTCCTTAACAGTGTGCTGAGCAGACAGATCTTGGGATCCAACTTCATAGCTCCTTGAAAGTGGCTACACAGTTCCATCAGGTGGTCAAGAAGGCTTATGGAATGCTTGTTTTTATTAGTCAAGGCCTTGAGTTCAAAAGTCAAGAGGTTATGTTGCAACTTTATAAAAGTCTGCTTAGACCACATCTGGAGGATTGTGTCCAGTTCTGGTCACCTCACTAAAGGAAGGACGTTGAGGCTTTGGAGAGGGTGCAGAAAAGGTCCACCAGGAGGCTGCCTGGTTTAGAGGGCATGTGCTGTCACGAGAGGCTGGATAAACTTGGGTTGCTTTCTCTGCAGCATCGGAGACTGAGGGGAGACCTGATAGAGATCTACAAGATTACGAGAGGCTTAGATAGAGTGGACAGAGAGTATCTGTTTCCCAGGATTGAAATGTCTAATACCAGAGGGCCTGCATTGAAGGGGAGAGGGGCTAGGAGCTGTGAGGGGTAAGTTTTTCACTCAGAGTTGTGGATACGGGAATGCATTGCCTGCTGTCTGGTGGTAGAGGCAAATCCATTAGAGGCTTTTAGGAGAGGTTTGGATAGGCACATGCATGTAAGGAAGATGGAGGGTTAGGGACATGGTGTAGGTAGGAGGGTTTAGTGATTAGGCACAACACTATGGGCTGAAGCTTGTTCCTGTGCTGTACTGTCCTATGTTCCATGTTCAGATAAGGAAGATAGAAGGATATGGACACTGCCTGCACAATGTCCATTGAAGAGTTTAGCCAGCCATTTGATTATTAATTTAATCGGCTCAGCACAACATTATGGGCCGAAGGGCCTGTTCCTGTGTTGTACTGTCCTAATTCTATGTTCTAATTCCACCCATTCCCAGAGTTTTTTTTTATATAGGCATCCGTTAGTCTCGTGAGACCATGGATTTGCACCTTGGAAGGTTTCCAGGGCGCAGGCCTGGGCAAGGCTGTACGGAAGACCGGCAGTTGTCCATGCTGCAAGTCCCCCCTCTCCACGCCACCGATGTTGTTCAAGGGAAGGGCATTAGGGCCAATACAGCTTGGCACCGGTGTCATTGCAGAGCAATACGTAGTTAAGTGCCTTGCTCAAGGACACAACACGCTGCCTAAGCTGAGGCTGAAACTAGCGACCTTCAGATCACTAGACTGACGCCTTAACCACGCCACGCGCCAACACAATGTATTCCCACATACAGGGAACAGATCCATCGCTCAGAAACCCTCTAAAACATCCTCTTCCGTCCCGATAAAGGATCTTGGCCCAAAGCACTGAAAATGCTGCCATCAATAAGATTTCCCTCCATAAATGCTACCTGACCTGCTGTGTTCCTCCACCATTTTGTGTGTGTTGCTCCATTTCCAGCATCTCCTGTGTCCCCAGGAAGCTGGAAAGGCTACATACAGCCCATTCATATTAACCCCATCAACATCCTGAAACAAGGTGTTGCTTCCTACCGTGAACTGGTAGTCCCCTGGTGAGTCGTGGCTTCAGTGGTCTCCTGTCCTCCAGGTAACTGTCTGAGCTATCATCCTCCTGCATGTCAGAGTCAGAATCTTCATCTTTTCCTGTTTGTCAGAAGCAACAACAACCTCCATTTACTAAGCATCCTTAAAGCAGTAAAACTTTCCAAGAAAACTTTCCTTTTGAGTCCGCAGAGGGCAAATGCACTCATCAGTCATCTCCCTACACCCAGAAAATCAAAAACCAGAGGTGAGAGGGGTGAGATTTAGGAAGAATTTGAGGGACAACTTTTTCCTAAATACAGATCAAGTTTGGTATCTTAATATAATTTTTAATTTAGAGATACAGCACGGTAACAAGCCCTTCCGGGCCCAATGAGCCTGCACCACCCAATTACAGCCACCTGTCTGGAAAGTGGGGCACCGAGGAACTCCATGCGGTCATGGCAAGAAGGTACAAAGTCCTTGCAGACAACGGTGGGAATCGGGTCCCTGTTGCTGGTGCTGACCGCGACGCTATCATACCACCCAACAAATCTATGTGGAATGAGCCGCCAGAGTCAGGTACAATAACAACTTTTAAAAAGATAATTGGATAGGTGCAGAGATTGAAAGGGTTGAAATTTTTAAGTAAAAATATTATCAATATGACACCATATACAACCCTGAGGTTTGTTTTCTTGCAGGCATACACAGCAAATTCATGAAACACAATAGACTCATTGAAAGACCACACCCAACGGGATGGACAAGTAGTGCAAAAGACAACAAACTCTGCAAATGCAAAAGGGATCAAAATGAAATAATAATAATAAATAAGCAATAAATATTGAGAATATGAGGTGAAGAGTCCTTGAAAGTGAGCCCAGTGGTTGTCAGAACATTTCAATGATGGGGCAAGTGAACATATCCCCTCTGGTTCAAGAGCCTGATGGTCGAGGGGTAATAACTGTTCCCGAACCTCATGGTTTGGATCCTGAGGCTCCTGTACCTTCTTCCTGACAGCAGCAGTGAGAAGAGAGTATGACCCAATCTTCTAGAAAATAATCTAGCAGGTTATGGGCCAAATATTGGCAAATGGGACTAGCTTGGCCGGGGCATCTTGGCCAGCATGGGCCAGATGGGTCAAAGGGCCTGCTTCTGTGCTGGATGACTCTATGACTAGGTCATCCTGGTAAGGTGGCAGGGCACGAATGCAGACCCAGACACAGCTCTGGGAAAGGTAGCCCAGGGCCTGAGCTGACAACACACTGAAGAAGAGCAGGGGGAAGGTAAATGGAGATAAAACCATAAGACATAGGAGTAGAATTAGGCCATTCAGCTCATCGAGTCTGTTCTGCCATTCCATCATGGCTAATCCCGGATCTCACTGAACCACATACACCTGCCTTCTTGCCATATCCTTGGATGCCCTGACCGATCAGGAAACTATCAACTTCCACCTTAAATATACCCACAGACTCTACCTCCACCGCAGTCTGTAGCAGAACATTCCACTGTGGCTAGAAAAATTCCTCCTTACCTCTGTTCTAAAAGGTCACACTTCAATTTTGAGGTTGTGTCCTCTTGTTCTGGATACCCCCTCCTCTCCATACCTACCTCATATCCCTTTTGCCAATCACCTGTCCAGCTCTTGGCTCCATCCCTCCCCGTCCTGTCTTCTCCTATCATTTTGGATCTCCCCCTCCCCCTCCCACTTTCAAATCTCTTACTAGCTCTTCCTTCAGTTAGTCCTGATGAAGGGTCTCAGCCCGAAATGTCGACTGTACCTCTTCCTGCTGCCTGGCCTGCTGCGTTCACCAGCAACTTTCATGAGTATTGTTTCTTTTCAACATTCGGTAGGTTTCAATGAGATCTCCCTGCATTCTTCTAAATTCCAGTGAGTACAGACCCAAAGCTGCCAAACACTCCTCATATGTTAGCCCCTTCATTCCTAGAATCGTGAGATCACATCCTTTCTGAGATATGGGGCCCAAAACTGTTGACAATACTCCAGTACGGCCTGACTAGTGTCTTATAAAGGCTCTGCATTACCTCCTTGTTTTTATATTTTTTATTCCCCTTGAAAGAAATACCAACACTGCATTTGCCTTCTTTACCATAGACTCAAACTGTAAATTAACCTTCTGGGAATCTTGCACGAGGACTTCTACATCCCTCTGCACCGCTGATGTTTGAACCTTCTCCCCATTTAGATAATAGTCCGCACTATTGTTCCTTTTACCAAAATACACTCATACACTTCACAACACTGCATTTCATCGGCCACTTTTTGCCCATTCTTCCAATTTGTCTAAGTCCTGCTACAATCACACTGGTTCCTCAGCACTACCTACCCTTCATCTACCTACCTCTCGTCCACAAACTTTGTCACAAGGCCATGAATTCCATTAACTAAATCACTGACAAACAATGTGAAAAGCAGCGGTCCCGATTCTGACATCTGAGAAACACCACTCGTCACCAGCAGCCAACCAGAAAATGCCCCTCACTGCCTCCTGCCTGTCAGCCATTCTGCAATCATGTCAGTATCATGTGTGGCACCTTACCACACGCCTTCTGAAAATCCAAGTAAATGACATCCACTGCTTCTCCTTTGTCCACCCTGCTTGTTACTTCCTCAAAGGATTCTAACAGATTAGTCAGTCAAGATTTCCCTTTACAGAAACCATGTTGACTTTGACTTATTTTATCATTAGTCTCCAAGTTCCACGAAACCTCATCCTTAATAATAGACTAACACTTTTCCAACCACTGAAGTTAAGCTAACTAGCTCATAATTTCCGTTCTTTTATCTTCCTCCCTTCTTAGAGTGGAGTGATGTTTGCAATCTTCCAGTCCACCAGGACCATGCCAGATAGGTAATAACTCATAAAAAATGAAGAGCCATTGGTTTGAGGGGAATGCAAACTGAGGTTCCAAAAGCAGTGGAACACCCGCTCTCTCCTGATTCAGCCTGCATAGCGGAGAGCGCAACACCACTACAGGTCAGAGTTCAGAGCTCAGAGCTCAGAGCTCAATTGCAGCATCCTTGGTAAGCAAGCTTACGCACCCCTTCCTGTGAACCGTGTGGGTTTCCTCCCAGTCTCTTGGAGGCTGATCACAAACAAGAGAAAATCTGCAGTCGAATGGTGGAAGGGCCTGTGCCGTGCGGCTTCTCGAAATAAAATAAACTGGAACTGGGATTCTCAGCAAATGGGCATCAGTTTCACCACAGTGAACGAGTACCCATACCTCGTGTGCCCTTCATAAAGTACTCACTCCCGGGGGCAAGGAGCAACGCAAGCGTGGCACTAGTCTGTGTCTGACAATTTAAAAACAAATCAGTTTGTGCATGGCTCACCCAGGCGTGGTCTCAACAGCATCTGCACAAGCCCATGTCATCCTAAACAGTTCACTGCCGGAACAGGACCTCTGCCGTTAAGCTGGCTGGGTTGATTGATCAGCCTACGGAATCAGCACTACAGATTACAGAGGAGTCAGTAACACACACAGACATGCACCATACCAGAGTTTTTCATCAGTCTCTTCTCTTCCTCCTTCAGTTTATTTTGCATCAGCCGCAGAGTGTTTTCATTTTCCTAAGGGCCGGAAGGAATGTTTGGTGATTAACAACCAAAGCTGAAATATTTTATCTGCAAGAATTCTGTTTTAATATCATAAGACAAAGGAGCAGAATTAGGCCACTTGGCCCATCGAGTCTGCTCCACCATTCCATCATGGCTGATTTATTAATTATCACTCTCAACCCCATTCTCTTGCCATTCTCCATAACCTCTGATGCCCTGACTAATCAAGAATCTATCACGCTCAATTTTAAGTATATCCAATGACTTTGCCTCCACAGCTATCTGTTGCAATGAATTCCGCATATACATAATCCTCTGGCTAAAGAAATCTCTCCTCATCTCGGTTCTAAGTGGTCGTCCTTCTATTCTGAGGCTGTTCGCCCAGTCCTAAACTCTATCTAGGTCTTTCAATATTCAGTCGGTTAACAATCTGCCAGTTTAAGCAGGAGGGAGATGAAGCAGCTGTTGTGGTCACAGAGGCTGTGGGTTGAGCGGAACTGATCACCCCCAGTTTTCAATGGAACGAGGGCAAGAATGAACCTCTGCTCACTTTGGGAGGGAAGAAGTCACTGAAGTTAAAGCAGATTAGCTCTGGCACCACTGCTTGTGCTACCATCTCGCAGCACCTACCTCGAACCTCTCCTGCTCCAGCCTGTGCAGATCGTCAAGCTGCTGCTCTAGGTAGCACAGGTTATGGAACTTCTCCACGTAGGTCTCGTACTGTTTCTGCAGTTCCTCCTCGACCTTCTCATACTCGTCCATGAATGCTGGCCTGAGACACAATGGACCTCACACTCACAATCACATTTATCAAACACATCGAAACATACAGGGAACTGGGTCATTTCTGTTAACAGTCAACATGCCCAAAGATTTGCTGCAAGTGTCGCCATATATTTCGGTGTCAAAAGAGCATGCCCACATGTTCAGCAGAACAACAGTAGAACAATCCCCTTTCCTACCCACCCACACACAGACAGACAGACAGGCAGGCCTCCAAACCTAGGACAGGCCACCTCTGGGCCTCCAGTCCATGGTTCCAGACTCACAGTCATTGGTTCTCTGACCTCTGGAACTCCCCGCACCTCACTCCCCTGTGCCAAGCGGCAGTCAGCACATTCCTACATCTCTCTAGTTAACAAGGTCAGGAGAAAGGTATACATCAGGTAGGAGCAGGTGGATTCAAGCAATTCCTTTGAAAAGTAAGGAATGTAGGGGTACACTCACAGAGGAAATCAGAAAAGCATAAAGAGGCCATGAGCTGTTTCAGGCAGATAAGATTTTAAATAAAGTCTGGGGGACCTCATCAGTACAATGAATGCAAATAAAGCCTCTATTTAATTATTAAGCCTGCCTGGGTTACTCAGCCAGGTTTTAAATAACTGAATCCTCATATCTCTGGTCAGAGATCATAGGGCTGTGTGATCCACAAGACCAGAAGATATAGCAGCAGTACTAAGCCATTCGGCCCATTGAGCCTGGTCCTCCATTTCATCATGGCTGATCCATTCCCTCTCAGCCCCAATCTCCTGCCTTCTCCCCATATCCGTTCATGCCCTGACCAATAAAGAATCTATCAACCTCTGTCTTAAATATATATAATGTCTTGGCCTCCACAGCTGCCTGTGGCAACATATTAAACAGATTCAACACTCCCTGGCTCAAGAAATTCCTCCATATCTATGTTCTAAAAGGATGCCCCCCTATTCTAAGGTTATGTCCTCTAGTCTGAGACTCTCCCATCATAGGAAACATCCTCTCCACATCCACTGTATCAAGACCTTTCATCATTCAATAAGTTTCAATGAGGTCACCCCTCATTCTGCTGAATTCCAGTGAATACAGGCCCAGAGCCATCAGACACTCTTCCTGTGACAAGCTGTTCAATTCCAGAATCATTTTCCTGAACCTCCTTTGAACCCTCTCTAGTTTCGGCACATCCTTTTGAAGATTAAGTAGCCCAAAACTGCTCACAATACTCCAAGTGAGGCCTCACCAGTGCTCTATAAAGTATCCATATTATATCCCTGCTTTTATATTCTAATTCTCTTCAAATGAATGCTATCAATGAACTTGCCTTCCTCACCACAGACTCAACCTGCAAATTAACCTTTTGAGAATCCTGCACAAGGACTCCCAAGTCCCTTTGCACCTCAGTTTTTGTGTATTTTCTCTCCATTTAAAAAATAGCCAACCCTTTCATTTCTTCTACCAAAGTGCATGACCATACACTTCCCAACACTGTACTCCATCTGCAATTTCTTTACCCCTTTTCCTAATCTAAGCCCTTTTGTAGCTTCACTACTTCCTCAAATACCTGCCCTGCCCCTCCACCCATCTTCATATCGTCTGCAAACTCTGCAACAAAGCCATCAATTCCATCATCCAAATCATTGACATATAATGTAACAAGAATCGGTCCCAACACAGACCCCCGTGGAAAACCACCAGTAATGGGCAGTCTTTGCCTCCTTTGGCTTTATCCATGTTAGAATCTTTCTGTAATACCACGGGCTCGTAACATGTGAAGCACTTTGTCAGAGGCCTTCTGAAAATCCAAGTACACAACATCAACCAATTCTCCTTTGTCTTTCCTGCTTGTTATTTCTTCAAAGAATTCCAACAGATTTGTCAGGCAAGATTTTCTCTTAAGGAAACCATGCTGACTATGGCCTATTTTGTCACGCGCCTCCGAGAATACTGAGAACTTATCCTTAGTAATCGACTCCAACATCTTCCCAACCACTGAGATCAGACTAACTGGCCTATATCATGGACTATGTAAGTATCAATGACATGGGTAGGATGAGTGATGAGATTCTGCATAGAGAATTCAGGGAGTTATTTGCTAAGTTTAAGGGCAAGACCTCCAGGATTGTGATCTCAGGATTGCTACCCATGCCACGTGCTAGTGAGTAGAACTAGGAAGATTATATAATTTAATACATGGTTAAGGAATTTGGTGTAGGACAGAGAGCATAAGATTTTTGGATCATTGGGCTCTCCCAGGGAAGGTGTGACCTGTACAGAAGGGACGGTTTGCACCTGAACAGGAGCGGGCCTAATATCAAGTCACTTTTTATTGTCATTTCGACCATAAGCTGCTGGTACAGTACACAGTAAAAACAAAACAACGTTGCTCCAGGACCCTGGTGCTACATGAAACAACACAAAACTACACTAGACTATGTGAGACAGCACAAGGCTACACTAGACTATGTGAAACAACATAAAAACTGCACTAGACTGCAGACCTGCACAGGACTACATAAAGTGCACAAAACAGTGCAGGGCAGTACAATAATTAATAAACAAGACGATAGGCACAGTAGAGGACAAATTACAATATAATAATAAATGATGTAGATGTTACTCTAGTCTCTGAGTATTAAGGAGTCTGATGGCTTGGGGGAAGAAACTGTTACACAGTCTGGTCGTGAGAGCCCGAATGCTTCGGTACCTTTTGCCAGATGGCAGGAGGGAGAAGAGTTTGTATGAGGGGTGTGTGGGGTCTTTCACAATACTGTTAGCTTTACGGATGCAGAGTGTGGTGTAAATGTCTGTAATGGCGGGAAGAAAGACCCTGATGATCTTCTCAGCTGACCTCACTATCAGCTGCAGGGTCTTGCGATCCGAGACGGTGCAATTCCCGAACCAGGCAGTGATGCAGCTGCTCAGGATGCTCTCAATACATCCTCTGTAGAATGTGATGAGGATGGGGGGGTGAGAGATGGACTTTTCTCAGCCTTTGCAGAAAGTAGAGACACTGCTGGGCTTTCTCTGCTATGGAGCTGGTGTTGAGGGACCAGGTGAGATTCTCCACCAGGTGAACACCAAAAATTTGGTGCTGTTAACGATCTCAACGGAGGGGGGATGATGAACAAACCATCCAAATAGGATGGTTTGTTAATGCTACACAGTGAGGTTTAAACAAGAGTTGCAGGGGGAATGGGAACCAGAGTGCAAGAACAGATAGTGGAGATTGTGGAGGCAGATGTTGGTAAGACCTCAGACAAAGTTAGGAATCAAAAGATTGAGCATGGTGTGACTAGTTGATATTGTTGTTAAGAAGGTTTATGGTTAATAGATTGGAATTATAATTGCACATAAACATCTATTTGAGTGCCTAGTTATTTTCTATAATATCTCAATGTGCACTTGTGAATGTTAATATAGATTTACTCACATAAAAAATGGAAAGGGTTATACATGTAAAAAAAAGTGAGTGTATTGCTTGTGAATACCTTATCCAAATAAAAATAAAATTTAAAAAAAGGCGTATGGTGTGTTGGCATTCATCAGCCATGAGATTGAGTTCAAGAGCCATGAGGTAATGTTACAGCTATACAAGACCTTGGTCAGACCCTACTTGCAGTACTGTGCTCAATTCTGGTCATCTCACTACAGGAAGAATGTGGAAACTATAGAAAGGGTGCAGAGGAGATTTACAAGGATGTTGCCTGGATTGGGGAGCATGACCTATGAGAATAGGTTGAGTGAACTCGGTCTTTTTTCCTTGGAGCAACGGAGGATGAGAGGTGACCTGATAGAGGTGTATGAGATGATGAGAGGTATTGATCGTGTGGACAGCCAGAGGCCTTTTCCCAGGGCTGAAATGGCTGACACCAGGGGACATAGTTTTAAGGTGGTTGGAAGTAGGTACAGAGGGGATGCCAGGGGTAAGTTTTTCACACAGAGAGTGATGAGTGCGTGGAATGCACTGCCGATGGCAGTGGTAGAAGTGGATACAATAGGGTCTTTTAAGAACCTCTTGGATAGTTACATGGAGCTTAGAAAAATAGAGGGCTACGCACTAGGGAAATTCTAGGGAGTCTCTAGAGTAGGTGACATGGTCGGCACAACATTGTGGGCCGAATGGCCTGTAATGTGCTGTAGATTTCTATGTTCTATGTTCTGACTTGCCTATATTTCAATGCAAGAGTACTGTCGGAAAGGTGGATAATAGCGCTGAAGATAAAATAGCTGGTTTACAAACAGAGGCAACGTGTAGTGAGGAGAGGCTGCTGATAGGGCAGAATTGCAGTCAACAGGATTGCAACATAAAAGGTAGACAAAATTGAAAAGAGTGAATACAGGACTGAAGGTGTTGTACCTGAATGCACGCAGTATACAGAATAAAGTAGATTAACGCAGCATAGTTGCAGGTAGTTAGATATAATGTTGTAGGCATCACTGAATCATGTTTGAATTATAGCTGGGAGCTTAATGTCCAAGGATACACATTGTATCGAAAGGACAGGCAGGAAGGCTGAGGGGGTGCGATACTATTGTTAAAAAATGAAATCAAATCATTAGAAAGAGGTGACATCGGGTTGGAAGGTGTTGAATCATTGTGGATAAGAGCCAAGGAACTGCAAGAGTAAAAAGACTCTGATTGGAGCTACAGACACAAAATACTGGGGGAATTCAGCAGGTCCTATGTGTTATGGTCTCATGGTTGACCTACCTACCCACTCTCCCTTTGCTACCTATCTACCCATCCTACACATTGTATCCAGGCTCCCAAGCAGTAGCAAGGATTACAACAGGGGATAGAAAATCAGGCTGGTGCTGAATTACAGGAGGGTGAATTTCGAGAATGCCTACGAGATGGCTTTTTAGAGCAGCTCGTGGTTAAGCCCACTAGAGGATCAGCTATTCTGGATTGGGTGTTGTGCAATGAACCTGAATTGATTAGAGAGCTCAAGGTAGAAGGACCCTAAGAGGCAAGTGATCATATTACAATCAAATTCACCCTGACATATGAGAAGAAGTTAAAGCCAGATGCATCACTATTATATTGGAGTAAAGGGAATTACAGAGGCATGAGAGAGGAGTTGGCCAGAATTGATTGGAAAAGAACACTGGCAGGGATGATGGCAGAGCAGAAATGGCTGGAATTTCTGGAAGCAATTCAGAAGGCACAGGATATATATATTGCAAACAGGAAGTATTTAAAGGAAAGGTGACACAACCAAGGCTAACATGAGGTCAAAGCTAATATAGAAGCCAAAGAGAGGGCATATAATAGAGCAAAAATTAATGGATAGTTAGAGGATTGGGAAGCTTTCAAATACCAAAAGAAGGCAACTAAAAAGTCATTAGGATGGAATATGAAAATAGGCTAGCTAATAATACTAAAGAGGATACCAAAAGTTTCTTCAGATACATAAAATCTAAAGGAGAGGCAAGCGAGGGTTATCAGGCCACAGGAAAAAAATGCTGGAGAGGTAGGAATGGGGTACAAGGAAATAGCAGATGAACTGAATGAGTATTTTGCATCAATCTTCACTGTGGAAAACACTAGCAGTATGGTGGAAGTTCCAGGTGTCAGGGCATGAAGTGTGTGAAGTTACCGTAACTAGAGAGAAGGTTCTTGGGGAACTGAAAGGCCTGAAGGTAGATAAGTCACCTGGACCAGATAGTCTATACTCCAGAAACCATAGAAAAACTACAGCACAGAAACAGGCCTTTTGGCCCTTCTTGGCTGTGCCGAACCATTTTCTGCCTAGTCCCACTGACCTGCACACGGACCATATCCCTCCATATGCCTCCCATCCATGTATCTGTCCAATTTATTCTTAAATGTTAAAAAAGAACCCTCATTTACCACCTCGTCTGGCAGCTCATTCCATACTCCCACCACTCTCTGTGTGAAGAAGCCCCCTCTAATGTTCCCTTTAAACTTTTCCCCCCTCACCCTTAACCCATGTCCTCTGGTTTTTTTCTCCCCTTGCCTCAGCGGAAAAAGCCTGCTTGCATTCACTCTATCTATACCCATCATAATTTTATATACCTCTATCAAATCTCCCCTCATTCTTCTACGCTCCAGAGAATAAAGTCCTAACCTATTCAACCTTTCTCTCTAACTGAGTTTCTCAAGTCCCGGCAACATCCTTGTAAACCTTCTCTGCTCTCTTTCAACCTTATTTATATCCTTCCTATAATTTGGTGACCAAAACTGAACACAATACTCCAGATTCGGCCTCACCAATGCCTTATACAATCCAGAGTTCTGAAAGAGGTGGCTGAGAGATTGTGGGGCACTTGTAATGATCTTTAAAGAATTACTAGATTCTGGAAGACTGGAAAATTGCAAATGCACTCCATGTTTCAAGAAGGGAGAGAGGCAGAAGAAAGGAAACTATAGGCCAGTTAGTCTGACCTCAGTGGTTGGAGCTGATTATTAAGGATGTGGTCTCAGGGTACCATGAGGCACATGATAAAACAGGCCGCAGTCAGCATGGTTTCCTCAAGGAAAACCTTGCCAGACAAATTTGTTGGAATTCTTAGAAGAAATAACAAGCAGGATAGATAAAGCAGAATCAGTTTTTGTTGTGTACTTGGATTTACAAAAGGCCTTTGACAAGGTGCCACAAATGAGGCTGCTTAACGAGCTATGAGCCCATGGTATTACAGGGAAGGTTCTAGCATGGATAAAGCAGTGGCTGATTGGCAGGAGGCAGAGTGGGAATAAAGGGAACCTTTCTTGGTTAGCTGCCAGTGATTAGTGGTATTCCAGGTCTGTGTTGTGACCGTTTCTTTTTACGTTTTATGTCAATGATGGAATTGATGGCTTTGTTGCGAAGTCTGCACATGATATGAAGATAGGTGAAGGCAGATAGCTCTGAGGAAGAAGAGAGGCTACAGAAAGACTTAGACAAATTAGAATGGGCAAAGAAGTGGCAGATGGAATACAGTGTCAGGACGTGTATGGTAATGCACTTCTGTAGAAGAATTGAAAGGGCTGACTATTTTCTAAATGGAGAGAAGATACAAAAAAAAACTTGGGAGTCATTGCGCAGGATTCCCTGAAGGTTAATTTGCTGGTTGAATCTGTGCTGAGAAAGGCAAATGTGATGTTAACATTCCTTTCAAGAGGACTAGAATATAAAAGCAAGGATGTAATGTTGAGGCTTTATAAAACACTGGTGGGGCCTCACTTGGAGCATTGTGAGCAGGTTTGGGCACTTTATCTTAGAAAGGATGTGCTGAAAGTGGAGAGAGTTCATTGGAGATTTACAAAAATGATTCCAGGATTGAATGGCTTGTTATAAAAGCATTTAATGGCTGTGAGCCTGTATTCACGAGAATTCAGAAGAATGAGAGGTGACCTCATTGAAACCTATCGAATGGTGAAAGGCATTGGTAGAGTAGATGTGGAGAGAATGTTTCCTATAGTGGGAGAGTCTTAAGACCAGAGGACACAGCCTCAGATAGAGGGGTATCCTTTTAGAATGGAGATGAGGAGGAATTTCTTTAGCCAGAGAGTGGTGGATCTGTGGGATTTATTGCCACAGACAGCCGTGGAGGCCCAGTCTTTTATGCATATTTAAGGCATGAGTTAATAGGTTCTTGATTGGTCAGGGCATGAAAAGATATTGGGAGAAAGCAGGGGATTGGGGCTGAGAGGAAAATTGGATCAGTCATGGTGGAACAATGAAGCAGATTCTATTGGCCAAAGGGCCTAATTCTGCTCCTATAATTTATGGTCTTATATTTTCCTTTCTCCTTCCCCTTCTCCCTTGAAGAGTGGAGTGACATTTGCAATTTTCCTGTCTTATGGAACCATTCCAGAATCTAGTGATTCTTGAAAGATCATTACTAATGCCTCCACAATCTCTTTAGCCATTCCTTTCAGAGCCCTGGGGTGTACACCATCTGGTCCAGGTGACTTACCTACTTTCAGACTTTTCAATTTCCCAAGAACTTTCTCTTTAGTTACGGTAGCTTCACACACTTCATGCCCCGACACCTGGAACTTCCACCATACTCCTGGTGTCTTCCACAGTGAAGAATTATGCAAAATAATTATTCAGTTTGTCAGTCATTACTATCTCTCCAGCATTCTTTTCCAGTGGTTCGATATCCACTCTCACCTCTCTTTTACACTTTTGCTATCCTCTTTAGTATTATTGGCTAACTTACTTTTATATTACCTTCTTAATGACTTCTTTATTGCCTTCTATTGACTTTTGAAAGCTTCCCAATATTCTAACTTACCTCTTATTTTTTCTCTATTATATGCCCTCTCTTTGGCTTTTATGCTGGCTTGTTAGCCAGCACTGTGTCATCTTGCCTTTAGAATATTTCTTCTTCTTTGGAATGTATATATCCTGTGTCTTCCAAATTGCTTCCAGAAATCCCAGACTTTTCTGCTCTGCCGTCACCCCTGCCAGTGTTCTTTCCCAATATATTCTGGCTAACTTCTCTTTCATGACTCTGTAATTCCCTTTACTCTGCTCTAATACTGATACAGCTGACTTTAGCTTCTTCTCAGATTTTAGGGTGAATTCGATCACAATATGATCACTTGCTCCTAAGAGTTCTTTCTCTAATCAATTCTGGTTCATTGCACAGCATCCAATCTAGAACAGCTGATCCTCTAGTGGGCTGAACCATGAGCTGCTCTAAACAGCCATTTCCTCAGTGTAGGGCTCTCAGTATATTAGATGGACTGTTAACTGTTGATTGCTTATTACCAAAATGGCTTCTCTGAGGTGTTATATTAAAATGGCTTCTCGTAATGTTAACTGCTGAGCAAGGGGTTCTCTGTAACTGCAATGTTTGGGTTATACAGTGTGATAATGGAAACTGTATTCATTTGTTAGCCAATGGAAGTCATGTTCTGTATCTTGTACACGTGGGCTGAGTTGAGGAGTGCAGGCTTTTTCGGGAGGCGAGCAGAGTGGACAGACGTGTGAGGAACGGACAGCGGTTCCTGGGCGGTGGACACCGGACCTCGAAGGACGTTGTGGATGGAATCGGAGGCGTGAGCTCCAACGTATTAAAATATTTTGTGCACCAGACTGATAAGTTACTTATGTGGCGCCTTTTCTTGTAGTTGTTTCTACTAACCCATCACCAAAAATTTGCTATAAAGTATCATTCTTTACTTGCACTTTGTATAGTTTCATATTTGTGTCGTGGCTGATCATTGGGTGACTCACACCTTATCCGCACCAAAGCAATTGCACTGTTTGGCGGGGTTGATGGCTATTCACCCTAGGCAACGGGGGGGGGTCAGTGGGGCAAAGACCCTTACATAAGCATTCCATAAATTCCCTCTCTTGGGCTCCATCACCAACCTGATTTTCCCAATCCACCTGCATATTAAATCCCCAAAGACTAACTAATTTTCCGTTGTAATTTGTAGACCACATCCATACTACTGTTTAAGAGTCTATACAACTCCCATCAGGGTCTTTTTACCCTTGCAGTGCCTCAGCTCTATCCACAATGATTCAACACCTTCTGACCCTATGTCATTGCTTTCTAATGATTCAATTTCAATCTTTTTTTCCAACAGAGCCACGTCACCCCCTCCGACTTCCTGACTGTTCTTTCAATACAATGTGTATCCTTGGACATTAAGCTCCCAGTTATAATCTTCTTTCAGCCATGATTCAGTGATGCCTACATCATACATGCCAATCAGTAACTGTGCTACAAGTTCACCTACCTTATTCCATATACTGTGCGCATTCAAATATAGGACCGCCAGTCCTGTATTCATCCTTTTCAATTTTGTCCACTTTAAATGTTGCAACTGATCCAGTTGACAGCAATTCTGCCTTATCATCAGCCTCTCCTTGTTAGGAATCTCACTACACACTGCCTTTGTTTGTAAACCAACTCCCTCATCCTCAGCACTATCACTCCAGTTCCCATCCCCCTGCCAGATTAGTTTAAAACCTCCCAAACAACTCTCGCCAACCTGCCCACATAATATTGGACACCCTTGAATTCAGGAGTAACCCGTCCCTCTTGTACAGGTCTTACCTTCCCTAGAAGAGATCCCAATGATCCATAAACCTGAACCCCTGCCCCCTGCAACAGTTCCTTAGCCACGCATTCACCTGCCAAATCATCCTATTTTTTACCCTCATTGGTGCGTGGCACAGGCAGCAATCCAGAGATTACTATCCTGGAGGTCCTGTTTTTCCAGCTTTCTACCTAGCTCCCTAAAATCTCTCTTCAGGACCTCACTAGGTATACCTTTATCATTGGTGCCAATATATATCAACACCTTCGGCTGCACACCCTCACCTTTGAGAACGCCATGGACCCCATCCAAGACATCCCACATGTGAGGCAACACACCATCCGGTTCTCTCTATCACACCCACAGAACCTTGTCTCTGTTCCTCTGACTATGGATACAGGTAAAGTTGTAGTGTAGCAGTTACTGTAATGCTTACAGCAGCACAATAGGGGATCAATTCCCACCGCTGTCTGTAAGGAGTTTGTACATTCTCACCATGACAGTGTGGGTTTCCTCCAGGAGCTCCACTTTCCTTCCACATTCCAAACACATATGGGTTAGTTAGTAAGTTATGGACATGCTATGCTGGTACCAGAAGCACGATTACACTTGCAGGCTGCCCCCAGGACATTTTCAGACTGTGTTGATTGTTGATGCATTTCACTGTAAGTTTCAACGTACACTTGACGAACAAACTTAATCTCTCTTTCTCCACTCTGCACCCACACTGGTGTGCTTCAAGAATATTAGCAACCATTAGAACAGAGAAAAAAATTTCTGTTTCAGTCAGTCTGCTCAGAAATGTCAGGATAAAAAGAGATGGAAAGGTGGGGGGTCTTGTGTGGGTAAATAATGTATGGTTTTAATTAGCGCCTCAAACACATAATTTCCATTAGAGTTCCATCTGCACACAATGTAATACCAGTGAGTGACCAGCACACACCCCTGCCCCGCGGGGCTACCTCTGTTCCCAAAGAGAAGGCACAGTTTAAAGATTAGCTTTATTTATCACATGTACATCGAAACATACAGTGAAATGTGTCGTTTTGTGTCAATAAGCAACACTGTCTGAGGATTGTGTGGGGGGCAGCCCTCAGGTGTTACCAGGCTTCCAGTGCCAACACCACATACGCACATCTCCCTAACCCTACCCCATATGTCTTACGAAGGTGGGAAGAAACCAGAGCACCCAGAAGAAACAGGGAGAACGTACAAACTCCTTACAGTGACAGGAACTGAACTCCGATCGTTGGCCCTGTATGGCGTTATACTAACCGCTACGCTATCATGCCACCCTGAGAAGTTCCGTGCCTCGCCATCGGGGAATTGAACCCTGGTCTCCAGAATGACAGAAGGGGACATTAACCACGATAATAACAAAGAACTGACACTACTTGCAAAGTGGTCAATTGTAACAAAGAACATTAGAGCACAGTACAGGCCCTTCAGCCCACCATGTGCCAATCCTTTACACTCTTCATTCTAACTCTTCGCTCCCACATGGCCCTGCCTACCGAAGAGTCTCCTAAGCATCCCTAACGTATCTGCTTCTTTGCCTTCCATGGCTGGCAGGGAGTTCCATACCCCCACCACTCTCTGTAAAACATCCATCCCCCCTCCAAGCACCCCCTTATATTAGTCATTTCTGTCTCGGTAAGATGTCTCTGGCTGTCCAGTCCACGTGTGCAACTTATCATCTTGTACACGTTACCTCTCATCTTCCTTCACTCCAAAGAGAGAGGCCCAAGCTCACTCAACCTATCAACATTCAGGAAAAGCCCTCAGCCACCCCGAGACCACAGCAGAGCCCATGGCCACCATCTGAAACGGGCAAACAGGAGGTTCATGAGCACCAGTGAAAGACTGTCCAAGCAGAGCTCAGGGGCCGACCTGACACTCTGCAGGGTCTGCAGTCGCTTCCTGCTCCTCTCCAGCTCCAGCTTCTTCTTCTCGACCTTAGCCTCCAGGTTGGCCTCATCAGAGGCCACATTGTTCAACATGTGCTTGGTCTTCTGCACTTGCCCCTGAAACAGAACAGCAACAAAGTATTGTGCATTGCCCGTCTGAGACGGGAGAAGGACGGGGCATGCAATGCCTCAGACAGCGACCAACACCACCCCTCCCAAACAAAACATCGCACCTACAGACAAACAACTTGCCAATAAGACCATAAGGCACAGAAACAGAATTGGGCCATTCAGCCCATCACAGCTGCTTTGCCATTCCATCATGGCTGATTGATTAACTTCTCAACCCCATTCTCCTGCCTTCTCCCATAACCTTTGATGCCGTGACTAATCAAGAACCTATCAACCTCCACTTTAAATACACAATGACTTGGCCTCCACTGTTGCCTGTGCAATGAATCCCACAGATTTACCGGCCTCTGGCTATCCCCCCTTCATAAGCTACATGTAGCACGACAGAATGAAAATCAGGACAGGGAACTGCCTGTCACCTCGGCTCAGCACAATTCACCTAACACACGTGGATCCCCAGTATCAGAGGAGAAACAAATAGCAAATGAACCCCAAATTAAATCTTTAAACTTTCTCCTGCTGTGTCTGATTTGCAGTGATATAGATACTGACCATAATCTCCTGAATTCCAGCTCGAAGTGCCTTCTCAGTCTCATTGATCTCTAAAGGCCTCGCGATTGCAGCTGTTCTCATCTCCTGTAAAATATGCATGGGGTTTAAATGGAAATGCTGTGAGAACCCCAGTTAGTCGAACGGCATCTGCGGAAAGTGAAAACATCACGCTTCTGGAGCACCAGAGGCTTTTCACACACAGTGGTGGGTACCTGGAACCTGGAACACACAGCCTGAGGTGGTAGGAGAGGCGGACACATTAGGGACTTTTAAGAGACGTATAGATAAACACATGAACGTGAGAAAAATGAAAAGATATGGACATTGTGTAGGCAGAAGGGATTAGTTAGCCATTTAATTACTACCTTAATTGGTTCAGCACAACACTGTGGGCCGAATGGCCTGTTCCTGTGCTGTTCTATTACAGGTTGCAGGCACAAGGGTGCTCTTGACCACCAAGAAATCTGACAGGGCCCGGCAGAACACAGTTAGAGGCAGATTACATTCCGGTCTTTATTTCAAAAGGATTGGATTTAGAAATACAGAGTATTGTTATTATTGTAAAGGGTGCTGGTGTGGCCAGACCCAGCGTACTGTGCACAGATTTGGTCTCCTTATTTAATGAAAAGATACACCAATGTCAGAGGAAGTCCAAGAAAGATTCACTCAGCTAATTATTGAGAAGAGGATTTGCAAGAAGACAGCACTATATTCTTTGAAGCTCAGAAGAATGAGAGGTGATATTATTGAAATACGAAGGGACCAGATATATAAGTATTTGAACAGACATGACACTGATTAGCAGTAGTCAACGTGCCTTTGTGCATAGGTCGTGTCTAAAAACCTTATGGGAGATTTTCGAAGAAGTTACCAGGAACGTTGATGAAGGCAAGGCAGTGGATGTTGTCTACATGGATTTTAGCAAGGCCTTTGACAATTCTCACATGGGAAGTTGGTCAAAAAGGTTTAGTCGCTTGACATTCAAGATGAGGTAGTAAATTGGATTAGACATCGGCTTTGCGGGAGAAGCCAGAGAGTGGTAGTAGGTGATTGCCTCTCTGACTGGAGGCCTGTGACTAGTGGAGTGTCACAGGGCTCGGTGCTGTGTTCATTGTTGTTTGTCATCTATATCAATGATCTGGATTATAATGTGGTTAACTAGATCAGCAGATTTGCAGATGACCCCAAGATTGGGCACGTAGTGGACAGCGAGGAAGGCTATCATGCAGAGGGATCTGAGCCAGCTGGAAAAATTGCAGATGGAATTTAATGCAAAGAAGTCTGAGGTGCTGCACTTTGCAAGGACAAACCAGTTTAGGACTTACATGGTGAGCTGAGGGCACTGTGGAGTGTGGTAGAACAGAGGGATCTGGGAACACAGATCCAGAATTCCTCAAAAGTAGCCTCACGGGTAGATAGGGTCGTAAAGGGATCTTACGGCACATTGGCCTTCGTAAATAAAAGTTTTGAGTACAAGAGTTGGGATGCTATGTTTAAGTTGTTGAGGGCTAATTTGGAGTATTGTGCGCAGTTCTGGTCACCTTCCTAACAATAAGATTGAAAGAGCGCAGAGAAAATCTGCAAGGATGTTGCCAGGACTGGAGGACCTGAGTTATTGGGAAAGGTTGAATAGGTTAGGGCTTCTTCCCTCGATCATTGGAGAACGAGGGAAGATTTGATATCTGATACAAAATTATGAGGGTTATACATAGGGTTAATGGATGCAGGTTTTTCCCTACTAAGGTTGGTGTGACTAGGTCATAGATTAAGGTGAAAGGTGAGATGTTTAAGGGGGAACTACTTCAGAGGGTGGTGAGAGTGTTGCCAGTAGAAGTGGTGGGTGTGGGTTTGATTACAACATTACTTTAGAGGTTTGGGTAGGTACATGGATGGGAGGGGTGTGGAGGGCTACGGCCCTGTTGCATGTCAATGGGACCAGGCAGATTAATAGATCGGCATGGACTAGGTGCGTCAAAGGACCTGCCCCCATGTTGTAATGTTCTATGACTATGGCTCATAGATCTGAATCAGTCTACATTTATAAGCTATCATGTTTTTTTATGCTGCATTGGATCTGAAGTAAATCATTTTGTTTTCCTTTATATTGAAAAAAACAATCAAGAATTGGTTTGTCAGATGGTCAGATGCTCAGATTGTGAGAGTTTGAAACAAAGACATGGTTACCAGGGACCAGTCATTTAAAGGAGAGAGGTGTAGAAAATTCACCTCTGAGGTTAGTGGCTCTCTGGCGATTCCTGTCCAGGGTGCTCTGCAGGTTAGATCTTAGAAGATATTTAACATAAAGGTATATTTGAAAGATGAGCAATTGAGCAGTGTGTGGAACTGGCAGGAAGATGAGACAAGGCCTGGAGCAGGTCCGCCATGGTCCTATTGAATGATGGGGGAGGCAGGATGGGCTAAGTGGCTGCCTCCTATTCCCCTGCATTCTTGTAGCTCCTGGAAAACTCTGGAATGAGGTTGATGGAAAAATGCAGATTTTTACATGGAGCCACACCCAAACTTCATGGTACATAGAACAGGCCCTTTGCCCCGTCATGTTTGTGCTGAACACGATTCCAAATTAAACTAATCCCATCTGCCTGCACGTAACCCACATCCCTTCAATGCTGCCTGTTTCTCTATCTGTCTAAATGGCTTTCAAACACCACCCACAAATCTGCTTTCACCACCACCCATCACTCCCATACTAGAAAACTTGTCCCACGTGGATTTAAGGTGAGAGGGAAAAAGTTTAAAGGAGGTAAGTTTTCTAATATTTGAAATTTCTACTCTGAGGAAATTTACCATCCCTTTGCCTCTTATAATTCTCAGCTTCGTAAAGTTTAAACATCGAGCACTACAGCACAGTACAGGCCCTTCAGCCCACAATGTTGTGACAACATTTTCAGCCTATTTAAGAACAATCTAATCCTTCCCTCCTGCATAGCTCTCCATCATTCTATCAACTATGTGCCTCTTTAATATCCCTAATGTATCTGTGAAACAAAGTTTGTCAAAACTCTCCCTGAAGCTAATAGTCTCCAGTTTCAGCAGCACCCTGGTGAGCTATTTCTGCACTCTCTGCGAAACCCCACACGCTTGCTTTAATGGGGCAATGAGGACTGCATAGCAGGACTCCAAATACAGGCAAACCAAAATGTTACACAGTTGTAATACACTCAGCCAATGAAGAAAAGCCTGCCAAATGCCTTCTTTATCTCCCTATCTACCTTTGCTGCCACTTTCAGAGAGAAATTAAGTTGCACCACAAGATCCCTCTGTGCTCTTGAGGCTCTTGCCATTTACCATACACTTTCCTTTCACATTTCACCTTCCAAAGCTCAACTCCACGCGCTTGCCTGGATTAAACTCCACCTGACATTTCTCCATCTGTATTCAGAACTGGACCACATCTGCTATATCCTTTTACACAAACACAAGTTTCTACAGATGCTGGAAATCCAGAGCGACACACACAGAATGCTGGAAGAACCCAGCATGTCGGGCAGCATCTATTGAGGGCAATAAATTCGTGATGAGGCCCTTTATTAGGCCTGGAAAGGTGCCGCAGCCAGAAAAAGAAGGTGGGGGACGGGAAGGAGCACAAGCTGGCAGGTGATGAGTGAAACCAGGTGAGGGGGAAGGTGATAGGTGGGAGAGGTAAGGGGCTGAAGAAGGAATCTGATAGGAGACGACAGTGGACCATGGAAAAAAGGACGAGGGAAATCAAAGGGAGGTGCCAGGCAGGTGAGGAGAAGAGAAGGGGCTGGAAGGGAACCAGAACAGGGAATGGAAAGAGAGGAGAGTGGCAGAAGTTACTGGAAGCAGGAGAAATTAACGTTCATGTCCTCAGGTTGCAGGCCACCCAGATGTTGCTCCTCTGACCAAAGTGGCCTCACTGTGGTATTAGAGGTGGCCATGGACCAACATGTTGAAATGGCAATGGGGATTAGAATTAAAAATTAAGATGGCTGATCAGAGGGAAATCCTGCTTTTTTGTAGATGGAGCATAAATGCTGGTGGAGTGGAAACTTCGTTCTTCGAAAAGAAAGGACATCGCAGATATTTTAGATGGAAAGCCTCCATCAGACCAACTTTCCACCTGATCCTGCTAAGGCAATCTTCCTCATCAGCCACACCACCACCAAATTAATACAGCATTGCAAACCTTGCTCCAGCTCTCGTACTTGATAATTAAAATTCTGCAAACCTACCCTCAGCTCCACTTCCTTTCCCAGTAAATCAAACACCGTAGCTCCTTTAGCGGTTATTGCGGAGGCAAGTTGTCTTGCAGCCTTCAGATCGGAGATCTGTGATGAATCAGAAGACTGTGATGCAGCAAGCAACTTCTGTAAAATGTTATTACAGTAAAACCATCAGCAATAAATTCCTCATCTGGGCTGACTGGGATATATATATATATATATATATATAAAAATAAATAAACACACACACTACACACACACACACACAGAGTGGCATGCAAAAGTTTGGGCACCCCTGGTTAAAGATGATACATTTCTTTTTTTCTTGCTTAAAATATTACTTTTTTATTTCCATCTTTTACAGTTTCGAAATAACAAAAAAGGAAAAGGGCCCGAAACAAAAGTTTGGGCACCCTGCATGGCAGTACTTAGTAACACCTTCTTTGGCAAGTATCACAGCTTGTAAACGCTTTCTGTAGCCAGCTAAGAGTCTTTCAATTCTTGTTTGGGGCATTTTCGCCCATTCAGCCTTGCAAAAGGCTTCTAGTTCTGTGAGATTCTTGGGCCGTCTTGCATGCACTGCTCTTTTGAGGTCTATCCACAGATTCTTGATGATGTTTAGGTCGGGAGACTGTGACGGCCATGGCAAAACCTTCAGCTTGCACCTCTTGAGGTAGTCCATTGTGGATTTTGAAGTGTGTTTAGGATCATTATCTTGTTGTAGAAGCCATCCTCTTTTCATCTTCGGTATTTTTACAGACGGTGTGATGTTTGCTTCCAGACAAACACAAACACATAGTGCTAGGGGAAGAGCAACACACACAAAATGCTGGAGGAACTCAGCAGGCCAGGCAGCATCAATGGAAAAGAGTACAGTCGACACTTTGGTTTGAGACCCTTAATCAGGACTGGAGAAAAAAGATGAGGAGTCAGTGAGAAGGTGGGGGGGGAGGGAGGAAGGTAAAGGTAAAACCGGGAGGGTGAGGGTGAAGTGAAGAGCTGGGAAGTTAATTGGTGAAAGAGATACAGGGCTGGAGAAGAGGAAATCTAATGGAAGAGGACAGAAGGCCATGGAAGAAAGAAAAGGGGAGGAGCACCGGAGAGAGGTGATGGGCAGATAAGGAGATAAGCTAAGAGAGGGAAATGGAAATGGGGAACCAATACCAGAAGTTCAAGAAAGCGATGTTCATGCCATCAAGTTGGAGGCTAACCAGACCAAATACAAGGTATTGCTCTTCCAACCTGAGTGTGGCCTCATCACAACGGTACAGGAGGCCATGGACTGACATGTTGGAATGGGAAGTGGAATTAAAATGGATGGCCATTGGGAGATCCCACTTTTTCTGGCAGATGGAGTGTAGGTGCTCAGAGAAGTGGCCTCCCAATCAAACTAATATATAGGAAGCCATACCGGGACCACTGGATGCAGTTGATGACCCCAACAGACTCACAGGTGAAGATGTGCATGGTGGTGGGATCCTGTTGGAGATGGCAGAAGTTACGGAGAATTTCGTGCTGGCACTGAGGCTGGTGGGGTGGTGGATGAGGCCAAGAGGAACATTATCCCTGGTGGGGTGGTGAGAGGATGGGGTGAGGGTAGATGACGAACGTTATCTCTGGTGGGATGGTGAGAGGATGGGGTGAGGGTAGATGACGAACGTTATCTCTGGTGGGATGGTGAGAGGATGGGGTGAGGGTAGATGAGGAACATTATCTCTGGTGGGGTGGTGAGAGGATGGGGTGAGGGTAGATGAGGAACGTTATCTCTGGTGGGATGGTGAGAGGATGGGGTGAGGGTAGATGAGGAACGTTATCCCTGGTGGGGTGGTGAGAGGATGGGGTGAGGGTAGATGAGGAACGTTATCCCTGGTGGGATGGTGAGAGGATGGGGTGAGGGTAGATGAGGAACGTTATCCCTGGTGGGGTGGTGAGAGGATGGGGTGAGGGTAGATGAGGAACGTTATCCCTGGTGGGGTGGTGAGAGGATGGGGTGAGGGTAGATGAGGAACGTTATCCCTGGTGGGATGGTGAGAGGATGGGGTGAGGGTAGATGAGGAACGTTATCCCTGGTGGGGTGGTGAGAGGATGGGGTGAGGGTAGATGAGGAACATTATCTCTGGTGGGATGGTGAGAGGATGGGGTGAGGGTAGATGAGGAACGTTATCCCTGGTGGGATGGTGAGAGGATGGGGTGAGGGTAGATGAGGAACGTTATCTCTGGTGGGGTGGTGAGAGGATGGGGTGAGGGTAGATGAGGAACGTTATCTCTGGTGGGATGGTGAGAGGATGGGGTGAGGGTAGATGAGGAATGTTATCCCTGGTGGGATGGTGAGAGGATGGGGTGAGGGTAGATGAGGAACGTTATCCCTGGTGGGATGGTGAGAGGATGGGGTGAGGGTAGATGAGGAACGTTATCTCTGGTGGGGTGGTGAGAGGATGGGGTGAGGGTAGATGAGGAACGTTATCCCTGGTGGGGTGGTGAGAGGATGGGGTGAGGGTAGATGAGGAACGTTATCCCTGGTGGGGTGGTGAGAGGATGGGGTGAGGGTAGATGAGGAACGTTATCCCTGGTGGGGTGGTGAGAGGATGGGGTAAGAGCAGACGTGCGTGAAATGGAAGAGATGAGGTTGAGGGCAGCGTTGATGGTGGAGGAAGGGAAGCCCCTTTCTTTGAAGGAAGACACCTCCTTAGTTCTGAAATGAAAAGCCTCATCCTGAGAGCCGATGTGGTGGAGACAGAGGAATTGAGAGAAGGGATGGCAATTTTACAAGTAACAGGGTGGGAAGAGATATAGTCCGGGTAGCTGTGAGAGCCAGGGGTAAGATCTGGGTTCAACTCCCACCCCTGTAAGCAGTTTATCCGTTTTCCCTGTGACTGTGTGGGTTTCCTCCCGCAGTATAGATTAGGTTTATAAATTGTGGGTATGCAATGTTGAGAATGCAGTATGGCAACACTTGTGGGCTGCCCAGCCCAATCCCCACTGATTTGATTTGATGCAAACAAAGCATTTTGAAGTACTTATGACAAATAAAGCTAATCTTTTCCCCTCCTTTAACATCTTCTTGTTAGCTAACATAAGAAAAGAGGTACAGAAGCCTGAAGACACACAATGTTTTAGGAACAGCATCTTCCCCTCTGCTATCTGATTTCTGAATGGTCCATGAAACTAAGAACATTACCTCCTTATTCCATTTTTGCACAATATTTAATTTTGTAACTATAATTGTCCATATTGCACTTCACTGCTCCCACAAAACAACAAATTTTTACCACATATGTCACTGATAAAACATCTGACTCTGGCCTCTGAAGGGTTGGTTTAGCAGCAGAAGGATTTAGGTGAGTTTACAACAAGTGATGTGTGGCTGACCAAGTTCCACCTACACTGCTCTCAAACGAGAAACACAAGAGATCCTGAAGATGCTAGAACTCACACACAAGGTGCTGGAAGAATTCAGCAGGCCAGGCAGCATCAATGGAAATGAATAAACAGTTAATGATTTGAGCCAAAACCCTTTATCAGGACTGGAAAACAAGGGGGCAAAAGCCATGGCTGAAAGAGCTCACCTTTGACCCCAAATCAAATTTGAACTTGCAACTCTCTTCTTCAGCGTCGTCATCTCTGTCCATTCGCTTTGTTTTCATGGCATTGTAGAGAACGGTGGTAACCTTTAACAGCTCCTTCACTGCATAACCATCAGCCTGGTACAGTTTCTTCGTGTTGAGTTTAATGTGAGCTTTAGTAGCCTGTTTTGGAGTAAACACAAGCACAAACTGATCCATTTCACACTTTGGCAGGGCGTTGCACTGCTCTGTAGTATGACTATTTTCAATCTCACTCTGAGAGCTGCTTACTCACCATGAACTGAGCTACAGCTTTGATGAAGAAAACTCGATCTTGCTCTGTATCCACATCTGTTGGGATATCTGTCTGAGGTTCATACCTGGAAGCAAAGCCCATGCATCAATAATTACTAACTACAACCCACCATAACCTCCCACACCCAGGACACTCAGGATGTCTAGCAGTGACACAGTGGTGTAGCAGTTAAGAGCAATGCTTTACAGGGCCAGTAACCCGAGTTCAATTCTGCCACTGTCTGAAAGGAGTTTGGACATTCTCCCCATGACCACATTCAAAAGACATACAGTACGGGTTAGGGTTAGTGAGTTGTGGGCATGCTATACTGGTACTGGAAGCATGGCGACACTCTTGGGCTACCCTCGGATTGTGTTGGTCATTGACGCAAATGAGGCATTTCACTGTATGTTTTGATGGACATGCGACAAATAAAGCTAATCGTTAAATACTCACCAAAACCTGAGCTCTTCAAACAAGCAACACAGCCTTCACCTCATCTTAGAATAGGTCAAAAGGCTGTCATAACAATGTGGGCCATATGGCCTGTACTACATTACAGAAACAGGCTCTTCAGCCCATCTATTCCATACTGAACCATTTAAACTGCCTAAATCCCATTCTATGTTCTCAAACCTCTATAAAGCAGTTTTCAGAATTATCTGTTCTGCCCTCTCCTAAGATCTTAATAACTAAATAAGTATTTAAATCACCCTCCTCTCCTGGGATGCTGGTCTTCGACCGGGTTTTTGTGTCTAGGCTGCCCCTTAGTAATTATCAAACCAAATAACCTCATTCAGTCAACAACAATAAAAACATTTCACCCAAAAGCCTTTTACTTGCTGTTGTTGGGTGGGCCCACAAAACAAGATAATTTACCAGATAATTTCTGACAGCCCATACAGAAAGATGAAACAGCAAAAATCCCAACAAAAAGGAACTGCATACACTCAATGGGCTGAAGAGTCCATAAGACATAGGAACAAAATTAAGCCGTTTGGCCCATTGAGTCTGCTCTGCTATTTCATCATGACTGATCCATTTCACTCTCAACTGCACTCTCCTGCCTTCTCCCCATAGCCTCGAATCTACCATTTACTTTCAAAATTTAGTATAATGATTGAGCTAAACTAAATATGAAAAATATCACTGCCTTCCTTGGAACTTGGCAAACAGAACACTGGCAAGTATGTAGGGCGGATAGAGTACAAAGTGAGTACTGTAGTCTTGCCAGATTGTACAAGGCTTATGTACAAACCAGGATGAGGGAGCAAATTACTTCGTACTAGCTACTTTGCACTGTCTTCCTGTGTCTTTTCGAATTGATTTTAAAATTCTCTTGCAACACACATCAAAGTTGCTGGTGAACGCAGCAGGCCAGGCAGCATCTCTAGGAAGAGGTACAGTCGACGTTTCGGGCTGAGACCCTTCGTCAGGACTAACTGAAAGAAGAGCTAGTAAGAGATTTGAAAGTGGGAGGGGGAGGGAGAGATCCGAAATGATAGAAGAAGACAGGAGGGGAAGGGATGGAGCCAAGAGCTGGACAGGTGATTGGCAAAAGGGATATGAGAGGATTATGGGACAGGAGGCCTAGGGAGAAAGACTAGCTCTTCTTTCAGTTAGTCCTGACGAAGGGTCTCGGCCCGAAACATCAACTGTACCTCTTCCTAGAGATGCTGCCTGGCCTGCTGCAACTTTTATGTGTGTTGCTTAAAATTCTCTTACTTGTTTTTAAATCTCTCAATGGCCTGGGACCAGAGTACATCACAGAGTTGTTTTTGTTTTTTGCTCGAGCTCTCAGGTCTTCTTCTGCCAGTCTCTTACATTCAAACAATCTGTGTTAAGACTGCTGAACGGATCCTGACCCGGATCTGGGCCGTACCCTCCAAATATCCAGACCTGCCTCTCCATTTTTTTGCACTACCTTACTTCCCATTTTTCTGTTTTTTTTTAATTTAAATTTTTAATATTTACTAATTTTAACTATATTTAGTATTTTTAATATTTAATATTTGTAATCCAGGGAGTGTGAAGCACAGAATCAAATATCGCTGTGATGATTGTACGTTCTAGTACCAATTGTTCGGCGACAATAAAGTATAAAGTATCTCCCTCAAAAGAGAATTGACAGGCCAGCTTTTTTGAACTACACTGCTAAACTGAGGAATTCAATCCCTAAAACTATAAGGGATGCAGACTCAGTTGACACTTTTAAACATCATCCCAAAACCTATTTATTTAACCTTGCTTTTAACTGACATCTTTTTATCTTTTATTTTCATGTTTGCACTTTATCCCATTGTAAAGCACTTTGAACTACACTGTCTGTATGAAAAGTGCTCTACAAATAAGCTATTATTATTAATAATAAATGTTAGGAAGATACTGTGTGAAGTACTGTGTTGACTGTGAACCTGAAGCTGATTCAGAGCAGGTTGTTGAGTTGTGAGGGAGTTGTCCTGAGGGAGGGAAGTGTGGCCTGTACTCATGGAAGTGTTGATGAGTTAGAGGTAGCTTTCTAATGGCATCAACAGTCCCAGAGGAAATAACATCGTAGATGGCAAGAGATGATTTGTTTAGGCTGTTGGATTTCGGGCAGGAGTTCAATTTCATGATGAGGCTCAGTATCTTAGGTCTGAGGTAAGCAGAACGTTCTTCACCAACCAGTCATAAATGTTTGGAGTTCTCTTCCTCACAGTCAGAATATGAGGAGCTGTGGCCCATTCTGCTTCTTTTGATTTTTTGTTAAAACTCAACCTAACTTAATCTGGAATATTCTGTGCAGTCTTGTCACCTACAGGAAAGATAGGAATAAGGTTGAAAGAGTACAGAGAAATTTACAAGGACGTTGCTGGGACTTGAGGTCCTGAGTTACAGGGAAAGCTGAATAGGTTTGGACTTCATCCCCTGGAGTGCAGAAGACTAAGAGGAGATTTGATAGAAGCATAGAAAACTATGAGAGGTATAGATAGTGTTAATGCAAGCAGATTTTTTCCACTGAGATTGGGTGAGACTGAAGTAGAGGTCATGGGTTAAGGGTCAAAGGGAAATGTTTAAGGGGAACCTGAGGGGGAACTTCTTCACTCAGGGGGTGGTGAGAGTGTGGAATGAGCTGCCAGTGGAATTGGTGGGTACAGGTTCAATTGCAACATTTAAGACAAATTTAGACAGGTACATGGATTGGAGGGGTATGTAAGGCTATGATCCGGGTGCAGGTTGATGGGACAAGGCAGAATAACGGTTTGCATGGACTAGATGAGCCGAAGGACCTGTTTCTACGCTGTAGTGCTGTTTGATTGTGGTTTACAATTCTACACACCTGTGAAATTACTAACCTTTTAACCAGCCAGATGAGAATTTCTGCTACCAAAGGGAAGTTCGGAGTGCGGAAGTTTTCCATGGAGATGAGGCGAGGATATCCCAGAGCCCTCATCATCTCAGTAAAGTCTGAGGGGAACAAATGATAACAGATAACGAGTGCTTCCATAACAGAAGATCAGTGCCCAGCTTGGGACAAAAGCCACATGGTACCGTCAGTGCAGTATGGTTTGCTGTGTTGTGCAAGGACAGGGAGGAGGCATCGGAGCCTGAAGGCATACACTCAACGTTTTAACAACAGATTCTTCCCCACTACCACACACTTATGTATTTGTCATTGTAACTCAGTGTAATTTATGTTCTGTAATGTTCTGCTGCTGCAAAACAACAGTTTTCATAACATACGTCAGTGATAACAAACCTGACTGATTCTCATCGATTCCTGTCCGAACTTGTCCTCACATTGAATAACCTGGTTCAGTCCTCTTTCTCGGCACGTAAAAGATATACCAATGGGAAGCTCAGACCCAATGCAAGACTGCCTGAACAATCTTCATTTCAATCCACCTACCTCAACCGCTTCTTGAGTTCATTTGAAGGTGGAACAGACTGCAGGTCCTTGCAACGTGGGTGAAAACAGAGTAACTCAGAGGAACACGGTTCCTTCCCCCCCCCCCCATCTTCAATGCACGCTTTTCTCCAAGGAAAATTATCCCAGTCTGACCGATCTCTCCTGGTAAAAGGAAAAATGGAGGGCTGTTTGGGAGGGAAGGGTTAGATTGATCTTGTAGTAGGTTAAAGAATCAGAGCTCTGAGTATATACAGTGGTGGGTGCCTGGAATGAGTTGCCAGGAGCGGTGCTGGAAACAGACAGAGGTGTTTGAGGGTCTTAGATAAGTACACGGATATGGACCATGTGAGGGTAGAAATAATTTGGTTACTCAGGCATCATTAGCTTAATTAGTTCAGCGTCGTGGTCGACACAGGCACGATGAGCTGAACAGTCTGCCACTGTGCTGTACTATTCAATGAAGTCTGAGCCCAAGGTTTAGAAAACTATGAGGAGCATACATAAGGAAGACGGTCACAAGTGCTGGGTTCTGAGACTATTGATGAGAGGAGAAAGATTTAAAGGAGATTAGAGGAGCAAGTTTTCCCACATCAAGGTTGGTGGGTGTATATATGAGCTGCCAGAGGAAGTGTTAAAAGCAGGGACAATTACAATGGTGAAATGACATTTGGTTAAATGGCTAGGAGAGGTTTAGAGGGATGAGCCAAACATGGGCAAATGGGACTAGCTGAGATAGACATCTCTGGTTGGTATGGATGAGTTAGGCCAAAGAGTTTGTTTCTGTCTTGAAATCCTCTATGAATATCAAACACTGCATTTTCTGTCTGCATCAGAACTAACTGATCCATAAAAGCAGAATTAGGGCACCTCCACCATTCCATCATAGCTGCTTTATTATTCCTCTCTACTCCGTTCTCCTGCCTTCTCCCCCATAATCTTTGACAAGAACCAATCAACCTCTGTGATAAATATACGCAATGGCTTGGACTCCACAGCCGTCTGTGGCAACGAATTCCACAGGCTCACCACCCTCAGGTCCTAGGCTCCCCCACTACAGGAAACATCCTCTTCACATCTACTCTATCTAGTCCTTTCAATATTCGAAAGGTTTCAATGAGCTTCCCCCTCATTATTCTAAACTCCAGCGGGTACAGCCCCAGAGGTATCAAACACTCCTCATATGTTAACCCTCTCACTTACGGGATAAATCTTATGAAACTCCTCTAGAACTCTCTCCAATTCCAGCACATGCAAGGAGCCCGAATATGCGGATAATAGTGCAAGTGAAGTCTGACCAACACCTTATAAAGCCTCAGCATCATAGCCTTGCATTTTTTACTTCAGTCCTCTCTTAAAAGAAGGCTAACATTGCACTTTCGTTCCCTATGTCAGGAAGGAGTACAGAAGCCTCAAAGAACACTTAGCGATTCAGGAACAGCTTCTTCCCTTCTGCCATCCATGTCTAAATGGACATTGAACCCTCGAACACTAATTCCCTACTTTTTTAATTTCTGATTTTGCACTACTTATTTAATTTAACCATTACAGTATATATAGAGTAATTGATTTTTTTCTATATAATTTATCACAGATTGCATTGTACTGCTGCCGTTAAGTTAACATATGCCGGTGATATTAAACCCGATTCACATTCTTACCGGACTCAGACCGCAAATTAACCTTGGGGAATCCTGCACGAGGTCTCCCAGGTCGCGTCGCACATCCGACTTTTGAATTTTCTCCTCATTTAGGAAATAGTCTATGCTTTTATTCCCTCTACCAAAGTGCATGGCCGTACACTTCCCGACACTGCACTCCATTAGCCAGTTCTCACCTATCCCCCCGCCTCCCTGCTTCCTCAAAACTACCAGCTCTCTGCCCTGAACCCGGGCGTTCCTGAGCGATCTGTATTTTGCAATTCACAATCCCGAGCTGTTCTCATTCGAAAGCCTCTTCTCTCAGGAAAGCGCCTTTAACCCTCCGACTAGAGGAATTCGTTTGCAGTTTAACCTCCAGGCAACCCTGGTCATCCGGCCACTTTACCCCCGCCCACCCTCTTCACAACTTAAACCAAGCTGGCTTCTTACAGGAATATTAAAAAGCGTGCAGGTGCTGGAAATGTAAAATAGAAGCAGATAACGCTGAAGGCACTCAGCCCGTCCCCCGGGTGGGAGACAGGAGCCTCTCGCCACGACCCGAGTGACGGCAGACCCCGGGACGGGCCTTCGCCCGACATAATTCAGTGTCCGCGCCCCGATCTCTTACTTCTGAGGTCTCGGAACGACATGACGACGGCCGCCGGGATCCGTCAAACCCCTCGCCCCACACGATGACCGTCAGATCGCGGGTCCGGAGCTCCAGCTCGCTCTAAGCAAATTGCCAGCGGCTTCGCATCGGGAGCCTAGGCCTGGTTTCCATAGTGATCGGGAAAGGGGGGGGAAACTTCCTTCGCAAGGCATTCTGGGGAGAGGCCCGCCCACTCTTCCTCGCTCTGATAAATGAACCGTGGACGTCAGGGAGGGAACGTCAGAAGATACGACATTGTAGTGGATAATGACGTCATTTATGTAATAAGACTACCTTATTGTATGAGGACGGCACGACTTAAAGCCACTGTGGTCGGAGGATGTGCTCCTGCAGCTGAGTCAGGGCTGCCGCTAGGGTTGCCAACTTTCTCACTCCCAAATAAAAGTAGCAGTCAAATCCGGGACACTTGTGTTTACTACGAGAAAGACTACTATGACCTTGACCCCTTGCGCGGTCACGCGTGTGCGCATGCGTGTATTGCCGATTTTTTTTTCCCCTTTTCAACGAAACGGTTTTTGCCTTAATCTTCCCGATTGTTGAGTGAAACTACACTGTACATACATTATTTCTACTTTACATAGGCTGTATATTTGTCATATCATTCCTGGTCTTACTATATGTTAGTGTTATATTAGGTTTTATGTTTTTTTGGTATGATTTGGTAGGTTATTTTTCGGGTCTGGGAACGCTCAAAATTTTTTCCCATATAAATTAATGGTAATTGCTTCTTCGCTTTACACCATTTCAGCTTACGAACGGTTTCATAGGAACGCTCTACCTTAGCGGGGAAAATACGGGACAAGGGCAGTCCCGTATGGGACAAACCAATTTAGCCCAATATACGGGATGTCCCGGCTAACATGAGTCAGCCCTCATCCACACTCTTTCCCCACTGGACCCAGCCTCCAGCCTGGGATGGAACTCTTATCAGAGGGAACTGATGTCTGGCCTTCTCCCAAACAAACTGTGCTTTGGCAATGAGGAAGAAGCCTGCACGCTGCTGGATTTGGTTGGGTTCTTGGTGATTCTCCCTTTGGCCATGTGGTTGCACTGTATGCTGAGGAGACTGACTGTACTGGAGGGTTATGATTGATCCATCATACTGGACCATGCCACACCTCCACTCAAGCAAATTCCAATGAATGCCCCAAACTTATTGTCATTCAACCATGACGTGTGTACCATGCTATACGTAGGTGCCTGCAGCATAGCGTTTAGCACAAAGCTGTTCCAGCTCGGGGCATCAGAGTCCAATTCCGATGCCATCTGTAAGGAGTTTGTACATTCTTCCTGTGAGCGTGTGGGTTTCCTTACAGTGGTCCGGCTTCCTCCTGCAGTCCAAAGAGGTACCAGTTGGTAGGTTAATTGGTCATTGTAAACCGTCCCGTGATCAAGCTCGGGTTAAATATGTAGGTTGCTGGGTGGTGTGGCTCGTTGGGCTGGAAGGACTTGTTCTGCACTGTATCTTTAAATAATTAATTCAATTCAATATCGCCAAATGAAACAATGTTCCTCCAGACTAAGGTACAGTATGTCAACTCAAGTATCAAGTGAAGTTTATCGTCATTTAACTACATACATGTATATAACGTATAAAGTGATATCACGACAATAAATGATCAAATAATAAGGTGCATTTATGACACAAGTTAAAAAGTAAACAGTATAACGATACTGGTGTTTCATACATGATGAGACCTGGGTGGTGGCTGGGAGTTCAATAGTCTCACAGTCCGGGGGAAGAAGCTGTTTCCCATCCTAACAGTTCTTGCACTAATGCTACAGAACCTCGTGCCTGATGGTGGGGGGGGGGGGTCAAAGAAATTGTTGGTCAGCTGGGAGGGCTCATTGACAATGCTAAGGGCCCTGTGCATGCAATGCTCCTGATAAATACCTCTAAGGGGTGGAAGGGAGACCCCGATGATCCTCAGCATTCCTCACGACCCTTCGTAGAGACTTGCGGTCAGATGCCTTGCAACTCCCACCAGATGGTGATCCAACTTTCCAACCGGTCAGGTCCTTCTACAGTGAATGAATCTGCTTAGAATTGCAGCAGTTAGTTTTGGAACCATGAGGCACTTGTGAATCAGTTACCCAGACCAAATGAGGCATGGCAAGTCTCTGGGAGACTGAGATAGCGTGAATGGAAAACAATTCTATTAAACAAACTCTTTTCCCTTTCCCTCTGATCAACAATGTATTGAATCAGTTGTGGTTGTCTACCGTTTCTGTGCTCCTGATATGGCCTCCTCTATATTGTGAGATCCGATGTAGATTGGGGGACTGCTTTGTTGAGCACCTCTGCTCCATCCACAAAAAGTGGAATTTCCCAGATTGCTAGCCGTTTCAATTTCTATCCCCATTCCTGTTCCGACATGTCAGTCCATGGCCTCTCTGTCTACATCATGAGGTCACTCTCACGTTGGAGGAGCAACACCTTATATTTCGTAAGGGTAGCCTCCAACCTGATGGCATGAACAATAATTTCTCCAAATTCCAGTAATGTTTCTCTCCCCTCCATTCCTCCTTCTTCAATTCCTCATTCTGGCCTCTTACCTCTTCTCCTCACTTGCTCTTCCCCGGTGCTCCTCCTCCTTCCCTTTCTCCCATGATCCACTCTCCACACCTATCAGATTTCTTCTTCTCTGGCCCTTTACCCTTTCCACCTATCACTTCCCAGCTTTTTACTTCATCCCCCCCTCTGCCACCCATCTTATTCCTCACCTGGTCTCACCTATCACCTGTCAGCTTATACTTCTTCCCCCTTCCTTTCCAGTCCTGATGAAGGGTCTCGGCCCATTACGTTGACTGTTCATTTATTTCCATGGATGTTGCCTGACTTGCTGAGTTCCTCCAGCATTGTGTGTGTGTGTGTGTGTTGCTCTGGATTCTGTCTGCAGAATCTCTTGTGTTTTTGATAGTTGCTGTCCACTTTAAATGGGCCACTGTGTTTGGTCAGAAAGAAATGACTGCATTTTTGTTAGTAACCTTTGTTGGTGGGGGGGGGGTTGCACAGTTTGTGTAACACAGTTACAGCGCCAGCCATCTGGGTTTATTTCCCTTCCTGTCTGTAAGGAGCTTGTCGGAATTAGAACCAGATTTACTATCACTGATATATGTTGTGAAATTGTAATTACCTGTGATCATTTGGGTTTCCTGCACATTGCAAAGGGAATTGGATCAGTAAGTTAACTGGTCACATGGGTGATGACAACTCGTTCGTCCGGAAAGGCCTGTTATACACTGCTGTATCTCTAAATGTAAATCTTTGTGAAGTACCCCAGACATAGAACAGAAGAGTCGACTGCAGGAATACTTCCTATAGCCCACAATGTTATGGCAAAAAAAATCAAATTAGTAGGCAAATGCACAACTAAACCAATCCTTCTGCCTACAAAATGTCCATATCCTCCCATTTCCTGCACATCCCTGTGCCTGTCTCAGAGCCTCTTCAACGGTTCTATCGTGTCTGCCTCCAGGCAACGTTCCAGGCCCCACTACTCCCTGTGTAAAAACCATAATCTTTCCCATAGATGCGTGTGTTTAAGAATTTATTAGAAATTTCCAGCATGAGGAAAAAGATACTGTCTCTCTACTCTATCCGTGCCTCTCATGATCCCCTCAGCCTCCGCTGCTGCACAGAAAACAACCCAAGTTTGTCTATCCTCTCATTGTAGCACAAGCTCTCTAATCCAGCCAGCGTCCTGGTGAACATGCTCCGCACCCTCTCCAAAGCCTCGATATTCTTCCTATAACGGGGAGACCAGAACTGCAGGCAATACTGCAGATGTGGCCTGACTCGAGTTTTATAAAGCTGCAACATAATTTCTTCAATTTTGAACTGAATGCCGTGAGTAATAAAGGGAAGCATGCCACATGCCTTCTGAACCACCCTAACAACCAGGGTAGCCTCTTTCAGGGGGAAATGAACTCGGACCCCAAGATCCCTCTGCTCATCAACACCGTTAAGGGTCTTGTTCTTAACAGTGTACTGTGTCTTTACGTTTGACTACCAAGGTGCAACGTTGCACATTTGGCCAGGATAAACTCCATTTGCTATTTCACTGCTCATATCTGTAACTGATCTATATCCTGTTGTATTCATAGAAACACAGAAAACCTACAGCATAACACAGGCCCTTCGGACCACAATGTCCTTACTTAGAAATTACCTAGTTACCCACAGCCCTCTAAGCTCCACGTACCTATCCAAAAGTCTCTTAAAAGACCCTATCGTATCTGCCTCCATCACCGTCACCGGCAGCCCATTCCACGCACCCACCACTCTCTGCGTAAAAAACTTACCCCGACATCTCCTCTGTACCTTCTTCCAAGCATCATAAAACTATCCCCCTCGTGCCAGCCATTTCCGCCCTGGGAGAAAGCCTCTGACTATCCACATGATCAGTGCGTGAGTGGGCCAGTGAAGGAGGGGAGCTTTGAGGCTTTGACTCGAGAGATTCTGGCAGTTTTGGCAGTTAGTCTGTGCAATCAAGTCAATCAAGATTTGGATAGATCAGCAGAAAACCGTTGATCAGACAATCAAGATTTGAATAGCTCAGACTCAGCAGAAAGCAGCTGATTGGGCAGTCGAGGTCAGGTGACCAAACATTTTGAAAAGCTCAAACAGATAAATAGAGGATAGCTCAAGCAAAGTGGGCAGTGCGTGAGTGGGCCAGTGAAGGAGTGGAGCTTTGAGGCTTTGACGAGAAGAGGTGGAGGACGAGCTTGTTCCCAGTTAGTTTTTACAATGTCTCCTGAGATGGTGATGTGAGATGTGGCAGTCTTGGGTGAACTCCCCTCTCCCGTAGAGTCACATCTGCCAGAAGTGCATATGGCTGGGTGATCTGGAAGACCATGTAAGGAATCTGGAGCAGCAGCTGGATGACCTTTGACTCATAAGGGAGAATGAGGCAGTCATAGATGAGAGCTACCGGGAGGTAGTCACACCTACGCTGTTGGAAGCAGGTCGTTGGGTGACAGTCAGAGGCGGGAAAGCAAAGGTGAGCAGATAGGTAGTGCAGAGCAACCCTGTGGCCATTCCCCTGAATAATAAGTTTACCGTCCTGGATACTGTTGGCGGGGACGACTGACCAGGTGTGAGCCACAGTGGCAGGGCCTCCGGCACTGAGTCTGATCCGGTGGTGCAGAAGGGTGGGACGGAGAAGAGGAGAGCTGTCGTCATTGGAGATGCTATAGTCAGGGGAGCAGCCAGGAGATTTTGTGGACGTGAGAAGGACACCCGCATGGTTTGTTGCCTCCCGGGTGCCAGGGTCCAGGATGTCTCTGACCGGGTGCATGACATCCTGGTACGAGAGGGAAAGCAACCAGAAGTCGTGATACATGTTGGGACCAACGACATAGGCAGGAAGAGGGATGAGGTCCTGAAGTGTGAGTTTCGGGAACTAGGCAGAAGACTGAAGAACAGGACCTCAAGGGTGGCGTTCTCAGGATTGCTGCCAGTGCTAAGTGACAGTGATGGTAAGAATTGGAGGAGATGGCAGTTGAATGCGTGGCTGAGGAGTTGGTGCAGGGAGCAGGATTTTAGATTTTTAGATCATTGGGATCTCTTCTGGGGAAGGTGGGACCTGTACAGATTGGATTGGTTGCACCTGAACTCGAGGGGGAGCAATATCCTTGCAGGTAGGTTTGCTAGCATGGTTCGGGAGGGTTTAAACTAATTTGCGAGGGGGATGGGACCCAGAGCGATAGAGCAGTGAAAGAAGTGCATGGAGTAAAGCCAGATCTAACATATAGAGAGGCTTTGAGGAAAGAGAAGCAGAATAAATGGTGTAAAGACAGTAAGGTAGAAGGGCTGAAATGTGTGTACCTCAATGCAAGAAGCATCAGGAACAAAGGTGAAGAACTGAGAGCTTGGATACATACATGGAATTATGATGTAGTGGCCATTACAGAGACTTGGCTGGCACCAGGGCAGGAATGGATTCCTCAATATTCCTGGATTTCAGTGGTAGCAGCAGAGATACAGAGGAGCAGATTGGGAGGCAGATTTTGGAAAGATGCAAAAATAACAGGGTTGTTATCATGGGTGACTTTAACTTCTCTAATATTGATTGGCACCTGATTAGTTCCAAGAGTTTAGATGGGGCAGAGTTTGTTAAGTGTGTCCAGGATGGATTCCTGTCACAGTATGTGGACAGGCCAACTAGAGGGAATGCCATACTAGATCTAGTACTAGGTAATGAACCGGGTCAGGTCACAGATCTCTCAGTGGGTGAGCATCTGGGGGACAGTGACCACCGCTCCCTGGCCTTTAGCATTATCATGGAAAAGGATAGAATCAGAGAGCACAGGAAAATTTTTAATTGGGGAAAGGCAAAATATGAGGCTATAAGGCTAGAACTTGAGGGTGTGAATTGGGATGATGTTTTTGCAGGGAAATGTACTATGGACATGTGGTCGATGTTTAGAGATCTCTTGCGGGATGTTAGGGATAAATTTGTCCCGGTGAGGAAGATAAAGAATGGTAGGGCGAAGGAACCATGGGTGACAAGTGAGGTGGAAAATCTAGTCAGGTGGAAGAAGGCAGCATACATGAGGTTTAGGAAGCAAGGATCAGATGGGTCTATTGAGGAATATAGGGAAGCAAGAAAGGAGCTTAAGAAGGGGCTGAGAAGAGCAAGAAGGGGGCATGAGAAGGCCTTGGCAAGTAGGGTAAAGGAAAACCCCAAGGCATTCTTCAATTATGTGAAGAAAAAGATGACAGGAGTGAAGGTAGGACCGATTAGAGATAAAGGTGGGAAAATGTGCCTGGAGGCTGTGGAAGTGAGCGAGGTCCTCAATGAATACTTCTCTTCGGTATTCACCAGTGAGAGGGAACTTGATGATGGTGAGGACAATATGAGTGAGGCTGGTGTTCTGGAGCATGTTGATATTAAAGGAGAGGAGGTGTTGGAGTTGTTAAAATACATTAGGACAGATAAGTCCCCAGGGCCTGATGGAATATTCCCCAGGCTGCGCGAGGAGGCGAGGGAAGAGATTGCTGAGCCTCTGGCTAGGATCTTTATGTCCTCGTTGTCCACGGGAATGGTACCGGAGGATTGGAGCGAGGCGAATGTTGTCCCCTTGCTCAAAAAAGGTAGTAGGGATAATCCAGGTAAATATAGACCAGTGAGTCTTATGTCTGTGGTGGGAAAGCTGTTGGAAAAGATTCTTAGAGATAGGATCTATAGGCATTTAGAGAATCATGGTCTGATCAGGGACAGTCAGCATGGCTTTGTGAAGGGCAGATCGTGTCTAACAAGCCTGATAGAGTTCTTTGAGGAGGTGACCAGGCATATAGATGAGGGTAGTGCAGTGGATGTGATCTATATGGATTTTAGTAAGGCATTTCACAAGGTTCCACACGGTAGGTTTATTCAGAAAGTTAGAAGGCATGGGATCCAGGGAAGTTTGGCCAGGTGGATTCAGAATTGGCTTGCCTGCAGAAGGCAGAGGGTGGTGGTGGAGGGAGTACATTCAGATTGGAGGATTGTGACTAGTGGTGTCCCACAAGGATCTGTTCTGGGACCTCTACTTTTCGTGATTTTTATTAACGACCTGGATGTGGGGGTAGAAGGGAGGGTTGGCAAGTTTGCAGAGGACACAAAGGTTGGTGGTGTTGTGGATAGTGTAGAGGATTGTCAAAGATTGCAGAGAGACATTGATAGGATGCAGAAATGGGCTGAGAAGTGGCAGATGGAGTTCAACCCAGAGAAGTGTGAGGTGGTACACTTTGGAAGGACAAACTCCAAGGCAGAGTACAAAGTAAATGGTAGGATACTTGGTAGTGTGGAGGAGCAGAGGGATCTGGGGTACATGTCCACAGATCCCTGAAAGTTGCCTCACAGGTGGATAGGGTAGTTAAGAAAGCTTATGGGGTGTTAGCTTTCATAAGTCGAGGGATAGAGTTTAAGAGTCGCGATGTAATGATGCAGCTCTGTAAAACTCTGGTTAGGCCACACTTGGAGTACTGTGTCCAGTTCTGGTCACCTCACTATAGGAAGGATGTGGAAGCATTGGAAAGGGTACAGAGGAGATTTACCAGGATGCTGCCTGGTTTAGAAAGTATGCATTATGATCAGAGATTAAGGGAGCTAGGGCTTTACTCTTTGGAGAGAAGGAGGATGAGAGGAGACATGATAGAGGTGTACAAGATAATAAGAGGAATAGATAGAGTGGATAGCCAGTGCCTCTTCCCCAGGGCACCACTGCTCAATACAAGAGGACATGGCTTTAAGGTAAGGGGTGGGAAGTTCAAGGGCGATATTAGAGGAAGGTTTTTTACTCAGAGTGGTTGGTGCGTGGAATGCACTGCCTGAGTCAGTGGTGGAGGCAGATACACTAATGAAGTTTAAGAGACTACTAGACAGGTATATGGAGGAATTTAAGGTGGGGGCTTATATGGGAGGCAGAGTTTGAGGGTCGGCACAACATTGTGGGCTGAACGGCCTGTACTGTACTGTGCTGTACTATTCTATGTCTATGTCTATCTTATACACCTCTATCAGGTCACCTCTCATTCTCTGTCATTCCAAGGAGAAAAGGCCAAATTCACTCAACCTATTCTCATAAGGCATGCTCCCCAATTCAGGCAACATCCTTGTAAATCTCCTCTGCACCCTTTCTATAGTTTCCACATCCTTCCTGTAGTGAGGCAACCAGAACTGAGCACAGTACTCCAAGTGGGGTCTGACCAGGGTCCTATATAGCTGTAACATTACCTCTCGGCTCTTAAACTCAATCCAACAGTTGATGAAGGCCAATGCACCGTATGCCGCCTTAACCACAGAGTCAACCTGCGTAGCAGCTTTGAGTGTCCTATGGACTCAGACCCCAAGATCCCTCTGATCCTCCACACTGCCAAGAGTCTTACCATTAATGCTATATTCTGCCATCATATTTGACCTACCAAAATGAATCACCTCACACTTATCTGGGTTGAACTCCATCTGCCACTTCTCAGCCCAGTATTGCATCCTATCAATGTCCCGCTGTAACCTCTGACAGCCCTCCACACTATCCACAACACCCCCAACCTTTGTGTCATCAGCAAATTTACTAACCCATCCCTCCACTTCCTCATCCAGGTCATTTATAAACATCACGAAGAGTCGCAGTTCCAGAACAGATCCCTGAGGCACACCACTGGTCACCAACCTCCATGCAGAATGTGACCCATCTACAACCACTCTTTGCCTTCTGTGGGCAAGACAAAGCGATGTCCCCTTGGATCCCATGCCTCCTTACTTTCTCAATAAGCCTTGCATGGGGTACCTTATCAAATGCCTTGCTGAAATCCATATACAGTACATCTACTGCTCTAACATTATCAATGTGCTTCGTCTCATCCTCAAAAAATTCAATCAGGCTCGTAAGGTACGACCTGCCTTTGACAAAGCCATGCTGACTATTCCTAATCATATTATGCCTCTCCAAATGTTCATAAATCCTGACTCTCAGGATCTTCTCCATCAATTTACCAACCACTGAAGTAAGACTCACTGGCCTATAATTTCCTGGGCTATCCCTACTCCCTTTCTTGAATAAAGGAACAACATTCACAACCCTCCAATCCTCCGGAACCTCTCCCATCCCCATTGATGATGCAAAGTTCATCCCCAGAGGCTCAGCAATCTCCTCCCTCGCTTCCCACAGTAGCCTGGGGTACATCCCATCCGGTCCCAGTGACTTATCCAACTTGATGCTTTCCAAAAACTCCAGCACATCCTCTTTCTTAATATCTACATTCTCAAGCTTTTCAGTCCACTGTAAGTCATCCCTACGATCACCAAGATCCTTTTCTGTAGTGAATACTGAAGCAAAGTGTTAATTAAGTACCTCTGCCATCTCCTGCAGTTCCATACACACTTTCCCACTGTCACACTTGATCCCATTCTCTCATGTCTTATCCTCTTGCTCTTCACATACTTGAAGGATGCCTTGGGGTTTTCCTTAATCCTGCTCGCCAAGGCCTCCTCATGGCCCCTTCTGGCTCTCCTAATTGCATGCTTAAGCTCCTTCCTGCTAGCCTTATAATCTTCCAGATTCATATCATTACCTAGTTTTTTGAACCTTTCATAAGATCTTCTTTCCTTCTTGACTAGATTTACAACAGCCTTTGTACAGCACGGTTCCTGTACCCTACCATCCTTTCCATGCCTCATTGGAATGTATCTATGCAGAACCCCACGCAAATATCCCCTGAACATTTGCCACATTCCTTCGGTATGTTTCCCTGAGAACATCTGTTTCCAATTTATGCTTCCAAGTTCCTGGCTGATAGCCTCATATTTCCCCTTACTCCAATTAAACGTTTCCCTAACTTGTCTGTTCCTATCCCTCTCCAATGCTATGGTAAAGGAGATAGAATTGTGATCACTATCTCCAAAATGCTCTCTCACTGAGAGACCTGACACCTGACCAGGTTCACTTCCCAATACCAGATCAAGTACAGCCTCTCCTCTTGTAGGTTTATCTTCATATTGTGTTAAGAAACCTTTCTGAACACACCTAACAAACTCCACCCCATCTAAACCCCTCACCCTAGAGAGATGCCAATCAATATTTGGGAAACTAAAACCTCCCATCACAACAACCCTGTTATTATTACTCCTTTCCAGAATCTGTCTCCCTATCTGTCCCTGTTACTATTGGGTGTCTATAAAAAACACCCGGTAGAGTTATTGACCCCTTCCTATTCCTAACTTCCACCCACAGAGACTCTATAGACAATCCCTCCATGTCTTCCTCCTTTTCTGCAGCCATGACACTATCTCTGATCAACAGTGCCACGCCCCCACCTCTTTTGCCTCCCTCCCCGTCCTTTCTGAAACACCTAAAGCCTGGCACTTGAAGTAGCCATTCCTGCCCCTGTACCATCCAAGTCTCTGTGATGACCACAACATCATAGCTCCCAGTGCTGATCCACGCTCTAAGCTCATCCGCTTTATTCATGATACTCCTTGCAGTAAAATAGACACATCTCAAACCATCGGTCTGAGCACGTCCCTTTTCTATCACCTGCCTGTCTTCTCTTTCACACTATTTCCAAACTCCCTCTATTTGTGAGCCAACGTCCCTTCCTCTGTCACTTCAGTTCAGTTCCCAACCTCCAGCAAATCTAGTTTAAACTCTCCCCAGTAGCCTTAGCAAACCACCCCCCGCCCCCTGGCCAAGATATTAGTCCCCCTCGGATTCAAGTGCAACCCATCCTTTTTGTACAGGTCACGCCTGCCCCAAAAGAGGTCCCAATGATCCAGAAATCTGAATCCCTGCCCCCAGCTCCAATCCCTCAGCCACGCATTTATCCTCCACCTCATTCTATTCCTATACTGTCACGTGGCACAGGCAGTAATCCCGAGATTACTACCTTTGAGGTCCTGCTTCTCAATTTCTATCCTAACTCCCTGTAGTCTTTTTTCAAGACCTCCTCCCTTTCCCTACCTATGTTGTTGGTAGCAGTATTAAATGTACCTTTAAAACCTTTGAAATGGGTTAAAGTTGGATTTGTGTAAAAATGGACATCAAACGATTCAGATTTGTTTATAGACAATAGGTGCAGGAGTAGGCCATTCGGCCCTTTGAAACAGCACCGCCATTCACTGTGATTATCCACAATCAGTACCTCGTTCCTGCCTTCTCCCCATATCCCTTCACTCTGCTATCATTAAGAGCTCTATCTGACTCTTTCTTGAAAGCATCCAGAGAATTGGCCTCCACTGCCTTCTGAGGCAGAGCACTCCACAGATCCACAGCTCTCTGGGTGAAAAAGTTCATTTGCATTAACAACCAACACAATGCAAGGATGCCTAGTGGCTGTCAGAATAAAGGGCAAGGAGAACAGGTTTCTTTGGTTTTCGAGAGGTGTTGAGCCCCTGGATAAGTTAAAAAAGGAGGTGCATAGCAGGTATAAGCAGGTAACAAATCAGGTGCTTATTGAATATAAAAAATGCAAGTGAACACTTAAAGCCAAAAGAAGGCAGGAGGCTGCCCTCGCAGACAAAGTGAAGGAGAATCCTAAGGTATGTCAAGAGCAAAAGGGACAAAATTGGTTCTCTGGAAGATCAGAATGGTGGAGCCATAAGAGATAAGGGAGATGTTAAAAGGATTTTTTTCTATCTGTATTTACTTGGGAGATGGTCACAGGGTCAAGCGAGGCCAAGCAGCAGTGAGGTCATGGACCCAATACAGATTACAGAGGAGGTGTTTGCTGCCTTGAGGCAAATTAGAGTGGTTCTCTCGGACCCCGTGGGAGGCAAGTGCAGAAATTGCAGGGACATGACAAATATTTAAATAATCTTAGTGACAGGTGAGGCACCGGAGGAGTGGAGAATAGCTAATGTTTAAGGCTGTAAGAATATACCAGACCATTATAGTCTAATAAACCTGACATCAGTAGTGGAAAGTTATTGGAAGGTATTCTAAGAGATCAGATATATGTGTATTTGGACGGACAGGGATTGATTAGGGTTAGTCAGCATGGCTTTGTGCGTGGTAGGTCATATCTAACCGATCTTAGTTTTTCAAGCATGTTACCAGGAAAGTTGATAAAGGTAACGCAGTGGATGTTGTCTACAGGGACTTTAGTTAGGCACGTCAAGGTTCTGCATGAGAGGTTGGTCAAGAAGGTTCAATCATTGGATTGAACATTGGATTAGACATTAACTTTGCACAGAAAGCCAGAGAGTGGTAGTAGAGAGTTGCCTCTCTGTTTGGAGGCCTGTGACTAGTGGTGTGCTGTAGGGTTCTGTTGTTGTTTGTCATCTATATCAGTAAAATGGATGATAATGTCATTAAATGGATCAGACTTTACAGATGATACCGTTGTCGTGGCTATCCCTCTAGGTCGAGGATGATGGTCTTTGTTCTGAAGAAGTGGCCCACAGAGTGAAGACGCCTGTGCGTGTATTTGTTTAACGTGTACTTGATGTTGCACTCCAAGAAGCATACGATACTTCACAAATCAACCAACTGATTCCAATGGCACGGAAACCATGACGATTGGAGCTGATGGATTTGTTGCAGCCTTCATCCGCCTTCACAGCCATTGAGTTTGTCTGCCTGTTCCACCGTTGAGGTCTTGGTTGGATTGTTCTTTGTCAGGGACCTCACCCTCGACCTTACCGCCACGGGTGACTCTACCAGGAGCATCGCTCCAGACGGCATCGCTCTCGGGATCTCAGGACCACACAAGCTTCTCCACCACGACAAGGTGACAATCCACGGAGAAGATACCAAGATAGAGTGGGTGAAGTGGACAGCAAGGGAGACTATCAAAGCTTGCAGAGGGATCTGTAAAAATGGCAGATGGAATTTAATGCAGACAAGTATGAGGTCTTGAACTTTGGGAGGGGGAGAAAGGGAGGGGAAGGGGAAGGAAGAGGGGAGAAAGGGAGGGGAGGGGAAGAAAGAGGGGGAGAAAGGGAGGGGGAAGGAAGAGGGGGAGAAAGGGAGGGGAAGGAAGAGGGGGAGAAAGGGAGGGGAAGGAAGAGGGGGAGAAAGGGAGGGGAAGGGGAGGGGGAAGGGGAGAAAGGGAGGGGGAGGGGAGAAGGGGAGGGGGAGAAAGGGAGGGGGAGGAGAAAGGGAGGGGGAGGGGAGAAAGGGAGGGGAAGGGGAAGGAAGAGGGGAGAAAGGGAGGGGAAGGAAGAGGGGGAGAAAGGGAGGGGAAGGAAGAGGGGGAGAAAGGGAGGGGGAGAAAGGGAGGGGAAGGAAGAGGGGAGAAAGGGAGGGGGAGAAAGGGAGGGGAAGGAAGAGGGGAGAAAGGGAGGGGGAGGGGAAGGGGAGGGGAAGGGGAGGGGAAGGGGAGGGGGAGGGGAAGGGGAGGGGGAGGGGGAGGGGAGGGGAAGGGGAGGGGGAGGGGAAGGGGAGGGGGAGGGGGAGGGGAGGGGAGGGGAGGGGGAGGGGAAGGGGAGGGGAGGGGGAGGGGAAGGGGAGGGGAGGGGGAGGGGAAGGGGAGGGGAGGGGGAGGGGAAGGGGAGGGGGAGGGGGAGAAAAGGAGGGGAGAGAGTGGTGGGGGTTGGGGTTAAAGTGTGTGGCTGGGGAGGAGAGAGGTGTGAGGGTAGGGAGAGGGAAGTGGAGTGGGGTGGTTGGGAGGGAGGGGGTAAGTTCAGGAGAGGCAGTAGGGATTGGGGGTGAGTGTGTGTGTGTGGGTGGGGGAGAGGAGAGGGAGTGTGGTGGGTGGAGTGGAGGGTAGGGAGTCGGAGGGGGAGAGGGAGAGGAAGGAGTGGAGTCGGAGGGGGAGAGTGGAGAAGGCCGGTGTGGGGAGGAGACGGGTGTAGGGCCTCGGAGGGTAAAGGTGTCCTCACCCCGGCGCCTGAGGTAGGCGGGTCCCGGCGGCAGCGCCGGGGCGGTGCCAGGCCGAGGGTGGGATTGTCCCGGGAGCTGGCGGTTGGCTGCGCCCGATGTGGGCCGGCCGAGAACCGAGGAGGGTCCCGGGATCTGCCGGCCCACCACCTCCTCGGGAGGCAGTGCCTGCCCGCCGCCGCTAGTGAACCGCAGTGCGAGCGGCGAACGGACCATGTACACCATCAGCCGGGGCCCCAGTCGGCTGGCCACTCAGCGGAGGACGGGTAAGCCGGGGGGCGGGGGGTGTCCGGGTCGGGGCCGGGGCCGGGGGCTGGGGGTGTCCGTGCCGGGTCGGGGCCGGGGGCTGGGGGTGTCCTTGCCGGGTCGGGGGTGTCCGGGCCGGGACCGGGGGTCGGGGGTGTCCGTGCCGGGACCGGGGGCTGGGGGTGTCCGGGCCGGGCTTGGCCGACTATCACACCCGCTTCTCTTCCCGCAGGACCATCCCAGCAGATCGAAGCCAAGCCCGGCTGCGACCTGAAGCAGAAGCCGGTGGGGAGGTGAGTCGCGGCGGGTTGGGGTGTTGGGACAGACCCGGGGTGAGGGGCTGGTCTGCCACCTTTGCCCTCTCCCCTCTGCTCCACCCCGACCTTGCGGTGAAGGTGACGCCGGGGACGGGACGGGACGGGACGGGACGCGGTGGGGGGGCTGGTTGTGCCCCCTAGTGCCGAGGCCCAGCGCCGTCATGTGTTCCAGAGTTGCATAAGATTCGGCGGCGGTGTGACCTTCAGCTCGGCTCCTGCCGGGTGCCGGACAGCCGGGGATCGCAGCACCGAAGGGAAGGGAAGTGAGGCGAGGTGAAGTGAAGGGGTCTGGGGAGCGTGTTGTCAGTCAGTCCACCCATCAACATTCAGCAGGGTTTTCCCTCATTTGGTGATCTTCTCCCAGTGTGGAAACACCAATGCCCTTGAACGGAAAATCCTACAAAAAGTAGTGGATAAGGCCCAGTGAAGCCCTCCCGACCTTCGGGCACTTCCACACGGAGCCCTGCCAAAAGAAAGCGGCATCTTCATCGAGGACCCTCACCATCAAGGCCATGCTCTTCTGGCTACTACCGTCGGGAAGCACGTACAGCCTGAGGTTCAGGAACAGTTAATACCACCTGGCTCCTGAAGCAGAGGGGACAACTTCACTCACCCCATCATTGAAGTGTTCCATAAACAAAGGACTCCTCATCTCCTGCTCTCCATATTTCCTGAGAGTATTAGAATACAAGGGCAGGGGTGTAAATGCAGTCATCCCACCTCTCCCGGAACTTCCGGGAGTCTCCCGCATATTAATAGTGGCTCCCTGATGCCCGCAAATTATATACAATATCACGGAAATCAATTTTTTTGAAAGCGAGCGAGAGAAAGGCAAGTGAGAGCGCGCCAGCGACAGAGAGAGAGAGAGAACGAGAACGAACGAACCATGGCAGAGTGTTCCAAAAAAATATATAAAACGTACGTCACCCCAGACTACACTAAAGTGTACCCCTGCCTAATAGGGGTCAAAATAATGACAGTGTTGCTCGCTGCACTGTTTGCAACAGTGACTTTTCTATTGCCCATGGTGGGTTAAGACTGTAAAAGACCTGTTGAGGTGAGTTTAACAGGTGTCATTCGTTCATTAGCATAGCTAACATTATTTAAACTAACTGGCTAGCTGCTAACGAGCTACTCTATTGCAGACATTCCACCTCTCCCGGAAATTCCGGGAGTCTCCCGCAAATTGATGGTGCTACCTCCCTGAAATGAGTTTTTGCAGGGTGGGATGTCTGTAGAAAAGGGCATCAGGTGTTTTGAAGATCTTTTCTTAGACAATTGTTTTGCAACTTTTGAACAACTGTCTGCAAAGTTTAACCTACCTAATACTCATTTCTTTAGATATCTTCAAATTAGACATTTTATTTTACCTCAGCTAAGAGGAAATTTCTAGATGAAACAGCCGACCAAGATCCTCTGAGCGGCTTCACGGCCGGCCCGATCTCATTGGCTGCCACACGACCACATGACGTCTCTGCGCACGCTTCGAACACGTGGGAGCTTGCGCGCTGACGTCATCCCGGCACAGAGGCGGGTCTATAGATAAACACAAAATACTCTGCAGATGCCGGGGTCAAAGCACCACTGACAACACACTGGAGGAACTCAGGAGGTCGGGCAGCATCCGTGGAAAAGATCGGTTGACGTTTTGAGCCGGAACCCTTCATCAGGACTGAAGAGGGAAGGGGCAGAGACCCTATAAAGAAGGTGGGGGAGGGTTGAAGGGAGAATGCACCTTCTTTATAGGGCCTCTGCCCCTTCCCTCTTCAGTCCTGATGAAGGGTTCCGGCTCGAAACATTGACCGATCTTTTCCACAGATGCTGCCCGACCTCCTGATTTCCTCCAGCGTGATGTGAGTGTTGCTTTGATCCCGGCATCTGCAGATTATTTTGTATTGGGTATGTTTAAAATGGAGGTTAATAGATTTAGGTATTTAATTAGTAAAGGCATCAAAGGTTACAAGGAGAAGGCAAGAGAATGGGGTTGAGATGGATAATAATTCAGCCATTATGAATGGTGGAGCAGACTCACGGGCCAAATGGCCTAATTAACACTGCTTAGACCTTTTGATTTTCAATAGGTTTCGAACATAAGTGCACGATGGAAGTAACCCGCGTTTGCCCCTTCTGTCAGTGGCAACTGTTCTGCTGGGCTTAGTAGCTAAGCCCCACGCGAAAGCCTGAAGGAAACCCAAGCAGTCACGGGGAGAACGTACAAACTCCTTACAGACAACAGCGGCATTGAACCCTGATCGGGACCGCTGGTGCAGTAAACCGCCATGTTAAAGAGCCGTCTCTGACCTACTCCTCTTCATGGCTGCAGAGTTTGTGAATACAGTGGTGATTTTCCAGAATTCCTGGGGTTCAGGAAAAGTCCTAGCAGATTGTAAAGTGGGATTAGTAACTCTCCTGTTAGAGAGAAATTAGTGAGCTAAAGATTAACCGCTTTCATTGCTGGGGCAACTGGTCTGATCTGCTAATCAGGGTGTTTTGGAAGTCGTGATACGGCAAAGTTAGCAAGGATGCATGAAAAGGAAATCGTGCACAGAACAATTCAGGGGAGTGTTCGGTCAGGAGAGAGTAGAGACGGTTTGTGGTTGTAGTATTTCTGGATTTTCAAAGGCTTGTGATAAGATATAACGAAATGTTTTTATTGAGAATAAAGGTTTACGATTAGATTAGACGATAAGGTAGGAGCATAATTACGCCAATCAGCAATTGAGTCTGTCTGCCATTCTGTCACGGCTGATTTATTATCCCTCTCAATCCCATTCTCCTGTAAACTTTGATGCCCTGGCTAATCAAGAACCTCTCACCCTCCACTTTAAATATTCCCAATTACTTGGCTTCCACAGCTGCCTGTGTCAGTGAATTTTACAGATTCACCACCTAGTTAATGAAATTCCTCTTTCTCTCTGTTCTAAATGGTTGTCCCTCTTTTCCGAGGCTGTACTAAGCTCACCCACTACAGGAAACAACTTCTCCACGTCCACTCCATCTGGGTCATTCTTCTAAACTCCAGTGAGCACAGGCCCAGCTTTACTTGTCACACGTACATCAAAAATGACCAACGACCAACACAGTCCGAGGATGTGCTGGGGGCAGCCCACAAGTGTCACCATGCTTCCAACACCAACATAGCGTTCCCACAACTTACTAACCCCCAGCCGGTACGTCTTTGAAATGTGCAAGGAAACCCACACGGTCACAGGGAAAACGTCCAAACTCCTTGCAGTCAGCGGCAGGAATTAAACAGCGACTGGTGATGGCTAACCTCGACGCTGCCGTGCTAGCTGCACACTTACAGGTTCAGTAAATCAATTGGGATGGAGGGACGAAGGGGAATGGATGTGCCGAGGACATAATGGGACACTGACGTCCTCAGTGGAGCTGAAGAAGACTCATTAGATGGCCTGACTGGGAACGTGCTGGTACAGGACATGACGGCCTGACTGGGAATGTGCTGGTACAGGACATGACGGCCTGACTGGGAACGTGCTGGTACAGGACATGACGGCCTGACTGGGAACGTGCTGGTACAGGACATGACGGCCTGACTGGGAATGTGCTGGTACAGGACATGACGGCCTGACTGGGAACGTGCTGGTACAGGACATGACGGCCTGACTGGGAACGTGCTGGTACAGGACATGACGGCCTGACTGGGAATGTGCTGGTACAGGACATGACGGCCTGACTGGGAATGTGCTGGTACAGGACATGACGGCCTGACTGGGAATGTGCTGGTACAGGACATGACGGCCTGACTGGGAACGTGCTGGTACAGGACATAATGACCTGACTGGGAACGTGCTGGTACAGGACATGACGGCCTGACTGGGAATGTGCTGGTACAGGACATGACGGCCTGACTGGGAATGTGCTGGTACAGGACATGACGGCCTGACTGGGAACGTGCTGGTACAGGACATGACGGCCTGACTGGGAACGTGCTGGTACAGGACATAATGACCTGACTGGGAACGTGCTGGTACAGGACATAATGACCTGACTGGGAATGTGCTGGTACAGGACATGATGGCCTGACTGGGAACGTGCTGGTACAGGACATGACGGCCTGACTGGGAATGTGCTGGTACAGGACATAATGACCTGACTGGGAACGTGCTGGTACAGGACATGACGGCCTGACTGGGAATGTGCTGGTACAGGACATGACGACCTGACTGGGAATGTGCTGGTACAGGACATAATGGCCTGACTGGGAACGTGCTGGTACAGGACATGATGGCCTGACTGGGAACGTGCTGGTACAGGACATGACGGCCTGACTGGGAACGTGCTGGTACAGGACATGACGGCCTGACTGGGAATGTGCTGGTACAGGACATAATGGCCTGACTGGGAACGTGCTGGTACAGGACATGATGGCCTGACTGGGAACGTGCTGGTACAGGACATGACGGCCTGACTGGGAACGTGCTGGTACAGGACATGACGGCCTGACTGGGAACATATGACCTTGATTGAAAGAGTACAGAGAAAATTTACAAGGAAATTACCAGGATTTGAGGACCTGAGTAATAGGGAAATGTTGAACAGGTTTGGACTTCGTTCCCTGGAGTGTAGGAGAATGGGGGGAGATTCAACAGGCGTATACAAAATTATGAGGGGTATAGATAGGGTCAAGGCAAGCTGAAGTTGGGCGAGACTAGAACTAGAGGACATGGGTTAAAGGTGAAACATTTCAAGGGAAGCTGAGGGAACTTCTTCACTAAGAATGGTGAGAGTGTGGAATGAGCTGCCAGCAGAAGTGGATGTGCATTTGATTTCAACATTTATAAGGAGTTTGAATGGGAGGGTTATGGAGAGCAATGGTCCAGGTGCAGGTGGATGGGACTAGTTCAGCATGGGCTAGATGGGCCGAAGGGCCTGTTTCTGTGTTGTAGTGTCCTATGACTGACCTGTTCTACCCACTGTGTGTGGCTCCGGATTCAAGTGGTTGCTGTCACTTGTCTCCCTCACGTGCTCTTGCTGGGATGAAGAAAATGTAGACAAGGCCGTTGGCGGGTTTCAAAATTCAAAGTAAATATATGTCACCTTGTACAACGCCGAGATTCATTTTCCTGCAGACGTTCACAGTAAACACAATGGAATTAAAGGATGACTGTCCCCAACCAGCGTGCATAAGACAACAAACTCTGCAAATGCAAAAATAAAAGAAACTAATAAATATCGAGAACGTGAGATGAAGAGCCCTTGAAAGTGAGTCCACAGGTTGTGGGAACAGTTCAGTGTTGGGGTGAGTGGAGTTATCCCCTCTGGTTCGGGAGCCTGATGGTTGAGGGCTGATAACTGTTCCTGAACCCGGTGGGGGTCCCGAGGCTCTTGTACCCTTTTCCCAGTGGCAGCAGGAAAAAGAGAGCATGCCTGGGTGGTGGGGTGAGAAGGTCACTTGACGATGGATGCTGCTTTCCTGCGACAGCACTCTGTGTAGATCTGCTCAATGGCTTTACCCGTGATGAACTGGGCCATATCCAGTATTTTTTATAGGATTTTCTGTGCAAGGGCATTGGCGTTTCCATACCAGGCCGTGATACAACCAGTCCACATACTCTCCACCACACACCTACAGAAGTTTGTCAGGCTTGTAGATGGCGTGCTGAATCTTTGCCAAGTTCTAAGAAAGCAGAGGCACTGCCGTGGTTTCTTTGTACTGGCACTTGTGTTCTGGACCCAGGATAGATGTGTTGGCTGGAATGTTCCACTTGGGATAGAGAGAGAACACGAGCAGATTTCTCAGCAAGGTGTCAGACGTGGTGGCGGTTTATAGCTGCCCAGAAGCCGACCACAGCTCCTGCAGAGGAAACCTGTAACCCGTTTATCCAGGCACAAACTGGTACCTGTTCAGTGCTTCAAACTCTTCCATTCAGAAGTTTAACAGTCTGTAGTTTATTACTTTACAGCCCTACGCAGGGTCGCTGGAACAGTGGCTCTTTGAACTTTACCCTCCGAACACAGTTGTATCTACTCTCCGTCATTTTTTGGAACACCTCTCAGTGGTTCACAATCTCGTCCATTGGACAATATCTTGGCTTCCCTCCAACAATGACACAGGGGTTTGGTAAAAGCAGATAACTATAACTAGACTGCTCTGAATTCTGCTGGTATCTGTTCACAAGACTGGTTAAACAGAAACAGGTTTATTTTCACTGACTTGTTGGGAACTTTATTCCTTGTGGCAGCAGTAGGTGTAACAGATAAAAAGTGACCATAAATTACAGTAAGAACATGAGGGTCAGACCCAGGGTGACGCTCACTCTGCACCGTCCCGTCGCTTCCCCTCCCCTGCGCCGTCCCGTCGACACTCGCCATCCCGTTACACCGTCCCGGCGCACGCTCCCCCTCCCTCTCGCCATCCTGTTGCACTGTCCCTGTTTGCAAACTGTAATCCGAGTTGGTTTGGAGTAATGTATCAATGATTCTGACTAGTCTGATGCAATCAGAAGACGAATCCCTATAGTCGTCAATCGCCCTAGTTGGGACGTTACAGAGGGCAGCCATCTCAAGGACGTGTTGTTTACTTGTTTCTCACTACCCAGTGAAATATTATTCAGTCGATGTTCGAAGGAGATGAGAGAGAGGCTGTTGTTTGTGCCAAGGTTAGTTTATGAATGAGTGAATTGCTGCGACTTTTTCTGTATCCGTGCTTACAGTGGTTGTTCTATGAAAGTGCTCGCTCATTCAAACGTTCGTTAACCGGCCTGCTGCCCCACCCATTCACACAGTGGCTGGGTCTGCGCTGAGCTCACTCTCACTCACCTCCAAGGCTGGCAGCTCGCTGACTAGCCTCGGCACTGGAATAGAAGTACAGTGGATTCCAGTTAATCGGAGCAGCTGTTTGTTTGTGACAACTCTTAAAGAACAAAAACTAGTCATCAAAATAGCCAGGATTTCCCTTAGTTCTTTTGGGACAATATACCGTTCAATTGGGACAGGAGACTGTTGCTGAACAGTTTCTAACTCGCTTCAGACATGTGGTTAGGCACCACACCATGCTTAAATAGCTTTTAAATAGTTTCAGTTGCGTGCACTGATGTTCAAAAAGCAGTGATATTTGTCACTGGTAGTTGGCAAAAATAAGCAGTAAGACAATTCAGAACTGTTTTGTTCACTGTGGTTTCAAGCATTCAAGCTTGGGACGCTAGAAACAGGCGGGAGTGAAAATGAAATGATTTCATCACTTCAGCAGGTTAGAAACTATGAAGAGTTTGAAGGTATCAACAATCCTCTTGAATGTTACAATGAAAATGAAGATTTGGAGGATGCAGTTGTCTACAGTATTGTATGAAGGCAGACCATTATCTACACCAGCAGCCTGCACTGATTTTGTTCATTAGAATCATTGAAAAGAACACGTACACTGGATGAATCTTCTATCGGTTACTATTAGGAACTAATACACAGTTTTATAATGCCGTATTAGTGTTGATGGTGTTCTAATTTGTTCTGAATTTTATTTAAGTATATAGTTTGTTACTTGGTTTTATACTTTTTTTGCTTTTTTAATTGTTTCCATGAGAATTCAGCTAATTGGGACAGCTGCTTAATTGGGCCAATATGTACTGGTCCCAATATGCCCCAGTTAAAGCGGAATCCACTATTTTAAAATTCGTCCTTTGTTAGACCATAAGACTTCTGAGCAGAATTATGTCATTCAGCCCATCAAGTCTGCTCCGCCATTCCATCATGACTGATTTATTATCCTTCTTAAACCCATTCCCCTGCCTCCTCACCATAACCTTGACATCCTCACTAATCAGGAGCCTGTCAACCCCAGTTTTAAATATACCCAGTAACTCGGCCTCCACAGCTGTCTGTGGAATTAAATTCCACAGATTTTCTAAAGAAGTTCCCCTACATCTCTGTTCTAACCGGACGTCCCTCTGTTCTGAGGCAGTGCCCTCTGGTCTAAATTCTCCCATGACTGGAAGCATCTGCTCCACATCCACTCTATCTAGGCCTTTCAATATTTGATAGGTTTCAATGTGATCCCCTCTTTGTTTTAAACTCCAGCAAGCACAGGTCCAAAGCCGTCAAACACTCCTCATATGTTAACCCTGTCATTCCCAGCATAATTCTTTTCTGATTCAGCAGTAAGGCAGATGAACACGTGTTAAAGGTTACAATAGATAATTTCCTTAGTTGTTTAAAGAATAACCGGCAGAAAGGAAGGAAAATAGTTAATGAAGTAATAAGAGAGACAAAGTAACAGTGAGCCAATTGACATAATCTTCCACCAGAGGGAACTGAATCTACTGCTGGGGGAGCTGCAGATTACCACCAGCTTTTCCACTCTCACCATCTCTCAATAACCTCGTCTCTATCTCCAGCTCTTAGCACTAGTCAAGATTCAAGTTTATTTATCGAAGTTCAAAGTAAATTTATTGAAGTACACATATATATCACCATATACAACCCAGAGATTCATTTTCTTGTGAGCACACTCAATAAATCTGTAGAATAGTGTCCGTAACGGAACGGTGAAAGGCTGACTGACTAGGCTATTCAACCATTGTATAGAAGACAACACACTGTGCAATTACAAAAGGAAATAAAAAATACTAAATAAATATACAATAAATATCGAGAACATGAGATGAAGAGTGTTAGAAAGTGAGCCCATTGGTTGTGGGAAGATTTCAGTGGTGGGGTGAGTGAAGTTTTCCCCTTTGGTTAAGGAGTCTGATGGGTGAGGGGGTAGTAACTGTTCCTGAACCAGGTGGTGTGAGTCCCGAGGCTCCTGTATTTTTTTCCTGATGGCAGCAGCGAGAAGAGAACATGACCTGGGTGGTGGGGGGTCCCTGATGATGATTTTTAGATTTTAGATGGATGCTGCTTTGCTGTGATGATTCGGATAGATGTGCTCAATGGTTAGGAGGGCTTTACCTGTGATGGACTGGACCATATCCATTACTTGTTATAGGATGTACTGTTCAAAGGGATTAGTATTTCCACACCAGACCGTGATGCAACCAGTCAATATAGCATTTGTGTTAACAACCAGCACACCTGAGGTTGTGCTGGGGGCAGCCTGCAACTGTCGCACTGTATTCTGGCACCAGTATAGTGTGGGCCCCCCCCCTTCCGATGGAGTCTCTCCCGAATACAACAAGCTCTCTCCCTCTCTTCCAGTGGCCCAGCGCCCAAGCTGGTGTTTAACCGAGTGAACGGGAAACGTTACCCGACACCGTGCACTGCGGAGCGCAGAGAGGAGGAACACACCCCAGCACACGAGGAGAACGTGCGGTTTGTCTATGAAGGTAAGGGGAGAACAATGGCGAGCCTCTCATGCCTTTCCCAACCCAACCATGGGATCTTCTCTCTCCTGCCCCTCCCACACCCTGTATTTAAATTCGATTTCCCATTCCCATTCCGACATGTCAGTCCGCGGCCTCCTCTACTGTCCTGATGAGGCCACACTCGGGTTGAAGGAGCAACACCTCATATTCCATCTGGGTAGCCTTCAAGCTGATAGCATGAGCATTGATTTTTCCCCCACCCTCTCTTTTTCTATGTTTTCTATGCTTGACTATCTTGTTTTACACCCAGGTAGTTATCAAACTTCATGTGTAAGCTGCACGACACCCTGCCTGCCATTGGTCTGAACATCTGCATATTTCATCAGTTGCCTCTCTCCTTTCTCTTCTCCATCCTGTTCTAGGATTAACCTGGTCCCTGTTGGAATGTCTGATCCCAATGCTGACCATTTGAGAGGAAGCCAGTGCTAACGTGGACCCAAAACAGCTGACGAGGTTCCTTAAAGCATCTATGTAGAGGAATAAACAGTCGACATTTCGGACCAAGACCCTTCACCAGGACCTGAAGAAGTTCTAATAAGGGGTCTTGGCCCGAAATGTTGACTGTTTATTCCCCTCCATGGATGCTGCCTGACCTGCTGAGTTCCGCCAGCATTGTGTGTGTATTGCTGTAGATTTCCAGAATCTGGTCTCTTGTGTTTATGATGGGGTCGCTCGGGGCTCCCCGTGACACAGGGCGTAGAATACCATGTTTCAGGTTGAAGTTCATTGTTATCTGACTGTACATGTGTATAACTAAATGGAACAATATTGCTCTGCACCATGGTGCACCACAAAACACATCACATACAGCACATAAAACAGAATATTACCACAAGTAAGTTAATAAAATATGCGGGCATGCCAGTGTGTAGGCCAATCCGATGTCACCTCCCCACTTCCGCCCTCTGCCCTGCTTCTGAATTCTAGGATCCCATAAGCGTTCGAAGATTGAAGCACTGGAACACTTGCTCCGGTGGTTGCTTCATACCCTTCGCTATTTTACATCCATTGACTGGACCACCAACTCTGAAGTACTGGCTGTTAACTTTTGCTTGACATCCTTCTGCGATACCTTGGGTTGTGTCACTAAGTTAGAGGTGCTGTAGAAATACAAATTGTTTGTGATTGGGACTTGTGTTAGAGAATTAGCTAAAGTTCAAAGTAAATTTATTTTCAAAGCAAGAAAAAGTTTGTGAACCCTTTGCAATTACATGGTTTTCTGCATTAATTACTCATAAAATGTGGTCTGATCTTCATCTACGACACAATAATAGACATACAATCTGCCTAAACTAATATCACACAAACAATTGTCCTTTCATGCCTTTGTTGAACATATTGTTTAATCATTCACCGTCCAGGCTGGAAAAAGTATCCGAACCTTTGTATTTAATACGTAACTGGTTAGACCTCCTTTAGCAGGAATAACCTCCACCAAACGTTTCCTGTAGTTGCTGATCAGACTTGCACAACGGTGAGGAGGAATTTTAGACCATTCTTCCATATTTCTGAGATACCTTGCAGTGCCTCTTCAGGTCATGTCACAGTATCTCAATTGGGTTAAGGTCTGGACTCTGACTTGACCATTCCAAAACATAAATTTTCTTCTTTTTAAACCATTCTGCTATTGATTTTCTCCTGTGTTTCAGATCATTGACTTGCTACATTATCCAACTTCTATTAAGCTTCAGGTGACGGACTGCTACCCTGTAAACTGTCTCGATACAATTTTGAATTCATTGTTCCCTCAACAATTGCAAGCTGTCCAGACCCCAAGGCAGCAAAATGGCCCCAAACCATGATGCTCCTTCCGCCATGCTTCACAGTTGGGATGAGGTTTGGTGCTGGTGTGCAGTGCCTTTTTTCCTCCAAACGTGCATTTCTGTTGGAAGGTTCAACTTTTTTCTCATCTGTCCACAGAACATTGTCCCAGAAGCATTGTAGAACATCCAAGTGGTCTTTTACAAACTTGAGACACGCAGTAATGTTCTTTAAGGGGAGCAGTGGTTTCCTCCATGGTGTCCTTCCATGAACACCATTCTTGTTTAGTGTTTTTCTTATAGTGGACACATGAACAGAGACTTTAACAAGTTCTAGAGATTTCTGCAGGTCCTTTGCTGTTACCCTTGAGTTCTTTTTCACCTCCTTCAGCACTGCACATTGTGCTCTTGGTGTGATCTTTGCAGGGCACCCACTCCTCAGGAGACTATCAACAGTTCTGAGTTTCCTCCATTTGTAGACAATTTCTCTTACTGTGATGAACACTCGAGTCTTTAGAAATGTTTTTGTAGCCTTGTCCAGCTTCATGTATCTCTACAATTCTTCTTCTAAGGTCCTCTGAATGTTGTTTTGATCGAGGCATGGTGCACATAAACAGATCTTTCTTGAGAAGAGCAGGTTCCGTCAGTAACCCTGTTCTTTTTTTATAGAACAGGGCACCTCTACAACCCACACCTCCAGTCTCATCTCATTGATTGGAACACCCGACTCCAAATAGCTCTTGCCCCAGTGGTTCACATGGTTTTTGATCCTTGGCTGTGATTGTTTAAATGGTCGAGACAAGAAGTACAATTGTTTGTGTGTTATTATGCAGATTGTGTTTCTCTATTATTGTGACAGATGCAGATCAGATTACAATTAATGCGGAAAACCAGGTAATTGCAAAGGGTTCACAATCTTTTTCTTGCACCTGTATACGTCATTATATACAAACCTTAGATTTGTTTTCTTGTGGGCATTCACAGTAAATACAAAGAAACACAATAGAGTCAATGAAAAAACATGTACAAGGCGGACAGACAACCAATATGCAGTAGACACCAAACTGCAAATACAAAAAGACTAAAAAGCAATAAATATTGAGAACATGAGATGAAAGGTCTTTGAAGTGAGCCTTTAACAGTTCAGTGTTGGGATGAGTGAAGTCATTCCCTTTGGTTCAAGAGCCTGATGTTGAGGGGTAAGAACTGTTCCTGAACCTGGTGGTATGAGTCCTGAGTTCCCTGTACCTTCTTCCTGATTTCAGCAGTGAGAAGAGAGCATGTCCTGGGTGGTGGGGGTCCCTGATGATGAAAGTGACCGGGCAATAACGAACCTCAGCCTGGGGTGAGACTGCACCGTTGACCATCGGTGTGTAACAGCACCGATCTTCTGTCAGCTCTGCTGGGATGTCCGGATCGGGGATCTGTGGAGGGTCCGTCCCCTATCTGTGTGAGGGAGAGCACTAGGGGGACGGTGACAGACCATTGCTGAGCAGATTTACAGGGACATAGCCAGGGTGGAAGAGTTTTAAGAGTAAGGGCTGTCTTGGCTGAGATCGATTTCTTTGGACCAAGGCAGAGGGGATGTTGTTGAAGTGCGTGAATTGACAAGTCCCCTCACAGTGTTCAGAAGTGACTCTGTGGTGCAGTGCCTAGCGCAATGCGATTACAGCCCAGTGACCCGGGTTCAATTCCCACTTCCGTCTGTGAGGAGTTTGTACGTTCTCCCCATGACTGCGTGGGTTTCTTCTGGGTGCTCCAGCTTCCCCCCACTTTCTAAAGATGTACAGGTTAGATTATGAAGACACACAGTCCCCTTTTATTGTCATTTAGTAATGCATGCATTAAGAAATGATACATTATTCCCTCTGGTGTGATATCACAAAACACAGGACAAACCAAGACTTAAAAAACTGACAAAACCACATAATTATAACAAATAGTTACAAACAGTGTAACAATACCATAACTTGATGAAGAAGTCCATGAGCACAGTAAAGTTCAAAGTCTCTCAAATGTCCCACATCTCACGCAGACTGGAGAAGGAAGAAAAACTCTCCCTGCCATGCCGACCACAATCCGACTCTGAGTCATCAGAAAACTTCGAGCTCCGATCAGCTCTCCAACACCGAGTACTGAGCGCCATCTCTGTCCGAACGGTTTGACCTCCTTCTCGGTCACCAAAAGCAGGCAAGGCCGGGAATTTTGAGGCCTACCCTCCGAAAGATTCCCGACCACACAGTAACGACAGCAGTGAACGGGCATTTCAGAAATTTCTCCAGATGTTCCCCTGTGCTTTCACGTCCATTCTCCATCAAATCAGAATTGCCCACGGCCCCTATTTAACAGATACGATATCATTTTTCACCGGAGAGCTGCGCACGCGCGATGCGCTGCCATCTTCTCCTCCCGCTGGTTAGGGTTAGTGAATTGCAGCACACTACATTAGTGCCGGAAACATGGTCATACGTCTGGGCTGCACCTGATGCATCGTCAGACTGTGTTGGACAATGATGTGAACAATGCATTTCACTGTATGTTTCAATGTACATGTGACAAATAAAGCCTCTAATCTTAAATTGGCTAAATCTTTAGTTTGGGTTTAGAAGCAGGGATCTTGGATTTAAATGCTGGAGAGGAGAAGGGGAAAATGTGTCCCAAGAGGGTGGAAGTGGTGACTCCCTGCCCCTGTGAAGTAGAGCTGTTGTGGCAGGGACGTGAGAGGCCTCTCCCTCTGTTGTCCATTCCCAATGTCCGGAGGGAGTGACCGTGTGTGGACAGCTGCTCTCAACTCCCTCCGAGCTTCACACCTTCCAAAAGCTCCTGAGATAGGTGCATACAGAGAGATACGTTCAGCTAAATGTCACGGTAGATTCAGATAAACTCGGGTGGATGAGGAGGAGGGCGAGGAGGATGAGAGGTGACGATCGACCATTCAGCCCATTGAGTCTGCTCCACCATTCCATCATGGCTGATCCGGGATCCCACTCAACCCCATATACCTGCTCTCTTGCCATATCCTTTGATGCCCTGACTGATCAGGAAACTATCAACTTCTGCCTTAAATATACCGATGGACTTGGCCTTTCAACATTCGGTAGGTTTCAATGAGAACTCCCCCTACATTCTTCTAAATTCCGGTGAGTACAGGCCCAAAGCTGCCAAACACTCCTCATATGTTAACCCCTTGATTCCCAGAATCATCCTTGTGAACCTCCTCAGGACTCTCTCCAGTGACAACACATCCTTTCTGAGATATGGGGCCCAAAATCGTTGACAATACTTCAAGTGCAGCCTGACTAGTGTCTTATAAAGACTCAGTGTTATCTCCTTGTTTTTATATTCTATTCCCCTTGAAATAATTACCAACATTGCATTTGCCTTCTTTACCACAGACTTGCACGAGGACTCCTAAGTTCCTCTGCACCTCTGATGTTTGAACCTTCTCCCATTTAGGTAATAGTAGAGATGTACGTGATGGTGGCAGGCAAAGATCAAGTGGATAGCCAAAGACTTTTATTCAGAGTGGAAATGGCTAATAGAAGGGGGCATAACTTTAAAGTAATTGGAGGAAAGTATGGGGGGGAGGCAAGTGTTTTACACAGAGGTGGTAGCTGCGTGGAATGCCCTGCCCGGGGTGGTGGTAGCGGCAGATCAATTAGGGGTCCTTAAGCAACTCTGGGATAGGCACATGGATGATAGGAAAATGGAGGGTTATGTGGATTAGATTGATCTTAGGGTAGGTTAAAGGGTCAGCTCAACATTGTGGGCGGCGTGATGTAATGTATGTTCTAAATTCCCTCATTTATCTTCCTGTGGTAGCTCAGGGAACCCAGTTTGACAGGACACAGCCTTACAGTGTGTAACAGCCAGACTGTGTCGAGCTCTCTCCTCTCTCTCTCGGACACTGCTTCACACCAGGCAGGGAGGTGCTGGGACATTCAAGAACATGGGGGTTGGGTGTGGGAGAGATCAGCGACCTTAAACCTGTGGAAGTGACCAAATGAAGGAAATGGGTAAGCACACACAAGCAGTTCAACCCATGTTGCCAATGACAAAATACAGTAACTGGACCCAGATCTCACACACTCTTACAACTCAACCTCACTTCATTTTACTTGTGCACAAAGACAACAGCGTGGCCCCTGTCACCACACTGTTCTCAGAATTAGGTTATCAGTGATGGATATGGACCATTTGGTGAATTGTATATGTTTGAATTCCTGTTTGAAGATCAGTTGCCATTCATATTAGAGGTGTTAAAAGTCAATAGAAACTATAAGCTGACAACTGATGCTACTTTGAAGTTAGTAAAGCAATTGTCCGGTTTATTGGGTGTGTTTCACGTATTCCTATCTCATCTGTCTCCAGCACCCTGTAGTGTGTAAAGGGTAGACCTTTCTTAAAAAGTCTCACTTCAGAGGCCTCACTCGTCTGGTTTGAGTAAATACAGCCTCAATAAATCCCGCCTATCTCGTCTGCAGTAAGCAGAGGTATATCCGATGGTCTCACTTCAAAAGTCTGGGTAAACTACATCGGGCTGTCTTTGCCTGAACATCGTCTTTAACCCTTGCCTAACCACAACTTCCACAATTGCAGCTGGTGATTGACTGACTCTGAGAACTAATTAAATGTAGCACAAAATAATTTTACTTTAGAAGTTTAAAACTTATTTAGTACTTGTGGGTTGTGGGTACTCGTCCCTGATGGACCAATGACAGTTTAAAAGCTTGTCAGTGAAGGAAAGTCCAAATATTTTTGTGTGTTCAAAGTGCATGTTTTTCTGCTGTGCGGTTGACAGGGAACAAAGAGCATCTGTCACTGAGTGTGAGTTACTGAGAGTGACGGTTTTCCTGCCTGGGTAGGGTCCCTCTCTTCAGTGACAGAACTCAGCAGCGAACAGTCAGTGGCTATCAGACCCCCACTGGGACTTTGGGAACGTGTATTTTAATAAGAGATGAACAGAGAGCATGGGGTTTGCCAGGCAATGGGGAAAGTGGGGCTGTTTGGATGAGTGTCCCAGGAACCAGTCTCCCCTGTGCTTTGTTCTTCTCTGGCTCTGGTTGTTAATGCCCCAGGCTCTGTGAACTCTCACTCCGTGACAACCTCACCTGCTGTACAAGGTAGTGTAGACCATGCAGAGATTGGAATGAAACGTTAAATATAGCTGTTCGAGCCACAACGTTGTGCTGATCAATCTAATCCTTACCTCTGACGTAGTCCTCCCTTTTTTATCATCTAAGAGTTTCTTCAATGCCCCTAATGTATCTGCCTCTACTACCACCCCTGGCCGGGTGTTCCATTCACCCAACACTCTGTGTTTTTTAAAAAGAACTATCTCTGACATCCCTCCCCCTATATTTTTCTCCAGTCACCTTTAAATTATTTTATTTGTTGAGATACAGCGCAGAACAGGTGCTTCCAGCTCTTTGAACCACGCTGCTCAGCAATCCCTGATTTAACTTTAGTCTAATCTCAGGACAATTTACAATGACCAATTAGCCTACCAACCGGTACGTGTTTGGACTGTGGGAGGAAACCGGAGCACCTGGAGGAAACCCACGTGGTCACGGGGAGAACATACAAACTGCGATGGGAATTCAACCTGGGTCACTGGTACTGTAAAGCGTTGTGTTAACCACTACACTACTGTATGATGGGAATCGCTACTGTTGTAAAGCGTTGTGCTAACCACTACAATACCGTGTGGTATTAGCTATTTCCACCTTGCGAAAATGTCTCCAGCTGTCCACTCTTATCAATGCCTCTCATCATCTCATATACCTCTATCATGTTACTTCTCATCCTCCTTTACTCCAAACAGAAAACCCCTAGCTCGTGTAAGACTCGCTTTGCCTAGTGGTATGATCTCGGGGTGATAACCCCCTGCCCGGCCAAACTTTAGCACTCTTGTTTGGGTGGATGCTGCGTGTTGTGTCCCCTGTGTAACATCAATACCCCGAAATAACATTCAGTCCACAATGTGTGGTTAAACGATTAAGATTTTATATTTAAGTATGGGGTTAGTAGAGAAACAAAAGAAAAGGAAAACAAATAAAAGGCGCCAATAATCTCATAAACAAATCCAGTGCACAAACGTTGGAGCTCACAGATTCCCTTTCGCTGATCCTCCTTCGCTAGTTGGCTCCTGGGCTCCCACCCCAAGCCCAGGCCCAGCGAGTCTGGCAACCATCTCCTCAAGCCACGTCTTCTGTCTTCATCCTCCTCGCGCCTTCTCCCCCAAGCCCGTGCAAACTAACAGCTTTCACACAGACAGAAAGAATAACATCTCTCCCAATTGGTTAGCAAATGAATACAAGTCCTGTTATCACTAATTAAAACCCAAACATGCTGCTACAGAGAACATTACCTCATCAATTAACATTACGGAGAAGCCATTCCATTATTAGCCTTAGCAAGTAACATGAAACCCTTACACTCACTCAAGCCTATTCTCATAAGACATGCTCTCTAATCCAGACAGCATTCTGCCCCCTCTCGAAAGCTTCCACATGAGGGTGACCAGAGCTGAACACAGTACTCCAAGAGTGGTCTAACCAGAGTTTTACAGAGCTACAACATTACCTCACAGCTCTTGAACTTGATCAACACAACATACGCCTTCTTAACAACCCTATCAATTCGTGCACCATCTGCCTTTCCTGCTGGAGTGGAGCCAGTGGTCAGTTTGGAGGAGACTTCCCCAGTGCCCTGACGAATACTTATCCCCCAGTCAAAATCCAATAAAAATTAGCTTTATTTGTTGCATCTACATCAAAATACAAATGTGTTGTGTCAATGAGCAGCACTGTCTGACGATTGGACTGGGGGCAGCTCGCAAGTGTGGCCGTGCTTCCAGTACCACCATAGCCCTCACCCATACGTTCATGGAAACCCACGGTTAATAAAGTTGATCTTTAACTCATTTGATGGCTCAGGGCCTGTGCTTGGTGGAGTTTATAGGAATGAAGGGGGAACCTCGCTGAAATCTATCTAATATTAAAAGGCCTTGATATAATGGATGTGGAGAGGATGTTTCCTATAGTGGGGGAGTCTAGGACCAGAGGGCACAGCTTCAGAATAGAGGGAGGTCCATTTAGAACCATGAGGAATTTCTTTAGCCAGAGGGTGCTTAATCTGGAATTCAGTGCACAGGTGGCTAAACCATTGGGTATATTTAAAACAGAGGTTGATTGACTCTTGATTAGTAAGAGTGTTGAAGGTTACAGGGAGAGGGCAAGAGGGTAGGGTTAAGAGGTATAATATATCAGCCATGATGGAATGGTGGAGCAGACTTGATGGGCCAAATGGCCCAGTTCTGCTCCTGTGTTGGATGGGATATGTGTGGCTGGTGAATGATGTTACTTGAATAAAACTTCTTCCTTTGCTTCCTTCCTCCTGTGGCATTAGGGGAGCCCACCTGTCTCCTGCCCGGTCTTTAGCTCTCTTTCATCCGAATACTCTTTCTCCCAGCCTGGCAGCAGGTGGAAGAACAGCTCGGGGCCAGCCGGCGGCCGGACAACAGCCAGAGTCCCCGTGGAACGGTGGAGTACGTGGAGAAGACACCCAGCCAAAACTTGAATAGTGAGTGTCATTGAGTACGGTTGCTCCTTAATGGATGTGTATGGTCCTGACCCGTTAACCCTCTGAGTTCCCTGGGGGGGAGGGTGTATGGTCCTGACTCATTAACCCTTCTGAGTTCCCCAGGGGGGTGTGTATGGTCCTGACCCGTTAACTCTTCTGAGTCCCCTGGGGGGGGGGGCAGGTGTATGGTCCTGACCCATTAACCCTTCTGAGTTCCCCAGGGGGGTGTGTATGGTCCTGACCTGTTAACCCTCTGAGTTCCCCAGGAGTGTTCAGGAAATAAGAGTATTGATCAGTGCAGGCCATTTGGCCCATAATGTTGTGCCAATCTTTCAACCTACTTCAAGATCGATCTAACCTGTCCCTCCCTCATAGTCCGCCATTTTTCTATCAGCCATGTGCCCAAGAATTTACTCGGTGCCCCTAATGTATCTGCCTCTGCCATCACTCCTGTGCCAGGGTGTGCCTAGCACCAGCACAATGTGCAAGAAAAAAAACTACCTCTGACATTCCCCCCCCCCCCCCAATATTTTTCTCCAATCAGCTTAAAATTATACCCCCTTGTATTAACCCATTTCCATTCTGGGTAAAAGTCTCTGGGTGTCAACTTGATCTGTGCCTCTCATTCAAGATTCGAGTTTGTTTAATGTCGTTTCCAGTAACAAGTGTAAACAAGAGTGAAACAATTGTTACTCCGGATCTGATGCAGAACAAAAAACCCACAATAGACAAAGAACACAGTAAATATAAATACTTAGCTTACATACAGAGATTGATTGTATGTCTATAAAGTGACACTGGGCGCAGGAGTGTCTGTACACAAGATGACTGACAGGACATGATAAAGTAGTGGTGGTTGGGGGTGTGTTGGGGTGGGTTAGTGGGTGGAGGTGTTGATCAGCCTTACTGCTTGGGGAAGGTAACTATTTTTGAGACTGCTGGTCCTGGTGTGGATGTCACGTTGCCTTCTCCCTGATGGGAGTGGGACAAACAGTCCATGAGCAGGGTGGGTGGGATCTTTCATGATTTTACTGGCGCTTTCCCAGCACCTTTCTGTATGCAAGAGGATTCTGTGTATACAAGATGATTTTACTCTCAACTGTGCTGTCTTGGGATTGGACATTTGACAAGGAACCCTGTGTGTGTGTTTGTGTATGAGTGTGTGGAGTTCCTATCTCATACCAGAATTGGACATTTGACAAGGAACCCTGTGTGTGTGTTTGTGTATGAGTGTGTGGAGTTCCTATCTCATACCAGAATTGGACATTTGACAAGGAACCCTGTGTGTGTGTGTGTGTATGAGTGTGTGGAGTGTCTATCTCATTCCAGGATTGGACATTTGACAAGGAACCCTGTGTGTGTGTGTGTGTATGAGTGTGTGGAGTGTCTATCTCATTCCAGGATTGGACATTTGACAAGGAACTGTGTGTTTGTGTGTGTATGAGTGTGTGGAGTGTCTATCTCATTCCAGGATTGGACATTTGACAAGGAACTGTGTGTGTGTGTGTGTATGAGTGTGTGGAGTGTCTATCTCATTCCAGGATTGGACATTTGACAAGGAACCCTGTGTGTGTGTGTGTGTATGAGTGTGTGGAGTTCCTATCTCATTCCAGGATTGGACATTTGACAAGGAACCCTGTGTGTGTGTATGAGTGTGTGGAGTTCCTATCTCATTCCAGGATTGGACATTTGACAAGGAACCCTGTGTGTGTGTGTGTGTATGAGTGTGTGGAGTGTCTATCTCATTCCAGGATTGGACATTTGACAAGGAACCCTGTGTGTGTGTGTGTGTATGAGTGTGTGGAGTGTCTATCTCATTCCAGGATTGGACATTTGACAAGGAACCCTGTGTGTGTGTGTGTGTAGGAGTGTGTGGAGTTCCTATCTCATTCCAGGATTGGACATTTGACAAGGAACCCTGTGTGTGTGTGTGTGTATGAGTGTGTGGAGTGTCTATCTCATTCCAGGATTGGACATTTGACAAGGAACCCTGTGTGTGTGTTTGTGTATGAGTGTGTGGAGTGTCTATCTCATTCCAGGATTGGACATTTGACAAGGAACCCTGTGTGTGTGTTTGTGTATGAGTGTGTGGAGTGTCTATCTCATTCCAGGATTGGACATTTGACAAGGAACCCTGTGTGTGTGTGTGTGTATGAGTGTGTGGAGTGTCTATCTCATTCCAGGATTGGACATTTGACAAGGAACCCTGTGTGTGTGTGTGTGTATGAGTGTGTGGAGTGTCTATCTCATTCCAGGATTGGACATTTGACAAGGAACCCTGTGTGTGTGTTTGTGTATGAGTGTGTGGAGTGTCTATCTCATTCCAGGATTGGACATTTGATAAGGAACTGTGTGTGTGTGTGTAGTTTCTATCTCATTCCATGGGTCTAAAGCTGACGTCTTTCCTTTGTCTGGTTAGTAGACTTTGTCCCCATCGACCTGGAGGAATGGTGGGCGAAACAGTTCCTGGCCAACATTCAGAACTCGTCTTAGAGCCGCTGGACTGGTCCAATCTGCCGGGAGGATGTCAGCAGTCAGCAACAAGTGGATTTCTTCAGATCTCTCCCTCCTCTTGCTGTGACTTACATAGAGCGAAGATGTTTCTATAGAAACCAAATCAGCTGAGATACTTGGCAGCAACCATTGGGCCTTTGGCCTTTGCTCTGATTGGGTGAAATCCCCTGCCTTTCTGCAATAAAGCAGCGAATTTTCAGCAAAGTACCCCGGGTCATCTTCACAAGGCTTCAGAAGATATTTCTGTCCTCTCGGACTGGATGGATGTGTTAATCCTGTGCTAGTCCACGTCTGGTGACATCCTACACCTGGCCTCGGGATTGAGCCAGCTCTGCCTCACGAGTTGAGGAGCCTCCTCCAGCTGACTGAGGGCATAAACTCAACACATGCAAGCCCTGGTCAACCAGTGCCTTCTTTCCCTGACCCCCCTCACCATCCCTGGAATGAGGTGACATCACTCTGTTCTTCTACCACTGTGTCAGCGTTAACTCTGTTCCCTCACCCTGCTTCTTGCACAGAACACATTCCTCAGCGCCAACCTACCCGTAAATGAGAAATTCCCATGATGTAAATGTTAAATGTCAAAGTTGCTGGTGAACGCAGCAGGCCAAGCAGCATCTATAGGAAGAGGCGCAGTCGACGTTTCAGGCCGAGACCCTTCGTCAGGACTAGGGGGGAAGGGTCTCGGCCTGAAACGTCGACTGCGCCTCTTCCTATAGATGCTGCTTGGCCTGCTGCGTTCACCAGCAACTTTGATGTGTGTTGCTTGAATTTCCAGCATTTGCAGAATTCCTGTTGTAAATGTTAAATGTGGCAGGTTTTGGGGAACTCTCCCCTGATATTCCCATGTGGGTGAAGGTTTCCCATCCTTTCTGGGCAGGCTCCTCCAGCTGGCAGACAAGCCAGCCTGCCTTCCAGGGATGTGGGGTCGAGGGGCTGTTGGCTGGATAGTGGGGATGTACCAGGATCCCAGAGGCTGCTCTCGCTCTCGCTCTCTCCCTCCACCTCAGCAGAATGGCCATTCCCTTCCTCGCATCTCCTGTTTCTGTCAGGGATCTGAATGGCACCACTCCTGATTTAGTAGCTGCCTACGATGCTTGGAGAATGCACTGTGATCGCCACTGCCTTAATGCCAGAGGCACCCTCTGGGTTAGTGACAGACCAGCATCTCAAACTACCTATCACACTGTGGCCTTTCGTGGTGTCCGTTATCCTTCAGGTACAGCGAGTGAAGGTGGGGTGGGGGTTTGGGTCACACCTTGTACCTGCGGACTGCAGGACTGTGTACTGATGAACTTGAGTGAGGAGACCTGGTTACCTCTCCAGCGCCCTCTGCTGTTTACACATGCAGCTGCACCCACTGCCCCTCAATCACAGTCTCACGTTGAAGCTCGGAGATCAGCAGGTTTCCTAAAGTCCTGCCTTTTAGCTGAACGCAGGCCCTGGCAACATCTTCTGCGGTCCTGCATTCAGTCGGCTCGGCCGTATCTACTGTATCCACTTCCCTGGCCCCACACTGGGTCCGCCTGCTTGCTAGGGTGTAGGCTTCTGTTATCTTACTGCCCCACTCATGGCAGGAAAGGCCAGCTGGACCCTGAGCTTCGACACCAATCGGTGGGAGATGGTGCTGCAACCTATCTCACTCACATTCTGTCTCTGGAATGTGAGAACCACTGTAGAACAGCTATCTCCATCCAATGTAAATCTGGAATAATTTAGGATGGAGGGGGTTAGGCTGCTGTATAGGACTTTTCAATGCTGGGCCCAGCCTGAGGAATTGTGTGCTGTCTCCTCCTACCCCACTGCCCTGTACTCCAGTGTCTTTGCTTTACAGGTTCATGTTCATTTCCCAAATCCTTTCTGCCCTCATGGGTTTATTAATGCAGATGACCCCAAACAGTTCCCCTCCCACTTTACTTTTGGTTCTAGGTTCTCATCTTCCTACCAGGTTTACAATTCTTTATTCTCCCACGTCTTCTGCATAATTATGAAATTCGTACCACCCCCCCTTACACCTGCATACTCATCACTGCTTTCCCCTGATGTCCAACCTGTCCCCCCTGTCCCCATTCCCCCTATGTCCAACTTGTCCCCCCTGTTCCCCTTGTCCCCATTCCCCCTCCGTCCAACCTGTCTCCGTTCCCCCTACGTCCAACCTGTCCCCCCTGTCCCCGTTCCCCCTCCGTCCAACCTGTCCCCGTCACTGCTCCCCCCCTACGTCCAACCTGTCCCTGTCCCCCCGTCCCCGTCACTGCTTCCCCCTACGTCCAACCTATCCCCATTACTGCCTCTTCCTCTCACTTCACACCCCACCAAGCTCCAAGTTGTCACCGAGTTCAGATGGGTTACATGATAAATTCATCTAAAGCATTAATTATGGATTGTACGGTGAATCTGGTTTTGGTTCATTAACTAATCCCCAATCCACACAAGTATTACCAGCAGTTGGTAACCTCCTGTATGGAACATTGCTGAAGCAAGTTGTGACTATCTCTATGGGCTTCCACACACTGTGCAAGTTACATCTGTCAGACACCAACTCTTTTCACAACATCATGACCTGCCCTAATCCAGTTAAGATTTACCCCTAAGTTCCCCATTAGGACCTTGTCCCTATTAATATAATTTCAAGCATTTTCCATTGATATCAACCTACCACCCTTCTCCCCACCCCCCTGTACAGTATGGGCAATGGATCCCTGCTCTCCCCTGTACAGTAAGGCTGCTTTTGACACTGATCTCTGTTCTGAAGTCCCAGGGAATGGTAAAGTTGCATCCAGTGACCCAGAGTTGCTGATGCGTGCGCGCGTGCAAGATTAAGTGTGGCCATGGCTCTGTGTAGATCAGGCTCACACAACAAGATGAATAGTATTTATTCAGATTTTTAAACTATGCAATGAGATGTAATATTTTCCACTGTGACTGATATAAGAATGGGAAAGGTGTTTAGAATAAAATGGAGGTGGGGGGGCGGGGTCAGGGCTCTGGAGAGAAGTCCATGTTAATGTTCTCTCTCTGGTTGCCAACCACTGTCCAGTGTGACTGAAGATAACATCGTTTCTGAGCCTGTGTAAGTGTAAAAAATAAATCCATGCTGGATGACTAATCTGAAAGGAAAATAAACAGATCAAATTTATTTATCTAAATACCGTTCTCCAAGTTGTCCTTGAATTGGGGATGAAATGTTCAACAGGAGGATTTGTAGGGTAAGAGTTTGCTTGAGTCTAACCTGTTCTGGTTGCCCATTATAAGAAAGATGTCAAGGCTTCGGCGAGGGTGAAGAAAAGGTTTACCAGGATACTGCCTGGATTAGAGGACTTGTGCTATAACGAGAGGCTGGACAAATTTGAGTTGTTTTCTCTGGAACAGTGGAGGCCGAGGGGAGATCTGATGGAGGTTTTATACGATTGTGAGAGGCATTGACAGATGTTTTCCCAGGGCTGAAATGTCTAACACCAGAGGGCATGTATTTAAGGTGCGAGGGGGGTAAATTTCAAATGAGGTGTGAGGGGCAAGTTTTTACACAGAGTGTGGTAGGTGTCTGCAATGCAGATACATTAGATAGGTACATAAATGGAAGAAAATTGGAAGGCTATGGCCATTGTGTAGACAGATTAGTTAGCCATTTGATTACTAATTTAATTGGTTCAACACAACACTGTGGGCTGTAGGGCCTGTTCCTGAGCTCTATGTCCCAGAACAGTGCTAAAGGGGATGAGTTACCACTTCCATCACCAATGCCTCACTTTGTTGTCTTGCTTCTTGCCCACGGTAGAGTACAGTGTGTGGGAAATGAACTAGGAAAGATCACAGCAAGAAACTGTTTATTCCACCTGGGCTGTGAACAGACGGGTAAAAGGAGTTCACCGCACGTTTCAATGACTTAGAAGAAATTGAACCGGAATTGAGTCAGATCTGTATCAACCACGGTCTGCTCAGGATTCATGGGATTGTCTGCAGCGGATGCTTCAATCTTCAGCAATTTATTTGCAGTTTTCCTGAAAACTTTGCTCCTTGTTTGCTCTTCCACTGGTTTGATGGTGGCAGATCTTGTAGCTGGAAGAGATTAACATTTCAAATCCCATATCCAGCAACACACTCATCCACACTCAACAGCCGGTGACACAGAGAAGCTCATTTGTAACACAATGTTGAGCCATTCATCGTCACAAGAGCACGGCAACACAGATAGACCCTTCGGCCCATCTAGTCCATGCTGAACTGTTATTCCGACTCGTCCAATTGACCAACACCTGGGCCATAGGTTAAGGGTAGAGTTAACAAACTGCAAGGATAAAAAGACTGACTTATGCATGCCCCTGAAAAGTCAGCAGGATGGCAGATATCATTTTCATTGGGAAACAGAAAAGGCATGTTAAAACAGCAATGTTACAATAATCATAAGAATTTCAATATGCAGGTAGATTAGGAAAATCAGGTTGGTGTTGGGTCCCAAGAGAGGGAATTGGGATTCCTTTTCAGAGCAGCTCGTGGTTGGGCCCACTAGGGGATCCTCTGTTCTGGATTGGGTGTTGTGTAATGAACCAGGTTTGATTAGGGAGCTTAAGGTAAAGGAACCCTTAGGAGACAGTGATCATAATATGGTAGAATTCACCCTGCAGCTTGAGAGGGAGAAGATAAAGTGAGTCGTATCATTACAGTGGAGTAAAGGGAATTATTGAGGAATCAGAGAGGAGCTGACTAAAGTTGATTGGAAGGGATGACGGCAGAGCAGCTGTGAAGAAATAGTATTCTAAAGGGAAGATGAAGCAACTGGCTGACAAGGAAATTTAAAGACAGCATAAAAGTAAAAGAGGGCCTATAATACAGCAAAAATTAGTGGCAAGTTAAAGGATTGAGAAGCTTTTAAAAACCAATAGAAGGCAACTAAAAGAGCACAAGGAGAGAAAAGATGAAATATGAAGGTGAGCTAGCCAATAATATCCAAGAGGATACCAAAATTTTTAAATATATAAACAGTAAAAGAGAGGCGAGAGTAGATAGTAGACTGCTGGAAAGGTAGTAATGGGGGACAAAGAAATGGCAGATAAAGTTAAGTATTTTGTGTTAGTCTTCACTGTGGAAGACACCAGCAGTATGCCAGAAATTCAAGAGTGTCAGGACAGAAGCCAGTGTAGCTGCTATTACTAAGGAGAGTTATGTCCCCTGGACCAGACGTACTCCACCCCAGGGTTCTGAAAGAGGTGGCTGAAGAGATTGTGGAGGCATTAGGAATGATCTTTCAAGAATCACTAGATTCTAGAATATTTCCAAAGGACCTGGAGAATTGAAAATGTCACTCCATTCTTGAAAAAGGGAGGAAGAGGGAAGAAAGGGAATTAGCTTAGTTATCCTGACCTCAGTGGTTGGGAAGATGTTGTGAGTCCATTATTAAGGATGAGGTTTTCGGGTACTTGGAAGCACATGCAAAATAGGCCAAATTCAACATGGTTTCCTTTAGGGGAAATCTTGTCTGACAAATCTGTTGGAATTCTTTGAGGAATTAGCAAGCAGGATAGACGAGGGAGAATCAGTGGATGTGGTGTACTTGGATTTTCAGAAGGCCTTTGACAAGGTACCACACATGAAGCTGCTTAATAAGATAAAAACCCATGGTATTACAGGAAAAATATTAGTAATAGAAGATTGGCTGAATGGAAGGAGGCAAAGAGTGGGAATAAAGGGGGCACTTTCTGGTTGGTTGCCAGTGACTTGTGATGTTCTGCAGGAGTCAGTATTGGGACAGTTTCTTTTCATGTTATATGTCGATAATTTGGATGATGGAATTGATGGCTTTATGGTCATATTTACAGACACTATGAAGGAAGCAGGTGGAGAGGCAGCTAGAGTTGAGGAAGCAGAGTGGACTTGGAAAGATTGGGTGAATGGGCAAAGAAGTGGAAAAGGATCTTGGCGATTGTAGGGATGACATACAGCCGACTGAAAGCTTGAGCATGTAGCTATTAAGAAAGAAGATGTGCTGGAGCTTTTGGAAAGCACCAAGTTGGATGAGTTACCGGGACCGGACGAAGAGTACGCCAGGCTACTGTGGGAAGCGAGAGAGGAGATTGCTGAGCCTCTGGCAATGATCTTTGCATCATCAACGGGGACAGGAGAGGTTCTGGAGGATTGGAGGGTTGCAGATGTTGTTCCCTTGTTCAAGAAAGGGAGTAGGGATAGCCCAGGAAATTATAGACCAGTGAGTCTTACTTCAGTGGTTGGTAAGTTGATGGAGAAGATCCTGAGAGGCAGGATTTATGAACATTTGTAGAGACATAATATGATTAGGAATAGTCAGCATGGCTTTGTCAAAGGCAGGTCGTGCCTTACGAGCCTGATTGAATTTTTTGAGGATGTGACTAAACACATTAATGAAGGTAGAGCAGTAGATGTAGTGTGTATGGATTTCTGCAAGGCATTGGATAAGGTACCCCATGCCAGGCTTATTGAGAAAGTAAGGAGGCATGGGATCCAAGGGTACCCTGCTTTGTGGATCCAGAATTGGCTTGCCCACAGAAGGCAAAGCATGGTTGTAGACGGGTCATATTCTGCATGGAGGCCGGTGACCAGTGGTGTGTCTCAGGGATCTGTTCTGAGATCCCTACTCTTCCTGATTTTTATAAATGACCTGGATGAGGAAGTGGAGGGATGGGTTAGTAAATTTACTGATGACACAAAGGTTGGGGGTGTTGTGGATAGTGTGGAGGGCTGTCGGAGGTTACAGCAGGACATTGATAGGATGCAAAACTGGGCTGAGAAGTGACAGATGGAGTTCAACCCACGTAAGTTTGAGATGGTTCATTTTGGTAGGTCAAATATGATGGCAGAATTAATGGTAAGACCCTTGGCAGTGTGGAGGATCAGAGGGATCTTGGGGTCCGAGTCCATAGGACACTCAAAGATGCTGTGCAGATTGACTTTGTGGTTAAGAAAGCATACTGTGTATTGGTCTTCATCAATCGTAGGATGAGTTCAGGAGCTGAGAGGTAATGTTGCAGCTATATAGGACCCTGGTCAGACCCCACTTGGAGTACTGTGCTCAGTTCCGGTCACCTCACTACAGGAAGGTTGTGGAAACCATGGAAAGGGTGCAGAGGACATTTACAAGGCTGTTGCCTGGATTGGGGAGCATGCCTAATGAGAATAGAAACATAGAAACATAGAAAATAGGTGCAGGAGTAGGCCATTCGGCCCTTCGAGCCTGCACCGCCATTTATTATGATCATGGCTGATCATCCAACTCAGAACCCAGCCTTCCCTCCATACCCCGTGACCCCTGTAGCCACAAGGGCCATATCTAACTTCCTTTTAAACATAGCTAATGAACTGGCCTCAACAGTTTGCTGTGGCAGAGAATTCCACAGATTCACCACTCTCTGTGTGAAGAAGTTTTTCCTAACCTCGGTCCTAAAAGGCTTCCCCTCTATCCTCAAACTGTGACCCCTCGTTCTAGACCTCCCCAACATCGGGAACAATCTTCCCGCATCTAGCCTGTCCAATCCCTTTAGGATCTTATACGTTTCAATCAGATCCCCCCTCAATCTTCTAAATTCCAACGAGTACAAGCCCAGTTCATCCAGTCTTTCTTCATATGAAAGACCTGCCATCCCAGGAATCAATCTGGTGAACCTTCTTTGTACTCCCTCTATGGCAAGGATGTCTTTCCTCAGATTAGGGGACCAAAACTGCACACAATACTCCAGGTGTGGTCTCACCAAGGCCTTGTACAACTGCAGTAGTACCTCCCTGCTCCTGTACTCGAATCCTCTCGCTATAAATGCCAGCATACCGTTCGCCTTTTTCACCGCCTGCTGTACCTGCATGCCCACTTTCAATGACTGGTGTATAATGACACCCAGGTCTCGTTGCACCTCCCCTTTTCCTAATCGGCCACCATTCAGATAATAATCTGTTTTCCTATTTTTGCCACCAAAGTGGATAACTTCACATTTATCCACATTAAATTGCATCTGCCATGAGTTTGCCCACTCACCCAACCTATCCAAGTCACCCTGCATCCTCTTAGCATCCTCCTCACTGCTAACACTGCCACCCAGCTTCGTGTCATCCGCAAACTTGGAGATGCTGCATTTAATTCCCTCATCCAAGTCATTAATATATATTGTAAACAACTGGGGTCCCAGCACTGAGCCTTGCGGTACCCCACTAGTCACCGCCTGCCATTCTGAAAAGGTCCCGTTTATTCCCACTCTTTGCTTCCTGTCTGCTAACCAATTCTCCACCCACACCAATACCTTACCCCCAATACCATGTGCTTTAAGTTTGCACACTAATCTCCTGTGTGGGACCTTGTCAAAAGCCTTTTGAAAATCCAAATATACCACATCCACTGGTTCTCCCCTATCCACTCTACTAGTTACATCCTCAAAAAATTCTATGAGATTCGTCAGACATGATTTTCCTTTCACAAATCCATGCTGACTTTGTCCGATCATTTCACCGCTTTCCAAATGTGCTGTTATCACATCCTTGATAACTGACTCCAGCAGTTTCCCCACCACCGACGTTAGGCTAACCGGCCTATAATTCCCCGGTTTCTCTCTCCCTCCTTTTTTAAAAAGTGGGGTTACATTAGCCACCCTCCAATCCTCAGGAACTAGTCCAGAATCTAACGAGTTTTGAAAAATTATCACTAATGCATCCACTATTTCTTGGGCCACTTCCTTAAGCACTCTGGGATGCAGACCATCTGGCCCTGGGGATTTATCTGCCTTCAATCCCTTCAATTTACCTAACACCACTTCCCTACTAACATGTATTTCGCTCAGTTCCTCCATCTCACTGGACCCTCTGTCCCTTACTATTTCTGGAAGATTATTTATGTCCTCCTTAGTGAAGACAGAACCAAAGTAATTATTCAATTGGTCTGCCATGTCCTTGCTCCCCATAATCAATTCACCTGTTTCTGTTTGCAGGGGACCTACATTTGTCTTTATCAGTCTTTTCCTTTTTACATATCTATAAAAGTTTTTACAGTCCGTTTTTATGTTCTCTGCCAGTTTTCTCTCATCTTTTTTCCCCTTCCTAATTAAGCCCTTTGTCCTCCTCTGCTGAACTCTGAATTTCTCCCAGTCCTCAGGTGAGCCACTTTCTCTGGCTAATTTGTATGCTACTTCTTTGGAATTGATACTATCCCTAATTTCTCTTGTCAGCCACGGGTGCACTACCTTCCTTGATTTATTCTTTTGCCAAACTGGGATGAACAATTGTTGTAGTTCATCCATGCAACCTTTAAATGCCTGCCATTGCATATCCACCGTCAATCCTTGAAGTGTCATTTGCCAGTCTATCTTAGCTAATTCATGTCTCATACCTTCAAAGTTACCCCTCTTTAAGTTCAGAACCTTTGTTTCTGAATTAACTACGTCACTCTCCATGTTAATGAAGAATTCCACCATATTATGGTCACTCTTACCCAAGGGGCCTCTCACGACAAGATCGCTAATTAACCCTTCCTCATTGCTCAAAACCCAGTCCAGAATAGCCTGCTCTCTAGTCGGTTCCTCGACATGTTGGTTCAAAAAACCATCCCGCATACATTCCAAGAAATCCTCTTCCTCAGCACCTTTACCAATTTGGTTCACCCAGTCTACATGTAGATTGAAGTCACCCATTATAACTGCTGTTCCTTTATTGCACACATTTCTAATTTCCTGTTTAATACCATCTCCGACCTCACTACTACTGTTAGGTGGCCTGTACACAACTCCCAGCAGCGTCTTCTGCCCCTTAGTGTTACGCAGCTCTACCCATATCGATTCCACATCTTCCCGGCTTATGTCCTTCCTTTCTATTGCGTTAATCTCTTTTTTAACCAGCAACGCCACCCCACCTCCCCTTCCTTCGTGTCTATCCCTCCTGAATATTGAATATCCCTGAACGTTGAGCTCCCATCCCTGGTCACCCTGGAGCCATGTCTCTGTGATCCCAACTATATCATAATCATTAATAACAATCTGCACTTTCAATTCATCCACCTTATTACGAATGCTCCTGGCATTGACACATAAAGCCTTCAGGCGCTCTTTTACAACTCTCTTAGCCCTTTTTAATGCTTGCCCTGGATTTGTCGGCCTGCCACTTTTACTTTTCCCCTTTGTACTTTTTGCTTCTACGCTCACTTTACACTCCTCTGTCTCTCTGCACTGGTTGAGTGAACTCGGCCTTTTCTCCTTGGAGTGATGGAGAATGAGAGGTGATCTAATAGAGGTGTATAAGATGATGAGAGGCATTGATCGTGTGGATAGGCAGAGGCTTTTCCCCAGGGCTGAAATGGCTAGCACGAGAGGGCACAGTTTTAAGGTGCTTGGAAGTAGGTACAGAGGAGATGTCAGGGGTAAGTTTTTTACGCAGAGAGTGGTGAGTGTGTGGAATGGGCTGCTGGCGACAGTGGTGGAAGTGGATAAGATAGGGTCTTTTCAGAGACTCCTGGATAGGTACATGGAGCTTAGAAATTACCTAGGGTTACTCATAGCCCTCTACTTTTCTAAGGTAAGGACATGTTCAGCACAGCTTTGTGGGATGCAGGGGCTGTATTGTGCTGTAGGTTTTCTATGTTTCTAAGTGGCAGATGGAATATAGTGTTGGGGAGCGGTCATGCACTTTGGTAGAAGGAATTAGGGAAGGAAACAGAAAAGAGACTTGGAAGTCCTTGTGCAGGATTCCCTAAACTTGCAGGTTGAGTCTGTGATGAGGAAGGCAAATGCAATGTTAGCATTCATTAAGGAACTACTATACAAGGATGTGACGCTGGGGCTTTGTGTGCATTGGTCAGATTACACTTGGAGTATTGTAAGTAGTGCTGGGCCCCTTGTCTATGAAAGGATGGAGGGAGTCCGGAGGAGATTCATGAGGAAGATTCTGGGAATGAAAGGATTAACATGTGAGGAACGTTTGATGGCTCTGGGCCTGTTCATAAGAATCTCACTGAAACCCATGGAATATTAAAAGGCTCCCCCTCTCCATGCTGAACCCAAAGGAACGGCGGAGACCGATACAGTTTGGTACCAGAAGCGATGCAGGAGCTGCCAATCAGCGTTGAACACAACATATGACTTCCTTCGGGCCTTCAGCTTTGGGGTTTGCTCTCGAAGCCTTCCCCACGAGTGGGTACAGCCACAAGGCAGCAGAGGTTTGAGATCAGAGTTTTCCTTCTCCGACATGAGCTGCCAACCACAGTTGATGGGCCCCATTTGCCTCCAGCGACTGGTTTTAAGGCGCCAGTAAATCGCCTTTGCCACTTCTCCTGTCAGTAGAAATGTTTCCGCCAGGCTTGGTAGCTAGTCCACACACGAAGGCCAGGAGCTGGACTTGGTTGTCAGGGTGTCAGGGGCTACTTGAGATGCACTCCATTGGAAGAGTTTAAGAGGTGGTTGGAGCCTATTCCTACTATTCCACCCCCCCCAAAAGGATTTGAGGGGTAATTTACATCAGCCAATTAAACTACCAGCTTGTCTTTGCACTGAGGACAAAAGCAGAGCAACACGAGGTGTGAACTCCATCCAGTGCCAGAAATCAGAATTGTTCCTGGGTACACCGTCCCTCCCTGCTACACCAGTCAGCTCTGTTCACTCCTCCCTCGTCCTGCCCCTGGCCCAGCCCCAGCGGCTGGATGCCCTCCCTCTCACCTGCCCAGACCCAGACCCAGCAGCTGGATGCCCTCCCTCTCACCTGCCCAAACCCAGACCCTGCCCCAGCAGCTGGATGCCCTCCCTCTCACCTGCCTAGACCCAGTGGCTGGATGCCCTCCCTCTCACCTGCCCAGACCCAGACCCTGCCCCAGCGGCTGGATGCCCTCCCTCTCACCTGCCCAGACCCAGTGGCTGGATGCCCTCCCTCTCACCTGCCCAGACCCAGACCCAGACCCAGACCCAGCGGCTGGATGCCCTCCCTCTCACCTGCCCAGACCCAGACCCTGCCCCAGCGGCTGGATGCCCTCCCTCTCACCTGCCCAGACCCAGCGGCTGGATGCCCTCCCTCTCACCTGCCCAGACCCAGACCCAGACCCAGCGGCTGGATGCCCTCCCTCTCACCTGCCCAGACCCAGACCCAGACCCAGTGGCTGGATGCCCTCCCTCTCACCTGCCCGCATCAGTTTCAGCTGTTTCTGCCTCTCCTCCTCCATCCTGCTCCTGTAGTCTCCAAAGATGGATCTCATCACCTGTCGCTTCTTCACAAGTGGAGCCTTCTCGCTGCGCAGGGTTCTGCACGCACAGAGCGCTTCGTCAACTGTAATACAAACAAGCAGCATCATGCACACAGTGCAGGGGGACGGAATTATTGTTACTCTGCAGCCAATGCAGCGCACAAAAACAATGAGCTAGCTTATCTGCAGAGATTGATTGTGCGTCCATAAGGTAACACTAGGCACAGAAGTGTCTGTACATAAGGTGACTTGACAGGAAATAATAAAGTGGTGGGGGTTTGGGGGTGTGGAGAGTGGGTTAGTGGGTGGGGGTGTTGGTCAGCCTTACTGCTTGGGGAAAGTAACTGTTTTTGAGTCTGGTGGTCCTGGCGTAGATGCTAGGTAGCCTCGTCCCTGGTGGGAGTGGGACAAGCAGTCCATGAGCAGGGTGGGTGGGATCCTTCAGGAGGTTTGTTCAGTGAACTGCACTCTGACTTATTCCACAGGCAGGGCTAGGCTGGGCTGCAGCCCAGGGGCCCAAAATAGGTAGCTATCATCATGGCAGACAAAAAAATATGAGAGTGGAGCACAGAAAAGAAACAAGTAAAAAAGGATTGTGAGAAAGAAGCGTTAAAAAAGACATTGAAATTGACAGAATATTTTAAACCTGTTCTCGATGATGTAGCAGTACCATCGCTCTTGTCACAGTCTGAGCCCGGTGGACAAATGGAGACTTGTTCAACAGCACCAGCGTTAACACAGGACCACCGTCCTTGCCACAGTCAGCAGCTAACGTTGAAGAGGCAGACAGCATGACTTTGGGATTCCTGACCACAGAGACCTCCGAACAACCAAGTCAGGCAGCCATTAATGTTAATGTTACCGCTACTGAGGATCCTACAGCACTGATCCTGCTCGCCGGGGAAAGGAAACGTTAGATGATTCAGTCCAAGCATACTGGGCTGAGAAAGGGCCGGAGTCCTGCCAGAATAAGGATGTGGATATCAAAGCTTCAGAATGAGTATACAAATAGCAGAGACGTTTTTTCTCCAAATTTCACTTCAAACGCAAGCTCGTAAATGGGCAATGGCTCTTCTATTCCCCTTCCACCGGCTGTGTGTTTTGTTTTGCATGCTGCATCTTCAGTGATGGTAACTGTCAGTCCATCTTCGAAACTGGACTGGAAACATACCGCTGAGCGCAAAGGGGAGCATGAAAACAGCGAACACCACAGGAAAACGATACCGACCTACGTTACACTAGCGGCTGACAGCGGAAGAATAGATACAGAACTGCAAAAACAGTTCGAGTCAGTGTGTGTCTACTGGACCGACGTATTGAGAAGAGTGGTGGCGGTTGTGAAGCTTTTGGTCGAGAGGGGAGCGGCTATCCGAGGCTCCAGTGACATATTTGGCAGGCCAGATAACGGCAACTACATGGGCATTCTAGAGGTAATAAGTGAGTTTGACCCGTTTTTGAAGGCGCACATACAGAAATTTGGAAATGCAGGATCAGGCACCCCTTCATATGTTTCACCTAAAACATGTGAGGAATTTATTGAGCTCATGAGCGATCAAGTTCTGTCAGAGATCGTCAGTGAGGTGAAAATGGCCAAATACTTTTTCTATTAGCATCGATTCAAGCACAGATGTTGCACATGTAGATCAGTTCACACTCATTTTACGTTATGTGTCAACTGATGGAAACATTCAGGAGCGATTCTTATGATTTCTACCCATTGACAGCCACACAAGGGTTAGTACTCGAAGTTTCAGGAGCGATGAATATTGACATAAGCAACTGCAGGGGGCAGTGCTATGACAATGCTGCAAAAATGTCCGGTGCATACAAAGGCTTACAATCCTGCATCAAGGAAATCAATCCGCTTGCTGAGTGGATTCCATGTGCAGAACACACATTGAATCTCGTTGGAATCAACAGTGTCAACTGTTGTGTTGAAATGGCTGATTTTTTCAGCTTCGTGCAGAATGTGTTCAACTTCTGCTCCAAGTCAACTCCAGGTGGAAGGTGGTGACCGCAGGACTTCAGCCTAATGCGAACAAGCACATTGAAACTCTGAAGTCTCTCTCTCATACTAGATGGGCTGCACAGCAGAAGCCACACAGGCAGTGTGTGGAAATTATGGCAATATTCAAGATTCGTTAAAGAGCATTGCAGATGACATTAATCAGAATGTGGCAACTAGAAATGAAGCAAGGTCACTATACAAAAAAATGGACAAGCTTGAGATAGCTTTTCTGAGCAAATTGTGGCATTGCATTCTTCAGTGCTTTGGAAGTGCAAGTGTTGCATTGCAAGCTGTAAATCTAGACCTGTGTAATGCTGTGGATTTGGTGAGATCACTACGGGGATACATAGCAAGCTTGCGTGATCAATTTGATACTTTTGAGACCCAAGCTAAAACTACGTCTCCAACGTTCTCAGAAGTGTACAAAGAAGACATGCAACAACAAAGAAAATGTAAAGCCTTTCTGGGTGAACCTACAACACCTGATGTTGGCTTGTCAGCTAGAGAAAAATTTTCAGCTACTGTTTTTTCAGTCGTACTTGCAGAAATTGATTGCAGATTTGCATCATATAATGACCTTAACAACACATTTGGCATCCTAAACAATATCCCTTCTCTCTCTGTACAAGAGAGCATCTGATCTCCAAAGCAGATATTCAGCTGGCCTGGAGTTAGAATTTGTGGAGGAGATTGTCCATTTCAGGGAACTTGTAAGCGGCAAAGATATTTCATCCGCAACTGAGCTTTTATGCTTCCTCAGAGAAAAAACTTGCAGGTCATCTTCCCAAATGTAAGCATTGCTTTGAGGCTTTACCTGACTCTCTCTGTCACAAGTGCAAGTGGTGAGCGATCTTAGGCTCAGATCCACAATCAGACAGGACAGGCTGAATCATCTTACTGTGATGTCACTTGAAAGTGACCTTGTTTGGATACTGGATTTTAGTGATCTGATCAAGGACTTTGCGGTGAAGAAATCCAGAAGAACCAGGCTTTAATCTTGAAAAACAAGCATCTGACTTTGTATCTTGGCTTGTGTGTCAGTGCTGTTCCTGTTTTGTGGCAATAGGCTAATAGTGACTGTTTACAAACCTAGTAAGTAATAAGTGGTCTTTACTCTGCAAGCCACACAGCACAGTAATAGGTTAGTATGTGCTAGATCTCATTTTTCAAAAAGATTGGAGTATCGTTAAGTTTCCTAGTTTACCATAGTGCCATCTCTCTTGGCCTTTTTGTCTCTCATTACCATTTCACTTTCTCAGAACACACGGTTGAGAAAAATACCGGATAAAAATGCTTTGGCATTGTTAGAGAGATAAGGCCCATGGTATGTGCAGCAATAGCAAAATAAAGATTTAAGGTTGGGTACATCATACTTCGTCTCCCTCGTAACTTTACTAAGCCAAGTAAGCCTCAGTCAATTTTTGAATGCTTTAGATGTTGTCCTTCAAACTAAGAACCAGCATTACTTTCTGTCCTCCCTCTTAAGGCCTGTAAGTTTATAGCCTAAACCAATGTCTTGGTCTACAACAGGAATTCTGCAGATGCTGGAAATTCAAGCAACACACATCAAAGTTGCTGGTGAACGCAGCAGGACAGGCAGCATCTCTAGGAAGAGGTACAGTCGACGTTTCAGGCCGAGACCCTTCGTCAGGACTAACTGAAAGAAGAGTGAGTAAGGGATTTGAAAGTGGGAGGGGGAGGGGGAGATGCAAAATGATAGGAGAAGACAGGAGGGGGAGGGATGGAGCCAAGAACTGGACAGGTGATAGGCAAAAGGGATACGAGAGGATCATGGGACAGGAGGTCCGGGAAGAAAGACAAGGGGGGAGGACCCAGAGGATGGGCAAGAGGTATATTCAGAGGGACAGAGGGAGAAAAAGGAGAGTGAGTGAAAGAATGTGTGTATAAAAATAAATAACAGATGGGGTACGAGGGGGAGGTGGGGCATTAGCGGAAGTTAGAGAAGTCGATGTTCATGCCATCAGGTTGGAGGCTAACCAGACGGAATATAAGGTGTTGTTCCTCCAACCTGAGTGTGGCTTCATCTTTACAGTAGAGGAGGCCATGGATAGACATGTCAGAATGGGAATGGGATGTGGAATTAAAATGTGTGGCCACTGGGAGATCCTGCTTTCTCTGGCGGACAGAGCGTAGATGTTCAGCAAAGCGGTCTCCCAATCTGCGTCGGGTCTTGCCAATATATAAAAGGCCACATCGGGAGCACCGGACGCAGTATATCACCCCAGTCGACTCACAGGTGAAGTGTTGCCTCACCTGGAAGGACTGTTTAGGGACACTCCATCCTCCCACCACCCCACTAGGAATAGGGTTCCTCTGGTCCTCACCTACCACCCCACCAGCCTCCGGGTCCAACACATTATTCTCTGTAACTTCCGCCACCTCCAACGGGATCCCACCACTAAGCACATCTTTCCCTCCCCGCCCCCCGCTTTCCGCAGGGATCGCTCCCTACGCAACTCCCTTGTCCATTCGTCCCCCCCCATCCCTCCCCACTGATCTCCCTCCTGGCACTTATCCGTGTAAGCAGAACAAGTGCTACACATGCCCTTACACTTCCTCCCTCACCACCATTCAGGGCCCCAGACAGTCCTTCTAGGTGAGGCAACACTTCACCTGTGAGTCGACTGGGGTGATATACTGCGTCCGGTGCTCCCGATGTGGCCTTCTATATATTGGCGAGACCCGACGCAGATTGGGAGACCGCTTTGCTGAACTTCTACGCTCTGTCTGCCAGAGAAAGCAGGATCTCCCAGTGGCCACACATTTTAATTCCACATCCCATTCCCATTCTGACATGTCTATCCACGGCCTCCTCTACTGTAAAGATGAAGCCACACTCAGGTTGGAGGAACAACACCTTATATTCCGTCTGGGTAGCCTCCAACCTGATGGCATGAACATCGACTTCTCTAACTTCCGTTAATGCCCCACCTCCCCCTCGTACCCCATCTGTTACTTATTTTTATACACATTCTTTCTCTCACTTTCCTTTTTCTCCCTCTGTCCCTCTGAATATACCCGTTGTCCATCCTCTGGGTCCCCCCCCGCCCCCGTCTTTCTTCCCGGACCTCCTGTCCCATGATCCTCTCATATCCCCTTTGCCTATCACCTGTCCAGCTCTTGGCTCCATCCCTCCCCCTCCTGTCTTCTCCTATCATTTTGCATCTCCCCCTCCCCCTCCAACTTTCAAATTCCTTACTCACTCTTCCTTCAGTTAGTCCTGACGAAGGGTCTCAGCCTGAAACGTCGACTGCACCTCTTCCTACAGATGCTGCCTGACCTGCTGCGTTCACCAGCAACTTTTATGTGTGTCTTGGTCTACAGCTTTGAGATCTAGACTAGTACGACCTTTGCTCTTATTCTTGCCTTTTTTTGCTGGGTACAGCAGCATTTTACGGTGTCGGCAGAGACCCATCAGGGCCCCCAGCCCAGGGGCCCCAGCTCCACTAAATCCGGCCCTGTACACAGGGTTGAACCTGCAGCCTCCCTCCCCCCATCATCTGTAGACCAATTGACTTGCAGAGAGAGAGAGAGAGAGAGAGAGAGAGAGAGCTTTGCTCAGGTTGGGGACAAGAATTTTTTAAAAAGGAGCACCTTGCAGGGCTTGGTGCATTAGCAATGGACCAATTTTTGGATCATTGGGACCTCTTTTGGCGCAGGCGTGACCTGTACAAAAAGGACGGGTTACACTTGAATCCTAGGGGGACCAATATCCTGGCGGGGAGATTAGCAGGGGCTACTGAGGTGACTTTAAACTAGAATGGTTGGGGGGTGGGAATCAAATTAAAGAGGCTAGGCATGAGGAGGTTAGTTCACAACAGAGGGATGGGAACCAGTGCAGAGAGACAGAGGGGTGTAAAGTGAGCATAGAAGCAAAAAGTACAAAGGAGAAAAGTAAAAGTGGCAAGCCGACAAATCCAGGGCAAGCATTAAAAAGGGCCACTTTTCAACATAATTGTACAAGGGCTAAGAGAGTTGTAAAAGAGCGCCTGAAGGCTTTATGTGTCAATGCAAGGAGCATTCGTAATAAGGTGGATGAATTGAAAGTGCAGATTGTTATTAATGATTATGATATAGTTGGGATCACAGAGACATGGCTCCAGGGTGACCAGGGATGGGAGCTCAACGTTCAGGGATATTCAATATTCAGGAGGGATAGACATGAAGGAAGGGGAGGTGGGGTGGCGTTGCTGGTTAAAGAAGAGATTAACGCAATAGAAAGGAAAGACATAAGCCGGGAAGATGTGGAATCGATATGGGTAGAGCTGCGTAACACTAAGGGGCAGAAGACGCTGGTGGGAGTTGTGTACAGGCCACCTAACAGTAGTAGTGAGGTTGGAGATGGTATTAAACAGGAAATTAGAAATGTGTGCAATAAAGGAACAGCAGTTATAATGGGTGACTTCAATCTACATGTAGACTGGGTGAACCAAATTGGTAAAGGTGCTGAGGAAGAGGATTTCTTGGAATGTATGCGGGATGGTTTTTTGAACCAACATGTCGAGGAACCAACTCGAGAGCAGGCTATTCTGGACTGGGTTTTGAGCAATGAGGAAGGGTTAATTAGCGATCTTGTCGTGAGAGGCCCCTTGGGTAAGAGTGACCATAATATGGTGGAATTCTTCATTAATATGGAGAGTGACATAGTTAATTCAGAAACAAAGGTTCTGAACTTAAAGAGGGGTAACTTTGAAGGTATGAGACGTGAATTAGCTAAGATAGACTGGCAAATGACACTTAAAGGATTGACGGTGGATATGCAATGGCAAGCATTTATAGGTTGCATGGATGAACTACAACAATTGTTCATCCCAGTTTGGCAAAAGAATAAATCAAGGAAGGTAGTGCACCCGTGGCTGACAAGAGAAATTAGGGATAGTATCAATTCCAAAGAAGAAGCATACAAATTAGCCAGAGAAAGTGGCTCACCTGAGGACTGGGAGAAATTCAGAGTTCAGCAGAGGAGGACAAAGGGCTTAATTAGGAAGGGGAAAAAAGATTATGAGAGAAAACTGGCAGAGAACATAAAAATGGACTGTAAAAGCTTTTATAGATATGTAAAAAGGAAAAGACTGGTAAAGACAAATGTAGGTCCCCTGCAGACAGAAACAGGTGAATTGATTATGGGGAGCAAGGACATGGCAGACCAATTGAATAATTACTTTGGTTCTGTCTTCACTAAGGAGGACATAAATAATCTTCCAGAAATAGTAAGGGACAGAGGGTCCAGTGAGATGGAGGAACTGAGTGAAATACATGTTAGTAGGGAAGTGGTGTTAGGTAAATTGAAGGGATTGAAGGCAGATAAATCCCCAGGGCCAGATGGTCTGCATCCTAGAGTGCTTAAGGAAGTAGCCCAAGAAATAGTGGATGCATTAGTGATAATTTTTCAAAACTCGTTAGATTCTGGACTAGTTCCTGAGGATTGGAGGGTGGCTAATGTAACCCCAATTTTTAAAAAAGGAGGGAGAGAGAAACCGGGGAATTATAGACCAGTTAGCCTAACGTCGGTGGTGGGGAAACTGCTGGAGTCAGTTATCAAGGATGTGATAACAGCACATTTGGAAAGCGGAGAAATGATCGGACAAAGTCAGCATGGATTTGTGAATGGAAAATCATGTCTGACGAATCTCATAGAATTTTTTGAGGATGTAACTAGTAGAGTGGATAGGGGAGAACCAGTGGATGTGGTATATTTGGATTTTCAAAAGGCTTTTGACAAGGTCCCACACAGGAGATTAGTGTGCAAACTTAAAGCACACGGTATTGGGGGTAAGGTATTGGTGTGGGTGGAGAATTGGTTAGCAGACAGGAAGCAAAGAGTGGGAATAAACGGGACCTTTTCAGAATGGCAGGCGGTGACTAGTGGGGTACCGCAAGGCTCAGTGCTGGGGCCCCAGTTGTTTACAATATATATTAATGACTTGGATGAGGGAATTAAATGCAGCATCTCCAAGTTTGCAGATGACACGAAGCTGGGCGGCAGTGTTAGCAGTGAGGACGATGCTAAGAGGATGCAGGGTGACTTGGATAGGTTGGGTGAGTGGGCAAACTCATGGCAGATGCAATTTAATGTGGATAAATGTGAAGTCATCCACTTTGGTGGCAAAAATAGGAAAACAGATTATTATCTGAATGGTGGCCGATTAGGAAAAGGGGAGGTGCAACGAGACCTGGGTGTCATTATACACCAGTCATTGAAAGTGGGCATGCAGGTACAGCAGGCGGTGAAAAAGGCGAATGGTATGCTGGCATTTATAGCGAGAGGATTCGAGTACAGGAGCAGGGAGGTACTACTGCAGTTGTACAAGGCCTTGGTGAGACCACACCTGGAGTATTGTGTGCAGTTTTGGTCCCCTAATCTGAGGAAAGACATCTTTGCCATAGAGGGAGTACAAAGAAGGTTCACCAGATTGATTCCTGGGATGGCAGGACTTTCATATGAAGAAAGACTGGATGAACTGGGCTTGTACTCGTTGGAATTTAGAAGATTGAGGGGGGATCTGATTGAAACGTATAAGATCCTAAAGGGATTGGACAGGCTAGATGCAGGAAGATTGTTCCCGATGTTGGGGAAGTCCAGAATGAGGGGTCATAGTTTGAGGATAGAGGGGAAGCCTTTTAGGACCGAGATTAGGAAAAACTTCTTCACACAGAGAGTGGTGAATCTGTGGAATTCTCTGCCACAGCAAACTGTTGAGGCCAGTTCATTGGCTATGTTTAAGAGGGAGTTAGATATGGCCCTTGTGGCTACAGGGGTCGGGGGTATGGAGGGAAGGCTGGGGCGGGGTTCTGAGTTGGATGATCAGCCATGATCATAATAAATGGCGGTGCAGGCTCGAAGGGCCGAATGGCCTACTCCTGCACCTATTTTTCTATGTTTCTATATTACTGCCTGATCAATTGATTCGCGATTCATTAGCAGGAGCAAATAAAAGTAAAACAGGGTCAAAGCAGAGCAGCCATTGTGTGAGTGGACCAGTGCAGGAGTGGGAATTTGAGGCTTTGGCTCAAGGGGCTTCAGCAAGGAAGCACAGGTGAGTAGCAGGTTAGGCTTTTGTAGTGGTTGAATAAAAAGTCACTAAATTACAGCTAATTAAGTAAAGTAGGGAGGATGCAGGATCAGGAGATGTGCTGTAGCTGCATGATGTGGGAGCTGGTGGACCCCATTGTGGTTCCTGGTGACCACATCTGCAGCAAGTGTTGGCTGCTCGAGGAACTCGGGCTCAAAGTGATGACCTGGAATCTGAGCTTCAAACACTGTGACACATCAGGAGGGGAAGGGTTACCTGGATTCTCTGTTCAGGAGGTAGTCACAACCATTAGATGAGCTGCCTCAAATTCAATCTGTGGGCAGGGACAGGAGGGTGTGACTGTGAGTGAGGCGGGTAGTGGGATCCAAGAGACAGTACTGCAGGAGCCTCAGCCCTCGAGCTTGTCCAACAGGTCTGAGATTCTTGCTCCCTGTGCGGATGAGAGTGGGGGCTGTAGGCAGGGAGCCATTCAGGAGGGGGGAAAGAGGAGAAATGTAGTGGTAATTGGGGATAGTATAGTTAGGGGAATAGACAGAGTTCTCTGTTGCGAGGATAGAGCATCCCACATCTTTCCTGTAATGAGGCGACCCAAACTGAACACAATATTCCAAATTGGTCCAACCAGAATTTTATAGAGCCGCAACATTACGGCTCTGGAACCGTGATTAATGAAGGCCAACACACCATATGCCTTCTTAAGCACCCTATACTTGCTGCATAGCAAATTTAAGTGATCTATGGACATGACCCCCAAGGTCCTTCTCTTCCTGTATTCCACCTTCAAATTCAACCTTCCAAAGTGAATCACTTCACACTTTTCCGTATCGAACTCCATCTGCCACTTGTCAGCCCAGCTCTGCATCCTGTCAATGTCCCATTGTAACGTACCACAACCTTCGATACTATCCACAACTCCACCAACCCTTTCCCCGTGCAGACTCGAGTCAGCACAACAGTGTGGGCCAAAGGGCCTGTACTGTGCTGTGATTTCAAATACCAGGTGGTAAGATTGCACAGGGGTGCTAGAAGGTTTGTGACCCCTTTAAAACTTTCTCTATTTCTGCATAAATATGAGCTAAAATGTGATCAGATCTTCACGCAAGTCCGAAAGCTAGATAAAGAGAATCCAATTAAAAAAAACACAAAAAAGCATTATACTTGTTCATTTATTTATAGAGAAAAATGATCCAATATAACATGTGTTTGTTGGAAAAAGTATGTGAACCTTTGCTTTCACTAACTGATGTGACCCCCCTTTTACAGCAATACTGTAACTTCAAACAAACGTTTCTGGTAACTGTTGATCAGACCTGCACATCGGCTTGGAGGAATTTTAGGCTATTCCTCCTTACAAAACTCCTTCAACTCTGAGATGTTGGTGGGCTTTCTTGCATGAACTGCTTGCTTCAGGCCCTTCCATAACATTTCTATAGGATTAATATCAGGACTTTGACTCAGCCATTGCAAAACACGAATGTTCTTCTTTTTAAACCATTCTGTTGTTGATTTACTCTTGTCTTTCGATCATTGTCTTGTTACATTTTCCAACTTCTGTTAAGCTTCAGGTGACAGATTGCTATCCCAAAGTTCTCCTGTAAAATTTCTTGAAACAGTTTTGAATTCATTGTTCCCTCAAATGATTGCAAACTGTCGAGGCCCTGAGGCAGCAAAATGGCCCCAAACCACAATGCTCCTTCCACCATGCTTCACAGTTGGGATGAGGTTTTGGTGCTGGTGTGCAGTGTCCTTTTTCCTCCAAACATAGCAATGTGCATTTCCACCAAAAAGTTCAACTTTGTCTCAACTGTCCACAGAACATTGTCCCAGGAGCGTTGTAGAACATCCAAGTGGTGTTTTGCAAACTTGAGATGCGCTGCAATGTTTTGGAGAGCAGTGGTTTCCTCCGTGGTGTCCTTCCATGAACACCATTCTTGTTCAGTGTTTTTCTTATAGTGGACACATGAACAGAGCCTTTAGCAAGTTCTAGAGATTTCTGCAGGTCTTTCGCTGTTACCCTTGGGTTCTTTTTCACCTCCTTCAGCACTGTACATTGTGCTCTTGGTGTGATCTGTGCAGGATGCCCACTCCTAGGCTGAGTAGCAACAGTACAGAGTTTCCTCCATTTGTAAACAATTTTTCTCACTGTGGACTGTTGAACACTCAGGTCTTTAGAAATGTCTTTTTTCCAGCTTCATGCATCTCTACAATTCTTCTAAAGTCCTTTGGAAGTTGTTTTGATTGAGACATGGTGCATATAAACAGATCTTTCTGGAGAAGAGCAGGCTCTGTCAGTAACCTGACTCTGTGTGACTTTTTTTTTTAAATATATAGGACAGGGCACCTCTACAACCCACATCTCCAATCTCATCTTATTGATTGGGACACCAGTCTTCAAATAGCTTTTGCAGAACCCCAGAGGTTCACATACTTTTTCCAACAAATATATGCAATATTGGATCATTTTTCTTAACAAATAAATGAACAAGCGTAATTTTTGTTTTGATATTTATTTAATTGGATTCTCTTTATCTAGTTTTAGGACGTGTGAAGATCTGATCACATTTTAGGTCATATTTATGCAGAAATAGAGAAAATCCTTTCTAGCACCACTGTAAAGAATAGAGTTGTAACCATTGATCTGGACAATGGACAGTTGACTAAGCAGTGATGTTAACTACAAAGGTAAAGAAGCTGAGGAAACGACCCAGTCGGGCCGGACGATTCCCAGACTCTGGAACACACCTTGTTTCTGGCTGCTTTTCTGGGAGCGCAGGCCTAGTTCCAGCTGTTCAATGCACCAGTCCACTTCTCTCCGGAGCTGTTCTTCTGCAGACTGGGAGTGGAGAAAGTGGGGATGTTACAGTAGCACACAGGCATTCCAACACATACAAATACCAGCTGCAAGACACGTGACACAACCCATATTGTGGAACATGTGAAGAAAGGCAGGAGAATGCACCTTAAACCTCTGCAGTGTCTCAGAACACAGAACCTCCATCGCCTGCGCACGTTACAGATAAAATGGCTGAAAGAGAAATGAAAGGCTATGACCATAAGACATAGGAGCATAATTAGGCCATTCAGCCTATCGAGTCTGTTCTGCCATTCTATCATGCCTGATACATTATGCCCCTCAACCCCCATTCTCCTACCTTCTACCCTTAATCTTTGACTAATCAAGAACGTATCAACCTCCAAGTTTTGGGCCCCATATCTCAGAAAGAATGTGTTATCAATAGAGAGAGTCCAGAGGAGAGTCACCAAGATGATTCCAGGAATGAAGGGGTTAACATATGAGGAGCATATGGCAGCTTTGGGCCTGTACTCACTGGAATTTAGAAGAATGGGGGGGGGGCTCTCATTGAAACATACTAAACGTTGAAAAGACTAGACAGGGTGGATGTGGAGAGGATGTTTCCTGTGGTGGGGGTATCCAGAACTAGAGGGAACAGCCTCAAAATTCAGGGGCAACCTTTTAGAACAGCGGTAAGGAAGAAATACTTTGTCTAGAGAGTAGTAAATCTGTGGAATGCTCTGCCACAGACGGCGTGGAGGCCAAGTCCACGTGTATATTTAAAGCGGAAGTTGGTCATTTCCTGATTGGTCAGAGTATCAAAAGAAACGGCAAGAAGGCACGTATAGGGTTGAGTGGGATCCATGATGGAATGGCAGAGCAGACTCGATAGGTTGAATGGCCTAATTCTGCTCTTATGCCGTATGGACTTAAATATATCCAATGATCTGGTCTCCACAGTCGTCTGTGGCAATGAATTCCACAAATTCATCACCCTCTGGCTAGGCAAATTCCCCATCTCCATTCTAAATGGATGTGCCTCTGATCCTAGGCGTCCCCCATCCCCACTACTGGAAACATCCTCTCCACGGCCACTCTATCTAGGCCTTTCAATATTCTATTTCAATGAGTTCCTGTCTCATTCTTCTAAACCCTAGTGAGTAGAGGCTCAGAGCCATCAAACGCTCCTCCTGTTAATGCTTTCATTCCCGGGATTATTCTTGTGAATATCCTGGAGAGCACGGCTTCCCAACACGGGCTCCTCAGACTCCTTGGTTAATGGCAGGGGTCCATGGTATGAAAAAGATTGGGATCCCCTACTCTGGACCCTCTCCAATTCCAGAACATCTTTTCTTGTACTGCCCACAATACACCGTGTGGTCTGACCACAACAGTACCGTTTAATAACCACTTGGACAGGTACATGTGGGGGGGGGGGGCGGTGGCAGGGGGGAGGGTTGTTGGAAATTGGAAGGACAGGGTTCGAGCCGCACGCAGGAAATTGGGATTGGCTGGGTGGACACCATGGTTAGCCTGGATTAGTTGGGCCGAAGGGCCTATACCTGTGGTGTACTGCCCTATGAGACATCCCAGTTTCCATACCAGACTCTGTACTCCTATCGAACCCTTGCAGATCCTCTCTCCTCCCGTAGTATTGTGGCTCAGTTCCTTCTGCTCTTTCAAGAGCCGCGCGGGGGCTTTACTATGGCCCGCTCTATTCTTCTTCTTCTTCTTTGGCAAGGGTTTGGAAGCTGAGCTTTCAACATCCCCAAGCTGTTCGATCCGTGTGGGATTGGCCTTCGACTCTCTGAAATGATTAAGTGCCTCAGGGTCAGAGGTGGCAGAGTTCAGTTCAGGCTCGCAGCTCAGTTCTCTGGGGGAGGATTGCAGTTCCTGTCCTGGGCCATGAAGAACAGCAGCTATGTCGTCACTCTGTTGTGGCCTGTCAGAGTCTCTGGGCCTGGAGGTTAAGCAGCTGTGAGCTGAGTGCGCCCCTGTTGGGGCATCACTCCTCCCCTTAGGAACGTCACAGTCAAACTGGAAGCTACAACGTGACTGGCTACAGCTCCTGGAGTCTGGCCGATGATCTGCAGTGGTCGAATTCAGAGCTGCCGAGAAAAAAATAATTAGTTGGACAAACACAATGCGGAATATCTACTCTGTGAAACCCTGGGAGAGTTTGATATAGGTAACAGAGATCTGGTAACTCTCGCAAGTTTCTACAGATTACCGTGGAGAGCATTCTAACTGGCTGCATTACTGTCTGGTACAGAGGGGCCACTGCACAGGATCGGAAAAAGCTGCAGAAAGTTGTAAACTCAGCCAGATCAATCCTGGGCACTGGCCTCCCTTGCGTCGAGGAATCATCACCCAGACTTTCGAAGCACTAAACCGCAGGGTAAATGAAGCTGGCTGATAAAACAAAAGCAGGAGGTTTGGTTGATGGGGACGTGGTTCCAGATGGTAATGGGAATAGTTACGGACAAGTCAGGAGGTTTGGTTGATGGGGACGTGGTTCCAGATGGTAAGGGAATAGTTACGGACAAGTCAGGAGGTTTGGTTGATGGAGACGTGGTTCCAGATGGTAATGGGAATAGTTACGGACAAGTCAGGAGGTTTAGTTGATGGGGACGTGGTTCCAGATGGTAATGGGAATAGTTACGTACAAGTCAGGAGGTTTGGTTGATGGGGACGTGGTTCCAGATGGTAATGGGAATAGTCACGGACAAGTCAGGAGGTTTGGTTGATGGGGACGTGGTTCCAGATGGTAATGGGAATAGTTATGGACAAGTCAGAGGTTTGGTTGATGGGGACGTGGTTCCAGATGGTAATGGGAATAGTCACGGACAAGTCAGGAGGTTTGGTTGATGGGGACGTGGTTCCAGATGGTAATGGGAATAGTCACGGACAAGTCAGGAGGTTTGGTTGATGGGGACGTGGTTCCAGATGGTAATGGGAATAGTTACGGACAAGTCAGGAGGTTTGGTTGATGGGGACGTGGTTCCAGATGGTATGGGAATAGTCACGGACAAGTCAGGAGGTTTGGTTGATGGGGACGTGGTTCCAGATGGTAAAGGGAATAGTCACGGACAAGTCAGGAGGTTTGGTTGATGGGGACGTGGTTTCAGATGGTAATGGGAATAGTCACGGACAAGTCAGGAGGTTTGGTTGATGGGGACGTGGTTCCAGATGGTAATGGGAATAGTTACGGACAAGTCAGGAGGTTTGGTTGATGGGGACGTGGCTCCAGATGGTAATGGGAATAGTTACGGACAAGTCAGGAGGTTTGGTTGATGGGGACGTGGTTCCAGATGGTAAGGGAATAGTCACGGACAAGTCAGGAGGTTTGGTTGATGGGGACGTGGTTCCAGATGGTAAGGGAATAGTCACGGACAAGTCAGGAGGTTTGGTTGATGGGGACGTGGTTCCAGATGGTAATGGGAATAGTTATGGACAAGTCAGGAGGACTGAAATCTGACAAACAGGACTGAAGGCAGACAACACGCTAAAACAGTCGGGGCAGGATCAAATTAAAAGAACTCATGAGAAACAGTAAGATACTGAGAAATCCAGAGCAGGGGTTCCCAACCCGGGGACAATGGGCCCCTCGGTTCATGGTAAGGGTCCATGGTATAAACAAGGTTAGGAACCCCTGGTCTAGAGGAACAAAGGCAACTTGGTGATCACATCCCTAGCATCCTGAAGGGAGTGGCACAGGTTGATAAGGGATACAAGGAGGGTGAGGCACTCACTATCTAACCCCATATATGTCACCATATACAACCCTGAGATTCATTTTGTTGCCGGCATTCACATTAAATACAAAGAAAAAAAAACAAGCAAAATGACTATGACAAATAAATAAGCAATAAATACCGAGAACTTGAGATGAAACGCCCTTGAAAGTGAGTCCATAGGTTGTGTGAACGGTTCAGTGATGGTGAGTGAAGTTGTCCCCTCTGGTTCAAGAGCCTGATGGTTGAGGGTTAATAACTGTTCCCGAACCTGGTGGTGTGAGTCCTGAGGCTCCTGTACCTCTTTCCTGATGGCAGCAGTGAGAAGAGAGCACGAGCTGGGTGGTCGGGTGGTGCTTCATGATGGATGCTGCTTTCCTGCGACAATGCTCCATCTAGATGTACTCAGTGGTGGGGAGGGCTCTACCTGTGATTGACTGGACTGTATCCACTACTTTGTGTAGGCTCTTCTATTCAAGGGCATGGGTGTTTCCATACCAGGTTGTGATGCAGACAGTTAGCATCTCCACCACACATCTGTAGAAGTTTGTCAAAGTTTCAGAAGACACGCTGAATCTTCACAAACTTCTAAGGAAGAAGAGGTGCTGCCGTGCTTTCTTTGTAATGGCACCTACATGCTGAGCCCAGGCCAGATCCCCTGAATTGTCAACACCAAGTAATTTAATGTTGCTGACCCTTGATACCAGAGCAGGGGGTGTGTACGTTGCTAGGTATGTGCAGTCACTTTACAGCAGGAAGAGCAGGTCAGCACGGCAGAGGGGCAGAGGGGCAGAGCAGATACGCCAGAACGTTGTTTGCAGTAAAAACCGTACAGTAGTTATGATGGGCAGATGGACAGAGGACGTGTCTTTGGAAGAAAGGAAGCTGAATGTAGATTTAATTGAAGTGCATAAAACAACAGGAAGTTTTCCAAATGGACAGGGCTTCCCAGCACATTCAATGTGTCTATGTCAGGGCAACCACTTCCACTGCTCTGTCTTCACCCTGCATCCCTGCATACTCTTCGCTTTCAGATACCTGAAGAAAAATCTACCTCCCCACCTGTCTGCTCCCAACCAGAACTGTTCATTGTATGAGAGATCTTCCTCATCAGCACATACAAACTGCAGGAGGAACCCAACAGGTCAGATAGCGTCTACAGAAGGGGAGACGCAGTCGAGTCCCTTCACCAAATCCTGATAAAAGTGTCTTGGGCAGAAAACTTGTGATCCTCCAGCATTTTCTGCGCGTTGCTCTGGATTTCCAGCATCTGCAGAATCTCTTGCGTTTAGGGTTTCTCTTGTCACTTCTGGCTCCTTTGACACACTGCCATTCCAGGATCCAAAGGGCAAAAGAAAATTGACAGCATTGCACACAATATGCGGGAGGAACTCAGCAGATCAGGCCGGTCCAGGGTAAAAATGGCCCATTTATCTTGGATGGGAAATCAGTAATTTGGCACATTTGATTCAGTTCCTAGGTAAAAGATTAAGAGGGGAATGAGGGAGGTATTCTCCTTCAAACAGCGATAGTGGATTTGGAACTGGCTGCCTGAATGGGCAATAGACGTGGAAACCCTCTTCAAAGTCAACAACATCTGGGGTAAGTATTTGATGAACTGTAACCTGCAAAGCTACAAACGCCGAGTTGATTTAATCAGAGTGTTAGAAACACAGACCCAAAGGCCATGCTGGCCCACACCACAAGTTATTGATTCTATGAGGACTTTGATCCCATAACAACCACGACACACACAAAATGCTGGAGGAACTGAACAGGATCGGCAGCATCCATGGAGAGGAATATACATTCGGGATCAGGCTGGGACCCTTCATCAGCCACTGGGGGGGGGGCGGGGGGGGAGCAGGACACGCAGGAAGGTGATAGGTGAAGTCAGGATGTTGAGGGATCAAGTGAGAAGCCGGGAGGTGATAGGAGGAAAAGATAAAGGGCTGGTGAAGAAGTAATCTGATAGAAGTGGAGAAGGGAGGGAGGGAGACCACCAGGGGCTGATGTTAGGCAAGTGTGAAGAGGTAAGAGGCCAAAGTGGGGAAGAGAAGAGGGAAAACAATGTTTGGGCCATCAGGTTGGAGGTTACCTCGAAGAATTATGAGGTGTTTGTCCCCCGCCCTGAGAACGGATCATCATGCCAGAGGAGTCCCAAAACTGTTCAGGATTAATGGAAGCAGACAGATTGTATTGGTCAAAGGTTAACAGAACGAAGGCAAGGTCAAAGGTTGATGGGAGAGAGCAGACCTGACAGAAATGGGAGTGGGTAGGGGCAGAGGTTAGTGGAAGGAAGCAGGGCCCAGGCGTGTGGGAGACGGGAGGGATGGCATAAAGGTTATGGGATAGTACAGCCCAGTCCATCGTGGGTAAAGCCCTCCCCACCATTGAGCACATCTACATAGAGTGTTGTCACAGGAAAGCAGCATCCATCATCAGGGTCTCCCCACCACCCAGCTCATGCTCTCTTCTCGTTGCTGCCATCAGGAAGGTGGTACAGGAGCCTCAGGTCCCACACCAACGGGTTCAGAAACAGTTATTAACCCTCAACCATCAGGCTCCTGAACCAAAGGGATAACTTCACTCACCATCACTGAACTGTTCCCACAACCTATGGACTCACTTTCAAGGACTCTTCATCTCATGTTCTCAATATTTATTATTATTATTTTGTTTGCTTTTGTTGTTTTTATGTAGTTACTGTGAATGCCCACAAGAAAATTAATCTCAGGGTGGTATATGGTGACATATACAGTATATATGGTCCCAGGATTATATATAGTGACATATACTGTATGTACATGGGGTCTCAGGGTTATATATAGTGACATATACAGAATGAACATGGTCTCAGGTTGTATATGGTGACATATACTGTATGTGTACGGTCTCAGGGTTGTGCATGGTGGCATATACAGAATGTGATGATAAATTGACTTTGAACTTTGAAGGTGACGGGCTTGGTGACTGGAACTCATTGCCCATCAGATGGCACTGGGGTCTGCACCGTTCAGGCAGCACCTAGCCATGGTGTGTCTGCTCACCTTGCTCTGTCACCAGGAGCTGACTGACTCCAGTCTGCAGCTGCTGGATGCCTGTATCCAGTTCCTCCTGGGCAGTGCCCTCAAGAGTCTGTAACGGGACATTTCAGAGAACGGACTTGTGAGTAAAGACAGAGTAAACTCCTTTTGGTAATTCACACCACCCTGACCAAGATCTGTCCTTGGCCCCTTCCCACAACTAATGAACACGATGCCCATCAAGATTTGCACCTGTCTCCATACCATCTCTCCCGACACCACCACCCCCATCTGTCCCTTGGTTTTGGAGAATCAGACATCTCCTCTATGTAGATATCAGGAAGACCAAAGCCCTCTCTGTCCTTGGTTCCTCAGTTTTGGACCGTATCTCCACACCATCCATGAGATTGATTCTCATATCAGTAAACACTGGCTCTGCCTCAGCTCTTCTGCTACTGGGACCTCTTTCCAGCCTTGGTCATCTACTGACTCAACTGCCCCACAGAATTGCCAGGGACACATCTCAAACCACCCTCTTTGTGCATCACTCCCATACTCACTGACCTATGATGGCTCCCAGTTAACCCAAGTCCTGATTTTCAAATTCTCATTGCAGTTTCCTCCCACATTCCAGATACATACCAGTTCCAAAGACATATTGCACAGATTAGTAGGCTCACTGATCAGATGTGTGAAATTGGGTGGTGCGGGCTTGGTGGCCGGTAATCTCCAAATCAGGGATTTCCAACTTTCTTTTCTGCTGTGGACCAAAACCATTAAACAAGGGGTCCATGGACACCAAGTCTGAAACCCCTGCTCTAAATAAAAATGAATTAAAAACTAATTGTCAACTTTACTTACTTCCTCCATGAAGATATCTAGAAATCGCTGGGCTCCTCCACACAGCAGTGCTCAGCCCGGGCGCCTGAAACAACAGAACCCAGTGACAAGGCTTTTGACAAGATCCCACACAGGAGATTAGTGTGCAAACTTAAAGCACACGGTATTGGGGGTAAGGTATTGATGTGGATAGAGAATTGGTTGGCAGACAGGAAGCAAAGAGTGGGAATAAACGGGACCTTTTCAGAATGGCAGGCGGTGACTAGTGGGGTACCGCAAGGCTCAGTGCTGGGACCCCAGTTGTTTACAATATATATTAATGACTTGGATGAGAGAATTAAATGCAGCATCTCCAAGTTTGCGGATGACACGAAGCTGGGCGGCAGTGTTAGCTGTGAGGAAGATGCAAGGTGACTTGGATAGGTTAGGTGAGTGGGCAAATTCATGGCAGATGCAATTTAATGTGGATAAATGTGAAATTATCCACTTTGGTGGCAAAAACAGGAAAACAGATTATTATCTGAATGGTGGCCGATTAGGAAAAGGGGAGGTGCAACGAGACCTGGGTGTCATTATACACCAGTCATTGAAAGTGGGCATGCAGGTACAGCAGGCGGTGAAAAAGGCGAATGGTATGCTGGCATTTATAGCGAGAGGATTCGAGTACAGGAGCAGGGAGGTACTACTGCAGTTGTACAAGGCCTTGGTGAGACCACACCTGGAGTATTGTGTGCAGTTTTGGTCCCCTAATCTGAGGAAAGACATCCTTGCCATAGAGGGAATACAAAGAAGGTTCACCAGATTGATTCCTGGGATGGCAGGACTTTCATATGATGAAAGACTGGATGAACTAGGCTTATACTCGTTGGAATTTAGAAGATTGAGGGGGGATCTGATCGAAACGTATAAAATCCTAAAGGGATTGGACAGGCTAGATGCAGGAAGATTGTTCCCGATGTTGGGGAAGTCCAGAACAAGGGGTCACAGTTTGAGGATAAAGGGGAAGCCTTTTAGGACCGAGATTAGGAAAAACTTCTTCACACAGAGAGTGGTGAATCTGTGGAATTCTCTGCCACAGGAAACAGTTGAGGCCAGTTCATTGGCTATATTTAAGAGGGAGTTAGATATGGCCCTTGTGGCTAAAGGGATCAGGGGTATGGAGGGAAGGCTGGTGCAGGGTTCTGAGTTGGAAGATCAGCCATGATCATACTGAATGGCGGTGCAGGCTCGAAGGGCCGAATGGCCTACTCCTGCACCTATTTTCTATGTTTCTATGAAAGGGTACAATCGCTCTGCTCCCAAGTGGCTGTCACTCAGACAACTATAATATGTGAAATCAAGTTCAAGTTTAATTATCAGCCAACCATACACATGAATACAGCCAAACAAAACAGTGTTCTTCTGGGACCAGAGAACCAAGAGTCACATATAATTATGATAGCAGAAAAACATAAAATTACAAGAGCCTGTAGAATGATGGTGCATGGGACGTTGTCCTGGAACCACGTTTCTACAAGCACAAGCACGCAGCAGTTCCTCATCTCGTGCAAGTTCAGCCACAGACACAATCCAGCTTGTCTTCCACCGAGCGAACACTGGAGGGCAGCAGGGCCAGGAGGAACCAGCCCCCACTCCAGCAGCTCAGTCATCTCCAGCATCTTCTTCCCTGCCGGCTGCAACAGGCACGAGACACTGGTCTGTGCCACAACTGAGGCCATGCAGGCACCCCCCCCACCCCCGCCATCAGTCTCACCAATGAGCCAGTATTCTACATTATCAATGTTCAACAAGGTCTTGGGATCACAAAAAGAAAACACCAAAGAGCCAAGATCCCACACCAGCCAAGATCAGCAGAAAACACCAATGCTTTAGGGGTGGCGAGGTGCTTTGCTGGAGTCTGTGCTGGCCCCTCCCATTGCTACTGCTCTCCAGAGCTTCCTCGGTGAAGAACAAGCTGCCTGTGTTGGTCTGCGACGTGCTCAGGAATGGCTGCATGTGTTGGTCTGCGACGTGCTCAGGAATGGCTGCATGTGTTGGTCTGCGACGTGCTCAGGAATGGCTGCATGTGTTGGTCTGCGACGTGCTCAGGAATGGCTGCATGTGTTGGTCTGCGACGTGCTCAGGAATGGCTGCATGTGTTGGTCTGCGACGTGCTCAGGAATGGCTGCATGTGTTGGTCTGCGTGCTCAGGAATGGCTGCATGTGTTGGTCTGCGACGTGCTCAGGAATGGCTGCATGTGTTGGTCTGTGACGTGCTCAGGAATGGCTGCATGTGTTGGTCTGCGTGCTCAGGAATGGCTGCACGTGTTGGTCTGCGACGTGCTCAGGAATGGCTGCACGTGTTGGTCTGCGACGTGCTCAGGAATGGCTGCACGTGTTGGTCTGCGACGTGCTCAGGAATGGCTGCACGTGTTGGTCTGCGACGTGCTCAGGAATGGCTGCACGTGTTGGTCTGCGACGTGCTCAGGAATGGCTGCATGTGTTGGTCTGCGACGTGCTCAGGAATGGCTGCATGTGTTGGTCTGCGACGTGCTCAGGAATGGCTGCACGTGTTGGTCTGCGACGTGCTCAGGAATGGCTGCATGTGTTGGTCTGCGACGTGCTCAGGAATGGCTGCACGTGTTGGTCTGCGACGTGCTCAGGAATGGCTGCACGTGTTGGTCTGCGACGTGCTCAGGAATGGCTGCACGTGTTGGTCTGCGACGTGCTCAGGAATGGCTGCACGTGTTGGTCTGCGTGCTCAGGAATGGCTGCATGTGTTGGTCTGCGACGTGCTCAGGAATGGCTGCATGTGTTGGTCTGCGACGTGCTCAGGAATGGCTGCATGTGTTGGTCTGCGACGTGCTCAGGAATGGCTGCATGTGTTGGTCTGCGACGTGCTCAGGAATGGCTGCATGTGTTGGTCTGCGACGTGCTCAGGAATGGCTGCATGTGTTGGTCTGCGACGTGCTCAGGAATGGCTGCATGTGTTGGTCTGCGACGTGCTCAGGAATGGCTGCATGTGTTGGTCTGCGACGTGCTCAGGAATGGCTGCATGTGTTGGTCTGCGTGCTCAGGAATGGCTGCATGTGTTGGTCTGCGACGTGCTCAGGAATGGCTGCATGTGTTGGTCTGCGACGTGCTCAGGAATGGCTGCATGTGTTGGTCTGCGTGCTCAGGAATGGCTGCATGTGTTGGTCTGCGACGTGCTCAGGAATGGCTGCACGTGTTGGTCTGCGACGTGCTCAGGAATGGCTGCACGTGTTGGTCTGCGACGTGCTCAGGAATGGCTGCACGTGTTGGTCTGCGACGTGCTCAGGAATGGCTGCACGTGTTGGTCTGCGACGTGCTCAGGAATGGCTGCACGTGTTGGTCTGCGACGTGCTCAGGAATGGCTGCACGTGTTGGTCTGCGACGTGCTCAGGAATGGCTGCATGTGTTGGTCTGCGACGTGCTCAGGAATGGCTGCACGTGTTGGTCTGCGACGTGCTCAGGAATGGCTGCATGTGTTGGTCTGCGACGTGCTCAGGAATGGCTGCATGTGTTGGTCTGCGACGTGCTCAGGAATGGCTGCATGTGTTGGTCTGCGACGTGCTCAGGAATGGCTGCATGTGTTGGTCTGCGACGTGCTCAGGAATGGCTGCATGTGTTGGTCTGCGACGTGCTCAGGAATGGCTGCATGTGTTGGTCTGCGACGTGCTCAGGAATGGCTGCATGTGTTGGTCTGCGACGTGCTCAGGAATGGCTGCATGTGTTGGTCTGCGACGTGCTCAGGAATGGCTGCATGTGTTGGTCTGCGTGCTCAGGAATGGCTGCATGTGTTGGTCTGCGACATGCTCAGGAATGGCTGCATGTGTTGGTCTGCGACGTGCTCAGGAATGGCTGCATGTGTTGGTCTGCGACGTGCTCAGGAATGGCTGCACGTGTTGGTCTGCGACGTGCTCAGGAATGGCTGCACGTGTTGGTCTGCGATGTGCTCAGGAATGGCTGCACGTGTTGGTCTGCGACGTGCTCAGGAATGGCTGCACGTGTTGGTCTGCGACGTGCTCAGGAATGGCTGCACGTGTTGGTCTGCGACGTGCTCAGGAATGGCTGCACGTGTTGGTCTGCGACGTGCTCAGGAATGGCTGCACGTGTTGGTCTGCGACGTGCTCAGGAATGGCTGCACGTGTTGGTCTGCGACGTGCTCAGGAATGGCTGCACGTGTTGGTCTGCGACGTGCTCAGGAATGGCTGCACGTGTTGGTCTGCGACGTGCTCAGGAATGGCTGCACGTGTTGGTCTGCGACGTGCTCAGGAATGGCTGCACGTGTTGGTCTGCGACGTGCTCAGGAATGGCTGCACGTGTTGGTCTGCGACGTGCTCAGGAATGGCTGCACGTGTTGGTCTGCGACGTGCTCAGGAATGGCTGCACGTGTTGGTCTGCGACGTGCTCAGGAATGGCTGCACGTGTTGGTCTGCGACGTGCTCAGGAATGGCTGCACGTGTTGGTCTGCGACGTGCTCAGGAATGGCTGCACGTGTTGGTCTGCGACGTGCTCAGGAATGGCTGCATGTGTTGGTCTGCGACGTGCTCAGGAATGGCTGCATGTGTTGGTCTGCGACGTGCTCAGGAATGGCTGCATGTGTTGGTCTGCGACGTGCTCAGGAATGGCTGCATGTGTTGGTCTGCGACGTGCTCAGGAATGGCTGCATGTGTTGGTCTGCGTGCTCAGGAATGGCTGCATGTGTTGGTCTGCGACGTGCTCAGGAATGGCTGCATGTGTTGGTCTGCGACGTGCTCAGGAATGGCTGCATGTGTTGGTCTGCGTGCTCAGGAATGGCTGCATGTGTTGGTCTGCGTGCTCAGGAATGGCTGCATGTGTTGGTCTGCGACGTGCTCAGGAATGGCTGCATGTGTTGGTCTGCGATGTGCTCAGGAATGGCTGTGTGCTTGTTTTTCCAGAAACCTGGCTCCAGGACAACATCCATGCACCATCAACCTGCAGGTCGTGAAACACAAGGACTTGGGCTCTTACTAACTCTTCTTTCAGTTAGTCCTGACGAAGGGTCTCGGCCCAAAACGTCGACTGTACCTCTTCCCAGAGATGCTGCCTGGCCTGCTGTGTTCACCAGCAACTTTGATGTGTGTGACTTGGGCTATATATTTTTTTGTGACTACATCTTTTCCTGCTATCGTAACTATATGTGCTGTGTGTGAACGTTAGTTCTGTTTTTGCCCCTCGGTCTCAGAGCCTGTATTCATGTGTACGGTTGAATGACAATTAAATGTGAACTTGAATGGGAGTCACAGATGAGCTATAGAAAAAAGGTTAACAAACTCCTGGATCAAGCAGTATCTGTGAGGGAAGGGTTGTGGTCAGAACCAGGCACTAGGACTCAAATCACATCAGTCCTCTTGCAGGGATCTCACTCCAAACATCAATAATTTCTTTTTCCGTTCACAGATGCTGTTCAATCCTTCAGCAGATGCTTCCTGCTCCAGAATCCAGCATTGGCAACCTTTTGTGTCTTTAAAGCAGAGATTCCCAACCTGGGGTCCAATAAAGGTATTGGTCCATGGCATAAAGAGGTTGGGAACTCCTGCTCTAAAGGAAAGGGTTAATCGGTGAGATGGGGCCAGGGTTGTATGTTCACATCCATGTTCTAACACATCAGTTTATTACTGTCACATGTACTGAGGTGCTGTGGTAAACTTGTCACGTGTGCTGTGCATTCAGATCATATCATTATGGTTCATCGAGGTGGTACAAGGTTAAACAATAACACAACTCAAAAGAGTCCACCACAGGCAATATCTACACGGAGCACGGCCACAAGAAACCAGCATCCATCATCAGGGCCCCCCACCATCCAGGACGTGCTCTCTTCTTGCTGCTACCATCAATCAGAAGGTACAGGTGCCGCAGTACGTACACTTTACCACCAGGTTCAGGAAAGTTATAAGCCCCTCAAACATCAAGCTCTTGAACCAGTGTGGATAACTTCACTCTACTCTGAACTAATTCCACAGTCTAGACTCTCAGGGACTTTACAACATGTGTTCTCAGGATTACTTATTTCCACAATTTATCTTATTTTGCAGTTTAGTTGTTTGTCAGTATATATATAGGTTTTCCACAAATTCTAATCTATTTCTATATTTTCCCACAAGAAAATGAATCTCTAGGTCATATATAGTAACATAAATATACTTTGATAATAAATTTTACTTTGGATAGTGTTAGTTACAGGGGAAGTGTAACGGAGATGGACAATAAGGCGCAAGGGCATGGCGAGGTAGATCGTGAGGTCAAGAGTCCATCTTATTGTATGAGAGACTGTCAACAGTCTTGATAAGAGCAGGGTTGAAGCAATAAATTCCAGTGGTCAGCTGAGCCAATAGTCTGAGCAGCAGTGAAATCAATGGCGGTCAGGGTGCAAATGAAATCAGTTCAACCCAAAGTCAAAGTCAAGTTTTTTGCCATCTGCACAAGTCCATTCAAGATGATTTAATGTCATTTCCAGTACACAAGTATACAGGAGAACAAAATAATTGTTACTCCGAATCTGATGCATCACACATAAAAACAATAAAGTAACATCAGAATAATAAAAAATACATAATAAACGTTTGTACATAAGCTTGTTTATATACATGGATTGTATGCCCACAAAGTGGTTCTGAGCACAGGAGTGTCTGTACACAAGGTGACTGAGAGGAAATGATAAAGTAGTGGTGGTTGAGGGTGTGGAGGGGTGGGTTAGTGGGTGGGTGGGGGTGTTGATCAGCCTGACTGCTTGGGGAAAGGAACTGTTGTTGCGTCTGGTGTCCCAGTGTGGACGTTACGTCACCTTGTCCATGATGGGAGTGGGACAAACAGTCCATGAGCAGGGTGGGTGGGATCCTTCATAATGTTACTGGCACCTTTCTGTATACATGTCCTTGACGGCGGGTAGGCTGGTGCAGTCGGTGCGTTGGGCAGTTTTGACTACCCATTGTAGAGCCTTCCTGTCCACCACAGTGCAGTTTCCGTACCACGCTGTAGAGTGATGTGAGTATTATCAAGCATCGCCCAGCTCTCTGCAGCCTCCTCAGAAAGGAGAGGTGTAGGTGAGCTTTCCTGATTGTGTAAGGTGTGTTCTGGAACCACGAGAGGCTGTGCAGAAGTTTGAAACTACTGTACTGCCAGTGTAAAGAGGGATGACAGTGGGAGTTTGAATCTGCTGTACTGCCAGTGTAGAGGGGTGTGAGTGGTGCATGTCTTCACAGGTGCAATGGAAAATTTACAGCGTCATAGAAACAGGATTCACAAGAAAAAAAACATACAAACTTAAATTATATCTACTTTTTACAAGAGCACAATTAGAACAAAAAAAAGTTCATTTTAGTGCAAAGAGATCAAAGTGGTCAGTGTTGTTGAATTGTAATATTCAAGTAATCTTGTGAATATACTGTTTAAGCTTTCTTTGTTGTTTATATAATTTATTATGGTTATATGTAATAACCATAATAAATTATGGTGCGTGGCCAAGTGGTCAGGGCGTTGGGCTCACGATCTGAAGGTCGCGGGTTCGAGTCTCGGCCAATGCAGTGTGTTGCGCCCTTGAGCAAGGCACTTAACCACACGATGCTCCAGTCTACCCAGCTGAGAATGGGTACCAGCAAAAATGCTGGGGGTTAACTTTGCGATAGACTGGCGTCCTATCCAGGGCGGGGTTATCTCGCACTCTCAGTCGCTTCACGCCACAGAAATCGGCATAAGCACCGGGCTGATGGGCCACAAGGCTCGTGATAGACTTTAACTTTAAAATGTGCAATGATACGTGAAGTTCTAAAGAACAAACTGAAGACTAGCCTCTCTGGTTTTCCTTGGAATTAGTTTGATGCTTTGAAGCTACAAAACATAGCAGTTATTGTTATGCCAGAAGGCTCAACAATCAGTGGCTGACGGGAAGTAGCTGTTCCTGTACCTGGTGGTGTGGAACTTTAGACTTCTGAACCTCCTGCCCGATGGTAGCTGTGAGATACAATACACAAATGGGCCAGGCAGCACCTCTGGAGAAAAAATGATCAGTCATCATTTTGGGATTGGTGAGAAGATAGCACGGCCCGGATTTTGGGGATCTTTGATGATCACTCTTGGGCCCAACATATTGAGGTAATCACGACCTCGGCTACATTTCATTAGGAGTTTGGGGAGATTTGGTATGTCACCAAATACCCAGGCACATTTCTACAGTTGTATCATGAAGACCATTGTGACTGGTTGCATCACCATCTGGTATGGAGGGGCCACCGCACAGGATCAGAAAAGCTGCAGAGATCGTAGATTCAGCCAGCTCCATCATGGGCAACTAGTCTCCCCAGATCGAGGCCACCTTTTCAAGGCAATGCCTACAGAGGGCAGCGTCCATCATTAAAGACCCTCACTGTCATTGAGAAGATGCCCTCCTCTCATTACTACTGTCAGGGAGGAGGTACAGGAATCTGAAAGCACACACTCAATGTTTCAAGAACATCTTCCCCCTCTGCTATCAGATTTCTGAGTGGACAATGATCCCATGAACACTACCTCAATATTTTTTTGCTGTCTTTTTGCACTACTTACTTCATTTTATATATATATAATTCTTATTGTAATTTACGAGACCCTAAGATATAGGAGAATTAGACCATTTGGCCAGTCAAGTCTGCTCTGCAATTTCATCATGGCCGATCCAATTTCCCCTCAGTCCAAATCTCCTGTCTTCACCCCATATCCCTTCATGACCTGACCAGGCAGGAACCTAGCAACCTCTGCCTTAATTATACATAAAGACTTGGCCTCCACAGCTGCCTGTGGCAAAGAATTCCACAGATTCACCACTCTCGGACTAAAGAAATTCCTCATTTCCGTTCTAAAACGACACCCCTCTATTCTGAGACTTTGTCCTCTGGTCTTAGACTCCCCCACTATAGGAAACATCCTCTCCACATCCACTGTATCAAGGCGCTGCACCATTCGATTGGTTCCAATGAGGTCTCCCCTCATTCTTCTGAATTCTAGTGAATACAGGCCCAGAGCCATCAAACACTCTTCATATGACAAGCTGTTCAATCCTGGAATCATTTTTGTGAACCTTCTTTGAGTCCTCTCCAGTGTCAGCACATCTTTCTAAGATAAGGGGCCCAAAAACTGCTCACAATTCTCCAAGTGAGGCCTTACCAGTGTTTAATAAAGTTTCAACATTACATCTTTGCTTTTATATTCTAGTCCTTTTGAAATAAATACTAACATCGCATTTGCCTCACCCACCACAGACTGAACCTGCAAATTAACCTTTAGGGAATCCTGCACAAGAACTCCCAAGTTCCTTTGCGCCTCAGTTTTTTTTGAATTTTTGCTCCATTTAGAAAACAGTCAACCCTTTCATTTCTTCTACCAAAGTGCATGACCACACACTTCCTGACACTGTATTCCATCTGTCACTTCTTCGCCCATTCTCCTTAGTCTTTCTGCAGCCTTTCAGCTTTCTCCGAACTACCTGCCCTCCAACTATCTTCATATCGTCTGCAAACCTTGCAACAAAGCCATCAATTCCATCATCCAAATCATTCATGATTATAAGCTAATTATAGCTTTAATTATCATGTATGGTACTATACTGCTGCCGCACAACACATCTCACGACATGTAACAGTGATATTAAACGCGATTCTGCCTCTGGACAGTGGTGCCTCCTGTAGATACTGGGGAAGGATGTGCCCGTGACTCCACATCTTCTTACATCCCTATGCGTTTAAATGCCATACCAGCCCGTGATGCAACCATCAGGACACTTTCAACAGTACATCTACAGAAGTTTGTCAAAGTATTCTGCGACGAGTTGAACTTTCTAAGAAAGTAAAGTCGCTGGTGCTCCTTCGTTGGGACTGCATCTGTGGTCTGGCTCCGCAACATCGCATTTAGTTTTGATTTAGTTCATCAGAGCAGACAACGCAGGGATTTGAAGGGGTGGAGTGCCGAGACCTGGGAAGTGAGGCTCTGGGCGAGGGGCGGGCGGGCCGGCCATGTGGCCGAGGGTACAGGCCGCTGGTTACCGCAGAGCCCCCGGCTCGAACAGTCGGAGTGGAAGTAATGGGCCCCGGCGAGGGTAGAGTCGGGCGGCTTTAGAGACAGGAAGAAGAACAATGGGGAGATGCGGACACAATCCCCCCACACCAGCACTCACCTTCTCTTCCCGGTCAACGCCACCGGAAACAGATAGTCCACCAATCACGTCCGTCTCCCCAGCCAGTATAGAGCGTTTTCTCGTGACGTCGGCTCCACCGTTCCGTCGTCCGCCATTAAGCTGGAGACAAACACTCAGCACATCAGGCAGCATCTATGGAGGGAAATAGACAGAGGACTTTTCCAGTCGAGACCCTTCATGAGGAATAATTTTCATTGTCTTTTTTTCCTACAATGGATGTTGCTTGGTCCGCCGAGCTCCTCCAGCATTTTATGTTGCTCCAGGTTTACACCACCTACACTACCTCGTATTAATATTTACAGAATCCGGTGTTTTTTTAAAAGAACCATCGGCTCCAGGCCACGTGTGAAATAAAAAATAGACTTGGCGAGATAAGAACAGAAACAAGAAAAAAAAACAACTTATCACTTCCCAGCAACAGATACAGAATTCCAGTTCTGAGTATCTGTTGTTTTAATCATTCAGCGATTTTCATTGTCTTACCACCCCAACGTAAATAACTCACTTTTTTCTTGTTTGTTTTCCGTCCCAATTTTTGTTCTTCATTCCTCTCTTGCTCCCGCTTCCTTACCCTTTTCTTCTTCTTAAGCCCAATCACCTGTACTGGGGTGGGGGAGAACCTTGCAGTCTCTGTCCTGATCCAGTCTTTCAAATTGTCCCCATCTTTGAGTACCCTTCCTCTCCCAGGGATGAAGTGTTTGGAGTTCCTGTTGGCGGTTTCGTAACTCTGGGTTTTTACAGGAGGGGGTTGCTTGTCCCATGCCCAACCCTCCTCCTTTCGCAGCCAGGCGCAGGATGGGCCAAGATGGAGTTGTTTTTTAACCCTTTTACCTCTTGCTTTTATGGTCTGGAAGTTTGTGTTTGCTTTAGATGCTAGGTATTGTATTTTTTCTTAAGTGTCAGGGAAATAATTTTACTCTTCAATTTTTCAATAACCCTGACTGTGTGCAGGAGCTGAGCAACCTCATTCTTCTCACATTCGGCATTAACTAAATGTCAGTCAGGATAAAAAGCCAAAAGACCAGAAGATATAACAGCAGAATTAGGCCATTTGGCCCATTGAGTCTGCTCCATCATTTCATCATGGCTGATCCAATTTTCCTCTCAGCCCCAGTCTCCTGCCTTCTCCTCATATTCCTTCATGCCCTGAACAAGCTAAAACCCTTCATTGGAAAGAGAGGAGATAACCAGTGTAAAAAGATGACGGGAAGGAATGGAGCGAGGTGGTGGGTGGAACTAAGTCTTTGAAAGGATCTAAGTGGGCAAGACTATATAGCATTTGGAGTAAAATAGGGAGAAACAGGAGACTTACCATTTTGAAGGAAAACATTATTATTTAAATGCAATGATCATAACAAAACTGGTTTGAGCTGTGCAACTCCTGGGAGTGCACATCACACACAACCTCTCCCTGTCCCAGAACACGTCCAACATAATCAGGAAAGTTCACCAATGCCTCTACTCTCTGATCAGGCTGAAGAGAGCTGGACTTTGCATATTTATACTCATGTCATTGTACATTGCACAGTAGAGGGACTGATGCTTTTTACATTATATTGTCACGTACCCCGTGACGGGAATAAAGAACCAGCAGATGTGGAAAACACTTTGGAGTCCAGTATTGCAATTAACTAATAATATTTATTAGTAACTACGCAATACAGTAATATAAATGTAGATAAATCAAACAGGTTAGCAATGATTATATATATAAGTGTGGAAATATATGTATGAAAAACCAAGCTTTAAGTCTAGGGGTAAAAAGATACAGTCTTACGATGATGAGTAAAGTTCAGTTCATGGTATTGAGTTGTTTAGTGATGGCGAGAGAGAGAGGGAGAGATTTGAGTCTTCAGGTGAGCTGACACCGTCAATCTTCTCGTTGTTCTCCTAAATCCTTTAAAAGTCACTGACTGTGACCACAACGAAGGGAACCGGTTTTCTGTGGTGGAGCTATCACCCAGGCGAGGGTGGACACATGGACAACTCCCCACCAGTCAACCCCTTATCTTTTCACTGCAAGAGCAGCTGATTGATCCGCCTGATCGATCCTCCAAAAAAAACCCACTTTTTCTGCGGGCACAACAATGCTCATTCAGTGTCCAAAATGTGTCTGAGGTCTATCATCTGACCTTCTATTTTATCTTCCCATGCTGAGCACCAACTGACACTCAAATAACTCCTCCTTCCTCTCTCTGTGTAAGGAAATCACAAGCAGGCGAATATCCTTGGGAAGTATCAACACACTGCCGGAAATCATAACATCGAGTGTCCATCAAATAACACCGCCTTCGGTCACCATAGCAACTTACAAGCTACTCGGTACCATCTCTCTCTCCAACTCAGCAGAAATCCAAAAGTTACTTCCAGTGCCTTAAAGTGACAGTCCAACAGTTAGTCTTCGTCTCTCTCCCTCTCTCAAAACAACATGTCGGTGTTAAATAACTCTCTCTCTTTTTTCAAAAGCACAGTTCATAGGGGTAATCGAACACAGTTCATAGGGGTAATTCAGGATCCCGTCACAATATGTCAATGATTTCGATGATGGAATTGATTGTTTTGTTGCAAAGTTTGCAGACGCTATGAAGATAGGTGGAGCGACAGGTAGTTTTGAGAAAGTAGAGAGGCTACAGAAGTTCTCAGACAGATTAGGAGAATGAGCAAAGAAATGGCAGATGGAATACAGTGTCAGGAAGTGTTGGTCAGGCACTTTGGTAGAAGGAATAAAGGAGTTGACTATTTTCTAAATGGAAAGAAAATTCAAAAACCTGAAGTACAAAGAGACTTGGGAGTCCTTGTGCAGGATTCCTAAAGGTTAATTTGAAGGTTGAGTCTGTGGTGAGAAAGGTAAATGCAATGTTAGCATTCGTTTCAAGAGGACTAGAATATAAAAGCAAGGATGTAATGTTGAGGCTTTATAAAGCACTGCTGAGAGAGTTCAAAGGAGGTTCACGAAAATGATTCCAGGATTGAATGGTTTGTCGTGCGAAGAGCATTTGATGGCTCTGGCCCTGTATTCACTAAAATTCAGAAGAATGAGCGGTGACCTCATTGAATGGTGAAAGGCCTTGATAGAGTGGATGTGGAGAGGTCGTTTCCTATAATGGGAAAGTCTAAGACCAGAGAACACAGCCTCAGAATAGAGGGGATATCCTTTTAGAATGGAGATAAGAGAGTGGTGAATCTGTGGAATTTGTTGCCACAGGCAGCTTCCATTTTTCATTGCACATTGGGTGTTCGACAGTTTTTTCATATATACGGGATTTGTTTTGAGGGTTCTTTGTTTCCGAGCTGCCTGTTAGGAGTCTAATCTCAAGGTTGTATAATGTATGCATACTTTGATAATAAAATGTACTTAGTACTTTGAACTATGGAGGCCATGTCTTATATTTTAAGTTGATAGATTCTTGATTGTTCAGGGCATGAAGGAATATGAGGAGAAGGCAGGAGACTGGGGCTGAGAGGAAAATTGGATCAGCCATGATGAAATGATGGAGCAGACTCAATGGGCCAAATGGCCTAATTCTGCTGTTATATCTTCTGGTCTTTTGGCTTTTTATCCTGACTGACATTTAGTTAATGCCGAATGTGAGAAGAATGAGGTTGCTCAGCTCCTGCACACAGTCAGGGTTATTGAAAAATTGAAGAGTAAAATTATTTCCCTGACACTTAAGAAAAAATACAATACCTAGCATCTAAAGCAAACACAAACTTCCAGACCATAAAAGCAAGAGGTAAAAGGGTTAAAAAACAACTCCATCTTGGCCCATCCTGCGCCTGGCTGCGAAAGGAGGAGGGTTGGGCATGGGACAAGCAACCCCCTCCTGTAAAAACCCAGAGTTACAAAACTGCCAACAGGAACTCCAAACACTTCATCCCTGGGAGAGGAAGGGTCCTCAAAGATGGGGACAATTTGAAAGACTGGATCAGGACAGAGACTGCAAGGTTCTCCCCCACCCCAGTACAGGTGATTGGGCTTAAGAAGAAAAGGGTAAGGAAGCGGGAGCAAGAGAGGATTGAAGAACAAAAATTGGGACGGAAAACGAACAAGAAAAAAGTGAGTTATTTATGTTGGGGTGGTAAGACAATGAAAATCGCTGAATGATTAAAACAACAGATACTCAGAACCGGAATTCTGTATCTGTTGCTGGGAATGTGTAAGTTTTGTCTGGGTGCTCCACTTTCCTTCCACAGTCCCAAGACACACTGGTTAGAAAGTTAATTGGTGATTGTAAGTTGTCCTGGGATTAGACGGGTTAAATCAGTGGGTTGTTGGGCAGTGCAGCTTGAAGGCTGGAAGGGCCTGTTCTATGCTGCCTTAATAAGTACAAAATAACAAATAAAATCAAACCTCAGAGGTCCATGATGACCTCTCCATTGAGTTATTCACACAGGTGCTGTTTACCTGACTTGAGACACATATACATTTGAATTGAGGACTTAAAAAAAACTGTACATGAATGTTTCCAACAATGTATCATATTTATAAATAACACATTTTTATTGACTATGGTCACAGTGAATGAATGTTGCCTGATGTTGGCTAAATATGTTAAACAGTGGTTAAAGGTGCCTAAATAAAGACGACCGATTGTGGTTAGGGTACTGAGATGGTGAACGGTCAAAGGCAGCTAAATGAAGTCAGCAGAAAAAGCTCTGAATGCCAGGGCAGATGGAGAGCATGGATTGCTTCCAGTCCTAGTGCAAACAGGAGGCAAATCCAATGACAGACTTCCACGCAGTAGGAAGATCCCAATATCAACTGTGAATAAGAGGTTAAATTCAGAGCAAAACTGAGCGATTCTGCATGCTTGAACCACAGTGAAGTTTGTCCTGTCAGGGCAAATGCTTTTCCAGATCTCCCATGCACCAGAGACCCCTGAAACTGAGAGAGACTGACCATCGACCCACGGGCATTAACACCGCTGCACTGTCAGCCTAAGGAACCACACTCAAGGTAATCTTCCTGCTTCATCTTCATAGTACAGACAAGGTCAGTGGCCAGTACATCTCACCACACCAATTCTGAATCTACTGCAGACGATAAATCCCTCTGGGTGAGTGCAGCAATCAGAATGACATTTCCAGCAGCAACCTATAAATTACCAGTGCTTCCTCGCTGCATGGGAGGTAGGCATATCACACCATCCTGTCTCTCCACAACTTCTGCAAGAGACTCTCTGCAAAGCTGCTGCATTTCCTGCAGTTCTCTCCTTAACGCAGTCTCCTCAGTTCTCAGCTGCATGATCACCTCCGAAGCTGACAGACTCTCACTGTCTTGCTTTGCAGAAGGAAACTGCAAAGGGGATCTCAGTGCCAACCTGGCATGGCCGTGTCGTCTCTGCTGGTGGTTAACTCTGGCTTGAAGTTCTCCCAGCTTCTTTTCCATATCATTCCACGTCGGGAAAACTGATTCAAGCCTCCTGGTGGGAGATTGACTCCTTCGCTCCTGGGCATCAGTCTACAAAAAGGCAGACAGATACAGTATAGATCAGGTTGATCACACTGCACCCCCACCCCCCTCCAACAAAACACTTTACCTATATGGATTTTTAAAAAAAATTTTAACTTTATTTTCTAATTAAGAACTAACCATAACACCATATCATCTGTGAACAGAGTCAGTGAAATAACACACAGTTCTCAAACTTTTTTATGCCATGGAGCATTACTGTTAACCAAGGGGTCTGTAGTCCCCAGGTTGGGAACCCCTGGTGTCGAGGAACGTGACACAAAATGCCGGAGGAACTCAGCTACTCAGGCAGCATCAATGGAAAGGAATAAACAGTCAATGTTTCCTTCCAGCTTGTACTCATTTCACTCCCCTCACTTTCTTATTTTGGCATCTTCCCCTTCCTTTCCAGTCCTAATGAAGTGGCTCAGCCCAAAACGTCGACTGTTTATTCCCTTCCATAGATGCTGCCTGACCTGCTGAGTTCCTCCAGCACTCTGTATTTGTTGCTCTGGATTTCCAGCAGCTGCAGGATCTCTTGTGTTCAGCACAGAGAAAGTAGTTGAAGTAGGTACAAATTCTTTCCTACCTACAGTTGGACAGGTGCATGGATTGGAAAGCTTGAGAATATGGGCCAAATGCTGGCAGTTGGGGCCAGCTTGATTGGCCACATACCAGATGAACAGAATGGCATGTTTCTATGCTATATAACTATAATAGTAGCAATGTAATGAAGAGAGTATCTAGGACTTTGCTCTGCATGAGGTCCAGGAGGCAACTTGGCTTCAAACTGTTCACTGCATGTATCACTAGGTCAAAATTGCTGGTTGCAGCCGCTGTCTCTGCAGGTCTTCACTGGCTGGCCTTTCCAACTTGAGTCTGTCTTCCAGGGCAATGAGGAATGAGGAAAGGGTTATAAATGTTGGTCTTGCCACTGACATACAGCAATGTATTCTCTGTGCTGGAAATGGGTCAGGGTTGCATTTGTCTGTCACTCAGAATCACATCCAGGGTTGTCACTGGTGTATGTTGTGATGTAATGTCTGCAATTCTGAGAGTCGGGGACAAGGACTTGAGGCCCGGAGGTGGCCTATCCTGGGGCTGGAGGCTAAAGGGTTTGTTTTTCTGTTGTTCTGCTGAACACTGTGGAAATGCTACGTTGGCAATGGAATGTGTGGCGACATTTGCGGGCTGCCCCCAGCACATTTATTTATTTATTATTTGTTTACTGAGATAGTGTGTGGAACAGGCCTTTCTAGCATTTCAAGGCCATGCTGCCCAGCAATCCCCCAATTTAATCCTAGCCTAATCACGGGACAATTTACAATGGCAAATTAACCTACCAACCAGTACGTCTTTGGACTGTGGGAGCACCCAGAGGAAACCCATGCAGTCACGGGAAGAACGTACAAACTCCTTAGAGAGTGGGCAGGTGTTGAACCCAGGTCACCTGTACTATAAAGCGTTGTGCTAACCACTACGCTACCGTGCCTCCCTCTCAGGCTGTGTTGGTTGTTAACACAAACAACTCATTTCACTGTTTTGATGTAAATGTGATAAATACATCAGAATCTGAAATTTGTTGTTTCTCAGCAGCAGTACCCTGCAAAACATAAAATTACACCCAGGTCCCATGACTACATGGCTAGGCATAGCTCAAACAGCATCTATAAATTTGCTGATGATACAACCATCGCTGGCAGAGTGTCAGATGGTGACAGAAGGGCATACAGGAGTGAGATATACCAGCTAGTTGAGCGGTGTCACAGCAATAACCTTGCACTCAACGTCAGCAAGACCAAAGAGGGATCAGAAGTGGAGAGAGTGGACAATTTCAAGTTCCTGGGTCTCAGTATCTCTGAGGTCCTAACGTGGACACAACACATTGATGCAGCTATGAAGAAGATAAGACAGTGGCACTAGGAGTTTGAGGAGATTTGGTTTGTCAGCTAAAACATTTAGAAACTTCTACAATTGTACCATGGAGAGCATTCTGACTGGCTGCACCACCATCTGGGATGGGGGCGGGGGTGGGGGCTACTGCACAAGATCGAAATAAGTTCCAGAAACTTGTAAAATTGGTCTACTCTATCATGGGTACCAGCCTCTGCAGTATCCAAGACATCTTCAAATAGTGGTGTCTGAGGAAGACAGCGTTGATCATTAGGGATCCCCACCACCCAGGACGTGCCCTCTTTACCTGCGGGAAGGAGGTACAGAAGCTTCTTCACCTCTGTCATCCAATTTCTAAATGGACATTGAACCCATGAACACCACCTCACTACTTTTTATCTCACTGAACTCCATATACCTGCCTTCTTGCTATATCCTTTGATGCCCGGAATGCTCAGGAAACGATTCGGAGAAGGAAGTCTGAGAATCGGAGCAGGAGTGCAGCAGGAGTCATTTTGATTTTTTCTTCTTATCATCGTAGTTAAGAGAGGCCTGACTGCACAGGCGTGTGACATCAGGCAGTGAAGAGCGGAAGATTTAAAAGGAACACAGCCTTATACAGCGGGCAGTGTCATTTTGCGAGCGGTGGAGTGAGTCGGGAGCAGAGTGAAGGCTTAAGGGCTCTGGCGGAAACAGGCGAGGCAAAGTAGGTTTGGTTTTCAATTTTTCCTGTTATTTGCGGAGAGGGGGAAATCTGAGTGTGAGGGCAGCTTGTTGTTCTCGGTGTCGGATGTGGGAGGCCCTGGAGTCTCCCAGCCTCCTGCACGTCCACATCTGCACCAGGTGTGCTGAGCTGCAGCTCCTAAGGGACCGTGTTAGGGAACTGGAGCTGCAGCTCGATGACCTTCGTCTGGTCAGGGAGAATGAGGAGTTGATAGAGAGGAGTTACAGGCAGGTGGTCACACCGGGGCCACGGGAGGCAGACAAGTGGGTCACGGTTAGGAGGGGGAAGGGGAAGAATCAGGTAATAGAGAGTACCCCAGTGGCTGTGCCCCTTGACAATAGGTACTCCTGTTTGAGTACTGTTGGGGGGGACAGCTTACCTGGGGGAAGCAACAGTGGCCGTGCCTCCGGCACAGGGTAGAGAAAGGAAGAGGAGGGCAGTAGTAATAGGGGACTCGACAGTTAAGGGGTCAGACAGGCGATTCTGTGGACGCAGTCTAGAGACCCGGATGGTAGTTTGCCTCCCTGGTGCCAGGGTCCAGGATATCTCTGATCGTGTCCAAGATACCCTGAAGTGGGAGGGTGAGGAGCCAGAGGTCGTGGTACATATAGGTACCAATGACATAGGTAGGAAATGGGAAGAGGTCCTGAAAGGAGAATATAGCGAGTTAGGAAGGGAGTTGAGAAAAAGGACCGCAAAGGTAGTAATCTCGGGATTACTGCCTATGCCACGTGACAGTGAGAGTGGGAATGCAATGAGGTGGAGGATAAATGCGTTGGCTGAGGGATTGGAGCAGGGGGCAGGGGTTCAAGTTTCTGGATCATAGGGACCTCTTTTGGGGCAGGTGTGACCTGTACAAAAAGGACGGGTTGCACTTGAATCCTAGGGGGACAAATATCCTGGCGGGGAGATTTGCAAAGGCTACTGAGGTGACTTTAAATTAGAATGGTTGGGGTGTGGGAATCAAATTGAAAAGACTAGGAGAGAGGAGGTTAGTTCACAAATATAGAAAGCTAGTAGACAGTGTGTGAGGGAGGATAGGCAGGGGACAGAGAATGGGAGCACTCAGACCGAAGATGTAGGGGAGAAGGAAGAAAAAGATAACAAAGTTGTTTGCACCATTAGGGATAAACAGAGAGTAAGAGGTGGAGAGGTTCTTAAATGCATCTATTTTAATGCTAGGAGCATTGTAAGAAAGGTGGATGAGCTTAGAGCATGGATTGATACCTGGAAATATGATGTTGTAGCTATTAGTGAAAGATGGCTGCAGGAGGGCTGTGATTGGCAACGAAACATTCCTGGATTTCGTTGCTTCAGGTGTGATAGAATTGGAGGGGCAAGAGGGGGAGGTGCTGCATTGCTTGTCAGAGAAAATATTACCTTGGCAGGATAGATTAGAGGTCTCGTTTAAGGAGGCTATTTGGGTGGAATTGAGGAATGGGAAAGGTGTCGTATGTCGTAACGCTTATAGGGGTCTATTATAGACCACCTAATGGGGAGCGAGAATTGGAGGAGCTAATTTGTAAGGAGATAGCAGATATTTGTCGTAAACACAAGGTTGTGTTTGTGGGAGATTTTAATTTTCCACACATAGACTGGGAAACCCATTCTGTAGAAGGGCTGGATGGTTTGGAGTTTGTAAAATGTGTGCAAGATAGTTTTTTGCAGCAATACATAGAGGTACCAACTAGAGAAGGGGCAGTGTTGGATCTCCTGTTAGGGAATGAGATAGGTCAGGTGACGGAGGTATGTGTTGGGGAGCACTTCGGGTCCAGTGATGCCATTAGTTTCAATATAATTATGGAGAAGGATAGGACTGGACCCAGGGTTGAGATTTTTGACTGGAGAAGGTGGAAGGCGGAATCTCATGTGGATAGGGTGGTGAAGAAAGCTTTTGGTATGCTGGCCTTTATAAATCAGAGCATTGAGTATAGGAGTTGGGATGTAATGTTGAAATTGTACAAGGCATTGGTAAGGCCAAATTTGGAGTATTGTGTACAGTTCTGGTCACTGAATTATAGGAAAGATGTCAACAAGATTGAGAGCATACAGAGAAGATTTACTAGAATGTTACCTGGGTTTCATCTCCTAAGTTACAGAGAAAGGTTGAACAAGTTGGGTCTTTATTCTTTGGAGCGCAGAAGGTTGAGGGGAGACTTGATAGAGGTATTTAGAATTATGAGGGGGATAGATAGAGTTGACGTGGATAGGCTTTTTCCATTGAGAGTGGGGGAGATTCAAACAAGAGGACATGAGTTGAGAGTTAAAGGGCAAAAGTTTAGGGGTAACATGAGGGGGAACTTCTTTACTCAGAGAGTGGTAGCTGTGTGGAACGAGCTTCCAGCAGAAGTGGTTGATGCAGGTTCGATGTTGTCACTTAAAGTTAGAATGGGTAGCTATATGGACAGGAAAGGAATGGAGGGTTATGGGCTGAGTGCAGATCGGTGGGACTAGGTGAAAGTAAGAGTTCGGCACGGACTAGAAAGGCCGAGATGGCCTGTTTCCGTGCTGTAATTGTTATATGGTTTATATGGAAACGATCAACTTCCACCTTAAATATACCCACAGACTCTACCTCCACCGCAGTCTGTAGCGGAACATTCCACTGTGGCTAGAAAAATTCCTCCTTACCTCTGTTCTAAAAGGTCGCCCTTCAATTTTGAGGTTGTGTCCACTTGTTCTGGATACCCCCTCCTCTCCCTTCTCATATCCCTTTTGCCAATCAACTTTCCTTAGCTCCATCCCTCCCCCTCCTGTCTTCTCCTATCATTTCGGATCTCCCCCTCCCCCTCCCACTTTCAAATCTCTTACTATCTCTTCTTTCAGTTAGTCCTGGTGAAGGGTCTTGGCCCGAAATGTCAACTGTACCTCTTCTTAGAGATGCTGCCTGGCCTGCTGCGTTCACCAGCAACTTTTATGAGTATTACTTTTTATTTCTGTTATTTTTGTGCTACTTAGTTTAACTTAACTATTCTATCTACACACACTTAATGTAACAGTTTTATTTATCATGTATTTCATTGTACTGCTGCCCGAAAGTTAAAAAATTTCACAACATATGCCTGTGATATTAAACCTGATTCTGATTATGTTACAACAATAAATAAATAGTACAAAAGAGAAACGACGAGGTCATGTTCTCACTGTGGAATTGTTGAGGTGTGAGGAATGTGCACCTATCAGGAAGAGGCTCTCCAAACTATCAGGTGTTACACTGTAAAAAAAACAATAAATTCAGGTGGTTTACCTTTTTAACCTTGGTTTTTTGCCTGCCTTGCAGCTTCATCTGCAACTTCAGGATCTTACTAGAAAGGTTATCCATTTCTCTGAAGATGACAGAGTCACCATGATCCCCTGACTGATGCAGGAAGCATTCGATGGCTTTTATATCATTTGCATTCACTGGGTCCTGGGTATCTTGCAGCTTAGCAGTCAGTACACTTTCCTAATACAGAAGATGAATTTTTAAAATTGACATTATTGTGTGTCTCTGATATCAGGCATCACACTCAAGATTAAAGAGGCTGATGATCCAGCAGTCAACACATAGCATATTCTGAAATATCACCATCTGTAAGCTCACTAGACATAAGAATAGAATTAGGCCATTCAGCCCATCAAGTCTGCTCTGCCATTCTATCATGGTTGATTTATTATCCCTATTCTCCTGCCTTCTCCCTGTAATCTTTGACATCTTGACTAGACAAGAACCTATCAAACTCCACTTTAAATATACCCAATAATTCAGCCTCCATAGCCATCTGTGGCAAAGAATTCCACAGATTCACCACCCACGGGCTAAAGTAATTCCTCATCTCTGTTCTAAATTGACATCCCTCCATCCTGAGGCTGTGCCCTCTGGTCCTAGACTCCCCCACTATAGGAAACATCCTCTCCATACTCACTCTATCTAGGCCATTCAGTATTCGATGATAGTAATGTCATATGGACACTAACACCACCTCTACTTTCTTAGAAGTTTGTGTCGATTCGGCGTGCCAGCAAAAACTCTGACAAACTCCTATAGATGCACAGTGGAGAGTATCCTAACTGGTTGCATCATGACCTGGTACAGAAACCAATGCCCAAGAATGGAAAATATTACAGAAAGTGTTGGATACAGCTTAGTCCATCACAGGAAAATCCCTCCCCACTATTGAGTATATTTACATGGAGCACTGTCACAAGAAACCAGCATCCACCAAGGAACCCAACCATCCAGGTCATGCTCTCTTCTTGCTAATACCACTGAGCAGGAGGTACAGTAGCCTTAGGTCCCACACCGGCGCGTTTAGGAACAGCTATTATCCTACAAACATCAGGCTCCTGAACCAGCGTGGATAACTTCATTCACCTCAATCTGCAAATTCCCTTTCAAGGCCTTTTTATAACTCATGTTCTCAGGATTATTTTTATTTGCACAATTTGTTTTCTTTTGTACACTGGTTGTCCATCAGTCTTCCTGTCTAGTAGTTTTGTAAATTCTATTGTATTCCTTTATTTTTCTGTAAATGCCTGCAAGAAACAATGTCAAGCTGTACATGATAACACACAAGTACTTTGATAATAGATTTCACTTAAGACCTAGATATTTGGTTTGTGTAGCTATCTCTTGCTTTGTGTCTCATTGCAGAAGGGGAAATACTGGGAATTTCTGGAACAGAACAACAAGTGCACCTGCTCAAAGCAGGAAGCCTGGCTTAGCTCAGTAGTGTTAGGATATGCAGGTATGATGTTCAGATATGCAACAGACCTGAAACTATAAGCTGGACACAGGCAAACGAAGGTGGTGCTCTGTTAGTGCAGAAATACGCTTCTCCTGCATCTCAAAATAAGATGCAAAATGCAGTTTATATAGATCATGTCTTTGCTTATGTAGAGGTTCTCATAAATTCTATTGAACTTTTTGAATGGAATGGTGGTAGAGGCAGATACATTGGAGGATTTATTTAACACTTTCATAGGCACATGGATGAAAGAAAAATAGAGGGCAATGTGGGAAGGATGGGTTAGAATGATCTTAGAGTAGGTTAAAAGGTCAACACAACATTATGGGCTGAAGAGCCTCTGTGCTATACTGTTCTATGGCTATGTTTATATTTTCTTGTAAATGCCTGCAAGAAAATGAATCTCATGGTTGTATAGGGTGACAAATATGTACTTTAATAATAAATTTACTTCGAGTTCTTTTTCTAAGTAGCTACTTAATTAGCTCTGTATAATTTCAAACTTCACTCTTAATATATTCGGGATTGAGTCAGAGATGCTGCTTCAGGCAAATGTAATCACCTAACGGGAGTGCTGATTAGGAAATCACAGATTATAAGTCAACTTGGTGAAATCAATCCTAATGGCCATCTTGATATTGTGAGCAGCATCACCAGTGTCATTGCTGTCGCACAGCCGGTCTTGGGGACAGAACTATTTCTAGTACAGAATTAGAATCACTCTTTTACCATCCACTGCCAAAAGAAGGGCTCCAACTGCTTCCAGTTCAGGTACGCCTCCAGTCGCATGTTCTCCTGCTCCAGCAGCTGTATAAACTACAGTAATAAAGTGATGTTAGCAGAGGTCAGATCATCACTGATGTCCTCACGCACAGGAAGCACTTATACACAACCAGTCAAATCATAACATTACAGGCATAGACAACACTCAAAATAGATTGACTTTAGAATAAGTTAAAAGGTCAGCACGACATTGTGGGCCAAAGAGCCTGTACTGTACTGTCCTATACTCTATGTTGTCATAGACAGATTTTAAGTGGAGAAATGGTTAGCCCACTGCTATAAATCTCAGATTCATTTATCACATGTACAGTGAAATGTGTCGATTGCATTAACCAACACAGTCAAAAATGTGCTGGGGGGGCAGCACGCAAATGCTGCCACACATTCTGACGCCAGTATGCCCACAAAGTTCACAGAATAACACCAAACACAACAAAACAGAATGCAACAAGCAACCAAACACCAGCAGTTAAACAAGCCCCTCTCCTCCCTTACACACACACACACACAGACACACACGGACACGGACACACACGGACACGGATAATATTCCTATCAAGTCTATTCATCCTGTGTTAATACCGTTCCATTAACTGCACCATGTTTCAGACAGAGGCAAGTCAGCACCTTGATTTGAGCCAGGAGGCCAACAGAAACTTTGAAAATTGCTGCAGTGGCATTGAGGTTAGCGTAACACTTTACAGCGTCAGTGAATAAGGTTCATTGCCACCAATGTTTGTAAGGAGTTTGTACATTCTCCCCATGACCCTGTGGGTTTCCTCCGGGTGCTCAGTCCCCTCATAGATCCCAAAGATGAAGATAGGGTTAGCAAGTTGTGGGCATGCGATGTTGGTGCCAAAAGCATGGTGACACTTACACAGCACATCCTCGGACTGTGCTAGTCACTGACACGTGTTTCAATGTACCTGTGACAAACAAAGCTAAACTTAATCTTAAATGGACTGGCTTCAAGTAGATCCTGGGACTAGAAAGAGGAACTAATGGACAACTACAAATTTAGCAGTAACCATGATCCTCCCACTGCTGCCATATGAAGGTGGGTATGAATGAATGCCCAGTGCTGTTTTGGATTCCTAGATTAGACTATATCGTTATTTTATTTGCAGTTTAATAATTAATTGCCTGATTGCTTCTATATAATTACTTATATACAAGTAACTGTTTAATATGCTTCCAAGTGATGACAGTGTAAGAACTGATTGTGGACTTCAGGAAGGGTAAGACGAAGGAACACATACCAATCCTCACAGAGGGATCAGAAGTGGAGAGAGTGGGCAGCTTCAAGTTCCTGGGTGTCAGGATCTCTGAGAATCTATGAGGAAACTGAGCACCCACAGGGTCACAGGGAGAACATACAAACTCCTTGTAGACATTAGCAGCAATTAGAAACTTATTCAATGACGCCGTGAAGTGTTATACTAACCTGGTCTCAACATATCGATGTAGTTATAAAGAAGGCAAGACAGCGGCTATACTTTATTAGGAGTTTGAAGAGATTTGGCATGTCAACAAATACACTCAAAAACTTCTTTTTATTCTGACAGGCTGCATCACTGTCTGATATGGAGGGGCTACTGCACAGGACCGAAAGAAGCTGCAGAAAGTTGTAAATCCAGTCAGCTCCATCTTGGGTACTAGCCTACAAAGTACCCAGGGTATCTTCAAGGAACGGTGTCTCAGAAAGGCAGCGTCATTATTAAGGACCCCCAGCACCCAGGACATGCCCTTTTCTCACTGTTACCATCAGGTAGGAGATACAGAAGCCTGAAGGCACACACTCAGCGATTCAGGAACAGCTTCTTCCCCTCTGCCATCTGATTCCTAAATGGACACTGAATCTTTGGACACTACCTCACTTTTCTTTTTAATATACAGTATTTTCTGTTTTTGCACAGTTTTAAAAAAAATATTCAATATACATAATTGATTTACTTGTTTTATTTATTTTTGTCTCTGCTAGATTATGTATTGCATTGAACTACTGCTGCTAAGTTAACAAATTTCATGTCACATACCGGTGGTAATAAACCTGATTCTGATTCTGTCTACATGCAGTTGTTCAAAGTGTCTCCTTAGTGGCTATATTGGTATGACTCTGAAAGTTTCTCTTGGCACTGCATTATTTGAATAAGAGTTATGTCATTGGTTATCTCTTTCATTCAAATTTGTAGATAATTTTCCTTATCTACAGGCATAAAAGACCTGCACCACAAGGTCAGTGCCATCTTAGTTTTTTGTCTCTCCCTTCACTTAGCAGACCTCTATCACTCTCCATTTCAATTTCTCTTTGTTCTATCAACACTAATAAACCAATTGTGAAGCAACTAGTTTTGTGCCTCTTTCCTGGGCTTCTCACTTCCTTGGATTAAAACATCAGAATGCAACAGTTGAGAGGCATCACCAGGAGATGGCATTCAATGCCATTGTAAGCTCCAAGAATAATCTCTTCACTCCACTGTACAGAAATGGCTAACTTCAATTGTTGACACAAGGAGTGATACTGGGGTGAGCAGAGACCTCCACTGTGCAGCTACGCAGCAAAAGTAATAATTGGAACTAAATTCTGGGTGTCCACACCCACAACTGGAGAGACTGCAGGCTCACAGGATGGTGGGGGGCAGTAAATATCTTGCGAACAGGGAGTGGCAGGAACATCTCTGCAGAAAGGGTGTGTTGAATAGAGTCTGGGACAGTGGTGGGATGACCAGGACCATCCCTGCAGGAAGGGTGTGTTGAATAGAGTCTGGGACAGTTGGCTCACCTCATTGCATTGCACAGAATCTTGGATTAGACGCATTTCTGTTGCAGACAAGTGATTGATGCTTTGTCCATTGTGGCATCCTCTGGTGTTCGAGTGTATCTGAAAGGCAATATCACAGATCATAGGGAGACACGCCTTTCCTTCATCTCTAATGGACTTCTGCAAATTGAAACAATGCCCTAATGCAGAACAGGGGCTTTTACTCCTTCCTGCCTCCGCCGAATTAAAGCCTCATTCATGGACAATGACTTCACATGTCCATTCTTCTGATTCAGAACATAGAACAGTACAGCACAGGGCAGGATGTTGTGCCAGCATTTTAACCTACTCTAAGATCAACCTAACCCTTCCCTCCTACATAACTCTCCATTTTTTCTATCATCCATGTGCCTATCTAAGAGTTCCTTAACCACCCTTAATGTAGCTGCCTCTACCACCACCCCTGGCAAGACATTCCACACACCCAGCACTCTTTGTAAAAATCCTACTTCTGACATCATTCCCCCCCCCCCCCATATTTTCCTCCAATCACCTTAAGATGATTTCCCCGCTAGTAGCCATTTCCGCCCTGGGAAAAAACTCTGGTTATGTCTCTGATCATCTCTGACAACTTTATTAAGTCACCTCTCCTTCTCCTTTGTTTCAAAGAGAAAAGTCCTAGCTCATTCAACCTTTCCTCATCTCTTCCTGCAATCTCTACACTAGGACATTAAAAGCAGAAGAAATTAAGTCGGCAGTTGGGATTCAGCCCAGTTGATCTCATATGTGGGAGAGGAATAATGATACTGGTCCAAATGGCCAAATCACTCTTTTCTGTGGTGGAACAGTTCATGGATGTGAGTTCCATACGGGTATTTCAGAATCAGAATCAGGTTTCATACCACTGGCATATGTCGTGAATTTATTTTTTTGTGGCATTGCTTTTTGAAGGTTTCTTCGAAGGACTAACAGAAGATTAAATGCATCTAACAGAACCATCTATCACTTCAACCCACGTTCCATATTTACCTATCGCAGTCCTTCCACTATGAATGGAGCCGTCCCACTGATGCTAGTCATTCAGAACACACATCAGGGCTGAGCTGACACTGAGAACCTTCTTTAGCTTTGCTCACACCATGAACGGAGACTTGATGAATCACTACCAGTGGATTGGACTGTTTAATTGTTTTGTTCTTTGCAGCTTAACAATTACTTGCTTGTATTTTAGGTAGTTCTTATATAAAAGTAACTGTTCAGTATGTTTCCTCTTGATCACAGTATGTATATGCAATCATTCAGTGTGTCCCCTAGTGGTTACATTTGTATGATTCTAGAAGGCTCTGGAAACTTCTCTAGTGCTGCATTATTTGAACAGAGGGTATACAATTGTCTGACTATTATCTGTGAATTTGAATGGAGTTTTTCTTATCTGTGTGTATAAAAGAGCTGACCACGATCGATGCTGCACCATCTTTTGTCTTTCTCTTGCCTCTCGCCCTCTTCACTTATCACCATCCGCTTTCACTTCTCCTTGTTTGATTAATGTTTAACAAAACTAACCTCAGAATCCCACACTACCTAGTCACAGATTACAGTCTGTATCTTAACGCAAGATCATGCTGTCCTTCACCTTGGCTCTGGGGAGGAGGCAAGATCATTTCTTAGTAAAAGACTGTGGCTTTGGAACCCCACTGTGTGTTAAGGATGAGCTGACGACTATAACAGTGAGGTACCAGCAAGTATTTCCCCCATTTCAGAGGTGGTTATGGCCAAAGACCCAGGCACTATGTGAGCTTGGCTTCATTTGTCACATGTACATCAAATCATACAACGAAATGCATCATTTTAATTAACACCTCAAGTGAGTATTAGGTAGGTTAAACTTTGCAGACAGTTGTTCAAAAGTTGCAAAACAATTGTCTATGAAAAGATCTATGAAAACACCTCATGCCCTTTCTGTACCAATCATGAAATGTTAAATCTTGCATAGAAGGTCGGAAAAGATGATTATGAAAGATAGGACTAGAGAGGGAGAAACCATAAAGATCATAATGTTTTCTGAACTGAGCCTATACTCTCAGAGTATGTCTAATGAGAGGATTAACAATTAATTTAGGCAAATGACAAGAAAGTACGGATCCAAGAAGTGCGGAAATTGAGAAATCCTTATGGGAGTTCAACTCCATTGCCACCCATTTTGGGCAGTTAGACTGATTATGAAAGAAAGACCAAAAAGGAAGGCAACGAACATTGGCTGCCCAGTAATAAAAACAAAGATTGGGCAAGGCCATACCACCTTCCCTTTTAGGTCTTTGAAGGTGAACTTTATTAAGTCTGGGACGTTTGCCCTTCCATAAATAATAGAATCTAACGAATCAAAAAAAGCTTTAGAAAAAAAAATTGGTAAAGATTGGAATAAATATAAAAATTTAGGAAGGATATACATTTTAACAACATTGATTTGACCTACCAGAGACATGGACAGAGGTGACTAGTGTGCCAAACTCTGTTTTGTATGATTTAAAAGATTAGTAAAATTTTGTTGAAAAAGATGCTTAAAGTTCCTTGATACAATAATATTGAGGTAAGTGAATTGATTATATACTACTTTAAAAGGGAGGTTATGAAATTCTAATATTTGTGCTTCTCTGTTAATTGGGAAGAGTTCGCTCTTGTGTAGATTAAGTTTGTATCAGGAAAGCTGGCTAAATTTATTAAGTAGTGAAAACATTAGGGGTAAGGAGGTGTCAGATTTAATATAAAAAGTAAAAGATCATTGGCATAAAGAGAAACTTTGTGCTCAACACCCCACCTCCAAATCCCCATCAATTCAACGCAGCTACGAAATGCAATTGCCAATGGCTCTATGGTCAGATCAAAAAGTAAGGGACTTAAAGGGCACCCTTGCTGGGTGCCACGTTTAAGGTTAAAGGGTTGGGATTGCTGAGAGTTGGTCAAAACAGAGGCAGTGGGACATGAATATAGCAATTTAATCCATGTAATAAAACTTTGTCCAAAGTCAAATTTTTCTAAAACCGCAAAAAGATAATTCCACTCCACACGATCAAACACTTTTTCCGCATCAACAGAGATGACACATTTAGGAGTCCCAATTGAAGGTGAATATAAAATATTAAATAGATGCTGTATATTAAAAAAGGGGAGGCGATTTTTAATAAAACCAGTTTGATCTTCAGAAATAATTGAGGGTACAATGTTCTCCAATCTACAAGTCAAAACTTTAGCCAAAATTTAACATCAACATTTAACAAAGAAATTGGCCTATACGAGGAACACTCTGTCGGGTCTTTGCCTTTTTTTGCTAAAAGAATGATACTTGCCTCATTAAACGATGCTGGCAATTGACCATATTTAAACAAATTGGATAAAACTAAGGTTAATTGAGGCAAAAGCAGTGAGGAAAATAACTTAGAGAATTCTGCAGAGAACCCATCAGGTCAGCAGATTTACCAGACTGCAATGCAGAAATGGCTGAAGATATTTCCTCTAATGATAATGGCTCATTGAGTTTTGCTTTGAGATCAGGAGAAAGCGAAGGAATATTTAAACTATTTAAGAAATGCTTGACAGAAATGCTATCATTTAAAGATTCGGAGGAATAGAGTGGGGAATAATAATTCTTGAATGTATTGTTGATTTCAGAATGATTCAAGATGTTTCCATTTCCCATTCGAATTTTAGTAATTTGTTGTTTAGCTTTAGAGCGTCTTAGTTGATTGAGTAAAAATTTACCGGATTTATCACTATGAATATAAAACCAGCTCTTACTTTCGAGAAGTTGGCGTTCAATTGGATGAATGGAAATAAGGTCATACTTAGAAACCATAGAAAAACTACAGCACAGAAACAGGCTTTTTGGCCCTTCTTGGCTGTGCCGAACCATTTTCTGCCTAGTCCCACTGACCTGCACACGGACCATATCCCTCCATACACCTCCCATCCATGTATCTGTCCAATTTATTCTTAAATGTTAAAAAAGAACCCACACTTACCACCGCGTCTGGCAGCTCATTCCACACTCCCACCACTCTCTGTGTGAAGAAGCCCCCCCAATGTTCCCTTCAAACTTTTCCCCCTTCACCTTTAACCCATGTCCTCTGTTTTTTTTCTCCCCTTGCCTAAGTGGAAAAAGCCTGCTTGCATTCACTCTATCTATACCCATCATAATTTTATATACCTCTATCAAATCTCCCCTCATTCTTCTACGCTCCAGGGAATAAAGTCCTAACCTATTCAACCTTTCTCTGTAACTGAGTTTCTCAAGTCCCGGCAACATCCTTGTAAACCTTCTCTGCACTCTTTCAAGCTTATTAATATCTTTCATGTAATTTGGTGACCAAAACTGAACACAATACTCCAGATTCGGCCTCACCAATGCCTTATACAACCTCATTATAACATTCCAGCCCTTAATTTGAAGATCCACTCGCTTCTTGTACAGTTCCGAATCTTCGGTCTGAGCATAGTTGGTCGGTTGCTTTAATTTGATTGACCAAATCTAATTGCTCTGTATAGGTTTTTCTTTTCAAGTTCACAGTATATGAAATTATTTAACCCCTTAGATATGCTTTCATGGCATCCCAGACAACCTGAGTTGAGGTTTCAGATGATATGTTAATATCTAAAAAAAGTTATTTGGTCCTTCATAAATTTTACAAAATCATTATTCGACAACAGGGTCGGATTGAAACGCCAGTGTTTATTCATTCGAGGGAGACCAGAAAGAAATATGGACAGGGTAACTGGGGCATGATCTGAAATCAATATACTCTGATAATCACAAGAGCGAACAGATGGAATCAGATTATCAATTAAAAAGTAATCAATTCTCGTAAAAGTATGATGGATATGTGAAAAAAAGAGTAATTTCTCTCACTTGGATGAAGAAAACACCAAACATCAGAGATACCATAATTAGAAAGGAAAGACTGAATTGATAAAGCAGATTTACTTGGAAGTCTAGGAACAGAGGACGATCGATCCATAACTGGATCTAACCAACAGTTAAAATCACCGCCTAATATAAGAGGATATAAGCTCAGGTCAGGCAATAAAGAGAAAAAATGATCAAAAAACTCGACATCATCCGAATTGGGAGCATACAGTTTAGCCAAGACTACCATAGATTTTTGCAATTTCCCAGAGACAATAATGAAACAACCATTTGTATCAGATACTTTGTTGTGAAGCTCAAAAGGAACATTTTGATTTATAAGAATAGAGACACCCCCCCCCCCGGCTTTAGCCTGAAAAATAGAATGGAAGTGCTACCCCACCCACCTTGACATGAGACGGGAATTATCAGAACTACGAATGCGTGTTTCTTGCAAAAAAGCAATTGCAGCTTAGAGCTGCTTAAGATGTGAAAACACCTTCCTTCTTTTAACAGGATGGTTCAATCCCTTAACATTCCAGTTTATAAAATTCAATGGACTAACCATTGTTATTTAAAAAAAAACCATGGAGAGTAGTAGGCATGAGCAAAATCAAACAAACAAACAACCGCTCTGGGGCAAAAAAATAAAACAGGAGAATTATGACAGAAATACGTCCTGAATAACAAAGAATAACTAAAGATTCTATAAATGTTGTTGGCAATAGAGATCCCTACCCCCCTCAAATCCCACAACAAGAAAGCTACCTAAAATCAGCAGCAAGCTCTTAAAAAAAACCCCCAAAACCCAACTTCCAGGTCCTTAACATCAACATAAGCTCCATTTGTTAACAATTCAAAAACCAGAAAACTTGCGCACTACAAATTAGAATTATATTTAGAGAAAAGAAAAACAATTCCACCAAAAATCATTAAGCTTAACTCAAAATAATAGTCCAAACGATATGAACTAAGAAACACATAAACAAACTTTACCCAGTAATCTACCCATGAAAAACTATGAAAAAAATTTACTGACTTGAAAAATATCAGGAAAAAAACAAAGAGAAAAAAAAGTACTTGTCCACCATTTTAAATAATCAAACCAAATCTGAGGAAATGGAAGTACCAGGGAGACTTTAATAATAGAGTCATCTTCTGTACAGACACTCCTGTGCTTAGCTTAACTTTCTGGACATACAATCAATTTAAGTGTATAAGCTATCTCATGTGTATACATTTATTGTGTCTTTTATTATTATTGTATTCTTTATCTTATTGTGTTTTTTTTTGTGCTGCATCAGATCCAGAGTAACAATTATTTTGTTCTTTACACTTGTGTACTGGAAATGACATTAAAGAATCTTGAATCTTGAATCTGTTGCATTTATACTTAAAATCTGAGCCAGAGAACACAAGGCCTGGAGGTGGCTTGTCCTAGGATTAGAAGCCTGTCTCTGTGTGTCAGGAGTTGGGTGGGTAGGAGAGTGGGAAAGGGGTTTGTTTTGTTGTGATCCTCTCATATCCCCTTTGCCAATCACCTGTCCAGCTCTTGGCTGCATCCCTCCCCCTCCTGTCTTCTCCTATCATTTTGGATCTCCCCCTCCCCCTCCCACTTTCATATCTCTTACTAACTCTTCCTTCAGTTAGTCCTGACGAAGGGTCTCGGCCTGAAACGTCGACTGTACCTCTTCCTAGAGATGCTGCCTGGCCTGCTGCATTCACCAGCAACTTTGATGTGTGTTGCTTGTTTTGTTGCTGTTGTCTTGTTTTGTTCCAATGTTGTTGCTGCTTATGTTCTGCTGAACATGGTGGGAATATATGGGCTGCCCTCAGCACATCCTCAGATTGTGTAGGTTGTGTAGGGGCATAGTTTTAAGGTGCTTAGAAGTAGGTACAGAGGGGATGTCTGGGGTAAATTTTCACACAGAGAGTGGTGAGTGCATGGAATACACCCCCAGTGACAGTGGTGGAGGCGGATACAATAGAGTCTTTTAAGAGACTCTTAGATAGGTACATGGAGCTTAGAAAAATAAAGAGCTATGCGCTGGGGGAATTCTAGGCAGTTTCTAGAGTAGGTTACATGGTCGGTACAACATTGTGGGCCAAAGGGCCTGTAATGTGCTGTAGATTTCAATGTTTTATGTTAAGGTAAACAATGCATTTTACTATATGTGATAAATATATGTGATCACGGCGCTCGCCTCTCCACCATTGGTGATACCTCAAAAAGGCATGAAAGGACCCCATCCCTCTTCTCATTACCTCTATTGGAGAGGCAGTACAGGAGCCTGAAGACACACAATCAACGCTTTAGCGAAAGCTTCCTGTCCTCTGCCATCACATCTCTGACTGGACAATGAACCCATGAACACGACTTTCCTATCTTGTCTTTCCTTTTGCACCACTTATTTAATTTTATCTCCATCTCTTTCTCATTGTCATTTGGAGTATATTTTATGTACTGCTGCCACAAAACAACAAATTTGATGACATACAGTATATCAGTGATTCTGATTCAATAAAAATGTGAACCTGAATCTTGCGGTGTTTAAATCAGTATCGGCACATAATCTAACAGGCAGACTGGTGTGTGAGTACCTTGTAGAGGAAAGCACACCTCTCCTGCTGAGCACTGTGAAGACTCTTCCAGCGGAATCGCAGTTTTCCGTGTAAACATTGCAGGTAGCGCACGTCCATCCCCATGGCATGCATGCCTTCTTGACTGTCCGGTGTCCCTGGGGGCTTTACAGCACCAGTCTGCTTGCACTGAAAGCAAGAGTCATCATCGCGGATGTTGTTATATTGAATTCCATTGGCCAAAGCTCCCACCCAACTTTCCAAATGATCTCTATCCCTCAGTTCCCTTTCACAACCTCTTTTGCTATCAAATACTTCACCAAGTTTTGTGTCGTCCACAAACTTACTAATCAGTCCACCTACATTCTCTTTGGAAGAAAAAGGTAGGGACGAAATGGCACAGGACTATGTCTTAACTTGATTAGTCGGGGTGTCAAAATTAAGGGGAGAAGGCAGGAGAATGGGGGTGAGAAGGATAATAAGTCAGCCATGATGGAATGGTGGAGTGACTTGATGGGCTGAATGGCCTAAATTCTGCTCCCATGTCTTATGGTTTTATAGATGGGCCAAAGTGTTTGTTTCTGTGCTGAAGTGCTGTATGACTCAGGGGTCCACAGACCCCTCGGTTAATGGTAAGACTCCACACCATAATAAAGGTTGGGAACCCCAGCTCACAATCATCCATTTGGCACCTTTGGCTAAAGATGGTTTCAACTCCCTCAGCTCTGTCTTTGGAATATGGTGGGCTCTACTATTGTTAAGTTTGGGTTGTACTTGGTGTTAATTGATTCAGGATTGCAGTGATTTGATCCTGGATCAATGAATTTGTAGCAGGTTGTTTGTTGAGGCTGAGGTCAGTGAACCCAGTCTGGTAACCACAGGACTTAAGCAGGAGTAACCTCCAACCTGATTGCTCTCACCCAACCCTTCTCTCTCTGGTTCCCCTCTTACCCCTTCTGCTCACCTGCCCATCTCCTCCTTCTGGTTCCCCTCCTCCTCCCCTTTTCCCATGGTCCACTCTCCTCGCTTACCAGATTCTTTCTTCTCCAGCCCTTTACCTCTTCCATCTATCACCTCCCAGCTTCTCACTTCATTCTTCCTCCCCTACCTACCTACCTTCCTCCTCACCTAGCTTCACTTATCACCTTCCAGCTTGTACTCCCTCCCCTCCCATCACCTTATTCTGGCTTCTTCCCCTTCCTTTCCAGTCCTGATGAAGGATGTCAACCCAAAACATCAACTGTTTATTCATATCCAAAGATGCCTGCATTTTGTATACTGTTGCTGGTAATTACATTCTCTGGGATTCTGCCAGCTTAGACAGGGATGGTGCTAGCTAGCTGTTCTTGGTGAAGAATAGTGAAGTATACTTTTGGTACAACTTACACCTGGTATTGCACAGGATCAGAAAAAGTTGTAGAAAGTTGCACACTCAGCTAGCTCCATCATGGGCATTAGCCTCCCCACCAGAGGACACCTTCAAAAGGCGCTGCTTCAAGAAGGCAGCATCCATCATTAAAGACCCCCCATTGTATGTTTGATGGTCTTTGTGGTGTGAGTTTCTTTTGTGGATTTGACTGTGTTTCTTTGCTTTGTGGCTGCCTGCAAGATGAATCTCAAGGTTTGAACTTTGTGTAATTATTTGTATCGAAAATGGTATGGGCTGAAAGGTACTTTTACCATGCAGAGTGACACCTGATCCTCCACATGCACCCTCTGCCGGTCCAGCAGCTCCTCCAGCAGCTGGGTCTTCTGGAGTAGCCAAGAGAAGACCAGGAGAAGATCTCGGCTGCCTCGTGAGCCATCAGCAGGAAGCTGGTAGAAGTCCAAGAACCCATAACCATAGTAAGAAACAGCAGCCTTTACATACGTAATATGGTGAGCTGTGCCAGGTTGGGGAAGAGAGAGACAACATGTCAAATACAGCTTACCGTATGGGTTTCTTCTCTCTTTAATTAACAACACCATTTCAATTAGTCATGCCTCAGGTACATACCTACTGAGGAAGCCCTGAACTCGAGGCTTTTCCTATATTTGTAGATGTCTCTGAAATATTAACAAGTAATAGACGAACAACAGGGGCCTTTAAGACCTTCAAATCTTTCCTGGCATATAATAAAAATCTGGATCGGTCCAATCAATCCCGAGTTGCTCCATAAGTCAGCACGATCACGGCTGATTCATTGCTGCCCTTGACAGCACTTTCGTCCTCGTTCATTTGTTTAAACATCACCTGCTCTTACCTATTACCTGCCATCTTCTCACTTCATCCCCCTCTCCAACTACCTACTCCCTCGCCTGCCAGCTTCTCACTTCATCCCTCCTCCCCAACTACCTTCCCCCTCATCTGTTCTCACCTATCACCTGCCAGCTTGAAGTCCTTCCCTCTCCCCACCTTATTCTGGTTTCTGCCTCCTTCCTTTCCAGTCCTGATGAAAGGTCATGGCCCAAAATATTTACTTAGTAAGTCTATCACCCCTACTGGGGCATAGGCTGCTGACCACAGCTCGCCAGAGTCTATTATCCTGGGTCAGTCTTTCAAGCTGTCCCCAGGTGTTGCCCATTTTCACCTCTCAAAGTCCAACCCTGAGTCCCAGTGGTGAAAAGTGCTAACAGATAACAGGGCTCTGGTGAAGCTGTATAGGCTACTCCCCTGTACAGTGGATATAATGAATTATAGAAACATTGATGAACTCTAGCCATACCATCAACTTTGGACAATGGAGACCGTAGGTCATCAGTGGCCTGTGCTTCACTGGGAGCCAAGGACCCAAGAAGGAGAAGGAGTTGCCCTTTTTCATCCTTCCTCTTCCAGGGAGGTGGTGCTTGCAGCTTCTGGAGCTCTGAATTTTTACGGGATGGGGTTGCTAGCCCTATGCCCAACCCTCTTCCTTTTGCAGCCGGGCTTAGGACCGTCCATTGTGGAGTCCTTGGCCCAAAATGGTGACTGTTTATTCCCATCCACTAATGCTACTTTACATGCGGAGTTCTTCCAGCATTCTGTGCGTTTTCCAATTACTGCTTTCAAAGACTCCATCTCCAAACCTCTCCAGGGCAGAGATTTATGACTTTCTGAGAGATGTTTCTCCCTATCTCCATAGTTTATTCCTTTCCATAGATGCTGCCTCACCTGCTGAGTTCATCCAACATTTTGTATTGATTTAAAATTTTCCCCTTTCCTGAAAGTATATCCTTTAGTTCAGGGGTTCCCAACACTGTCAGCAAGAGCTCAAGAAATTGCAGCTACAATCTGCGCAAAATCATCAAGGCAGCGAAACAACAATTTAGAGTCACCCACACTGGATGCCCTACAATTCTCCTAACGACAGAATCGATCAACAGGCGGCGCAATAGCCACAGTTCTTACACATACCGTTCCTACACATCTGAAGAGGGATGCTTATGTGAGAATGCTGTTCTTGGACTATAGTTCAGCATTCAATACCATAATTCCCTCCAGGCTCGACAAGAAGGTCAGAGACCTCAGCCTTCACCCTGCCTTGTATAGCTGGATCCTGAACTTCCTGTCAGATTGCCGGCAGGAGGTAAGAATGGGCTCCCTCACCTCTGCCCCTCAACACAGGTGCCCCTCAGGGCTGTGTACTAAGCCCCCTCCTTTACTCTCCGTATACCCATGACTGTGTTGCCACCCACAGCTCCAATCTACTAACTAAATTTGCTGACGACACTACACTGATTGGCCTAATCTCAAATAATAATGAGGCAGTCTACAGAGAGGAAGTCATCATCCTGACACAGTGGTGTCAAGAAAACAACCTCTCTCTCTCTCTTTACGTCGCAAAAACAAAGGAGCTGGTTGTGGATTACAGGAGGAATGGAGACAGGCTAACCCCTATAGACATCAATGTATCTGGGGTTGAGAGGGTGAACAGCTTTAAGTTCTTCGGCATAAACATCACCGGGGATCTCACGTGGTCTGTACATACTGGCTGTGTGGTGAAAAAGGCACAACAGCGCTTCTTACACCTCAGACTGTTGAAGAAGTTTGGTACGGCCCCCGAAATTCTCAGAACTTTCTATAGGGGCACGATTGAGAGCATCCTGACTGGCTGCATCACTGCCTGGTATGGGAACTGTACTTCCCTCAGTCGCAGGACTCTGCAGAGAGTGGTGTGGACAGCCTAGCGCATCTGTAGATGTGAACTACCCACTATTCAGGACATTTACAAAGACAGGTGTGTAAAAAGAGCCTGAAGGTTCATTGGAGACCCGAGTCACCTCAATCACAAACTATTCCAGCTGCTACCATCTGGGAAATGGTACCTCAGCATAAAAGCCAGGACCAACAGGCTCTGGGACAGCTTCTTCCACCAGGCCATCAGACTGAATAATTCGTGCTGACGCGACTGTATTTCTATGTTATATTGACTATCCTATTGTACATACTATTTATTATAAATTACTACAATTGCACACTGCACATTTGAACAGAGACATAACGTAAAGGTTTTTACTCCTCGTGTATGAAGGATGTAATAAAGTCAATTCAATTCAGATCTTTCTTAACACACAAACCCCTTTGCCCAGTAATCATTCCCAGTGAATCTCCTCCAGACGGCTTCCAATGTAATACATCTTCCTGAGCACAAGAGATTCTGCAAATACTGGAAATCCAAAGTAACTCACAAAATATGCTGGAGGAACTCAGCAGGTCAGGCAGTATTGATGGAAAGGAATAAACGCTCAGTGTTTCAGGTCAAGACCCTACCTTAACTATGGAAACTAAACTACACGTAATACTCCAATCTTCACCCTGCAAATCTGCAAGAAAACTACCTTTAAAGCACTACTTATTTAATTTAACTATTTAATATAAATACAGTTGACTGTAATTGAGTTTTTTCTCTATATTATTATGCATTTCACTGTACTATTGCTGCAAATTTAACAAATTTCACGACATATGACATATTGAACCTGATTCTGAAACCAGGGGTTCCCAACCTTTTATATGCCATGAAACCCTAACATTAACTGAGGGATCCGTGAACCCCAGCTTGGGAATCCCTGCTTTATACTCTTCACAAAAAAGGTTGATGCTGAAACCCAAGAGGAGGAATTTCTAGAGTGCCTACGAGATGGCTTTTTAGAGCAGCTCATGGTTGAGCCCACTAGGGAATCAGATATTCTGGATTGGGTGTTGTGCAATGAAAGAGGATTGATTAGAGAGCTTAAGGTAAAAGAACCCTTCGGGGAAAGTGATCATAATATAACCAAATTCACCCTGAAATTTCAGGAGAAGCTAAAGTCAGATGTATCAGTATTACCGTAGTGCAAAGGGAATTACAGAGGCATGAGAGCGAAGTTGGCCAAAACTGATTGGAAAAGAACACTGGCAGGAATGAAGGCAGAGCAGCAATGGCTGGAATTTTTGGAAGCAATATGGAAGGCTTAGGATATTTACATCCCAAAGAGGAAGAAGTATTCTAACGGAAAGATGACATAATTGTAGCTGATTAGGGAACTCAAAGCCAACATAAAAGCCAGAGAGGGCAGATAATAGAGCAAAATTTAGTGGGAAGTTAGAGGATTAGGAAGTTTTTAAAAACCAACAGAAGGCAACTAAAAAAATCATTAAGGAAAAGATGGAAAACAAAAGTAAGCTAGCCAATGATATTAAAGGGAATACCAAAAGTTTCTTTATAAAGTGTAAAAGAGAGGCGCGACTGGATATCAGACTGCTGGAAAACAATGCTGGAGAGGTAGTAATGGGGGACAACGAAATAGCAGATGAACTGAATAAGTATTTTGCATCAGTCTTCACTGTGGAAGACACCAGGAGTATGGTGGAATTTCCAGGTGTCAGGGGCCCTGAAGTATGTGAAGTTACCATAACTAGAGAAAAGGTTCTTGGGAAACTGTATGGTCTGAAGGTAGATAAATCACCTGGACCAGATGGTATACATCCTAGTGTTCTGAAAGGGATGGCTGAAGCGATTTGGAGGCATTAGTAATAACCTTTCAAGAATCAGTGGATGTTGTGTCCTTGGATTTTCAGAAGGCCTTTGACAAGGTGCCACACAAGGCTACTTAACAAGTTAAAACATGCTTAACATAGTATTACAGAACAGATACTAGCATTTATAGAGCATTACCTGATTGGCAAGAGGCAGAGAGTGGGAATAAAGGAAGCCTTTCCTGGTTGGTTGTTGGTGACTAGTAGTGTTCTACAGGGATCTGTCTTGGGACTGCTCCTTTTTACGTTACATGTCAATGATTTGGATGACAGAATTGTTAACTTCGTGGCCAGGTTTGTGGATGATACAAAGATAGCGTGAGAGGCAGGTAGTTTTGACGAAGTAGAAAGGCTACGGAAGGACTTAGACAGATTAGGAGAATGGGCAAAGAAGTGGCCGATGGAATAATGTTGGGAAGTGTATGGTCATGCACTTCGGCAGACTACTTTCTAAATAGCAAGAAAATACAAAAATCTGAGGTGCAAAGGGACTTGGTAGCGTTCCCTAAAGGTTAAAGGTAGAATTCCCTAAAGGTTAATTTGCAGGTTGAGTCAGTGGTGAGAAAAACAAATGCGATGTTAGCATTCATTTCGAGGATGAGACTATAAAGCAAGGATGTAACTTTGAGGCTTTATAAGGTACTAGAGAAGTCTCACAGAGTATTGTTGAGCAGTTTTGGGCCCATTATCTAAGAAAGGATGTGCTGACATTGGAGAAGGTTCAAGGGACATTCTGGGATTGGAAGGCTTATCATATGAGGAGCATTTGATGGCTCTAGGCCTGCACTCACTGGAATTCAGAAGAATGAGGGGGTTTTCATTGTTGAAAGGCCTCGACAGAGTGGGTATAGAAAGATGTTCCCTATAGTGGGAAGACTAATAGCAGAGGACTCAGCCTCAGAATACAGGCGTGTGCAGTTAGAACGGAGATAAGGAGGAATTTCTTTAGCCAGAGAGTGGTGAATCTGTGGAATTTGGTGGTACATGCGGTTGTGGAGGCTGTCATTGGGTATATTTAAGGTAGTGGTTGATAGATTTTTGATTAGTCGTGGCATGAAGGGATATGGAGAGAAAGTAGAAGACTGGGGCTGAGAGGGAAATGAATCAGCTATGATGACATGACGGAGCAGACTCGTTAAGCCAAATGGCCTAATTCTGCTCCTATATCTCATGGTTATATGGCAACACTTAGGGACTGCCTCCAGCACAATTCTCGTTCTGTGCTGGTCGTTGATGCAAATGATGCAATTTCACTGTATGTTTCGATGTACACGTCACAAATAAAGCTAATTTAGAAAGGAGGGGGAGAAGATGGCGGCACAACACAGCGCGCGTGGCTGTTCTGAATGAATATCGACTATGTGTAACTAGGGGGCCGTGCACAATCCGGATTTGATGGAGACAGCCGTGAGGAGCACGGAGGAACACCTGGAGTAACTTCTGAAATGCCTGCTTCGCAGCCGCTGCTACTGTGCGATCGAGAATCACCGGAGACGAAGGCCCCAAATCCTCGGCTTTGCCTATCGCCTGTTGCCAGGGTCAAAGCGCTCAACAGAGATGGTGCTCGGTGTCGAAGAGGTGGTCGGAGGCTCGGAGTTTTCGGACGGACTCGGAGTCGGACTGTGGTTGGATGCTTCCAGGATGCTGCATCGGCAAGTTGGCGGCGCTGGAGGTTCACCGTCTGTGTGAGATGATGGGACTTTCGAGAGACTTAGAGACTTTTACTGTGCCATGGTCTGTTCTTATTAAATTACAGTATTGCTTTGCATTGTTGTAACTATATGTTATAATTATGTGGTTTTTGTTAGTTTTTAAGTCGGTTTGTCATGTGTTTTCGTGATATCATTCTGGAAAAACATTGTATCATTTAGTAATGCATGGATTACTAAATGACAATAAAAGGGAACTGCACGTCCTCATAATCATAATATTTGATCACTGTTCCCTCTAAGCTGCGCAGGTGTGTGGCCGCACAGGTGGACTTCTCTTTTATATAAATTTTAACTTTCCGTTTGGGCTGACCGGAAGTGCACTGAGAGCGGTAAGCGTAAAGGAGGCGGCTCGCTGTTCTGGCTAACAACAGGTGGTGCAATCCTGGTCATATTACGATCAAGGAACGTGTTTGTAGCCCGGATATTGAACTTTTTGCTGTTGGACTCCGGCCATATTATTTGCCAAGGGAAATCTCACATGCAATTGTGGTTGGTGCGTACATCCCTCCCTCTGCCAACCCGACGTCGGTGTGTAACATCATTTACACCGTTGAGCACAGGAGAGCATTCAGCCAGAGACTCATTCCACCGGGATGCAGCACTGAGCGCCATGGGAAGTCATTCCTGCCTGTGGCCATCAAACTTTGCAGCTCCTCCCTTGGAGGGCCGGACACCCTGGGCTAATGGGCTGGTCCTGGACTTATTTCTGTCTGGCATGGTTTACATATTATTATTTGATTGTTTGTGGTTTTATATTGCTATGTTTGTACTCTGTTCCTGGTTGGTGCAACTGTAACAAAACCTAATTTCCCTCGGGATCAATAAAGTATGTCTATCTATCTTATTAAAGTGCCTTGCAATTTTCAGTCTGTGTAAAAATCTCCTGCTCAGGCCAATAGTTGGTCCACACAACTGTACAAAAAATTAAGGGAACTTTGTCTTTAATCTTTATAATGAATTGATCTGTATGAACAATATGGGAGACAAGCTTTTCACTGAACCTCAGTACATATGACAATAATAAACCAATTTCTATTTCAATTATCTGAGTATGAACAGGTTTACAGGAGAGAGTTTAGATTTCCATTACTCTGTGAAGAAACTGATCAATGTCACTGCTGTAGCCCCCTGCTCCCATTTTAACATTAGTTCCTTTATTTCAGATTCCTTCACCAGGAGAAACTACTTCTGTGCAAGTATCTTATCAAATCTTTCAGCCACCTTTGAATTCCTCAACCTTCAGTACTAAGGAGTAGTTATAAAAACTGGCCTTTGTAATTTCAGACTTCAAGATACCATTCTTTCTCTTGATCCACTCTAATGACTCTAGCCACTCATCAGGTCACCCAACATAACTTTGTTTCTGTCAATGGAACAGATAATGGAATGGGAAACTGCCTTGCTACAATAAAATTACTTTAACATTCATTCTTTTTTCTTTTTTGACTCAGCAGTGACAGGTATTCACAAAATAGGAGGCACCATACAGATGTTAAAGGTTATAGAAAACTATTTTATTAGAGTTATACAAAATGAAATAAAATACTTTATAAAATAGAGGAGGAAACAAAATGATATTTTTTATCGAATCAATGAGTCGATCAATATAATGCCAAAGGAAAACTTGGCTGTCCAACAGCCTTTTAGTCATAGAAAAGTACAGCACAGAAACAGGCCCTTTGGCCCATCTAGTCTATACTGAACCATTTAAACTGCCTACTTCCATCAACATGCACCAGGACCATAGCCTTTATACCTCTACCATTTCCCAGTCCTCTCTCTCTGCCTCTTAGTGCCGCTCACAACCCAGCCTACGGCAAAATTCTAATTCGCACAAAGAATTTGCCCCATTTTATAATTTTCAAAACCTAGCATAATTCCTTCTCCAGTATCTTTCCATTCAGTCATGGTATCACTATGTATCCCCTTATCTCTTGTGACCCTCAGTCTTGGCACAAATCTGAAAGACAGAGACAGCATTTCTGCAGAAAGACATGTTCGACGTTGTTAGCTATTCTCAAGGCTGTGCATCAGTGCTCCTGTACGTTCTCAAAACATTCCAAGCTGACACCATTTTGTCTTACAACTTCCATTTTGTGTTACACACCTAGTAACACACCAAGAAGGAATCAAGTATGACTTTTGTTCAACTTAATTCTGGGCTAACAGTTGCTGTTCCCACTAAGCAGCCTACAGCAGGCATCAGAATCAGATTTAATGTCACTGACATATATCATGAAATTTATTGCTTTGCGGCAGCAGTACCTTACAATTCATATTATTTTTAAGTATAAATTAATAAAAATATATTAAAAAAATTAAATAAGTAGTGCAAAAAGAGACTTAAAAAATTAAAATACTGAGGAAGCGTTCATGGGTTCATTGTCCATTGAGAAATCTGATGGTGGAGGGGAAGAAGCTGTTCCTAAAGCGTTGAGTGTGTCTTCACAATTCTGTACCTCCTCCCTGATGGTAGTAATGAGAAGAGGGACATGTACAGGGTGGTGGGGTGGTCCTTAATGATGGATCTTACCTTTTTGAAGTACATGTGATGTTGAGTCTTTTTTTTTTACATACCGAGTCAAAAATGACCTAATATTTAGGTAGGAAAGTATACAAAGTACAAGACCAGCCGTAAGTTACTGAATGGCACAACACGTTTGAACAGCAGTATGACATACTCTTTCTCCTCCTTCACACCTTCTCATGTTTTAACACCTATTTTATGTGGGTTTCAGAGAATCTGCAAAGTAATTTGTAGCAATACAGTACTACCTCCAATCCCTTTGCCCCACCTCCGCAGTTTTTCGCTCAGGTTCTCTCATAGTTTCTGTGGTCAGAAGTAGGAGGGCAACAGACATTCGGTGAGATGGGTGTCAGGACAGATTTAGCCAGGTGATCAAAGGAAGCTGTGGGGAGAAGTGACAATTTCAAAGGCAATGAGCAGATCCACTTCTCTAGAGATGTGAGTGAAAGATAAAGATTAGCTTTATTTGTCACATGTGGTTAGTTGTCCGTCATTGGAGACCTGTGGAGAAACCGTTCCACTCTCTTGACCTTGGAAGTCCCGGTCCAGTGATACAAGTAGTTGTCACAACTGGGGTCTTCCTTGCTTGCAGTGGATGACCATGACTTCTGTGCCGCGTCATACCCTTTGCTCTCTGTGGAGTGTTGCAGAATTGTCTTCCTGGCCATTGGATCTCACTGTTGATCTCATCCGCCCAGTCCGTCAGGGCTAACTTCACATGCTCAGACAGGCATGCCTATCTCGCCAAGATATATAGCCCGCCAGCTACCCTCACCTGGTTTAGCCTGCCCATTGAAGCGGTGTATCAGGGCGTTGCCACTGTTGCTTGCGAACAGTTACTTGGAGCCACAGATGAGAGCTGAGTATCTGGTGGGAACCAAAGGTAAACGAGCTGTCTCATTTACCTTTGATCCCCACAACAAGCCCCTTTGCCAGAGGCATTATTCCTCCCTCGACACCTCATCTACCTCATTTGTCACATGTACAGTGAAACATACAGTGAAATGCGTTGCTCACATCACTGACCAACACAGTCTGAGGATGTGTTGGGTGCAGCCCAGAATTCTGGTGCTAATGTAGCGTGCCTGCAATTCACTAACCCTAACCTGTACACCTTTAGAATGTGGGAGGAAACTAAAGCACCCAGAAACCCAGAGGAAACCTACACAGTCACACGGAGAACATAAAAACTCCTTACAGTCAATGGCAGGAGTGCAAAGTGTTCACACTCTTACAGATATCTCTGTTTATTTCACATATTACAATAATCTACCCTTCAAAACCCAGCTGTAAAATGCTTTTTGGCAGCCATGAATATGAAAGTTATAACAGAAATTCAAGCCTTTCCTAAACACAGTCACACCTGAGAAGCTGCAGCACACGATTTAGAACTAGAACAGTACAATTGGGCAGGCCATTTGGCCCATGATGTTGCTCCTATCTACACTAAGTTTTCAGAAAAAAAATGTTCATCAACACTGATGAAACAGAAAAACTGGCCATTCTGTCCTTTAATGAAACCAAACCAGGTCTAAGATCTCCTAAATGTCCTGAAAACAAAATATCTGGACACAACTCAAATTATTCATAACCTTTCAGAAATACAGACCCAGTTGGTGGAATTGCTCGTGAGTGATATTTCTGGAGTCCAGGTATCATTTTTGTCAATCCATGCCAATTGCTTCCTGGGCTAGCATATCGCTCCTAAGGTGCAGTGCCCAGAGCTCCCCATGCTTCTCCTGATGTGCGCGAGCCAGGGCACTGAGTAATATAACATAACATCTATTCCCTTGTGCTTCACACCTCCCAATACTTCATTAGACTTTCTGATTAACTTAGCACATGTATGATAGAAAAATGGATGGCTATGTAGGATCATAGTTTGAAAGGTTGGCACAACACTGTGGGCTGAAGGATCTGTACTGTGCTGTACTGTTCTATATTCTTTGCATACACATGATAATGACAGCCTCAATAATGATCTCTGCAGACCGCAATAATTGTACAGGTTTACCCCGCCATCCGAAGGTAGAGCGTTCCTATGAAACGGTTCGTAAGCTGGAATGTCGTAAAGCAAAGAAGCAATTACCATTTATTTATATGGGAAAATTTTGTGAGCGTTCGCAGACCCAAAAATAACCTACCAAATAACACATAAAACCTAAAATAACAGTAACATATAGTAAAAGCAGGAATGATATGATAAATACACAGCCTATATAAAGTAGAAATACTTTTCTACAATCATTGCCTGCACTGTTCTCCGTAGCAAAAACCTCACGCAAATGCTCTCGGCAGAAAATCTCACGCAAGCGCTCTCGGCAGAAACACTCTCCAGTAACCTTTAAGCTATGAAGCTGCCAAACCATACCAAATAACACATAAAATACACAGCCTATAAAATGTAGAAATAATGTATGTACAGTGTAGTATCACTTACGGAAATCAGGAAGACAGCTTAGAGCACTCGGCTCTGACTGGGCCAACATTTACGTGCCGGGCTGCACCTAATTAATTAGCTTGTTTATTTCAGCTTTTCTCTTAAAGATATGTTGGGTGTGTCCCCGCTACCGCTGCATTCTCCGTGACCCGGCTACCGTTGCATTTTTCGCGGCAATGTATCGATCCGCGGCCTGGGGGTTGGGGTGGTGGGACACTGGGGTGTCATCTCATCGTCATCTGTTTCCATCAGGGCAGGCAGGTCATCTTCTTCTATGTCTGCCCGCCTCGATGTTGAAGGTCGAGGTTCGTCGTCTGCTGTGGCTGATGTGGAAGGCTTGCTTGACTGCTTAGCCTCACGCATTTTTCTATCATACAGTCCTTTGTAAGCACTCAAATCAACTTGCAAATATGCCCTAAACTGACGTGCCCTTTCAAAATTAAAGTCGTACTTTATCATTGCAGCAAAAATCTCACGCAGTTGCTTCACGTTCAGTTCCTGGACGACTTCATTTTCGGTCTGTTCACTACTGCATTAGGTTTCGATTGTTATCTTTTCCTCTTCCAATTCCATCAGCTCTTCATCTATCAGTTCTTAGTCATGGGATGCCAAAACCTCTTCAACATCATCTTTGTCACCTTCCACAAGCCAAACTCACTTTGTCCTTGCTTCGCTCACCATGATCGAAATGCTTAATTATGTCTAGCTTTACGCTAAGTGTAACACCCTTACAAGCTCTTTTAGGCTTTTCCAATACCTTAGAACTCATCTTGCAAACGGCTGCTCACAGGCATGTGTTTAAGCAATGCCGGCGAGATTGCAGTTCCGAATCCGGGGGAGTCGCAGCTGCTTGGGGCGCGCGCTGCCTTTTTTCGTAACAGTGAAAACATCTTCTGTTAGCAAAAACAGGGAACTAATGTATGTCTTTTGTAACAGTGAGGTTTTGTAAAGCGAACGTTCAAAAAGCGGGGGACACCTGTATCAGATATTTATCTTCAATTCCATTAGATCATAAGACATAGGAGCAGAATTAGGCCACTTGGTCCATCAAGTCTGCTCCACCATTCCATCATGGCTGATTTATTATCCTTCTCAACCCCATTCTTCTGCCTTCTCCCCATAACGTTTCATGCCCTCACTAATCAGGTACCTATCAATCTCCTCCTTAAATATACCCAATGACTTGGCCTCCACAGATTCACCACACTCTGGCTAAAGAAAGAATTCCATAATCTTCACCATCTTTTATGAAGAGACTTCCAGAAGTCCATATAAAGAACATTCATAAATGTTCTCTCTCCAGTTCTTTAGTCACCTCTTCAAAACAATCAATCAGATTTGTCAGAAATGACCTACTCTTTACCAGTTAAAGCTGACTTTCTTAACTCAGCTGCACTCCTTCCCTAACTTTCTAACACAAGTTAGGCTAACTGTGTGTTGATCAGGCCTAATTTGGAGTATTTTGTGCAGTTTTGGTCATCTACCTACAGGAAAGATGTAAATACGGTTGAAAGACTACAGAGATACAAGGATGCTGTCGGGACTGGACATCCTGAGTTATAAGGAAAGATTAAATAGGTTAGGACTTTATTTCTTGGAACATAGAAGATTGAGGGGTGATTTGATAGAGATTTACAAAATTATGAGGGGTATAGATAGGGTAAATGCAAGCAGGCTTTTTCCACTGAGATTGGGTGGGACTACAACTAGAGGTCATGAGTTAAGGTTAAATGGTAAAATGTTTAAGGGGGATCTGAGGGGAAACATCTGCACTCAGAGAGCGGTGCAGACATCCTACCTCTCCCGGAAGTTCCGGGAGTCTCCCGCATATTGATAGTGGCTCCCTGATGCCCACAAATTATATACAATATCTCGGAAATCGATCTTTTTGAGTGCAAGGGAGGGAGCGCGAGAAAGAGAGCGAAGGAGAGAGGGCTCGCGAGAGAGTGAGAGCGAAAGAGAGAAAGAACACCATGGCAGAGTGTTCCAAAAAAAAAGAGCATATTAAATGTACGTCACCCCAGACTACACTAATATGTACCCCTGCCTAATAGGGGTCAAAAATAATGACAGTGTTGCTCGCTGCACTGTTTGCAACAGTGACTTTTCTATTGCCCATGGTGGGTTAAGACCGTAACAGACATGTTGAGGTGAGTTTAACAGGTGTCATTCGTTCATTAGCATAGCTAACGTTATTTAAACTAACTGGCTAGTGGCTAACGAGCTACTCTATTGCAGACATTCCACCTCTCCTGGAAGTTCCGGGAGTCTCCCGCAAATTGATGGTGCTACCTCCCTGACATGAGTTTTTGCAGGATGGGATGTCTGGTGGTGAGAGCGTGGAATTTGTACATGTGAGCTCAATTTCAATGTTTAAGAGAAGCTTGGATAGGTACATGGATGGTAAGGGTATGGAGGGCTATGGTTCTGCTGTAGGTCAATGGGACTAGTTAGTTTAAATGGTTCTGCATCACTAGCTGGGCCGAAGAGCCTGTTTGGTGCTGTACTTTTCTATAACTCTCACTGGTCATTTTCCCTTTTGTGGCACTCCAAGGGATGTGAGCAGGCTTGATACTGCTGTTAATTGCTTTCTCTAAAATCATCCCTAGAGGTGTGAGATTTTATTTTATTTTTTATTTAGAGATTCAGCACGGAACAGGTCCTTCCCATCCAACAAGCTGCACTGTCCAAAAACCCACTTATTTAACACTAGGCTAATCACAGGACAATTTACAATGACCAATTAACCGGTACGCCTCTGGGCTGCGAGAAGAAACCAGAGTACCCGGAGGAAACCCATGTACACACGGGAAGAATGTACAAACTTTCCGACAGAGGACACTGAAACTGAACTCTGATTCCCCAAGCTGTAATAGTGCCACGCTAACTGCTATGCTACTCTAGACCCAATACTAAACAAAAAGCAGACAGAGTTGATCATAATAATTCCAAGGTACAGTGTCTATTAAAAGTATTCACCCCCCCCCAGAAGTTTTTGTGTTTTAATTGTTTTACAACATTGAATCACATAGGATTTAATTTGGCTTTCTTGAGACTGATCAACAAAAAAACTCTTTTGTGTCAAAGTGAAAACAGATCACTACAAAAGTGACCTAAATTAATTACAAATATAAAATACAAAATAATTGATTACATAAGTACCCACCCCCTTCAAGGTAATACTTAGAAGCACCTTCGGCAAAAATTACAGCTTTGAGCCAATGTGGATAGGTCTTTATCAACTTTACACATCTGGACACTGCAATTTTTCCCCATTCTTCTTTACAAAACTGCCCAAGCTCTGTCATATTGCATGGGGATCATGAGTGAACAGCCCTTTACAAGTCCAGCCACAAATTCTCAATTGGATTGAGGTCTGCACTCAGACTTGCCCACTCCAGGACATTAACTTTGCTGTTTTTAAGCCACTCCCGTGTAGCTCTGGCTTTATGCTTGGGCTCATTGTCTTGCTGGAAAACAAATCTCCCAAGTCGCAATTCTCTTGCAGACTGCATCAGGTTTTCCTCCAGGATTTCCCTGTATTTTGCTGCATTCATTTTACCCTCAACCTTCAAAAGCCTTCCAGGGCCTGCTGCAGTGAAGCATCCCACAGCATGATGCAGTCACCACCATGCTTCACAGTAGGGTTTGTGTGTTTTTGATGATGTGTGTGTTCAGCTTACGCCAAACATAGTGTTTAGTCTGATGGTCAAAATGCTCAATTTTGGATTCATCAGTCCATAGAACCTTCTTCCAGATCACTTCAGGGTCTCCCACATGCCTTCTGGCGAACTCTTGCTGAGATTTTAAGTGAGTTTTTTTTCAACAGTGACTTCCTCTTTGCCACTCTCCCATAAGCTGCGATAGGTGATGCACCCAGGCAATAGCTGCACTCTCTCCCATCTCAGCCACTGAAGCTTGTAACTCCTCCAGAGTTGTCACAGGTCTCTTGGTGGCCTCCCTCACTAGTCCCCATCTTGCACGGTCACTCAGTTTTTGAGGACAGTCTGCTCTCGGCAGTTTACAGCTGTGTCACATTCTTGATGATTAACAACTGTACTCTACGGATATTCGGTGACTTGGAAATTTTCTGGTATCTACCTCCTGACATCTGCTTTCCAATAACCTTTTTGCGTAGTGGCTTGGAGTGTTCTTTTGATTTCATGGTGTAGTTTTTGACAGGATACTGACTCACCAGCATTTGGACCTTCCAGATATAGGCGGATTTTTGCTACAATCAGTTGAAACACCTTGACTGCACACGGTGATCTCCATTTAACAAATTATGTTTAACAAAACTAACTGGCTATACCAGTGATGATTTGGTGTGTCATATTAAAGGGGATGAATACTTATGCAATCAATTATTTTGTGCTTTATATTTGTAATTAATTTAGATTACCTTACAGAGATCTGTTTTTACTTTGACACAAGAGTCTTTTTCTGCAGATCTGTTTCAAAAAAGCCAAATTAACTCCACTGTGATTCAATGTTGCAAAACAATAAAGCATGAAACTTCCAAAGGGGGTGAATCCAAAGGGGGGAGTCACTGTACATCTCTCTTCAGTATGGGCACTTACAAGGGTCCTGGTGAAGAGGTTCAAAATTCAATTTTATTTATCATGTGTACATGATAACATACAGTGAAATATGTCATTTGCATTAATGACCAACACATCCAAGGGATTGCTGGCGACAGCCCACAAGGATCGCCACTTGCGAGTCTCTGCTGAAGGGAGTCTGCCCTGACGGTCAGTGTGAATTCAGACAGAGCAGGGCACTCCACAACTTACGTGTCTTAGACTTGGCTCATTAACAGGGGGAGAAATGCAAAAAGCAACATGGTTCTCAACACAGTATTTGTTGACCAAATATCAGCTTCTGAGCTGATTAGCAGCAATGATACGGGCAAACAGAAGCACTGTTGGATGAATAGTAACCATTGTAAAATTGAATTGAATTTTATTTTGAGATACAGCTTGGTAATGAGCCCTGCCACCCAATCACACATGACCAATTACCCTACTAACCCATATGCCTTTGGTTCTGAGCCACCCCGAGTCATGGGAAACACCTTTCAGACAGTGGTGAGCATTGAACTCGGGTCGTTAGCACTGTAATATATTATACTAACCGCCACACTTCTGTTAAGATATTTGCCTTCATTTCTTACTCTCTTTTGGAATAATTTCAGTGTTATTCAAAAACAAGTGACAGGCTAGTGTACTGAACAATGTAGGATATGGATAATACACAGGCTTCTTACTATAATATAAAATGGATTGCTTCTTACCCAGATCTATGACTGGACATTTCTTGTTTTCACCGATCATTTTCAGGAGATAATACAGCAACTTCCAAAACTCAGATGTCTACAGAAAACAAGAATTAAATATGACTCAAGCTAACCCCAACATGCCTTCCCAAATGAGTGATATGCCAAACTACAACATATCACTTTTATCCAATATCACAACTCCACCAGCTCAATATACACAGGGCATAACCTTCCCATGATGCCACCCCAACCTTGCTCCTTACTCACTCAGGCATTAATAAAACCTTAGATATTGTAGTCACACATAAAAACTATACAGCCATCAAACACACTTCATATGACAAGCTATTCAATCCTGAAATCATTTTCGTGAACCTCCTCTGAACCCTCTCCAGTTTCAGCATGTCCTTTCCAAGATAAGGGGCCCAAACCTGCTCACAATACTCCAGGTGAGGCTTCACCAGTGCTGAATAAAGTCTCAGCAGTACATCCTTTTATATTCCAGTCCTCTCGAAATGAATACAAACATTGCATTTGCCTTCCTCACCACAGACCCAAACTGCAAATTAACCTTTAAGGAATCCTTCACAAGGACTCTCAAATCCCATGCACCTCCGCTTTTTTTGTATTTTTTCTCCATTTAGAACATAGTTAGCTCTTTCATTTCTTCTACCAAAGTGCACGGCCATACACTTCCCAACACTGTATTCCATCTGCTATTTCTTTGCCCATTTTCCTAATCTAAGTCCTTCTGCAGCCTCTCTACTTCCTCAAAAGTACCTGCACCTCCACCCATCTTCATATTGTCTGTAAACTTTGCAAGAAAGTTGTCAATTTCATCACCCAAATCGTAAAAGAATCGGTCTCAACACAGCCCCCTGTGGAACAACACTAGTTATCAGCAGCCAGCCAGAAAAGGCTCCCTTTATTTCCCCCTCTTTCCCTCCTGCCAATCAGCCACTGCTTTATCCGTGCTAGAATCTTTCCTGTAATACCATGGGCTCATAGCATGTTAAGCAACTTCATATATGGCACCTTGTCAAAGGCCTTCTGAAAATCCAAGTACACGTCAACTGATCCTCCATTGTCTATCCTGCTTGTTATTTCTTCAAATAATTCCAACAGATCTGTCAGGCAAGATTTTCCCTTGAGGAAACCATGCTGACTATGGACTATTTTATCATGTGCCTCCAAGTACCCTGAGACCGCATCCTTAATAATCGACTCCAACATCTTCTCAGCCACTGAGGTCAGAATAACTCGCCCATAGTTTCTTTTCTTCTGCCTCTCTCCCTTCTCAAAGAGCGGAGTGACATTTGCAATTTTCCAGTCTTCCAGAACCGTTCCAGAATCCAGTGATTTTTGAAAGATCATTAATGAAGCCTCCACAGTCTGTTCAGCCATCTCTTTCAAAATCCTGGGGTGTACACAATGTAGTCCAGGTGACTTATCTACATTCAGATCTTTTAGTTTCCCAAGAACCTTCTGTCTTGTTATGGTAACTTCACACACTTCATGACCCCTGATACCTGGAACTACCACCATACTGCTAGTGTCTTCCACCATGAAGACTGTTTCAAAATACTTATTCAGTTCGTTTGCCATTTTGTTGTCCCCCATTATGACCTCTCCAGCATAAGACCATAAGACATAGGAGCAGAATTAGGCCATTCAGCCCAAGTCTGCTCCACCATTCCATCATGGCTGATCCCAGATCCCACTCAACCCCATACACCTGCCTTCTTGTTCTATTCTTTGACGCCTTGACCAATCAGGAATCTATCAACTTCTGCTTTGAAAATACCCACAGACAGTCTCAGTATTCCAGATTTACTACTCTCTGGCTAAAAAATTCCTCTTTACCTCTGTTCTAAAGAGTCACCCCTCAATTTTAAGGCTGTGCCCTCTAGTTCTGGATACCCACACCATAGGAAACATCCTCTCCACATCCACCTTTTCAACATTCGGTAGGTTTCAATGAGATCTCCCCACATTCTTCTAAATTCCAGCGAGTACAGGCCCAAAGCTGCCAAACACTCCTCATATGTTAACTCCTTCATTCCCGGAGTCATCCTCATGAACCTTCTCTGGACTCTGTCCAATGACAACATCTCCTTTCTGAGATATGGGACCCCAAACTGTTGACAATACTTCAAGTGCAGCCTGACTAGTGTCTTATAAAGCCTCAGCATTATCTCCTTGCTTTTATGTTCTATTCCCCTTGAAATAAATTCCAAGATTGCATTTGCCTTCTTTACCACAGACTCAACCTGTGAATTAACTTTCTGGGAGTCTTGCATGAGGACTCCCAAGTCCAACTGGACTTCTGATGTTTGAACCTTCTCCCCATTTAGATAATAGTCTGCACTATTGTTCCTTTTACCAACACTGCATTCCATCTGCCACTTTTTTGCCCATTCTTCCAATTTGCCTAAGTCCTGCTGAAATCATATTGCTTCCTCAGCACCACCTACTCCTCCAACTATCTTCATATCATCTGCAAACTTTGCCACTAAGCCATCAATTCCATTATCTAAATCACTAACAAACAACGTGAAAAGCAGCAGTCCCAACTCTGACCCTCGAGGAACACCACTCATCACTGGAAGCCAACCAGAAAGGCGCCTTGTATTCCAACATTGTTTTCCAGCAGTCAAATATCCACTCCTGCTTCTTTTTTACACCTTATGTATCTGAAGAAACTTTTGGTATCCTCTTTAATATTATTGGCTAGCTTACTTTCATATTCCATCTTTGCCTTCTTAATTACTTTTTTGTTGCCTTCTGTTGGTTGTTAAAAACTTCACAATCCTCTAACTTTTGATCTATTTTATGCCCTCTCTTGGCTTTTATGTTGCTTTTGACTTCTCGTGTTAGCCGCGGTTGTGTCATCTTGCCTTTAGAATACTTCTTCCCCTTTGGGATGTAGATATCCTGTGTCATCTTAATTGCTTCCAGAAATTCCAGCCATTGCTGCTCTGCCATCATCCCTGCCAGTGTTCTTTTCCAATCAATTCTGGCCAACTCCTCTCTCATGCCTCTGTAATTACCTTTAATCCACCATAATTCTGATCATCTGACTTTGGCTTCTCCCTCTCAGATTTCTGAGTGAATTCTATCATATTATGATCACTTGCCCCTAAGGTTTTTTTTTTAACCTTAAGATCTCTAATCAATTCCAGCTCATTGCACAACACTAAGTCCAGAATAGCAGATCCTTCAGTGGGCTCAACCAAGAGTTGCTCTAAAAAGCCATAAGACATAGGAGCAGAATTAGGCCATTCAACCCATTGGGTCTGTTCCAGTATTCCATCATGTCTGATTCTGGATCCCATTCAACCCCATAACACCTGCCTTCTTGCCATACTTTTTGATGGACTGATCAATCAGGAAACAATAAATATACCAATGGTCTTGGCCTCCACTGCAGTCTGTGGCAGAGCATTCCACAAATTCACTACTCTCTGGCTAAAAAAATTCCTCCTTACCTCCATTCTAAAAGGTCACCCCTCAATTTTGAAGCTGTGCCCTCTAGTTCTGGATAACCCCACTATAGGAAACATCCTCTCCACATCCACTCTATCTAGCCCTTTCAACATTCTGCAGGTTTCAATGAGATTTCCCACATTTCTAAATTCCAGTGAGTACAGACCCAAAGCTGCCAAACACTTCTCTTATGTTAACCCTTTCATTCTGGAATCATCGTGAACCTTCTCTGGACTCTTTCCAATGACACACACCTTTTCTGAGATATGTGGCCCAAAACTGTTGACAATAGTCCAAGTGTGGCCTGACATGGGTGGGGGTTTGGGCAGACGGGGGGGGGGGTCCAAGGGTGTTTGGGGATATGGGGGGGGGGCGCCAGAGGAGTTTGGGGAGACAGGGTTGAGGGTGAAGGAGTTTTGAGAGGAAGGGGGAGACGGGGTTGAGGGTGAAGGAGTTTTGAAGAGAGGGCGTTGGGAAGAGGGGTTTTGAGAGGGAGGGGAGACGGGTTTGAGGATGAAGGAGTTTTAAGGAGAGGGCGTTGGGGTGGAGGGGGAGATGGGGTTGAGGGTGGGTGTTTGGAGAGATGGGGCTAAAGGCAGGGGTCCCAAACTCAACCCCCACCCATTCGTCCTTCGCTCCCAGAGTGGAAAAAGCCCTCTCCTCTCTCGCGGCGCTGTGAGCACGTCCTGCCCCCTCTAACTGATTCGCCCTGCCTCTGATTGACAAGGCAGCTACAATTCCAACAGGTCAGCATCACTGTCAATCATCAAGACAGCCCCGCCCCGGCTCCCGCTGCGACTCACCACCTCCTTCCTATCGAACTTGGCCTGACGGAAGGTCTCCGGGCTGAGGGAAATGGCGGTCCCGGCCCCGGTCCCCTCCAGCACCTTACACAGAGCCGTGATCGCCGCCTTCACTGTCATTGTTTCGGCCCGACTCACTCGTTCGCTCTTCGGGCGGCAGTTAGGAGCAAAGAGACGTGGAGGAAGGCAAGAGCTTCACCTTCCTTTGGCCTCGGTCTCTCTGCCACCTCGCCCCTGCATGGTCTGGAGGACTTCCAACACCGTGGTGTCTGTATACAGTACATTATTTTACAAATATTATTTTACAATGTGGTCAAACCACGAACAAATGAGTCCGAAGACCCTCCCCCACACACACACCCGCGACCCTGAAGCATTTTGACTTCAAAAATTTGGACTTGGTGAAGTCTGAAGTGACTTAGACTACAGGTAGGTGAACTAGGTACTGCAACCATTAAAATGCGGTAAACATGACGGAAATTAATTACCAGAAACCACTGAAAAAGTAACAACGGTTTGGTTAGAATTGATGGCATGCTGGGTAATTAATTGGAGGAGTACAAATCTGCTAATGGCAGGACTGTAGTTCAAATTTGGATTCATGGATTTAACACACATAAAAACATGCAAGTATACATAATGTGTACACCCAAGGATGTTCTGGGAGCCACATGTTCTGGCACCAACATGGCATTCCCATAATGTTCAGCAGAACAGCACATGCAACAATAACAACAACAAGAATTTTTTAAAAAGATTCAAAGTATGTTTATTATCAAAGTATGTCTATAGTATACAACCCTGAGATTTGTCTTCCCACAGACAGCCATGTAACCCATTCAAGAAAGACATCAAACCCCCAATGTGCAAAAAAAAAGAGAATAAATTGAAATAACAGCAAAAGAAGAGTGAAAAACACAGAATATAAAACATCCAACCAGAAAGTCAACGAAACAGTCCAGGAATATTCGGTTTCAGCTCAGTTCAATGTAGCACAGTGTTGTTTGTTGACGGTAACCACAGAGCCAGTCCACCCCAATCAAAATCACACAAAATAGCAAGAAAAGGAATACATCATAACATGAATTACAGAGTCCAATCCACAAACTGCATCGATTAATCCTTGCCCAACACCCAAGACTCTGACCATCCTCTGGCAGCAACGAACAAGAGGGAGAGAGAGAGACCAACTGAGCAACAATGACTCAATGTAGATGACTGAAATGGTCAAATAAGCCACCCTGTTTGGAAGCAATTAAGGATGGGTGGTAAATGGTGCCCTTGCCTACATTTACAATAGCCTTCAAAAGGGCATTAAATAAATTCGGATGATGAAAAACAGTTCTCAGCCTTGCTGTTTTTGATTCAAGGTTCTTTCAGAAGTCAAGAAAGAGGCATAAAACTTGTTGCTTCATAATCATTTTAATAAGTGCTAATAGTACAAAGAGAATTGGAAACGGGGAATAGCTGGTGGCTAGTTGGGGAAGGAAAAGAAGAAGCAAAGACTGAAAGAAAAGATGGCAGGCCAAGCTTAAACCATAGATATGAGACATTCCATTCAAATTTGTAGATAAGAGTCAACCAATCAGATAACCCATATTCAAATAATGAAATACTATAGAAGCTTCCAGAATAATATAAAGAACTGTAACCACTAGGGGGCACATTGAACAATTACATGTATATAGGTAATTTTATAAAATACTTCAGGCAATTGTTAAACTTCTAAGAAAATAACATTTATACAGTGTAATCCAACAGCCCTATACTGAAAAGTCAAAAAAAAATGGCGGGAATATGTACAACCTCAGGCATTTTACATTCAATTAGTTTGTGCTAGTCCAGTTCACTTTCTCTCTTCATATTACTTCTTTGGAGTGGCCAAAATCTATTTGAGCAAACTTAAGATTGCAAAGACATATAACTCTTTATGTAAAGGAATTCATTCCTCATTAAGTCATAGAGCCTGAGAGACCTTTGGCCCATCAAGTCTCTGTTGATCTTCAAGCATCCAGTTAACACCAATCACTTCTTAATTTGAATTTCCTATTACAGAGTCAGAGAAACAGGCCCTTCAGCCTATCTAGTCCATGCCAACCTGCTTTTCTGTCTAGTCTCATCTACCTACACCTGGACTGTATCCCTCCATACCTTTCTCATCCAAGTAACTTAGCTAACCTTCTCTTAAATGCTGCAATCAATCCCACATCCACTGCTTCTGCTAGCTCATTCCACGCTCTCACCTTCATCTAAATGAAGAAGATCCTCCATAAGACAATAAGACAAAGGAGCAGAAGTCGGCCATTCGGCCCATCGAGTCTGCTCCGCCATTTTATCATAAGCTGATCCATTCTCCCATTTAGTCCCACTCCCCCGCCTTCTCACCATAACCTTTGATGCCCTGGCTACTCAAATACCTATCAATCTCTGCCTTAAATACACCCAATGACTTGGCCTCCACTGCCGCTCGTGGCAACAAATTCCATAGATTCACCACCCTCCAGCTAAAAAAATTTCTTTGCATTGCTGTTCTGAATGGGCGCCCTTCAATCCTTAAGTCATGCCCTCTCGTACTAGACTCCCCCATCATGAGGAACAATTTTGCCACATCCACTCTGTCCATGCCTTTCAACATTCGAAATGTTTCGAGATGAGGTCCCCCCCTCATTCTTCTAAACTCCAAGGAATACAGTCCAAGAGCGGACAAACGTTCCTCATGTGTTAACCCTCTCATTCCTGGAATCATTCTAGTGAATCTTCTCTGTACCCTCTCCAATGTCAGCACATCCTTTCTTAAATAAGGAAACCAAAACTGCCCACAGTACTCCAAGTCTCACCAGCGCCAGGTTCCCTTAAATATTTTAACTCTCCCAAATTTCTAGTACTCGCCCAAATGCCAGGGACATTTACGGTAGTCAGTTAACCTATCAGCTCACACACGAGTCCTTATCATGGGATCAGAGTGGAAAGGGTGAGCAGTTTCAACTTCTTGGGTGTCAACACCTCTAAAGATCTATCTTGGGCCCTACATATTGATGCAATTACAAAGAAGGCACAACAGCAGCTGTATTTAATCAGGAGTTTGCAAGGGTAAGTGCCGGGGGGGTGGGGGGGAGAGGGAGATCAATGAGCAGGGACGAATGGACAAGGGAATCACATAAGGAGCGATCCCTGCGGAAAGCAGAAAGTGAGAGGGGGAGGATAGATGTGCTTGGTGGTAGTATCCTGGTATCCTATTGGAGATGGTGGAAGATATGGAGAATTATGTGTTGGGTGCAGAGGTTGGTTTTTTTGTTCTCTTTTTGCACTACTTATTTCTTCCTACCCTTTCTCCCATAATGACCGCTTGTCTCCTATCAGATTCATTCTTTAGCTCTTTGTCTGTTCCACCTGGCATCTCCCAGCTTCTCACTTCTTCCCCCCTTCCCCCAGCCATCTGGCTTCATCTATCACCTTGTAGCTTGTTCTCCTTCCCCTCCCCCTCACCTTCTTATTCTGGCATCTTCCCCTTTCCAGTCCTGATCAAGAACCTTGGCCTGAAATGTTGACTGTTTATTCTTCTCCATGGATGCTGTCTGACCTGCTGAGTTCCTCCTGCACCTTGTGTGTGTTACTCTGGATTTCCAGCAACTGCAGAATCCTTTGGGGTTATTATTTAATTTTAAAAGGTATATTTCTTATTATAATTTACAGTTTTTAAAAAATTATTATGTATTGCACTGTACCACTGCCACAAAACCACAAATTTCACAGTATACAGTAAGGCAATGACATTCTGATTCTGATCTTTGGGATGTTGGTGGAAACCCGTGCAGATAAAGGCAAACTTTATACTGACGGCGCTGGAAGCCAAGATTGATGGAGTCCTGAAGTAGCAGCTTCACAAGTTGCACTCCTTTACTGCGCTATAGCAGTTCTAAATCACTGACAAACACAAAAAACACAAACACCACTTGTCCTAATGCTGGGACCTTGGAGGAATCCAGCTTGTCAGAACCCTGTATATCTCAATAGCAAAGTAAAAATTTCAAAGTACTGTAAATTTATTTTCAAAGTACTTATACAGTATGTCACTATATACAACCCTGAAAATATTCATTTCCTTGTGAGCATTCACAGTAACTACAGAAAACAATAGAATCAATGAAAAACCTCACACCACAGAAACGGACAAACAGCCAATGTTCAAAAGACAACAAACCATAAAAATACAAAAAAAGAAAAAAGGAAGAAATATCAAGAACATGAGTTATACCGTCCTCAAAATTGACTCCAAAGGTTGTTGGAGTGAGTGAAATTGAGTGAAGTTATCCTCTCTGTTTCAGGAGCCTGATTGCTGGGGGCTAATAATTATTCCTGAACCTGGTGGTGTGGGACTTGAAGCTCCTGTACCTCCTTCCTGATGGCAAGAGTGAGAACAATGCATGACCTGGGTGATGGGACAGGTGGGGGGGGGGGGAATCCTTCATGATGGATGTTGCTTTCCTGCTCAATGGTACAGATGGCTTTGTTTGTGATAGACTGCGCTGTGTCCAATACTTTTTGTAGTTTTTTTCCATTAAAGGGCATTGGCGTCTCCATACAAAGCCGTGACCAGTCAGCACTCTCCATTGTAACTGTTTATCCTTTATGTACAGAGACCGAGTGTGGCACATGGCCAAGTGGTTAAGGTGTTCATCTAGTGATCTGAAGGTTGCTAGTTCAAGCCTTGGGTGAGGCAGCGTGTTGTGTCCTTGAGCAAGGCACTTAACTACACATTGCTCTGCGACGACACCGGTGCCAAGCTGTATGAGTCCTAACGCCCTTCCCTTGAACAACATCGGTGGCGTGGAGAGGGGAGACTTGAAGCATGGGCAACTGCCGGTCTTCCATACAACCTTGCCCAGGCCTGCGCCCTGGAAACCTTCAAAGGCGCAAATCCGTTGTCTCACGAGACTAACGGATGCCTATCTAACAGAGACCGAAACTACACACAGTACTCCATATAGGGTCGCTGCAAACTCAAATGATGTCAGCAAATTCCTGATGCAAGGTTTTGACCTGAAAATTCAACAACTCAAGCAGCTCAATTCTATCACAGGCACAAGCCTTCCCACCTTCAAGGACAAAACCTAGAGCTGCTGAGTCAGGAAGGTGGCATCCATCATTAAGGACCCTCACCATCTGGAATGAGCCCTCTTCTCATTACTACCATCAGTGGGGAGGTACCGGAGCCTGAGGACACGTAGTCAGTGTTTTAGGAACAGTTTCTTCCCCTCTGCCATTAGATTTCTGAATGGTCCATGAACACGACCTCACTATTCCTCTTTTGCGTTATTTATTTATTTAATGTACTTATAGTCATTTTTACATCCTGCACTGCTGTTGTAAAATGACGGATTTCATGACACACAGTAGCTGAAAGCTCAGTTTCAGTGGCAGAACAAAGAAAGACGCACAAGTCAAATCTTTAATGCGTTAGACTTTTTGTGTGGCTTGAGAGTTCACCCACAGGATATCCGTTAATCTTGTCACAGGCAGGTCCAATGAAATTATCAATCATAGCAAAAAATGCTTCACTTTTGTCAAATTGGTGTTATCTGGAAGCACAGACTGAGTTCCTCTGCTTGTCCAAAACTGTGTTCCCTGATGTTTCTATTACTTATATAAGGTATATAGATATTAACTGCCTTTAATGAATCTCCACTTCCTTGGATCTGCACTCATCTCTGGGGCATCTGGATAATAAACACCCATATCAGACTACTATTTATTGACAACATCTCCACTTTCAGTACCATACTTTCAAGCAAACTCATCAATCTGGGCCCCAACGACTCCCTTTGCAACTGGACCCTTGACTTACTGACCAACAGTCTGCAATCAGTAAGCGTAGGCAGCAACACCTCAACACTGGTGCTCCGCAAAACTGTGTCCATAGCCCCCTACTGTATTCCCTGTACACTCACAACATGATTTATTGCCAGACTCTTCTCTAACACTGTCTACAATTTTGCAGATTATACATTAAGCTGTATCTCAAATAACGATGAGTTGGAGTACAGGAAAGAGATGGTTAGCCTCGTGGCATGGTATCTTGATAACATTCTTTCCTTCAATGTCAGCAAAACAGAACAGCTTCAGGGATGAGGCAATGTACACACTCCTGTTTACATCAATGGTGCCGAGGTCAAGTGGAGAGCTTCAAGTTCCTGGAAGTAAACATCACAATAACCTGTCCAGCCACAAAGACACCACGACAAAGAAAGTGCACCAGTGTCTCTAAAGAAATTCACCATGTCCCATAGACCCTTGTCATTATTTTATTAATGCACCATAGAAAGCAACTCCTCTGCCTGAGACCGTAAGGAACTACAGTGAGTTTTGGACACAGCTCAACATAAATAAGAATCAGCCTCTCTTCCATGGACTTGGAAATCTACATTTCACTGCTATTGTAAACCAGAAACACAATCAAAGACTGCTCCCACCCTGAATATTTCTCTCTTCTCCCCTTCCTATTAGGCAGAAGATACAAAAGCCTGAAAGCACATACTGTACCAGCAGGCTCATGGACAGCTTCTATCCTGCGGCTATTAGATATCTTGTACACTTGACTTCACAGTCCACTTGATTATGATATGGCACTTTTATTGTCTGCCTGCTTTATTGCCCTTTCTCTATAACTAGCAGTTCATTCTGCATTCTGTTATTGTTTTCTCTTCTACTTCCTCAACGCACTGATGTGATGAAATGATCTGTATGGATGGCTTGCAAAATGATTTTTCACTGTACATTAGTATACGTGTGACAAAATAGATCTAGTGTTATGACTGCCTAAAACTGAGGCCTAATTTGGAGTATTGTGTGCAGTTCTGGTCACCTACCTACAGAAAAGATACTAATATGATTGAAAGAGCTGGTCCTTATTGGGGGATCAGCGGTGAAGAGGGCAGCAACTTTAAATTCCTCGGTCTTATCATCTCAGAGGACATGACTTGGGCCCAGCACATAAGTGCAATTAAGAAGAAAGCAAGTTAGCGCCTCTACTTCCTTAGAAGTTTATGAAGATTTGGCATAGCATCTAAAACTTTGACAAACTTTTATAGATGTGTGGTGGAGAATAAAACTGTCTGCATCACACACCAATACCCTTGAACAGAAAGTCAGTGGATACAGCTCGGTCTATCACGGGTAAAACCTTCCAATACGGGGAGAAAAAATGAGGTATGAACGCAAGCTAGCTAGGAATATAAAGGAGGATAGCAAAAGTTTTTTTTAGGTATGTGAAGAGAAGGAAGATAGTTAAGAACAATGTTGGGCCCTTGAAGAATGAATTGGGAGAAATTGTTATGGGAAACAGAGAAATGGCAGACAAATTTAATAAGTACTTTGGATCTGTCTTCACTAGGGAAGACACAAGCAATCTCCCAGATGTATGGATGGGCCAAGGACATAGGGTAACAGAGGAACTGAAACAGATTGACATTAGGAAGGAAACGGTGATGAGTAGACTGATGGGACTGAAGGCTAACAAATCCCCAGGTCCAGATGGTCTGCATCCTAGGGTACTAAAGGAGGTGGCTCGGGAAATTGCGGATGCATTGGCGATCATTTTCCAATGTTCCTTAGATTCAGGATCAGTTCCTGAGGATTGGCGAATGGCTAATGTTATCCCACTTTTTAAGAAAGGAGGGAGGGAGAAAACAGAGAACTATCGCCCTGTTAGCCTAACATCAGTAGCGGGGAAGATGCTAGAGTCCATTATTAAAGATGAAATGGCGGCATATCTTAATAGCAGTGATAAGATTGGGCCGAGCCAGCATGGATTTACCAAGGGCAAATCATGCTTGACTAATCTGTTGGAGTTTTTCGAGGTTGTAACCAGGAAGATAGATGCGGGAGATCCAGTGGATGTGGTGTACCTTGACTTTCAGAAGGCATTTGATAAGGTACCACATAGGAGATTGGTGGGTAAAATCAGAGCTCATGGCATTGGGGGGAGGATATTGACATGGATAGAAAACTGGTTGGCAGATAGAAAGCAAAGGGTAGCAGTGAATGGGTGTTTCTCAGAATGGCAGGTGGTGACTAGTGGGGTGCCACAGGGCTCGGTATTGGGACCACAGCTGTTTACGATTTACGTCAATGATTTAGAGGAAGGCATTGTGAATAACATCAGCAAGTTTGCTGATGATACTAAGCTGGGTGACAGTGTGACATGTGATGAGGATGTTAGGAGAATTCAAGGTAACTTGGATAGGCTGGGTGAGTGGGCAGAAACTTGGCAGATGGCGTTTAATGTGAATAAGTGTGGGGTTATTCACTTTGGGAGCAAGAACAGGAAGGCAGATTATTATCTGAATGGTGTGGAGTTAGGTAAGGGAGAAATACAAAGAGATCTAGGAGTACTTGTTCATCAGTCTCTGAAGGTGAATGAGCAAGTGCAGCAGGCAGTGAAGAAGGCTAATGGAATGTTGGCCTTTATTACAAAGGGAATTGAGTACAAGAGCAAGGAAATCCTTTTGCATTTGTACAGGGCCCTAGCGAGACCACACCTGGAGTATTGTGTGCAATTTTGGTCTCCAGGGTTAAGGAAGGACATCCTGGCTGTGGAGGAGGTGCAGCGTAGGTTCACTAGGTTAATTCCTGGGATGTCCGGACTGTCTTGTGCAGAGAGGTTAGAGAGACTGGGCTTGTACACGCTGGAATTAAGGAGATTGAAGGGGGATCTGATTGAGACATATAAGATTATTAAGGGATTGGACAAGATAGAGGCTGGAAATATGTTCCAGATGCTGGGAGAGTCCAGTACCAGAGGGCATGGTTTAAGAATAAAGGGTAGGTCATTTAGGACAGAGTTGAGGAGGAACTTCTTCTCCCAGAGAGTTGTGGAGGTGTGGAACGCGATGCCTCAGAAGGCAGTGGAGGCCAATTCTCTGGATGCTTTCAAGAAGGAGCTAGATAGGTATCTTATGGATAGGGGATTCAAGAGTTATGGGGACAAGGCAGGAACCGGGTATTGATAGTAGATGATCAGCCATGATCTCAGAATGGCGGTGCAGGCTCGAAGGGCCAAATGGTCTACTTCTGCACCTATTGTCTATTGTCTTCCCCACCATTGAGCATATCTACATGGAGCATTGTCACAGGAAAACAGCATCCATCATCATGGAACCCCACTACCCCAGTCATGTTCTGTTTTCGCTGCTGCTGCCAGCAAGAAGGTACAGGAGCCCCAGAACTCATGCCACCGGGTTTGGGAACAGTTATTATCCCTCAACCATCAGGCTTTTGAACCAGAGGGTATAACTTCACTCACCATCACTGAACTGTTCCAGCACCTATGGTCTCACTTTCAAGGACTCTTCATCTCATGTTCTTGATATATATATAAAAATTTATCTATTAATTAATTAATTAATTAAATTATCTATCTAATTATTTATTTATTCATTCATTGATTTCTTTTTTCTTTTTTTTGTAATTTTTTATTGAATTTCATCAAACAAGCATTTCTATAAGATGTATTTCAGATACTGTACATATATATCATATAATCATATTTGTCACAAATCTCCACATTATATTTATCTGAGGTATACACTTATAGAAAGGAGAGGAAAGAAAGAACAATTGAAAGAAGAAAACTATGTACAGAGTAGAATGATTTTTTTTTACAACATATTCATTGACTTGTGAGAATAAAATCAGGCCTATGATGTGTTATGTAGTTAAACCATTTTTTCCAGTATGAATAAAATTGTTCCAACTTGTGATTAACAGATGCTATTATCTTCTCCATTTTGTAAATGTCCTTTGTAATTTCCATCCATGCATTTAAAGTTGAGCTATCCTGAGATAACCGTTTCCTGGTAAGCGTCTTTTTACCAGCCACCAGCAGTACATTCATTAAATATTTATCTCTTTTCAACCATTCTTGAGGTATATACCCAAAATATATGGTCTTACTCTCTAAGGGTTTCTCACATTTAAAGATGTCTTGTATCCCACTCCAATAGTCTTTGATAACGGGGCATTCCCAGAAAATATGATAATGGTTTGCATTTTGATTTCCACAATTTCTCCAGCAAGCAGGGGAGTTACTATTATAATAGGTTTTCTGAGAGGGTGTAATAAAATATCTTATCAAGTTTTTCCACCTGAACTCCCTCCATTTCAGTGAACTGGTACACTTCCATTGATACCTCCATATTAGTGTCCAGTCTTCCTCAGATATTATTATCCCTCCTTCCTTCTCCCATTTTGTTTTAATATATGAAGTCGAATGTGTTTTAAGATTTGTCAAATCCTTATAAACGCTTGAAATTATTCTACAACCATTGTCTGAATTATATGCTTTTCTAAATAGCTCTATCAGACATGTACTTGCCTTGGTTACATTTTTAACCATCCTATTAACATACTGTCACATCTGTAAATACCGGTAAAAGTCTTGTTTTTCTAATAAGTGTTTCTCTTTGAGCATTTCAAAACTGAACAGTGTTCCTTCTTTCATTGTATTGCAAATAGCTGTTATTCCTTTAGCTGTGCAGTCCTTAAATCTAGCATCCAGTTTATTCGGCGTAAAATCCGAGTCATATGCACACCATTTAAGAATTGCAATGTCTTTCACTAGTTTATATTCTTTTATAATAGTTTTCCATATTTTAAGAGTTCATTTAACCCACGGGTTGTCAATATTATTTATGAAACTTTGTAGGTTGCTATCAGCCAAAATTGCCTGTATGGGGATGGAAGGTATCCTCTCCTCAATGTTTTTCCATTGAGCGCCATATGATGGGTTGCACCAGCATATCACGGCTCTCAACTGTGCTGAAAAATAATAATCTCTAAGAGAAGGTAGGCCCCATCCCCCCTTTTCCTTGGCTAATTGCAAAGTTTTGATAGCATCTTGTTCCATTCATTGAATTGATTTTGGTTTAATCTCTATTGGTAGGGTCTGAAAGAGATATAGTAGTCTGGGCAGTATATTCATTTTAATAGATTCAATCCTTGAACTGAGACCAAGAAAAAGAATCAGGTTCCATCTTGTTATATCTTCCTTAATTTTTTTATGTATAGGCTGATAATTGCATTCTGATAATTTTGCCACATTTTTTGGCATAATGATGCCCAAATATTTGACGGACTCTGTTTGCCATGCCCAAGGATATCTATTTTCAATTTCTCTTGGTGGGCTATAGTTATATGAAAGTAGTTAGGTTTTACCTATGTTGATCTTGTATCCTGATAATTGGCCATATTGTTCAAAGGATTGCATCAATTTAGGTAAAGAGTATGTTGGTTGCCATAGATAGATCAAAATGTCATCCGTGTAACAGGCCAATTTATGCTCTGTCCCTTTAATAGCAATTCCCCTGATATCTTCATTTTGTCTGATGTATTGAGCTAATGGTTCCAGATATAATGCGAAGAGTAGCGGTGACCATGCACAACCCTGTCTCATGCCCCTTTCTAGGGTAAAACTATTAGATGAATATCCATTGATTTTAATCCTGGCAGTAGGATTGTCGTATAGTGCCTGTATAGTTTTAATCATTGTGTCATGTAGACCAAATTTATGTAAAACTCTGTAAAGAAAATTTCAATTAACCGAATCAAATGCCTTTTCAGCGTCTGCGCTTATCTCTATTGCTTGAATTTCATTTTTTCATATGATCCATAATGTGAAGTGTCCTTCGTATATTGTCTTGTGTTTGGCGTTGTTGTATAAAACCTGTCTGCTCATTATGTATCAGTGTGGGTAGAAACTCTTCTAATCATTTGGCCATGATGGAAGTAAGTATTCTAAACACAAAATAATCTGCAGATGCTGGGGTCAAAGCAACACTCACAACACCCTGGAGGAACTCAGCAGGTCGGGCAGCATCCGTGGAAACGATCAGTCAATGTTTCGGGCCGGAACCCTTCGTCAGGACTGTAGAGGGAAGGGGCAGAGGCCCTATAAGGAAGGTAGGGGAAGGTGGGAAGGAGAAGACTGGTAGGTGCCAGGTGAAAAACCAGTAAGGGGAAAGATAAAGGGGTGGGGGAAGGGAGGCAGGGAGGTGATAGGCAGGAAAGGTGAAGAAAGAATAGGGGATAACACAATGGGTAGTAGAAAGAGGCGGAACCATGAGGGAGATGATAGGCAGCTGGGGGAGGGGGCAGAGTGACATAGGGATAGGGGAAGGGAGGGGGAGGGAATTACCGGAAGCTGGAGAATTCTATGTTCATACCAAGGGGCTGGAGACTACTTAGACGGTATATGAGGTGTTGCTCCTCCAACCTGAGTTTAGCCTCATCATGGCAGTAGAGGAGGCCATGTATGGACATAACTGAATGGGAGTGGGAAGCAGAGTTGAAGTGGGTGGCTACTGGGAGATCCTGTCTGTTATGGCGGATGGAGCAGAGATGCTCGATGAAGCGGTCCCTCAGTCTGCGTCAGGTTTCACCGATGTAGAGGAGGCCACACCGGGAGCACCGGATGCAATAGATGACCCCAACAGACTCACAAGTGAAGTGTTGAAGTCAAGTAAATATTCTATAATCCACATTAAGAACAGATATTGGTCTAAATGACCCACATTCCATTTTATCTTTGCCTTCTTTCGGTATAGCTGAGATTATCGCCTCCTTCCAGCTGGGGGGCATTTGCGCCTTTCTTAGGGTACAGTTCCAGTGTGGGGAGTAAAACAGGAATTAACTCACTTCTAAACTCTTTATATCACTCTGCCGTATATCCATCTGATCCTGGTGACTTGCTTAATTTAAGCCTACTAATTGAAGTTTTAGTTCAGCCTCAGTTATGTCAGCAGTCATCGTTCTATTTTGTTCTTTGCTTAAAGTGGGAACTCTAAAGAATTCAGGAAGGTGTCAATTTGGGTTATGCTTCCCCCTGGAACTTTGGAATATAGAGTTTTGTAAAACATTTCAAAAGCTTCTTGAATTTCACTTAGCTTATTTTTTATCACTTTTGTTCTTGGATCCCTTATTCTATGAATTGTATTTTCTGCTATCTTTTTTTTCAGTTTCCATACCAGTATTTTCATAGATTTAGATCCACTTTCATAGTATGTCTGTTTCAGAAACATTAAATTTTTTCTAATTTCTCGTATAGCCAAACTATTAATTTCATTCCTAATCTTTTTTAAATTTCCTCCAGTGTATCCTGTGCCAAACTCGATTTGTGTTTTTTTTCTAGTTCCTTCAGCTTATTTTGTAACTCCTTTAATGTTCTATTCCTTATTTTTTTCTTATACGAAGATATCGCTATCATTTTCCCTCTTAAGACAGCCTTCAGAGTATCCCATAGAACGGGAGGTGAAACCTCTCCATTATCATTGAATTCTAAGTAAAGGCCAGTTTCCAATTTCTTTTTTAATTTGTTCTTTAAAATAGGGATCATTGAGTAGACTTGAATTTAGTTTCCAAATAGTATTCTTTGGTTGTAGGTCAAAATCAACAGATAAATATATAGGTGCATGGGCACTTACATCTATTGTCCCAATTCCACAGGTGATTATTTTGTCTCTATCTTTTCCAAATGTTATGAAATTGTTTATTCTTGTACAGTATATACGAAATGGGGGGGCAGAATAATGAGTGTGATCCCTTCTGTCGGGGAAAAGGTCCCTCCTCATATCAATTAGACCAACATCCTCAAAAAGAGTGTTAACTTTCATATGTAAGGACTTTGTTTTATAAGTTTTTCTATTGGAAGAGTCTAACTTTGGTTGTAATTGTAAATTTAAGTCTCCCCCACATATCAAGAGACCTTCTGTTTCCGTTACCATAATATTAGTAATTTTCTGGAAAAAAAACTATTATCACTTCCTGGGGGTGCGTATATATTCAATAAAGTAACTGGATTTCCATCTATATTCCCCTTACCAGAATATATCTGCCCTCCTTATCACCCATTTCGAATACTTTTTCAAAATTTAGCTTACTTGAGATGAGAATAGCAACTCCTCTTCTATGTCCTGGTTTATATGAGGAGAAAAACCAATTAGTGAAATCCACTCTCTTTAACTTTCCATGCTCATTATCAACTTAAGTGAGTTTCCTGTAAATATACTACATGGGCTTGTTCTTTTTTCATTTTTGATAGAATTTTACTGTGCTTGACTGGATTCAACAGCCCATTGACATTAAAAGAAATGAATTTTACTTTGTCCTTAGCCATGTGTATTTATCTGTTAGCTATATCATTGAAATTTGCAGAATATAACTTAATCGATCTACTCCCTGAACAAATAAGAACCAAGAAATGCAAATAATAAAAAAAGGTAATGAAGGGGTGATTCCAAGGCTGGGGTCTCTAGATGACCCTGGGTTGGGCTAGAAGAAAAGTCTAGCTGGGGGGGGAGAGCCCCTCCTACCTATGGGTTGAGGGCCCACGTTGCAGTACCTATAAAAACTATGTCCATTACACAGAAATGATTTCCTTGTGTATTCCTCCCATGTATATATTCTCATTTAGGTGGGGGGAAAAGGAATGAATATATGAATTTAAAAAACTTGAGTAATATAAAATCCACATTATAATACGTATTTCTTGAGATAGGTATATCACCGTCTTATTTTGCTTCCGTTTAGTTTATCAGCACTTTTAAAGTTAGCCGAACCTTATGGCTCTTCTGGAGGAGGTGAGGGCTGCCCTCGGAGAACTGACAGTCTCTTCCTAATATCCTTCTCTCGTCCTGCTCCCGTCCCCTGCTTTCTAGGTTCTCTTACTATTTCCCAAGCAGCTCGGGATAACTGCTGAGCCAGACTTTCCCTTGGTTTGACCACGCTAATGGACAGTCCTCTGTTGTTCATGTCTGTAGTTGTCTCCTCCACCAACTGGTACAGTCGCATCCCTTCTTGGTAAAATACCCTCAGTTTAGCAGGGTACAGGGTTTGGAATTTAATCTTTCCTTGCTTTAAAATTCGTTTTGCTTCGGAATATTCCTTCCGTTTCTGTAGGACTGCCGGGGGGTAATCATGATCGAAGTATATTAACTTCCCGTTCCAAAAAACCCTCTTCTTACCCCAGACCCTTCGTAGAATCTGCGCCTTGCTCTTGAATCGAAGGAATTTAAGTACTATTGAGCACAGTTTACTTTCCCTGTCTCCGGAAGGCAACGGGACGAGTGAATGATGCGTCCTCTCAATTTCAATTTCAATCTCCATATTCGGGGGAATCTCCAGTGCTTCCCGCAGCAGCTTGTCTACAAAGTCCATCATCAACACTCTCTCTGCTCCTTCGGGAACATTATAAATCCTGATGTTTTTCCGTCGTGATCTTCCCTCCTGGTCAAGCAATTTACTTTCCTGTTGATTTAATATTTTTAACGTCTTACTTAGTATCTGTTCCACGCTTTGCATGCGATCTTCCACCTTCTCAATTCGAGTCTCTGCCACCGCTATTTCCTGATTGACATTGGCGAGTTCTGACTTTATATCACTGAGCTGTTGTTTTATATCCTGTTGGACTTCCCTCATCCCTTCCAAAATCCTTATCATATTTGCCGCTTCGCCTGCACGAGGCCCCGCGTCAGCCTCGCCGCCACGCGCACGTGTAGGAGAGCCGCGCGCACGAGGCCCATGGTCAGCCTCGCCGCCATGCGCACGTGTAGGAGAGTCACGTGCTGCACCTCTCTCTTCCAAAGGCTCCATTCTTTCTCCCCATTCTTGCCCCCTTATCAATTCAGATGTGTTTGAAAGATCTTATACTTGATGGATTAACGGGGCAAAATATGCGTTTTTCCGGAGGAGCTGTTGATTTAAGCTGATGTTCTGAACAATGACGTTACCGGAACCCAATTTATTATTTTTTTCTCTTTCTCATTGCACAGTTTGTTATCATATACACACCGGTTGCCTGCCGTGACGGGGTGGTCTTTCATTGATTCCATTATCGTTATTGGATTTACTGAGTATACTTGGAAGAAAATGAATCTCAGGGTCGTATATGTTGACATATATGTACTTTGATAATAAATTAACTTTGAATTTTGAACAGAAAAAATTTAAAGAATGTTGCCAGGACTTGAGGACCTGAGTTATAGGGAAATGTTGAGTAGGTTAGGACTTTACTGCCTGCAGTGTAGAAGAAAGATTTGATCAAGATATACAAACGTACAATGAGGGATATAGGTACACATTCAGTGATTCAGGAACAGCTTCTTCCCCTCTGCCATCCGATTCCTAAATTCCTAAATGGACTGAACTCTTGAACACCACCTCATTTTTTAAAATATATATCTTTTTCTGTTTTTGCACTATTTTTAATCTATTCAATATAAGTATATATTCTTACTGTAATTGATTTACTTTCTTTCTTTCTATATTATCATGTGTTTCATTGTATTGTTGCTGCTATGTTAACAAATTTCACGACACGTACTGGTGATAATAAACCTGATTCTCATTCTAAGGTAAATACAAGCAGACTTTTTCCACTGAGGTTGGGGAACTAGAGGTCATGGGTAAAGGGTGAAAGGTGAAATATTTAAGGGGAAATGAGCTGCCAGTGGAAGTAGTGGATATGGTTTGATTTCAACATTTGAGAGAAGTTTGGACAAGTACATAGATGGGCAGGGTATGGAGGGATTTGATCCAGGTGCACATCAAAGGGACTAGGCAGAATAATAGTTTGGCATGGACTAGATGGGCCAAAGGATCTGTTGCTGTGCTGTCGTGCTCGATGACTCTATGACACAGGGAAGCTGTAAATGGGGCATGTAAAAGTGTTCGTTCACACTGTGAACCTCCAGGGGGGAGAGAGTCAAGGCCGAAACCTTTTGGGAGGACGTCGACTGTACTTTTTCCATGGATGCTGCCTGGCCTGCTGAGTTCCTCCAGCATTTTGTGTGTGTTGCTTGAAACATTCATCTATTGTCTTTCCCTTGTGTGGTTCTAATGGGACAGACAACACCCTGCACCCGATGATTGGTTTCACTACCCACAGAGTTGGAAGTTAAATTGTGAACGGGTTTTATTTCCTGAAGACTGGTTCTTATTTTAGTTAGTCCATAATTATGCTTTGCATAATTTCATACCTCCTGAATGATCCCTGTTCGTGACAATAATAAACCAATTTACAAATTTCTCCCCAAATCATCATAGAGAAACAAAGCCTTCCTGCTGTGGTCTCTCTTTTCATTCCTGTTTAAAAACCCAGTCATGGGCTTTCATTCCTACTACTTTTCAGTTGTATCCCTTGTATCTCATCAACACTGTTCCCATTTTCTGTTCTTGGACTTCTCAGTTAGTGGATCTTCTCTCTCCAATGCCCATCCAAAGCAAACAGAAGGCTGACAAATTCAGCAAGACGCAAGAGACTACAGATGCTGGAATCCAGAGCAAATATAAACTGTTGAAAGGCCTCAGTGAATCAGTAAGCATTTTGTGGACAGAAACCAATATGTTGACGTTTTGGGTTAAGATGGTTCATCAGGAACTTTTGATTGAAGCAGGCGATGCGAGGATGGGCCACTCTCAGGTTGGAGGGAGATCCCATGTGATCAGATCTATGACAGTCTCAGGGAACGGCGGTGGGGTGTTCATCAGGGAGGTCAGGGGAGGTATAAAGAGGTGTTAGACAGCTGCCATCTGTCCTCTGCAAGGCAGAGGCCATCGTATCAACCACAACAGCTTCAGGCTTATTAACTAGCCACCTCAGGTCTGGTTCCTCATAACAACTGTTTCTCTGACTCTTTATGAGAACCTTGTACACACTTTCTGAGCCTTTCCAGTATTTTCAATTTTAATTTAAGATCTCTTCTATCTGCAGGTCTTTAATATTCAGTGTATTTATCATAATCCTCTATGACTTCAAAGTCAGCAGTTCAGGAGATGTATATCTAGTAGTTTTATGATCAGCCCACAAAACATTAGTGCCATCTTGATATATATTTTTGAACTTTGAACACTAGTGGAACTGCTGTCTCTCAGCTCCAGCAACTTAGTTCAATCCCGACCTCCAGAGTTTGTATGTTCTTCCTGGGACCAAGTGGGCTTTGTCTGGGTGCTCTGGCTTCCAGTTCCTCCCACATCGCAAAGACATGCAGGTCAGTGGGTTAATTGGTTTCTGTGAGTTCTCCTATAAGACTTAAGGAGCAGAATTAGGCCATTTGGCCCAGTGAATCTGATCTGCCATTTCATCATGGCCGATCCATTTCCCTCTCAACCCCATTTTGTTGCCTTCCCTCTGTAACCTTTCATGCCTTTTCTAATCAAGAACCTATCAACCTCTGCATTAAGTACACCCAAAGACTTGGCCTCCATAATTACCTGTGGCAATGAATTCCACAGATTCACCACCTTCCGGCTAAAGAAATTCCTCCTCATCTCCATTCTAAAAGGCTGCCTTCTGATCTCAGACTCACCCACCATAGAAAACATTCTCTCCACATTCACTGTAGGCCCTTCAACATTCAATAGGTTTCAATGAGATCCCCCCCTCATTCTGTTAAATTCCAGCGAGTTAAGCTCCAGAACCATCATTCGCTTCTCATACGATAACCCTTTCGTTCCCAGAATCATTCTCATGAACTTCCTCTGCACCCTTGCACCCTCTGCAATGCCAGCACATCTTTTCTCAGGAAAGGGGCACAAAACTGCTCACAATACTATAAGTAAGACCTCAGTATAAAGCCTCAGTATTATATCCTTGTTTTCATATTCTAGTCCTCTCGAAATAAGCGCTAACATTGCATTTGCTTTCCTAATTACCGACTCAACCAGCAAATTAACCTTTAGGGAATCCTGCACAAGGACTCCAAGTCCCTTTACACCTTGGATTTTTGAAATTTCTCCCCATTAAGAAAATAATCTATGCATTTATTCCTTCTACCAAAATGCATGACCATACACTTCCCGACAATGTATTCCACTTCCTATTTCTTTGCCCATTCTCCTAATCTGTTCAAGTGCTTCTGCAGCCTCCCTGCTTCCTCAGCATGACTTGCCCCTACACCTGTCTTCATATTGTTCACAAACTTGGCCACAGAGCCAGCAATTTCATCATCCAAATCATTGATATACAACTTAAAATAAAGTGGTCCCAACACCAGCCCCTGTGGAACACCACTAGTCACTGGCAGCCAATCAGAAAAGGCTCCCTTTATTCGCACTCTTTGCCTCTTGCCAATCAGCCAATACTCTATCCATGCTAGTATATTTCCTGTAATCCCATGGGCTCTTGTAAAACAGCCTCATGTGTGGCACCTTGTCAAAGGCCTTCTGAAAATCAAAGTACACAACATCCACCAATTCTCCTTTGTGTATCCTGCTTGTTATTTCCTCAAAGAATTCTAGCAGATTTGTCAGGCAAGATTTTCCCTTAAGAAAACTATGTTGACCTTGGCCTATTTTACTATGTGCCTCCAAGTTCCCCAAAACCTCATCCTTAACAATTGATTCCAACATCTTCCAAACCACCGAGGTTAGACTGACTGACTTATAACTTCTTCTCTTTTGGCTTCCTCCCTTCTTAAAGAGTAGAGTGACATTTGTAATTTTCCAGTTCTCTAGAATCATTGCAGAATCTAGTGATTCTTGAAAGATCATTACTAGTGCCTCCACAATCTCTTCAGCTATCTCTTTCAGAAGCCTGGGATGTACACCATCTTGTCCAGGTGCTTCAACTACCTTCAGACCTTTCAGTTTCCCAAGCACCTTCTCCCTAATATGGCAACGTCATTCACTTCGGCCCTCTGATACTCTTTAACTTCCGGCATACTGTTCGTATCTTCTACAGTGAAGACTGATGCAAAATACTTATTCAGTTCATTCTCCATTTCCTTGTCCCCCATTATCACCTGTCCAGCATCATTTTCCAGCAGTCCAATATCTACTCTCACCTCTCTTTTAATCTTAATGTATCTGAAAAGTCTTTCGGTATCCTCTTTGATATTATTGGCTAGCTTACCATCATAGCTCATCTTTTCCCCCCTTATGGCTTTTTAGTTGCTTTCTGTTGTTTTCTAATAGTTTCCCAATCCTCTAACTTCCACTAATTTTTGCTCTACTATATTCCCACTCTAGCTTTTAAGTTGGCTTTCACTTTCCTTGTCAGCCACTGTTGTGTCATCCTGCCATTAGAATACTTCTTCTTTGGGATGTATTTATCCTGCACCTTCTGAAATATACCCAGAAACTCCAGACATTGTTGCTCTGCCTTTACACCTGCTCATATCCCTTTCAAATCGACTTTGGCCAGCCTCTGTAATTCCCTTTATTCCACTGTAATATTGATACATCTGACATTTAGCTTCTCCCTGTCAAATTGCTGGGTGGATTCTATCATATTATGATGATCACTGTCTCCTAAGGGTTCCTTTACCTTAAGCTCCCTAATCAAATCCAGTTCGCTGTACAACACCTAATCCAGAATAGCTGATCCCCTAGTGGGTTCAACCACAAGCTACTCTAAAAGGTCATCTTGTAGGCATTCTACAAATTCTCTCTGTTGGGATCCAGCACCCACGTGATTTTCCCTATCTATCTGCATATTGATATCCCCCATGACTGTTGTAGTGTTGTCCTTCTGACAAGCTTTTTTCTATCTCCTTTTGTAATTTTTAGCCCACATCAAGATCTTTTTACCCTTATAGTTTCTTAACTCTACCAACAAGGATTCTACACCTTCCAATCCTATGTCATCTCTTTCTATGGATTTGATTTAATTTTTTCACCGACAGAGCCATACTATCTCCTCTACCTACCTGCCTCTCCTTTCGATGCAATGCGTATCCTTGGATTTTATGCTCCTAACTATAATCTTCTTTCAGCAATGACTCTGTGGTGCTCACAAATATCATACCTGCCAATCTCTTAACTGCGCTACAAGATCATCTACTTTATAGTATAGTGTGTGCATTCAAATATAAAACCTTCAGCCTGTGTGTGACACCACCCTTTTTGATTTTTGGCACGCTTTTACATTGTAACTCATCCCACTGACTGAAATTTTGTCCTGTCATCTGCCTGTCCATCCTAACAGTCTCACTACACACCGCCTCTGCTTGTAAACCAACAGCCCTATCATTCCAGTTTCCAAGACCCTCCAAATTAGTTTAAATCCTCTCCAACAGCTCCAGCAAACTTGGTCCACAAGGATATTGATCCCCTTTGGGTTCAAGTGTAACTTGCCCCTTTTGTGCAGGTCATACCTTCCCCAGAAGAGACCCCAATGATCCAGAAATCTGAATCTCTGCCCTCTGCACCAGTTCCTCAGCCATGCATTCATCTGCCAAACGCTCCTACTCTTACCCTTACTGGCACATGGCACAGGCAGCAATCCATATATCTATCCTTAAGGTCCTGTTTTTCAGCTTTCTACCTAGCTCCCTGAATTCTCTCTTCAGGACACCCTCTGTTTTCCTACCCATGTCATTATGTACCGAGACTTATGGCTGCTTACCATCCCCTTTTAGAATGTCATAGACCCAATCCAAAATGTCGCTGACCCTGGCATCTGGGAGGTAACATACCATCTGGGTGTCTCTATCATGTCCACAGAATCTCATGTCTAATCCTCTAACTATGAACTCTTCTGTCACTATTTGAGTCCTCTCCTCCCCCCTTGCCTTCTGAGCCACGATGCCAGGGATCTGGTTGGTGTGGCTTCTCTCCCAGTAGGTCATACCCATCAATGGTTACAAAACAGTATACTTATTATTGAGAGGAATGGCCATAGGGGTATTCTGCACTGGCTGCCCAAATCCCTCCCCTCAGCCACTTGGTTCTTGAACCAATTGGCACAACCCTAATTATTGCAAGCTATAATGACTTTAATCACCTTGCGCTAAGATAGACTTTGTTTTATCTGTCCTAATTGTGCTCTTTCATCTAAAAGTTGTATATACCTTATGTTTGATTAATGTGAATACTGCTTATATGGTGCTATGAGGCTGTGGTACTTCTGCAAGTGAGATTTTCATTACACCTGGGCACACATGCACTTCTGCACAGGACAATAAACCTAACTTTGACTTTGAGATCTTTTAAGTATTTAATTCTTATATTGGAACATATTAAATTCTTATCTTTTAAGGAAATGTGTTGATTATTTCAAGTTCTGTGTCCCGAGCTTCCTGCGTTGGTGTTGTTTGAATAGCACAAGAGGTGTGGACTGTTTCTCCCCTCTCTGCACTTTTGGCCTCATGTTAACATGGTAAATCTTTCTACACAGTGCAGAATCTAACTCAGTGGTTCCACCACAGAAATGGAGATATGCACCAATCGGCAGACTGTTTGTGGTATTTCCGGTAACTTACCGTGGAAAGATTCAATCTTCTTGAAGCTGCACGCACAGCAGTTCTCAAGTTCAAGTTCAAGACCAAGTTTATTACCATTCGACTGTATAAATGAATGCTGCCAAACAAAGCAATGTTCCTCCTGAGCAAGGAAATGTTAACCCTAATGTTAGCAGAGAAGGTTACTTTTTCCACCTTTGTTCAGTTCCTGCTCATAGACTGTTTGTCTCCCTCCCATTGGGGAAGGGGCTATGTAACATTCACACCAGGACTACCAGACTCAAAAACAGTTATTTTCCCCAAGCAATAAGGCTGATCAACACCTCCACCCACTAACCCACCCCTCCACACCTCAAACAATCATTACTTTATCATTTGCTGTCAGAGTCACCCACTGTACAGACACTCCTGTGCTTAGTGTCACTTTATGGACATATAATCAACCTCTGTACAGTATACAGTATAAGCTATCTCATGTGTTTATTATGTTCTATTATTAAATTGATTGTGTTTTTTATCTTTTATGTTTTGTGTGCTGCATCGGATCTGCGTAACAATTATTTCATTTTACTTTACACTTGTGCCCAGGAAATGACATCAGACAATATTAAACCTTGAACACTTCAATATCTCTCTGAAGATAAAAAAGACACACACACACAGACATACGCACAGACAGACACACACATACACATGCACAGACACACACTCGCACACATTCACATACACACACATGCACACACACACACACAAACATGCACACGCAGACACGCACAAACACATGCACACACACACTCACGCACATACACACATGTGCACACACACATGCACACACACACACACATACACAGAGATGCACACACACACACACACACACAGATGCACACACACACGCACACAAACACATGTACACACACACACATGGACACACACACACACAGACACATGCACGCACAGACATACAGACACATGCATGCACAGACGCGCTTGCGTGCACAGACACACACATGCACACGCACACACACATACACTGACACACATGCACACAGACACGCGCACACACAGACACGCACATACATATGCACATACACACAGACACACACACAGACATGCATACGCACGCACACACACGTGCACATACACATACACACACAGACAGACACACACACACCTTACGGTTTCACAAGGCTATCATTTGTTTACTTAATTGTTTTTCAAGGTTCAAAGTAAGTTTATTATTAAAGTTGAAGAGCATTTATTATTAAAGTACTTGTATGTCACCATGTACCACCCTGAGTTTTATTTTCTTGTGCGTATTCACAGTAGAACAAAGAAATACAATAGAATAAATGAAAGAGTACGCACAAAGACTGACAAACAACGAGTGAGCACCAGATAAACTGTGCAAATATATATAGTAAAACTAATGATAATTATTATAAATAAGTAAACAGATAATGCTGAGAGCACGAGTTGTAGAATCCTTGAACGTGAGTCTGTAGGTTGTGGAATCAGTTCAGAGTTGAGGTGAGTGAAGTTATCTGTGTTGGTTTAGGTGCCTGATGGTTGTAGGGTAATAACTGTTCTTGAGCCTGATGCTGTGGGACACAAGGCTTCTGTACCTTCTTCCCGATGGCAGCAGTGAGAAGGGGGGGGTCCTTGATGATGGATGCTGCTTTCCTGTGATGGCTATGTGTGGACCTGTTTGGTAACTTCTGCTGCACCCGATCACTGCAACAGGTGTGGTGGACAGCCCCCACCAGAACACCACATATATTTTTGTCGTGTCCTATTTGTGTCTGTAGTCTGATGATCGCTCTCCACATCCTGTCATCTGTGACACCAACAGGAAGGCAAAAAAACTCAAGCACAGGAAGAGGTGTCACGAATGGAAGGCAAGCATGGTTCTCCCCTCCAGAAGACAATGAATCTCTAACAATTTGCTGGCTTCAAAGGAGCACCTCTGGAACCAGTGGATGTCACGCTGTGCCAAGACAAGTTCTCCAATCATCTAGATTTTAAATGCAGACAGAAGTTATCTGACTGTTGTAATCAGAAGGCTCCTTGCGTAGGTCTGCTTGTGGTTTTCTACTACCTACCAAGAACCTGCAAGTAGTTTCTCTTTGAGCAGTCAATAACATTTGAAAAGGAAACAATCTTAACGGCTAAAAGAAGTTGACTCTTGATTCTTGGGATCCTCAGACAGACTTTCGCTAATCTTTACTTGACTTTTGATCATTCTAAATCTCTCACAATTCATGTGGTAAGTTCTCCTTTAGGTACAGTCTTTTTATAAACAGATTACTAGTTTACACGGAATAATATTGGCAGTATGCTACTTCGATGGTTACAGGACAGGAATCCGTCTGTGTTAGAGGGGTAAGTCTACCATAGGTGCTGGAGGGGTGGGTGTAACTGGGTGCTGGAGGGGTGTGTGAATGTGGGTGCAGGAGGGGTGTGTGTGTAAGTGGGTGCTGGAGGGGTGTGTGAATGTGGGTGCAGGAGAGATGTGTGTAAGAGGGTGTGTGTAGTTGATTATTAAGGGGTGAGTGTACTAAGTGCTTGTACTAGAGTGATCTACATGTTCTGTAACAGAGTGGGCCCCTGTTATACAGCTACTGGCATCGGCTGGTACTCAGTACACTCACTTCTGCCCTTGGTCTGGGTTTGAAACCATCCCTTCCCTTGCTGTCAAAGCTCCATTTGAAATAGTCTTTACAACACCTTTACAACAGTTCCCAAGGTTTCAGATCATAAATGTATCCCTGTCCTAATTTAGCCATACATGTCAATTGCATACTGATATTGTCCGTGTCTCGGGAGTGACCTAATTAACGTGTCAACGATGATTGAAGTTGAGGTTGTAGATGGAAACAATCTGATCTGGTGGTGTAGTGCAAAATATGGGAGTATATTGGAAAATTCGAGCCAGTTTATCGACAGTGTCAAGAGGTACTGCTTCAAATAAAGGGGAGCAGGAATAATGATAATGATAATAATAAGAAGAAGAACTTATTTATAGAGCAGTTTTCATACAAACGATGTTGTTCATAGAATCACAGAACACTACAATGCAGAAACAAACCATTCAACCCATCTAGTCTGTGCCAGACCATTAATCTGTCTAGGTCCATCTACTTGCATCCAGACCATAGTCCTCCCATCCATATACCTATCTAAATTTCTCTTTAAATGTTGAAATCACCGCACATCCACCACTTCCACTGGAAGCTCGTTCCACACTCTCACCACCCTCCGAGTGAAGAAGTTCCCCCCTCATGTTCCTCTTAAACATTTTACCTTACACCCTTAACCCATCACCTCCAGTTAAACTCACCCAATCTCAGTAGAGAAAAACCTGCTTGTTTTTCGGCCTAGGGTAGAAGGAAATGAGTTATTAACTTCAAACTTTCTGCATAATCACTCAAAGTGTTAAACTGCACGTGCATGTAATGAGAGCTGTATAACTCATCTCCTTCTACCTTAGGCCATGCACTTATCAATCACCGTGGACCACTGTGGACCACTTTCTGGAGGTCCAAGACACTGACTTCTACGAAGAAGGGATCCGTTTGCTCCACGGCCGCTGGGCTAAGTGTGTAAATGTAGGAGGGGACTATGTTGAAAAACAAATGTGCTAGATTTTCTAAAATTGACTCCTTCTACCTTAGGCCACGAACATCAATCACACCTCATAGGTTTTAAGTCGAAGTTTAAAAGTGTCAATTGAGTCTGCATCCCTTATAGTTTCAGGCATTGAATTCCACAGTTTAGGAGTGTAGTTCAAAAAAGCTGGCCTGTCAATTCCCTTTTGAGGGAGATTGTTTAAACGTATGAGACCGGTGGAAGAAGACCCAAGGGGTTGAGCAGATTATAAAACAAAAACAATTCTGTGATATATGGAGACCTCTTCTAAAGGAGGGTAGCTGCATTTGCTTCTGCAAAGTCTCAGTGGTAATCCATTTGGAGGGATAGGACATGACAAGAAATTGGCCTCAGTCTAACAAGGAACTGCAGAAGGAACCACAGTATAAGAACAAGGACTGTTAAGCTGGGTTAGGTGAGGCCTCTTCCCCCAGGCTGCGCGACTTTTGAACATCCTGCTACCACCAGTACACATTATTTATTAGTTTTGCTTTTAACTAACATCAAGTGCTCTATAAATAAGTTATTCTTATTGATGACAGTGCAAGTAGCAATAATACTGTTGTATATTTAACTATATGTCATATATGCACTTTATGTCAACTTGTACTGTACTTTGATAGAACACTAAAAAGAATCTATTAATATAATTGTGTCAATATTATTCTATATGCTGGTACGTGATATATGTAGAGTGTTTTACACCTTGGTCCCAGAAGAATGTTGTTTCGTTTAGCTGTGTACCTGTGTACGGTTGAATGATAATAAGAACAGGTGGCAGGAGAGAGCTGGGCAATGAAATCTGTCACAGAAGGCAGCCAGCACTTGGTGGAAGCAATTGTGAAAACCTACAGTAGACAAGGAAGTCACCCCACCACCGTCAAAATCTAAACACTGCTATATAACCGTAGTGTTATTGGGAACAGACAGGCCAAGGAGACAGATCTTTTACTCTCTCAATGTCTTTCTCCTTTTCATCTCCTCTGGGGAAGCTGCAAGAAGAGTGGCGACAGTAGATCAGGAAGGATGGTTCAAGGTTGAAAGCCAGAGTAAATTTATTATCAAAGTACATGCCGTATATATAACCATATATTACCTTGAGACTCATTTGTTACAGCAGTTCACAATAGAATAGAGAAATACAATTGAATCAATAAAAGAACTACACACAGAGACTGACAAACAACCAATGTGCAAAAAGAAGACAAACTGTGCAAATAAACAAACAAACAAAATAACAAATAAATAAATAAATAAATACAGAAAATGTGGGTTGTAGAGTCTCAGAGTGAGTCTGTAGCTTGTAGAATCAGTTGGGAGTTGAAATTGAGTGATGTTATCCATGCTGGTTCAGGAGCCTGATGGTTGAAGAGTAAGTTCCTAAACCCGGTGGTGTGGGGTGTGGGTCCTGAGGCTCCTGTTCCTCCTTCCTGATGGCAGCAGCAAGAAAAGAGCATGGCCTGGATGGTGGGGTTCCTTGATGATGGATACTGCCTTCTTGTGTGCAGTACTCCTTGTAGATGCGTTTAATCGTAGGGAGGGCTTTTCCTGTAATGGACTTTTTACAGCTATTGTGACCAGGATAGTGGCCATTTATTTCTTAAGTTTTCCTAACTCACAAGGTTTAATGTCTGTATCAGCCTCTCTGCACCACTACCGACTGCAGCAAGAAGTAGAGCCTGGGATTGGCTGAGACATAGCTTGCGATGTCTGTAGGGTATGAGTTATTACTCTACAACCATCAGGCTCCTGAACCAGTGTGGATAACTTCACTCACCTCAATACTGAACTCATTCGTAAGGCCAGTGATGTTGTGGGGATGGAACTGGACTCTCTGACGGTGGTGTCTGAAAAGAGGATGCTGTCCAAGTTGCATGCCATCTTGGACAATGTCTCCCATCCACTACATAATGTACTGGGTGGGCACAGGAGTACATTCAGCCAGAGATTCATTACACCGAGATGCAGCACTGAGTGTCATAGGAAGTCATTCCTGCCTGTGGCCATCAAACTTTACAACTCCTCCCTTGGAGGGTCAGACACCCTGAGCCGATAGGCTGGTCCTGGACTTATTTCCTGGCATAATTTACATATTACTATTTAACTATTTATGGTTTTATTACTATTTAATTATTTATGGTGCAACTGTAACGAAAACCAATTTCCCCCGGGATCAATAAAGTATGACTATGACTATTCCACAACCTACAAACTCACTGTCAACGACTCTGCAACTCCTGTTCTCAATGTTATTTATTTATTAATTGTTACCATTTATTTCTTCGCAATCACACAGTTTGTGTTTTTATGTACATTGGTTGTTTGTGTGTCTTTGTGTGTTTATGTGTAGTTTTTCATTGTGTTTCTTTGTCTACTATGAATGCCCACAAGACAATGTATATGTTGACGTGTACATACTTTGATAATAAATTCACTTTGAACTTCCAGTATTACACCTTCATGCTTTACTTTCTGAAGTAGAAGTTCTATATCTAACCCGTGGTATGTTTGCCCAAGGCCTCTGGGAGCGTCTGATGCAATGCTGTAGCAATCAAAGAGCAAACAGGCCATGGAAGTCACTGTATGTTCTGAATTAACAACTAAAAAGACAATTCATGGATGAGGAGGTCTGGTGGCTGATCTGACTGCAGATAATCCGTGCATAATGAACCTGCAGGGTTCTACATCAGTATGCACGCTACAGCACGCGGTGTGGTTTCATGGTTTGGAACCTCGCAGCCTTCAACGTGTCCCTTGCATGTTTGTGTGTTGTCCGAGGTCATCGCAGCGCAATGCTGATAATTAATGACTTGCGTATAACCCCAAATGTGATTGGTGTTTAGTGCAACAATTTTAGCAGGGTTGAAATATTCACAGAGCTGATGATGATTGCGAAAGGAAATTGAATGTAAGGATGAAAAGAGGCAAAGAACCTATGGACAATCTATGGACTCGCTTTTAAGGACTTTACAACTCATTTTGCTTATTTACTTTATTATTATTAGTGTTTGTTCTTTTTTTTTTACACAGTTTGTTATCATTTTCACATTTATTGTGAATGCCAATAAGAAAATTAATCTCAGGGTTGTATATGGTGACATATGTACTTTAATAATAAACTTACTATAAACTTTGAACTTTAGATCGAGTTGACAGTGAGAGATCTTTTCCCAGGTCGGAAATGGCTAATAACATGGGGCATAACTTTAAGGTGACTGGAGAAAAGAATGAGGCGTGGGGGATGTCAGGGTCTGGTTTCTGCACAGAGAGTGGTGGTTGTGTGGAACACATTGCCAAGGGTGGGGGATGTCAGGGTCTGGTTTCCGCACAGGGAGTGGTGGTTGTGTGGAACACATTGCCAGGGGTGGGGGATGTCAGGGTCTGGTTTCTGCACAGGGAGTGGTGAGTGTGTGGAACATACTGCCAGGGGAGGTGGTAGAGGAATACATTAGGGACATTTAAGAGACTCTTAGCTAGGTACATGGATGATAGGAAAATGGAGAGCTATGTGGGAGGGAAGGTTAGATTGGCCTCAGAGTAGGTTAAGAGTGGCTTGTCATATGAAGGGCATTTGATGGCTCTGGGCCTGTATTCACTAGAATTCAGAAGAATGAGAGGTGACCTCATTGAAACCTATGGAATGGTGAAAGGCCTTGATAGAGTGGATGTGGTGAGGATGTTTTCTGTGATGGAGAGTCTAAGACCAGAGAACACAGCCTCAGAATTGAGGGGGCGTCATTTTAGAATGGAGATGAGGAGTAATTTCTTTAGCCAGAGAGTGGTGAATCTATGAAATTCTTTGCTACAGGCACCTGTGGAGGCCAAGTCATCATGTATATTTAAGGCAGATGTTGATAGATTCTTGACTGGTCAGGGCATGAAGGGATACGGGGAGAAGGCAGGAGATTGGGGCTGAGAGGAAAATTGGATCAGCCATAATGACAGGTGGAGCAGACACGATGGGCCAAATAGCCTCCTTCTGACCCTATAAGACCTATGGTCTAAAAGGTTGGTACAACATTGTGGGCTGAAGCGCCTATTCTGTGCTGTACTTTCGCTGTTCTATACATTAAGAATATTTGTTAGCTTGAGAACTTATGTAGTTCTGTGTTGGTGTAGATTTGTCACTTTTTCTTAATGTCAATGAAATGTAAGATTTTGGAAATAAGGGAAGGGGTAGTTAGCAATGTTGCCACACAGTTCTAGAGGCCTGGATTCAGTCCTGACCTCTGTTGCTTCCTTTATGAAGACTGTACCTTCTACCTGTGACCCACACCTCAAAGACTTCCGATTGTGGAGCAAAAAAAAAATCACTTGCTGGAGGAACTCAGCAGGTTAAACAGCATCTGTGTAGACAGAGGAGCCACCAATGTCTCAGGCCAGCACCCTGCTGGGTTCCTCTTGCAGCTTGCTTTGTTCTTTTGATTGGGGTGTGTGGCTGAAAGCTTGGTGGGGAACTGATGAGCGTGTGTAAGAGGAAAGTTGGGTTAGTACAGGTGGGAGCCTGGTGGTGGGCGCAGGATGGTCTACAGGGCCTGTTTCAGACTCGCATATTCTTGCTTATAAGTCCCTATTTGAACCCCCGGGTGGATTTCCACCTTTACCACAGCATCAAAGGAGTCTCATTCATTTCTCCAAAACTATGCTGATTTTCAAGTTGAAGTGTAATTGTCATTCAACCGCACATGAATATGCATGAATGCAGCCAAGTGAAGCAGCCTTCCTCTGGGGCCAAGGTGCAAAGCACAGGGCCCACAGTCACGCACAGCAACGGCACGTTATGTGGTTTGAACTCCACATGTTCCCTAGGCTCTTCACTGTTTCCAGAAGGTTTATGGTGTATTTTTCTGTGAAGCCAGGCACGAGATAGTAAACCTAAGTCGAATTTGTTGTCATATGCACAGGTGCAGTGAAAAACTTACTTCTTGCAGCATAATAGGCACATAACATCAGATAAATAGCATTCACAAGAATAATATAAATGAAACAAAATTGTACACAATGTTTACGTGAAAGAATACAAGTAGACCAAAGAAAAACTCTATTTTAGTGTAAAGTGATCAAATTGCTCATTGTTTTGACAATAGACAATAGACAATAGATAACAAGTGCAGGAGTAGGCCATTCAGCCCTTCGAGCCAGCACTGCCATTAACTGTGATCATGGCTGATCATCCACAATCAGTATCCAGTTGCTCCCTTATCCCCATAACCTTTGATTCCGCTATCTTTAAGAGCTCTATCCATCTCTGTTTTGAAAGCATCCAGAGACTTGGCCTCCACTGCCTTCTGGGACAGAGCATTCCATATATCCACCACTCTCTGAGTGAAAAAGTTTTTCCTCAACTCCGTTCTAAATGGCCTACCCCTTATTCTTAAACTGTGGCCTCTGATTCTGGACTCACCTATCAGCGGGAACATGCTTCCTGCCTCCAGCGTGTCCAATCCCTTAATAATATGTTTCAGTAAGATCCCCTCTCATCCTTCTAAATTCCAGTGTATACAAGCCCAGTTGCTCCAATCTTTCAACATATGATAGTCCCGTCATCCCAGGAATTAACCTTGTGAACCTATACTGCACTCCCTCAATAGCTAGAATGTCCTTCCTCAAATCTGGAGACCAAAACTGCACACAGTACTCCAGGTGTGGTCTCACCAGGGCCCTGTACAGCTGCAGAAGGACCCCTTTGCTCTTATACTCAATTCCTCTTGTTATGAAGGCCAGCATGCCATTAGCTTTCTTCACTGCCTGCTGTACCTGCATGCTTGCTTTCAGTGACTGATGTACAAGAACACCTAGATCTCGTTGTACTTCCCCTTTTCCTAACTTGACTCCATTTAGATAATAATCCGCCTTCCTGTTCTTACCACCAAAGTGGATAACCTCACATTTTATCCACATTAAACTGCATCTGCCATGCATCTGCCCACTCACCCAGCCTGTCCAAGTCACTCTGCATTCTCATAACATCCCCCTCACATTTCACACTGCCACCCAGCTTTGTGTCATCTGCAAATTTGCTAATGTTACTTTTAATCCCTTCATCTAAATCATTAATGTATATTGTAAACAGCTGCGGTCCCAGCACTGAACCCTGCAGTACCCCACTGGTCACCTGCCATTCCGAAAGGGACCCGTTAATCGCTACTCTCTGTTTTCTGTCAGCCAGCCAATTTTCAATCCATGTCAGTACTCTGTCCCCAATACCATGTGCCCTAATTTTGCTCACTAATCTCCTATGTGGGACTTTATCAAAGGCTTTCTGAAAGTCCAGGTACACTACATCCACCAGCTCTCCCTTGTCCATTTTCATAGTTACATCCTCAAAAAATTCCAGAAGATTAGTCAAGTACGATTTCCCCTTTGTAAATCTATGCTGACTCGGACCTATCCTGTTACTGCTATCCAAATTTGCTAGGATTTTGCCTGTTGGTTCAACAACCAAATGGTTGAAGGGAAGTAGCTGTTCCTGAACCCTGGTGTGGGACTTCCGGCTTCTGTAGCTCCTGCCCAATGGTATTAAAAAACATGTGTTTCATTTCTTTTCCATTTCCTTATTCCCCAATCCATAAGGGATGTTTGATAGCTCTGGGCCTGTACTTGCTGGAGCTCAGAAGAATGAGGGGGAATCTCGTCAAAATCTATTGAATATTGAAAAGCCTAGATAGAGTGAAGGTGAAGAGGTTGTTTCCTATAGTGGGGGAGTCTAGGACCAGAAGGCACAGCCTCAGAATAGAGGGTCACTCATTTAGAACAGAGATGAGGAGGAATTTCTTTAGCCATAGGGTGGTGAATCTGTGGAATTCACTACCTCAGACAGCTGTGGAGGTCAAGTCATTGAGTACATTTAAAGCGGAGGTTGATAGTTTCTTAATTAGTAAGGGTGTCAAAGGTTATGGGGTGAAGACAGGAAAATGGGGTTGAGAGAGATAATAAATAGGAACAGGTTGTTTTCTGGCAGAGATGTACTTAGTAAGTGAGAGGCCTTCAAAAGTGAAATTTTGGGAGTACAGAGTTTGTAAATTCTTGTCAGAATAAAAGGCTAGGATAATAGGTTTAGGGAATCTTGGTTTTCGAGAGATATTGAAAAAAAGAAAAAGAAGGAGGTTTAAGGCAGGCATATCAGGCAGGAACAAATGAGGGGCATATGGAGTACAAGAAATGCAAGAGAATACTTAAGGAAATTAGAAGGGATAAAAGAAGACATGAAGTTGCTCTAGCAGTCAAGGTGAAAAAGAATTCTAAAGGATTCTCTATGTAATATTTATTTATTTATTAAGAGCAAACGGATAGTAAGGGACAAAATTGGTCCTCTAGAAGATCATAGTGGTAATCTAGGTGTGGAGCCAAAAGTGATGGGGGAGATTGTAAATAAATTTTTGCATCTGTATTTACTTGGGAGATGGACATAGAGTCTATAGATGTGAGGAGGAGGCATTTGCTGTCTTGAGCCAAATGAGAGCGGATAAATCCCCAGGGCCTGACAGTGCATTCCTCGGGACCCTGTGGAAGGCATGCAGAAATTTCAGGGGCTCGAGCAGAGATACTTAAAACATCCTTAGCGACGGGTGAGGTGCTGGAGAACTGGAGAATAGCTAATATTGTTCCTTTGTAGAAGGGCACTAGGAATAAGCCAGGAAATTATAGGCCAGTGAGCTTGACATTGGTAGTGGGAAAGTTATTGGAGGGTATTCTAAGGGACTGGATATACAAGTATTTAGATAGACAGGGAATGATAAGTCATAGTCAGTACAACCTTGTGCATGGTAAGTCGTGTCTAACCAATCTGATAGAGTTTTTCGAGGAAGTTACCAGGAAAATTGATGAAGCAAGGCAGTGGATGTTGTCTACATGGATATAAGCAAGGCATTTGACAAGGTCACGCATGAGAGGCTGGTCAAGAAAGTTCGGTTACTTGGCATTCAAGATGAGGTAGTAAACTGGATTAAGCATTGTCTTCGTAGAAAAAGCCAGAGTGTGTTTGTTGATGGTTGCCTCTCTGACTGGAGGCCTGTGACTAGTGGTGTGCCACAGGGATTGTTGCTGCGTTTGCTGTTGTTTGTTATGCATATCAATATTTTGAATGATAATGGGTAAACTGGATCAGCAAATTTGCGGATGACACCAAGACTAGGAGCGAGGAAGACTAGCAAATCGTGCAGTAGGATCTAGACCAGCCGATGAAATAGGCTGAAAAATAGCAGATGGAATTCAATGCAGATAAATGTGAGGTGTTGCACTTCAGGAGGACCGACCAGGGTAGGACTTGCATGATGAGTGATAGGGCACTGAGGAGTGCATTTGAACAGAGAAATATGGAATATAGATCTATAATTCATTTAAAGTGGTGTCACAGCTAGATAGAGTCATAAATCTGAAAGGTCTGAAGGTAGATAAGTCACCTGGACCAGATGATATATATGCTAAGATTCTGAAAGATATGGCTGAAGAGATTGTGGAGGCATTAGTAATGATCTTTCAAACTCAATAGATTCTGGCATGGTTCTGGAGGACTGGAAAATTGCAAATGTCACTCCAATTTTCAAGAGGGGAGAGAGGCAGAAGAAAGAAAATTAAAGGCCAGTTAGTCTGACCTCAGTGGTTGGGAAGATGTTGGTATTGATTGTTAAGGACGTGGTTTCGGGGTACTAAGAAGCACATGATAAATTAAGCTGCAGTCACAAACTCAAAAAAAATCTGCTGATGCTGGAAATCCAAAGCAACATATACAAAATGCTGGAGGAACTCAGCAGGCCAGCCAGCATCTATGGAAAAGAATTAACAGTCGATGTTTCGGGCTGAGACCCTTCATCAGAGAGCTTTTGGCACATTGGCGTTCACAAATCAATGTATTGAGTATAGGAGATAAGACATTGGTGAGGCCTAATTTGAAGCAATATGTCTGGTTTTAGTCACTTACAGAAAAAATGTAAATGAGATTGAAAGAGTGCAGTGAAAAGTTACAAGGCGTTGCTGGGACTTGAGGGTCTGAATTATAGAGAAAGGTTGAATAGGTTATGTTGTGTGTTTAATATTTTAGTAATATTTGAGTAATAGTCATAGTCATACTTTATTGATCCCGAGGGAAATTGATTTTCTTTACAGTTGCCCCAAACAAGACCAAGAGTATAATATTGTAAGTATATCATATAATTAAGCATCCTTTGGTGATTATATAATTCATTATAGGTTATTTGTAAAAGTACACAAATGGCATACGTTATTGCGCCACCACATCATATGTACATGCCTTGCTTAAAGTAAAAATGAAGTTAGACATATTACTCCCACCTATGTTTTTATTTTAATTTGTTGTATCCTTTGGAGCTATAAAACGTAACACTGGCAAACAAGGAGGTTTTAAATGGACCCGAGACAACTACCTACCTTGTGAATTGCAGCAAGACATTCCAGTTTAAGAAAATGTGCAGCAAGATGTTTGAGTTAAAAAGAATAGCTCGCTGAGACATTCGAATTAAAAAATCACAGCATGTGTTCTTCGGACAGTGGATAGAGGGGAACAGATGGACATTATTTACTTGGATTTCCAGAAGGCATTTGATAAGGTGCCACATAAAAGACATCCATTAGATAAGGATGCATAGAGTTTGGGGGTGATGTATTAGCATGGATAGAGGATTGATTAACTGATAGAAAGCAGAGAGTTGGGACACATGGGTGTTACTCTGGCTGACAATCAGTGGTGAGTGGTGTGCCGCGGGATCGGTGCTGGGCCTGCAACTGTTCACGGTATACGTTAATGATCTGGCAGAGGGGGCCGAGTATAGTGTATCCAAGTTTGGTCTTGACACTAAATTGAGTGGAAAAGCAAATTGTGCAGTAGATATGGAGAGACTGCAGAGATATAGCTAGGTTAAGTGAGAGGGCAAGGGTCTGGCAGATGGAGTACAATGTTGGTAAATGCGAGGTCATCCATTTTGGAGGGGAAAATGAAAGAGCAGATTATTATTTAAATGGTAAAAAATTACAGCATGCTGCTGTGCAGAGGGACTTGGGAGTGCCTGTGTATGAATCACAAAAGGTTGGTTTGCAGGTGCAGCAGGCTGTCAAGAAGGCAAATGGAATGTTAGCCTTCATTGCTAGATGGATTGAATTTAAGATCAGGGAGGTTATGCTGCAACTGTACAGGGTACTGGTGAGGTTGCACCTGGAGTACTGCGTACAGTTCTGATCTCCTTACTTGAAGAATTATATACTGGCTTTGGAGGCAGTGCAGAGGAGTTTCACCAGGTTGATTCCAGAGATGAGGGGGTTAGACTATGAGGAGAGATTGAGTTGCCTGGGACTGTACTCACTGGAATTCAGAAGAATGAGACGAGATCTTAGAAACATATAAAGTTATGAAAGGGATAGATGAGAGAGAGGCAGGAAACTTGTTTTGACTGGTAGGTGAGACTAGAACTAGGGGACATAGCCTCAAAATTTGGGGGAGTAGATTTGGGATGGAGATGAGGAGGAACTGTTTTTCCCCAAAGACTGGTGAACCTATGGATTTCTCTGTCCAATGAAGCGGTGGAGGCTACCTCAGTAAATATATTTAAGACAGGGTTGGATAGATTTTTGCATAGTAGGGGAATTAAGAGTAATGGGGAAAAGGCAGATAGGTGGAGATGAGTCCATGGCCAGATCAGCCATGATCTTATTGAATGGTGGAGCAGGCTCGACAGGCCAGATGGCCTACTCCAGCTCCTACTTTTTATGTTCTTATGGAAGGGAAGAGATGTTCCAGTTAAAAAAAGGCAGAAATGGACAAATTCATGGGTTCATAAACAGTGAGTACAGTTATATTGATAATAATCATAAATTTTAAAACGTTGAAATGGCTGGCCAAGAAAGATAGATGTGTACGATTGCACAGAAGATAACCAACTGCTGTGTATGGAATGAATTGAGTGGTATTTTAAAGCAAATGAAATGGCCAATGAGAAGCGAGTACTGAATGCATTGGGTTTAAAGGCATACAGTTTGCTTAGGAGTTTGACTGGTTCGACCAAACCAGACGAAATAAGCTTTGCTGATGATATTGTAAGAACATTTAAAAACATTGTTCATTGCAGAGCTCTTTAGGTTTCATAAGTAAAATCAAAAGGAAGGGGGGTTCATTTCAGCGTACATGACTGAATTGAAGAAGTTGTCTGAACATTGTCAGTTTGGTAATGGGTTTAACAATGCACTGAGAGATTGTTTAATTTGTGGAATCTTACAAGAAAGCATTCAAAAATAGCTCCGAACTGAAGCATAACCTGCACATAAAAGAGCAGTTGAAATAGCTGTATCAATGGAAACAGCAGACAGAGACATAACTGAGTTGCAGTCAGGAATGAAAGTGAGTGTGAACAAATTTGCAATTTGCAAACAGAAAGTGGCTTGCTGAACAAATTGTGTTACCATTAAGGCAGGGACTCTCATGCACCAAACCAATGCAGGTTTAAAGGCGAAACTTGCAGAAAATGCAACAAAGTAGGACACATACAAAGAGCATGTCAGGCAGACAAAAATAAATGGGCTGCACGGAGAAGAGAAAGAGATAAAAAGTCAAGTTGCATTTTCAAAAAGAGCACTAATCTGTGTGTTGCTGATGAAAAATCTGATAATGATGAGAGTTTTGCAGAACTGGGTAGCCTTGCGAGTTAGACTGTGGACATTAAGAATAGATAAGCAATTTGACTTACACCAGAAGTGAACAGCAAATTAATTAAAATGGAATTGGACACTGTCTCAGTTGTTTCAGACATTCCACAAAATGAGTATGAATGCCATTTCAAAGACACTGAACTGAAGCCTACAGATATCTATCTAAGAACTTATACTGGAAAACAGATAACTCCTGATGGAAAGACAGCCGTAACAGTGAAATACAACAACCAACGAGCCACATTGGGCTTGTATGTGGTAAAACCAGGAGGGCCAGCATTGTAGGGACATGAGTGGCTGACACAACTATAACTGAATTGGAGATCACCCACCATTTACATGACACATCCCCTGCAACAGAGTCAACTGAAAGTGAATTAAGAAAGGCACTGGATGATGCCACAGCAGTGATCAAGGATGGCATTGCAAAACTCAAACATATCAAGGGTAAAATAGTGTTAAATGAAAATGTCACATCTGGTTCCTTATACCATCCATGATAAAGGAGACAGTGAGCTAGATCACATGGAAGCTGAAGGAATTCTTTCCAAGGTTGAGTGGAGTCCATGGGCAATGGTAGTAGCCCCAGGAGACAAAGGAATGGATGTGTCAGGATCTGTGGTGACTTTAAGGTCACAATCAACCCAGTACTGAAAGTAGATCAATAGCTTCTGCCCAGGGTAGAGGATATCTTTTTAAACCTTTCTGGAGGAAAACACTTCAGCAAAGTGGGCTTAGCTGAGGCCTACCTATAGATGGAGAAGGAAGAAGAGTCTAAAATGTTTCTCACCATAAACACTGAGAAAGGGCTTCTTTGCTATAATAGGCTTATTGTCAGAGTAGCACCTGCACCTGCATACTGGCAGAAAGCTACGGACCAGGTTGCCCAGGTACTCAGTGTTATGGAGACATCATTGTTACTGGCAAGGATGACAAGAAACATCTCCAAAATCTCAAAACAGTGTTAAAAAGATTAAAAGATTATGGGTTCAGCATGATGCAACAAGTGTGAATTCTTTAAACGAAGCAACACCTACCGTGGTCGCACCATTGATGCTCGAGTATTTCAACAAGTGTGCTGAGAAAATTCAAGCAGTGGTGGATGCCCCAAGGCCAAAGGACAAGTCTCATTTGTGGTCCTTTCTAGGATTTGTCAATTACTACAACAGGTTCCTGCCAAACCTGGCTGCTGTGCTCCACCCCTTCAATTTACTACTATGGATAGGGAGGAAATGGCAATGGACAAAGCAGCATGAGGTGGCTTTCAAAAGGTAAAGGAAATGGTGACGTCAGACACTGCACTCAAACATTATAATGCACATTATCCAGTGAAGCTGGCTTCTGACGCCTTGATTTATGGTCTCGGTGCAGTGTTGTCACATGTTATGAGTGATGGAAGTGAATGCCCCATTGCCTTTCCATCACCTTCCCTGACCGTTGCAAAGAAAAAATTACACACAGATTGACAGAGAGGCCTTGATTCTGGCTTGGGGTGTAAAACCTTTCAACCAGTAATTGTACGGGAGAGAGTTTACCCTCATTACTGATCATCAATTACCAGCGTCCATTTTCAATCCGCAGAAAAATGCATTGCTAACAGCAGCAACGTAAGTTCTCTTTTTCTTGGAGGACACAATTACAAGATTGAATTCAAGAGGACAACTAATCATGGAAATGCTGATGGATTGTTCCGCTTTCTCTTGGAAATGGAAATAACTGAAAAATGTACAAAAGAGGCCACTGCTCTTGATGTATTCTCCCTATCACAAATCGAATGTCTTCCTTTTACGGTAAAGATGATCCGAAGGGAAACCAGGAGAGACCCAACACTGTCGCAGGTCTACATGGAATGTGCAGCAGAAATTCCAGATCCCCCATTGCTACCCGTGTCAGGATAAACTTGCCCTTGACCGGAGTTGCCTTATGTGGGGATTGACAGATGTTGTACTATCCAAGCTAAGAGCTAAAATGTTGAAGGAGCTACATGCCAGTCATTTAGGTAAGGCCAAATTGAAAGAGTTGGCTCGAAGTTTTGTCTGGTGACCTGGGTGGATCAGCAAGTCGAGCAACTTGCCACGCAGTGTTTGGGATGTCAAGCCGTCCAGAAGAAAGGTGCCCAGAGCTGTCAGAACCAGAGGCAACTCCTGTAACCTTCACAGAGGAGGCTCCAGAACCTGCGATTGTTTCGCAGCCTCCTGTATAGAAGTTGCAATGCGTTCTATATTGAATTAGAGCTTTTGGCTAAAGCAGGGAGAAATGTTGAGTATTTAATATTTCAGTAATATTTGAGTAATAGTGTAAATAAATTGCTTCATTGATACTTCTTTGTTGTTTACATAATTCATTATGGGTGATATGTATAAGTACATGAATGGCATCCGCTAATTTGCGCGCGCCTTGCTTAAAGTAAGAATGAAGTTAGACATGTTATTCCCAGCTCTGTTTTTATTTCAATTAGCTTTGTGTTTAGGAGCTACAACGCAGTACAGGTTAGAACTTTATTCTCTAGAACGTAGAAGACTGAGAGAAGAGTTGATAGAGGTATAAAAAAATGTATGAGGGTCATAGATAGGCTTCTTCCAATGAGGTTGGGTGAGACTCCAACTAGAGGTCATGTATTACGGTGAAAAGTGAAATGTTTAGGGGAGCATGAGGGGGAACGTTGACTCAGAGGGTGGAGAGAGCGTGGAACGAGCTGCCAGTGCAAGTGGTGGGTGCTGGGTCAATTTCAACATTTGAGAGAAATTTGGATAGGTACATGGATGGGAGGGGTGTGAGGGCTGTGGTCGGGATGTTGGTTGATGAGACTAGGCTGATTAATGGTACAGCATGTACTAGATGGGCCAAAGGACCTGTTTCTGTATTCTTTGACTATGACTAAATCAGCCATAATGGAATGTCAACAGCTGATTCAGTGGGCCAAATGGCCTAATTCTGCTCCCATGTGTGTGAACTTCTTCTATTGAGGTGATGTAGAGCTCTAGTCTGACCACACCTGAAGTATTGTGTACTATTGTGGTCTCCTTACCTGAGAATGAGAAACTACAACACTGAAATAGAGTTCTTAAGAGATGTAGAGTGGGAGGAAGTGTAAATAAGGTAGCTGTGGGAATCTGAGAATTTGTAAAAAAGAGAAAGGGATTAAGCTCAAGTTTGATGGTCATTCATCCTCACCCATGAATTCAGCCAAACGAGAAAACATTCCTCTGGAGCCAAGGTGCAAAACACAATACCAACAGTCACACACAGCACATTGCACATATAGCTGTGATGGCAGAAAAACATACAGTCTCAAAAATTAGCCCGAGTTCCTGTGTGCATGCTATATAGATTGATGGTGCATGGGATATCATCCCGGAGCTATGTTTCTGCAAAAGCAAGCAGTTTCTCACCACACGCTAGTGCAGCTGCAGATGAATGCAATCTAGCTCGTCTTCCACCAAGCAGACTCTGACAGGAGAGCCTGCGGGCAGGGGCCAGCTCCCAGCTCAGCACAGAACTCCAGCAGGCCTGCTGTCCCACATCGCTTTCGGTGCCTCCTCCCCAGGCTGACTGCAACAGGTGACGTCATGCTATGAAGGCCTGGACCATTCAACAACTGAGGCCACCCAGCCCCCCACCCCCCCATCAGTCTCACCAATGAACCACTAGACTGGGCTTGCAGTATTCTACATTAGCAAAGTCCAACAGCGTACTGGGGGTCACAAGAGAAACGTCCAAGACAATCCTTTGCACTGTTTGTTGGACTGCACACTTGCACAGCAGCAGGTGACAATGTGGTACACAACAAGTCCAGCTCCATTGCTATCCAGCAACTTGCTCGTGGGGTAGACCTATTATGTTCTTAATATCCAGCAGTGTTTTGTGATCATAAAAATACATAAAGGATGAACAATTACACAATTGGTTGAACCCAGAGAGGCCACAGCGACTGAGCACATTGCCATCTTCTTAGGCATCCGTTAGTTTCCAGGGCACAGGCCTGGGCAAGGCTGTATGGAAGACTGGCAGTTGCCCAACTGCAAGTCTTCCCTCTCCATGCCACCGATGTTGTCCAAGGGAAGGGCACTAGGGCCGATACAGCTTGGCACCAGTGTCGTCGCAGAGCAATGTGTGGTTAAGTGCCTTGCTCAAGGACACAACACGCTGCCTCGGCTGAGGCTTGAACTAGCGACCTTCAGATCACTAGACCGACGCCTTAACCACTTGGCTATGCACCAACTGCCATCTTAGTGGAAGAATAATCTCCCCAGTGATGATGTGGTAGAGAGAATCAAGTCCTGACTAGTTCTAAGGTTGCAAAACCATGAATTACTGAACACTACTATGCAGTCGGGTGCCGGACGCTTGGAGAGATTAGGTGGGGGACGAGCGCCCGGCGCTCAGCTGGGGGCCGTGGTCAAATGGTCAGCGACTTGGGCCGGCTCCCCCACCGGACTTAGTCTGGTGAGGAGAGTTTGAGGACACCCAGCAGGACTAAAAAAAAACAAGACCTGACAAAGGGCGGATGAGCTCCTTGTGAGCCAATGGCCATCTTCCGTGGAAGAGATTAAAGCCTCACCACGTATCTACGAATCATATGCTATGCACCTAGTTAGAAGAGATATGATGAACTAGGCGCTGCACCGTGTGCCTGGACCTGCCCAAGGCCTCCGCCTAAGGAAGGGCCGAGCTCGAAGAAGCGGCCGCGGCTGGAGGCCGATACGGCCTCGGGCTTGAGTTCAGCGGCGGGCGGTGCCAAGGCAGCCAGCGAGAACAAACTGGAGGAGAGGCTGTACTCGGTGCTGTCACAAGGTGGAAGAAGATGGAGGTGCATAGCCGCCAATCCTGGATTTGGGATGGCGCCCACTGACTGACTGACCAGTTGCAGTGATTCAGATTGACAGTTTACTATGCACTGTCAGGATAGATCTATAGAATCTCTCAAAAGCAGAGGTGGAGGAGTATGCACAACTCTTCTTGGTGCACAAATATATCAGTGCTGTCCCAATTTGCCCACCAAACCAGGAATATCCAGCAGTTAAGTGCTGTCCTTTTTAACTACCACGGGAGATCTCCGGGATCATTTTGGTAGCAGTTTACATCCCACCTCAGGCCAATATGAAGCAGGCTTTAGATGACCTGAACAATGGGATCAACATGCACAAAACAGTGTACCCTAATGCCTTCACCATAGTTTTGGGAGATTTTAACCAGGCCAGTCGGAAAAAAATCACTAAGCAATTACCATCAACAGATCACTTGCAATACCAGAGGAAACAACACACTGGACCATTGCTACACCACCATTAAAAATGCCTACCATGTGATTCCACACTCTCACTTCGGGAAGTCTGATCACCTGGCTGTACTTCTCCTCCCTGAATATAGGCAGAGACTGAAGACTGCAGCACCAATAGTGAGGACCAAGAAGGTACGGACAAGGGAAGCACAGGAGTGCCTACAGGACAGCTTTGAATCGGTGGACTGGACCGTATTCAGGGATTCATCTTCGAAACTGGAAGAGTGTGCTGTAGTTGTTACCGACTTCATTAAAACCTGTGTGCCCAGAAAGACTTACTGTACATTCCCAAACCAAAAGCTGTGGATGAACCAGGAGGTTCACAATTCTGATTTGATGGAGACAGACGTGAGAGCACAGCGGAACATCTGGGAAACTTCTGAAATTCCTGCTTCGCTGCTGCTGCTACTGTGTGGTAACCGGAATCTCTGGAGCTGAAGGCCCCGAAATCCTCGGCTTTGTGTGTTTCAGCGGCCGGGGAGAGGTCAAAGGCGTTCAGCAGAGGATGGTGCTCGGGAGGCTGTATCGGAGAGGCTGGTCGGAAGCTCGAAGTTTTTGGATGGATGGACTCAGTGTCGGCTGGCGTCGGCTGCTTCCAAGGTATCGGCAAGTTGATGGTGCCTGGAGGTTTATGGCAGGGAGTTTCTCCCGTTTGCTGCCTGCTATCGGGGACTTGGGAGTCGATCGACTCAGGACTTTGAGACTTTTTTTTTACTGTGCCCATGGTCTGTTCTTTATCAAATTATGGTATTGCTTTGCACTGCTGTAACTATATGTTATAATTATGTGGTTCTGTCAGTGTTAGTCTTTGGTCTGTCCTGTTTTCTGTGATATCACTCCAGAGAAACATTGTATCATTTCTTAATGCATGTATGCATTTCTAAATGACAATAAAAGAGGACTGAGTGTTCTCATAACCTAAAAATCTAAATCTTAAAAAAAAAAGGAGGTACGTTGTCGGCTGAAGGCTAGATCTGTGGCATTCAAGTCTGGAGACCCAGGCCTGTACCAGAAAACCAGGTATCATTTGCGGAGGGCTACTTCAAGGGTGAAGAGACAATTTCGAATGAGGTTGGAGGCGACATCGGATGCACGGCAACTCTGGCAGGGTTTGCAAGACATTACTTCCTACAAAGCGAAACCCAATAGCATGAATGGCAGTGATGCTTCATTACCAGATGAACTCAACGCCTTCTATGCCCGCTTTGAAGGGGAGAATATAACTACAGCTGTGAAGATTCCTGCTGCACCTGATGACCCTGTGAACTCTGTCTCAGAGGCTGATGTTAGACTGTCTTTAAAGAGAGTGAACCCTCGCAAGGTGGAAGTACCCAATGGAGTACCTGGTAAGGCTCTGAAAACCTGCGGCAACCAACTAGCGGGAGTATTCAAGGGTATTTTCAACCTCTCACTGCTACGGGCAGAAGTTCCCACTTGCTTCAAAAAGGCAACAATTATACTAGTGCCTAAGAAGAATAATGTGAGCTGCCTTAATGACTATCGCCCGGTAGCACTCACATCGACAGTGATGAAATGCTTTGAGAGGTTGGTCATGACTAGACTGAACTCCTGCCTCAGCAAGGACTTGGACCCAGTGCAATTTGCCTATCGCCACAATAGGTCAACAGCAGATGCAATCTCAATGGCTGTTCACACAGATTTAGATCACCTGGACAACACAAGCACCTATGTCAGGATGCTGTTCGTCAACTATAACCCAGCATTTAATACCATCATTCCCACAATTCTGATTGAGAAGTTGCAGAACCTGGGCCTCTGTACCTCCCTCTGCAATTGGATCCTTGACTTCCTAACCGGAAGATCACGATTTGTGCAGATTGGTAATAATATCTTCTTCTCGCTGACGATCAACACTAGTGCACCTCAGGGGTGTGTGCTTAGCCCACTGCTCTACTCTCTATATACCCATGACTGTGTGGCTAGGCATCGTTCAATTACCATCTATAAATTTGCTGACGATACGACCATTGTTGGTAGAATCTCAGATGGCGATGAGAGGCATACAGTAGCGAGATATGCCAACTAGTGGAATGGTGTTGCAGCAACAACCTGGCATTCAAATTCAGTAAGACGAAAGGGCTGACTGTTGAATTCAGGAAGGGTAGGACGAAGGAACACATACCAATCCTCATAGAGGGATCAGAAGTGGAGAGAGTGAGCAGCTTCAAGGTCCTGGATGTCAAGATCTCTGAGGACCTAACCTGGTCCCAACATATCAATGGAGTTATAAAGAAGACAAGACAGTGGCTATACTTTATTAGGAGTTTGAAGAGATTTGGTATGTCAACAAATACACTCAAAAACTTCTATAGATGAACCGTGGAGAGCATTCTGACAGGCTGATCTAATCAGCTGTATCTTAGGTACTAGCCTACAAAGTACCCAGGACATCTTCAAGGAGCGGTGTCTCAGAAAGGCAGCATCCATTATTAAGGACCCCCAGCACCCAGGGCATGCCCTTTTCTCACTGTTACCATCAGGTGGGAGGTACAAAAGCTTGAAGGCACACACTCAGCGATTCAGGAACAGCTTCTTCCCCTCTGCCATCATTGAACCCTTGGACGCTACCTCACTTTTAAAATATATATTATTTCTGTTTTTTGCACGATTTTAATCTATTCAATACTCATAATTTAAATTTATTTATTTATTTATTATTTTATTTTGTTTTTCTTCTTCTATAGTATGTATTGCATTGAACTGCTGCTGCTAAGTTAACAAATTTCATGACACATGCCGGTGATAATAAACCTGATTCTGATTCTGATTCTGAAATACAGCTAATCTTTAAAAATCTATTCTTTAGAGATCTTTGTACCTTTTTCAGTCATGGTTGGGGCGCAAGTAGAGTGGAGAATAGCCAGTGTTGTTCATTTGTTTCAGAAGTGCAACGGGGACAAACCAGGAAACGCTAACCCTAACATCAAGGGTTGGGCTCCATGGTGGCATAGCTCCTGCGTCGGAATTCTAAGTTCTGTCCCGGCATCCTCCGTAAGGAGTCTCTGTACATCCCCCCCACCGCCCCCCCGTGGAAGCATGGCTTTTCTCCGGGCCTTCCAGTTTGCTTCCACAGTCCAAAGACCTATTAGTTAGTAGGTTAATTGGTCATTGTAAATTGTCCCACGATTAGGTTAGGGTTTAATCGGGATTGCCGAGGGTTGCTGAGCAGTGCAGCTCGTTGGACCGGAAGGGCACTGTATCTCTAAATAAGTAAAAAATTAAAAGAATCATTGGTGGAGAAGTTATTGGAGAAGGTACTTTGGACCAGATCTATTCATGTTTGGAAAAGCACAGACACGTTAAGGATGGTCAGTGTGGCTTTGTGTGGGGGATGTCCTGCCTCATAAAAATGACTGAGCTTTTTGAGACGTCAAGATAAAAGAAAGATTTAAGGTTAGCTTTATTTGCCATGTGCATCAAAACATACAGTGAAATGTGTCATTTGCATCAAATCTAATCTGCGAGGATTGTGTGGCCATAGGTGTGATTCCAAATTGTTGTGTTACCTCATTGTTGTAAGAATCAGGGAAAACACAGAACAGACACAGTGCATTCCAGTGGGGAGAGTACCAAGTTATTGGTACTAATGACCAGGGAAAAATGACAGATGAGGTCCGGCATCTTGAATTTAAGGAACTGGGTCACAAATTAGAAAGCGGGATGCCTACATATGTTATCTCTGGATTACTTCTGGTGCCACATGGTTGTGAATGTAGGAATAGGACAGATCTGATAAACGTTGTGTGTTGATGCTGTTTGTGTTCTGCTGAACCTTGGGGGCATGCTACGTTGGTGCCAGAATGTGCAACAGCACTTGTGGGTTACCCCCACTACATCCTCGGGTGTGTTGTGGCTAATGCAAATGAAGCATTTCACTGCATGTTTCCATGTACACTTGATAAATAATTCTGAATCTGCATTGCAAGCTAAAGAGATGGCTCAGAGAGGGGACTGCTTTAGTTTTTTGGATTACTGGGACCTGTACAAACTGGGCTGGATCAGGAATGGATATCATATTGCTAATGTCAGCCTTTTGCCTACATCCTGTGCATCCTAAGAGCTAAATGGCGCTACCTGGGAAGCTCTCCTTAATGAACGGGCATCATTCAGCTCTCAACCAAGTCTTTGAGCACTACAGCTCAGAAACAGGCCCATCAGCCCATCTAGTCCATGCCAAGCTATTTTCTGCCTAAAATCATTGATCTGCATCTGGATCACAACCCCACTGTCCCCGTCCTGGGTCACAACCCCCCCCCCGGTCCCCCTCCCGGATCACAACGCCCCCACGTCCCCCCTCCCGGATCACAACCCCCCTGTCTCCCTTCCCCTCTCGGATCACAACCCCCTGTCTCCCTTCCCCTCCCGGATCACAACCCCCCCGGCCCCCTGCCCCTCCTGCGTCACAACCCCCCCTCCCCCTCCCTCGTCACAACCCACCCCCTGCCCCCTCCCAGGTCCCCCTCCCACATCAAAAGCCCCCCGTCCCCCTCCCGGATCACAACCCCCTGTCCCCCTTCCCCTCCCACATCACAACCCCCCCTCGACGTCACAACCCCACCCCCGTCCCCCTCCTGGACCCACCCACCCCATCCCCCTCCCGGGTCACATCCCCCCCCACATCAAAACCCCCTGTCCCCCTCTCGGTTCACAAACCCCCCGTCCCCCTCCCAGATCACCACCCGCCCATCCCCCTCCCACATCACAACCCCCCCCGTCCCCCTCCCCCTCCTACATCACAACCCCCCCATCCCCCTCCCACATCACAATCCCCTGTCCCCCTCCCGGATTGCGACCCCCCCACACTACAACCCTCCATACCCATGCACCTATGTAAACTTCTCTTAAATGTTGCAGTTGAACATGCACCCACCACTTCCACTGGCAGCTGGTTCCAGACTCGCACCACCCCTGAGTGAAGAAGTTCCCCCTCAGGTTCCCCTTAATCATCAGGTTTTTTTTACTTTGTGCACAGCAAGTGACACAAGCAACAATCGGTTTTTTTTTCTTACAAGTGATGCTAAAGCTCTGTGTTATGCTTTGGGATGACCTGAGGTTGTGAAAAGCAGGGCAGAAACATAGAAAATGCCGGAAATACTCAGCGAGTCAGGCAGCACCTGGCGAAAGACAAACAGACTGGTTCAGACTTGTTTCAAAGTTCTGAACCACTATGGTCCCTCTGACGCTGATTGAGGGAGAGATGGCTGTGCCTGATCTGGGAAAAAAACAAGCAACAGAAGATGTTGGGTGAGTGGCCCGTGCTGCCAAGATGGTGGTAGAGGCTGGCACATTAGGAACATTTAAGAAACTCTTAGAGAGGCCATGGATGATATAAAAATTGAGGGTTATGTCAGAGGGAAGGGTTAGATTGATCTCAGGGTAGATTAAAAGGTTGGAACAACATTGTGAGCCAAAGAGCCTATATTGTACTGCACTGTTCTATGTTCTACAAGTTATGCTGAGGTGACATAGTTTTGAACGTTGAATTAAAGATCTGAAATTGTCTTGCAGAAGAATGGAGAAAGGGTGATCTGAATGGCAGCTGTGGGCAATGCTGAGCAAGTTGTGACGTCAGTCTGTGCCTGGATGATATGTATTCGAACAGGCACCACAGAAGATTCAGCATCGTCTCTCCCAGAAGCAGCAGTACAAAGGTTGATCGATGACATTTCACAGGATTGGAGGAAGACATTTGCACCTCCGAAACCAGCAGCCTCTGTGACACGATGGAAGGTACATCTTTGTAGCTTGAGGAAGGCAGCATCTATAAAGAGCTGACATTTCAGGCCAAGACTCTTCATCAGAACCTGTAAACCTTTACCTCTTCCATCTATCGCCTCCTTCCTTCTCACTTCATCCCCCCCCCACTACCTTTTTCCCTACTTGGTCTCACCTATCACCTGCCTGCTTGTGGTCCTCTCCCTTCCCTTACTTTCTTACTTGGGCTTCTGTCCCACACTACCAGGTTCAGGAACAGTTATTACCCCTCAACCATCAGTCTCTTCAACCAGTGGGGATAACCTCACTCACCCCTGTACTGTACTAATTTATTCCCACAACCTATGGACTTACTTTCAAGGATTCTTCATCTCACGTTCTCGATATTTACTGTTTATTTATTTGCTATTATTTTTTTATTTTGTTTTCTTTCTGTATTGGCACAGTTTGTTGTCTTTTGCACATTGGTTGTTTGTCTGTGCTGCTATGTACAGTCTTTCATTGATTCTATGGTATTTCTTTGTACTTTCTGTGAATGCCCACAAAAATGAATCTCAGGGTTGTATATAGTGTGTATGACATACACGTACTTTGATAATAAACTTACTTTGAACTTTGAAGTACCTGCCTTTCCAGTCCTGATGGAGGGTTTCGACCAAAAACATTGATTGTTTGTTAATTCCTCTCAGTAGATTTTGCCCAGGGTTCCTCCAACATTTTGTGTGTGTTGCTCGGGATTTCCAGCATCGGCAGAACCTCTTGTGTTAACACCGACTGTAAAATTAGTAATGGTGATCCTCAAACCCATATGTTTCAGCTACTGTGCTACAAAGCTACTTACCCTATCTGTTCCAGTGCCACAACAATGTGGTGTTTACATGTGTTCAGAAAAGAGCCTAGCAAACCCACAGCTGCACCAGACCACTTTGATCTTCACCACACATAACTGTGGCATCGAGGTTGCCCACTAACCCCCCTCGCGGAGTTAGAGATAGACAGCAAATGCTGCTCTGGCCAGTGATCTGTACAAACCCATGAAATATTGTCCATACTTCACACACAGTACAAATCCAGTGACCCGGAGCAAAGAGCAGAGATGTGAATTAGCACTGATGAGAAAGAGAATTTGTACACAAAGACTTACCACATCCTTCGGCTGTACAGAGCTCTTCAACCAGTTGCTTTTCTGACGTGCAATCACTGTCGTCGACGCAAGTCGCATGGGAGCTCACTTGCACACTGCAAGGTGCAGTCAGCGTTACAGGGTTGGGGATAGTGAATGTGGAAACCGGGCTAAGATTAATAGAGCATTACAGCACAGAAGCAGGCCCTTTGGGCCATCTAGCCTGTGCCAACTGTTATTGTGCCTAGTCCCATTGACCTGCAACTGGACCATAGCCCTGCATACCCCTCCCATCTATGTACTTAGCCAAACTTCTCTGAAATGTTGAAATCAGACCCTCATTCACCACTTCTGTAGGCAGCTCGTTCCACACTCTCACCGCCCTCAGAGTGAAGAAGCTCCCCCTCAGATTCCCCTTAAACATTTCACCTTTCAACCTTAACCCATGACCTATATGTAGCATGTCGCACCATGGTCCTGAAAAACGTTGTCTCGTTTTTACTGTGTACTGTACCAACAGTTATGGTCGAAATGACAATAAAAAGTGACTTGATTTGACCAGAGGCCACAGTTTAGGAATGAGGGGTAGACCATTTAGAACAGAGTTGATGAAAAACTTTTTCACACAGAGAGTTGTGGTTCTGTGGAATGCTCTGCCTCAGAAGGCAGTGGAGGCCAATTCTCTGGATTATTTCAAGAAAGAGTTAGAGCTCTTAAAGATAGCGGAGTCAAGGGATATAGGGAGAAGGCAGGAACAGGGTACTGATTGTGGATGATCAGCCATGATCACAGTGAATGGCGGTGCTGGCTCGAAGGGCCGAATGGCCTACTCCTGCACCTATTGTCTATTGTCTATTGACTTGATAGTTCTAGTCTTACCTAACCTCTGTATAAAAAGCTCATAATTTTGAATAGCTCTATCAAAACTCCCCTCACTCTCCTACACTCCAGGGAATAAAAGTCTTAAGCTCTTCAACCTTTCTCTGGGTCCTCAAGTCCCAGTGACATCCTTGTAAAATTTCTCTCTGCTCTTTCAATCTTATTGATATCTTCCTCGTAGATAGTTGACCTGAACTGCACATAATACTCCACATAATAGTCCTCACCAATGTCTAATACAACTTCAACATAACATTCCAACTTCCGTTTTGGAGAGAATGGGAAAACTTGCCCCTGCTTTTCCACTAATGTTATAGGATCCATCTGAACCAATGGGAGAGGCCGTCTGTTGGTTGGTGTGGACCATCGACCATGGACGTAGCACCCTAGCCGTCTACACGATACAGAAGCCAGGGCAGTATATGGAGAGCAAGCTGTTGCCCATGCAGTGGGCTTCCCTCCCCACTCAGCCGGTGAACCCAAAGGAATGGCAGAGACACATACAACTTGGAAACAGCAGTGTCGCAGGAGTTGCCAGTCAGTGTTGAATTCAACATCGGACTGCCTTAGGGACTCCAGCTCCAGATGTTTCCTCAGGGTTTACTCCTGAAGCCTTCCCCAAGAGTGGACATAGCCCAGGGCAGCGGAGGTTTGAGATCAGGGTCTCCTTTACTTAGTTGAACTGATAGTCATGGTTGATGAGCCCTGCCCAGAGCACCCAGTTTTAAGGCAAATGAACCAATGTAAAGCAGCAATTAAGGAAACCATCAGAATTTTAAACCACACAGGAGCTCTGTGGAGCTGAAATGAGGGGAAGTCACAACAGAATTATTCATGGCCACATCTATAGAATGCAGAGTATCGAACATGGAACAGTATAGCATTGGACAGGACATTTGTTGTGCCGAGCTTGATGCCAATTTATGTTATCATCCATATCCCTCCATTCCCTTCATATTCATGTGTCTATCGAAAAGCCTCTTCAACTCCACCTGGCTGCCTGCTTCCATTACTACCCCAGTAACCCATTCTAGGCACCTATCATGCTCTTCACAAAAAACTTACCCCTTACATTGCTTTTAAACTACACCCTGCAACCTTAAAAGCGTGTACTCTGAAGTTTGATGTTTCTACCCTGGGGAAAACTGCCTGACTGTGTAAAATATAAACAAAGAGATTCTGCAGATGCTGGAAATCCGCAATAACTCACACAAAATGCTGGATGAACTCAGCAGGTCAGGCAGCATCTATGGAAATGAATAAACAGTCGACATTTCAGGCTGAGATCTGATAAATGGCCTTGGCCTGAAATATTGACACGTTATTCCTCATTTAGAAGAATGAGAGGGGAATCTCATTAAAACTCATCCAATATTGAAATGCCTAGATAGAGTGGATGTGGAGAGGATATTTCCTATCATGGGGGAGCCTCAGATCAGAGGTCACAGCCTCTGAATAGAAGGATGACCTTTTAGAACAGAGATAAGGGGGAATTCCTTTAACCAGAGTATGGTGAGTCTGTGCAATTCATTGCCAGAGACGGCTGTGGAGGCCAAGTTATTGGTTATATTTAAAGCGGAGGTTGACAGGTTCTTGATTAATCAGGATATCAAAGGTTACAGGGAGAAGGCTGGAGAATGCGATTGGGAGGGAAAATAAATCAGCCATGATGATGGAGCAGGTTCAATAGGCTGAATGGCCTAATTCTGCTCCTATGCCTTATGGCCTTATTGAATTAATGCAGCTAAGTGGGATTAGTACAGATGGGTGTGAGGTGGCGTAGACACACTGGGTTAAGTGGCCTGCATAGGTGCTGTAAACTCTATGACTAGAGGATGTGGCTGTGGTTGTAGAGGAAGAATCGAAGAGAAACCAGTAAAAGGCTGACATCAGGTAACTCTTCCTGTGAAAAACACAGAACATAGAACCGTACAGCACAGTAAGGCCCTTCAGCGCACAATGTTAAGCCAACCTTTTAATCTACTCCAAGATCAATCTAACCCCAGGGTTTCCATCCTGTCATCCTTGGAAGTGCCTTTCTCAAGTGTAAGGAATAGTTCTTGAGAGGAGAGAGGGATTCCCACGGAAGCATTAGTTGGAAATGAACATTGACACAAACTGAGAGCCAGAGTAGTCTGCAATTAGTCCCCTGAGCTTTGAGGGCACAGATTTGAAGTGTCCTGATCGCCACATCCTGCTCACGCACAGTAAAAGCAGATTAAACATTGTGTGTGTCACATAACTGACTTTCATCCCCGGGGTTTGTGGCTGACAGACTTTAAGGTGAAGTTCCTTCTATCATAGCCAAATAAGTCCTAGTTCATGAAATGCCTTTAATAGACTCAGTTTTGGCTGTTTGACGTGCTCCTTCCTCTCCAATCTCCTCTAGACCTCTCATTCTCCAAGATCTCCAAGCTGACCTTGCTCTGCTCTGAATTAGCTGCTACACCACTGGTAGGTGTACTGGGCTCTCTGCTCTGGAAATCCCCCAGCCTTCCCGCCTTGCTCACTCTCTCATTACAATATTCTTCAAGCCTTCCCCTCACTCACCTCTTTATACTGTGTATCACTTCATCATTCATTCCAGATAAGGATGTTCCAGTGCAAAAATTCAACTGTCCATTTACCTCCACAGACAGACAGATAGATAGAAAGAAAAATAGAGGGCTATTGGGGAGGGAAGGGTTCGATTGAACTTAGAGTAGGTTAAAAGGTTGGCACAACATTGTGGGCCAGATGACCTGTACAGAACAAAACAGTGTTGTACTGTTCTATAAACGCAACAACAGGAATTCTGCAGATGCTGGAAATTCAAGCAACACACATCAAAGTTGCTGGTGAACGCAGCAGGCCAGGCAGCATCTCTAGGAAGAGGTCTTCCTAGAGATGCTGCCTGGCCTGCTGCGTTCACCAGCAACTTTGATGTGTGTTGCTTGTATTGTTCTATGTTCAGATGCTTCCATATCTGCTCAATTCCTCCAGCATTCTGTCTTTTGCTCCAAATTCCATCAGGTAGGACAACAGACAATAGATGCAGGAGTAGGCCACTGTGATCATGGCTGATCATCCACAATCAGTATCCAGTTCCTGCCTTATCCCCATAACCTTTGATTCTGCTATCTTTAAGAGTTCTATCCATCTCCTTCTTGAAAGCATCCAGACACTTGGCCTCCACTGCCTTCTGGGGCAGAGCATTCCACATATCCACCACTCTCTGGGTGAAAAAGTGTTTCCTCAACTCCGTTCTAAATGGGCTACCCCTTATTCTTAAACTGTGGCCTCTGGTTCTGGACTCACCCATCAGCGGGAACATGCTTCCTGCCTCCAGCATGTCCAATCCCTTAATAATCTTGTATGTTTCAGTAAGATCCCCTCTCAGCCTTCTAAATTCCAGAGTATACAAGCCCAGTCGCTCCAATCTTTCAACATATGACAGTCCCGCCATCCTGGAAATTAACCTTGTGAACCTACGCTGCACTCCCTCAATAGCAAGAATGTCCCCCCTCAAATTTGGAGACCAAAACTGCACACACTACTCCAGGTGTGGTCTCACCAAGGCCCTGTACAGCTGCAGAAGGACCTCTTTGCTCCTATACTCAATTCCCCTTGTTATGAAGGCCAGCATGCCATTAGCTTTCTTCACTGCCTGCTGTACTTGCATGCTTACTTTCAGTGACTGATGTACAACAACACCTAGATCTCGTACTTCCCCTTTTCCTAACTTGACTCCATTTAGATAACAATCTGCCTTCCTGTTCTTACCACCAAAGTGGATAACCTCACATTTATCCACATTAAACTGCATCTGCCATGCATCTGCCCACTCACCCAGCCTGTCTAAGTCACTCTGCATTCTCATAACATCCTCCTCACATTTCACACTGCCACCTAGCTTCGTGTCATCGGCAAATTTGCTAATGTTACTTTTAGGAGATACAGAAGCCTGAAGGCACACACTCAGCGATTCAGGAACAGCTTCTTCCCCGCTGCTATCCGATTCCTAAATGGACTTTGAATCTTTGGACACTTTTTAAAAATATACAGTATTTCTGTTTTTGCACATTTTAAACATCTATTCAATATATATAATTGATATACTTATTTGTTATTATTATTATTTTATTTTATTTATTACTATTATTTTTTCTCTGCTATATTATGTATTGCATTGAACTGCTGCTGCTAAGTTAACAAATTTCACGTCACATGCCGGTGATAATAAACCTGGTTCTGATTCTGAGCTTCAGAATCTGGCATCTGTTTTTTCAGGCTTTTACCAGCTGCCCCAACACCTTTATGTGGCTTGGTCCCACAGTTTGTATGAAACTCACCTCTGAATGGCCTTGGGGTGTTTTGCCATGGGAACAGCAATACAAATAGTTATAGTTAACAATGTTGAACTTTATTTGGAGTGTGGAACATGCATCTGGATTTTCAGTCCCTCTTGTGACTTGTGTGCATCCTAGGTATTTGGATCAACAGATATCGGAAATACCTGGTTAAATCCATAAACGGGCCCTTTCTGGAGTCGATAATCCGCTACATGAAGAGGCAGGACCTGATAAGCACCGAGGAAGTCAATCAAATTCAGGAACTGACAGGCCCAACAGACAGAACGAAGGCAGTGATCGATGTCCTTGCTGGGAAAGGACATGCAGCATCTGAGTCTTTGCAGACTTTTATAGAGACCACTAACTCACAGCTCTACCTTTTAGTGACAGTCTACGGTAAGGTGTTTTTACAAGACCACAACACTTAGAAGCAGAATTAGGCCATTTGGCCCATTGGGGCTGCTCCACCGTTCAATCATGGCTGATCCTTGTTTTTCCTCCTCCTCAGCCCCACTCCCCAGTCTTCTCCCCATAACCTTTGATGATGTGGCCAATCGAGAACCTATCAACTCAGCCATAAATACACCCAATTACCCGGCCTCCACAGCTGCCTGTGCTAACAAAGTTCACAAATTCACCACCCTCTGGCTAAAGAAACTTCTCCGCATCTCTGTTGTAAATGGACCCCCTCTATCCTGATGCTGTGCCCTCTTGTCTTAGACTCTCCCACCATGGGAAACATCCTTTCCACATCCACTCTGTCTAGGCCTTTCAACTTTCAAAAGGTTTCAATGAGATCCCCCCTCATCCTTCTAAATTCCAGTGTGTACAAGCCCAGAGCCATCAAACGTTCCTCATATGATAACTCTTTCATTCCTGGAATCATCCTTGTGCATCTCCTCTGAACTCTCTCCAATGCCAATACATCTTTTCTAAGATAAGGAGCCCAAAACTGTTCACAATACTCAAGATGAGGCCTCACGAGTGCCTTATAAAGCCCCAGCATCACATCCTTGCTCTTATATTCTAGGCCTCTTGAAATAAAGGCTAACATGGCATTTGCCTTCCTCACCACTTACTCAACTTGCTAGTTAACTTTTAGGGTGTAGTGTACAAGGACTCCCAAGTCCCTTTGCATATCAGATTTCTAGATTTTCTCACCACTTAAAAAATAGTCTGCACATTTATTTCTTCCAGCAAAGTGCATGACCATGCATGTTCCAACATTGTATTTCATTTGCCACTTTCTTGCCCATTCTGCTAATCTGTCAAAGTCCTTCTGCAGCCTTTTCTGTTTCCTCAAAACTACTTGCTCCTCCACCAATCTTCTTCCACCAAACTTGGCAACAAAGCTACCATCTAAATCATTGATATACAACATAAAAAGCAGTCCCAACACCGACCCCTGTGAAACACCACTAGCACTGGCAGCCAACCAGAAAATAATCCTTTTATTTCCCCTCGCTGCCTCCTACCAATCAGCCAATGCTCTAACCATGCTCGTAACTTTCCTGTAATACCATGGACCCTTAACTTGGTAGACAGCCTCATGTGTGATATGTGTGATATCTTCTCAAAGGCCATTTGAAAGTCCAAATGTACAACATCCATTGCATCCCTTTATCCATCCTACTTGTAATTTCCTCAAAGAATTCCAACAAGTTCATCAGGCAGGATTTGCCCTGAAGGAAACCATGCTGACTTTGTCCTATTTTGTCCTGTGTCGTCATCTCATCCTTAATAATTGATTCTAACATCTTCCCAACCACTGAGGTCTATAATTTCCTTTCTGCTGCCTTTCTCCTTTCTTAAAGGGTGGAGAGACATTTGCAATTTCACAGTCCTCCGGAACCATGCCAGAGTCCAATGATTATTGAAAGATCATTTCTAATGCCTCCGCAATCGCTACCGCTACCTCTTTCAGAACCCTAGGGTGCAGTTCATTTGGTCTGGGTGACTTGTGTACCCTTAGGTCTTTCAGCTTTTTGAGCACTTTCTCCCTTGTAATAGTGATTGTACTCACTTCTTTTCCTCACACATTCAACATCTGGCACACTGCTAGTGTCTTCTACAGTGAAGACTGATGCAAAATACACATTTAGTTCATCTACCATCTCCTTGTCACCTATTATTTCTCTGGCCTCATTTTCTAGCGGTCCTCTATCCACTTTCATCTCTTTTCTTTTTACATATTTGTAAAAAGCTTTTTCTATCCACTTTGATATTGTTTACTAGCTTGCTCTCATTTTTTAGCTTTTCCCTCCTCATGATTCTTTTTGTTGCTCTCTGTAGGGTTTTAAAAGCTTTTCAATCCTCTAACTTCCCACTAATTTTTGCTTCGTTGTATGCTCTCTCTTTTGCTTTCATGTTCACTTTGACTTCCTATGACAGCCACGGTTGTACTATTTTGTCATTAGAGTATTTCTTCATTTTTGGAATACATGTATCCTGCACCTTCCTCATTTTCTCCAGAAACTCACACCATTGCTGCTCTGCTGACATCTCTGCCAGCATCTCCAACTCCTCTCTCATACCACTGTAATTTCCCTTACTCCACTGAAATACTGCTATGTCAGACTTTACCTTCTCCCTTTCAAATTTCAAGTTGAACGCAGTCATATTGCGAGCACTGCCTGCTAAGGGTTACAATAGACAATAGGTGCAGGAGTAGGCCATTCGGCCCTTCGAGCCAGCACCGCCATTCACTGTAATCATGGCTGATCATCCATAATCAGTACCCCATTCCTGCCTTCTCCCTATATCCCTTGACTCCACTATCATTAAGAGCTCTATCTAACTCTTTCTTGAAAGCATCCAGAGAATTTGCCTCCACTGCCTTCTGAGGCAGAGCATTCCACAGATCCACAACTCTCTGGGTGAAAAAGTTTTTCCTCAACTCCGTTCTAAATGGCCAACCCCTTATTCTCAAAGTGTGTCCTCGGGTTCTGGACTCCCCCAACATTGGGAACATGTTTCCTGCCTCTAGCGTGTCCAATCCCTTAATAATCTTATATGTTTCAATCAGATCCCCTCTCATCCTTCTAAATTCCAGCGTATACAAGCCCAGTCACTCCAATCTTTCAACATATGACAGTCCCGCCTTCCCGGGAATTAACCTCGTGAACCTCTGCGGCACTCCCTCAATAGCAAGAATGTCCTTCCTCAAATTTGGAGACCAAAATGGCACACAGTACTCCAGGTGTGGTCTCACCAGGGCCCCGTACAACTGCAGAAGGACCTCTTTGCTCCTATACTCAATACCCCTTGTTATGAAGCCCAACATGCCATTAACTTTCTTCACTGCATGCTTACTTTCAGTGACTGATGAACAAGGACACCAAGATCTCGTTGTACTTCCCCTTTTCCTAACTTGACACCATTCAGATAGTAATCTGCCTTCCTGTTCTTGCCACCAAAGTGGATAACCTCACATTTATCCACATTAAACTGCATCTGCCATGCATCTGCCCACTCACCCAACCTGTCCAAGTCATCCTGCATTATCTCAACATCCTCCACACGTTTCACACTGCCACCCAGCTTTGTGTCATCTGCATATTTGCTAATGTTACTTTTAATTCCTTCATCTAAATTATTAATGTATATTGTACGGTCCCAGCACCGAGACTTGCGGTACCCCACTAGTCACCGCCTGCCATTCTGAAAGGGACCCGTTAATCCCTACTCTTTGTTTCCTGTCTGCCAACCAATTTACGATCCATGTCAGTACCCTACCCCCAATACCATGTGCACTAATTTTGCCCACTAATCTCCTATGTGGGACGTTATCAAAGGGTTTCTGAAAGTCCAGGTATACTACATCCACTGGCTCTCCCTTGTCCATTTTCATAGTTACATCCTCAAAAAATTCCAGAAGATTAGTCAAGCATGATTTCCCCTTCGTAAATCCATGCTGACTCGGACCGATCCTGTTACTGCTATCCTAATGTGCCGCTATTTCATCCTTTATAATTGACTCCAGCATCTTCCCCACCACTGATGTCAGGCTAACTGGTCTATAATTATCTGTTTTCTCTCTCCTTCCTTTCTTAAAAAGTGGGATAACATTATCTACCCTCCAGTCCTCAGGAACTGATCCTGAATCTATAGAACATTGGAAAATAATTACCAATGCATCCATGATTTCTAGAGCCACCTCCTTAAGTACCCTGGGGTGCAGACCATCAGGCCCTGGGGATTTATCAGCCTTCAGTCCCATCAGTCTATCCAACACCATTTTCTGCCTAATGTGAATCTCCTTCAGTTCCTCCGTTACCCTAGGTCCGCCGGCCACTATTACACCTGGGAGATTGTTTGTGTCTTCCCCAGTGAAGACAGATCCAAAGTACCTGTTCAACTTGTCTGCCATTTCCTTGTTCCCCATAATATATTCACCCTGTCTTCAAGGGCCCAACTTTCGTCTTAACTAATTTTTTCCTCTTCACATACCTAAAGAAGCTTTTACTATCCTCCTTTATATTCTTGGCTAGCTTACCTTTGTATCTCATCTTTTCTCCCCGTATTGCCTTTTTAGTTATCCTCTGTTGCTCTTTAAAAGTCTCCCAATCCTCTGGCTTCCCGCTTATCTTTGCTATGTTATACTTCTTCTCTTTTACTTTTATGCTGTCCTTGACTTCCCTTGTCAGCCACGGTCCCCCTTACTCCCCTTAGAATATTTCTTCCCCTTTGGAATGAACTGATCCTGCACCTTCTGTATTATTCCCAGAAATACCTGCCATTGTTGTTCCACTGTCATCCCTGCAGGGTATCTTTCCAGTCAACTTTGGCCAGCTCCTCCCTCATGGCTCCATAGTCCCCTTTGTTCAACTGCAATACTGACACTTCCAATTTTCCCTTCTCCCTCTCAAATTGTATTTGAAAACATCATATTATGGTCACTACCTCCTAATGGCTCCTTTACCTCGAGTTTCCTTATCAAATCCGGTTCATTACACAACACTAAATCCAGAATTGCCTTCTCCCTGGTAGGTTCCAGTACAAGCTGCTCTAAGGGTTCTTTTACCTTAAACTCCCTAATCGCCTCCGGTTCATTACACCCAATTCAGCGTAGCTGATCCCCTAGTAGGCTCAATGACAAACTGCTCTATAAATCCATCTCGTAGGCATTCAACAAACTCACTCTCTTGAAATCCATTACCAACCCAATTTCCACTTCAACAGCTCTAACAAACCTGCCCATGAGAATATTGGTCCCCCTCGGGTTCAGCTGTAATTCGTCCCTTTTGTACCGGTCATACCTTACCCAGAAGGGATCCCAATGATCCAAGAACCTGAAGCCCTGCCCCTTGTATCAGCTTCTCAGCAATGCATTTATCTGCCAAACCATCCTGTTTCTACCCTCACTGGCACAGGCAGCAATCCAGAAATTACTATCTGGGAGGTCCTGCTTCTCAGCTTTCTACCAAGCTCTCTACATTCTCTCTTCAGGACTTCTTTGCCTTTCACTCCTATGTCATTGGCACTAATATGTACCAAGATATCTGGCTGCACTCCCTCCCTCTCCAAAATGCTGTTGGTGTGATCCGAGATGCTCCTGACCCTGGCAGCTGGAAGGCAACATACCATCCGAGTGTCCTGTTCACGTCTACGGAATCTCCTGTCTTGTTCCTCTGACTATTGAGTCCCCTATCATTACCAATCCCCTCTTCTCCCTCTTTCCCTTCTGCACCACGGACCCATACACAGTGCCATAAGACCATAAGATATAGGAGCAGAATTAGGCCATTCAGCCCGTTGAGTCTGCTCTGCCATTTCACCATGGCTGATCCTGGATCCCACTCAACCCCATACAGCTGCTTTCTCGTCATATCCTTTGATGCCCTGACTGATCAGGAAACTATCAACTTCCACTTTAAATATACCCACAGACTTAGCCTCCACCGCAGTCTATGTTTCAATAGGTACATTTAATGTCAGAGAAATGTATACAATATACATCCTGAAATTCCACAGGTTTACTACTCTCTGGCTAAAAAAAATCCTCCTTACCTCTGTTCTAAAGGGTTGCCCCTCAGTTTTAAGGCTGTGCCCTCTAGTTTTGGATACCCACACCATAGGAAATATCCTCTCCACACCCACCCTATCTAGTCCTTTCAACATTCGCTAGGTTTCAATGAGATCCCCCCTTCTTCTAAATTCCAGTGAGAACAGGCCCAAAGCTGCCAAATGATACTAATATGTTAACCCCTTCATTCCCAGAATCATCCCCGTGAACCTCCTCTGGACTCTCTCCAATGACAACACATCATTTCTGAGATATGGAACCCAAAACTGTTGACAATGCTCCAAGTGCGGCCTGACTAGTGTCTTATGAAGCCTCAGCTTTTATATTCTACTCCCCTTTGAATAAATGCCAACATTGCAATTGCCTTCTTTAGTACAGACTCAACCTGTAAACTAAGCCTCTGGGAGTCCTCCATGAGGACTCCCAAGTCCCTCTGCACCTCTGATGTTTGAACCTTCTCCCCACTTGGATAATAGTCCGCACTATTGTTCCTTTTACCAAAATGCATTATCATACATTTCCCAACACTGTATTCCAGGAGGGAACTTAGGGGTGACTGCTTCCCTGTAACTCCAAACAATGATATCCTCACTCTCCTGTACAAGTCAAAGGTCAATCAGCTGCTGGTCCAGATCCCTCACACGGTTTTCAAAGACTCCAATATCCAGCATGAAGAACACACAATGGCCATTTAAACTACATTAAGTACCCCAGACACAGCAAGATAAAAAGGAAGCTAACAGAAACTTACCCGGATAACTTACCAGGAGCCAATGCCTCTTCCATGTCAAAGCCTGACACTCCCCGCTCACCACCAGCCCACTCCCAACAATGGCCACTGTGCTCGTCCCTTCTGTACTTCCACTGACTCCTGCTTGTGCTGTTCCCGCTGCAGACTGGGCCGCCAGGTTTTGTTTCATGCAAACGGTTCATTCCCACTTCCTCAGGTCTCCTAGATCACTGGCATATGTCATGAAATTTGTTGTTTATTATAAATTACAATAGGAAATATATATAAAGATTAAAGTAAATAGATAGTGCAAAAAGAAAGCATCAAGAGGCTAGTGCCCACGCTGGAGCTGACTGAGTTTACGACTTTAAGCAGCTTTTCCTTATCCTGTGCAATGCCCTCCCCCCCCCCATACCAGATGGTGGGATGTAACCAGTTGGAATGCTCTCCACAGGTCAGCAGTAGAAATCTGTGAGTGTTTGCAGTGATATACGACGTCTCCTCAAACTCCAACTGAAATATAGCTGCTGTCGTTCCTGTGTAATTTCGTCAATATGTTGGGCCCAGGATAGATCTTCAGAGACGTTTACTCTCCCCATTCACATCACGGAGCCGACTGCCCCAGGGAAGAGCTGCCAGCTCAGGATGTCCACAGCGACACAGAAAGCTCAGAGTAACGCACACTATATGTGGAATCAGCTGCCAGAGGAAAGGTTTGAACTTTTAAAGGACAGTTGGACAGTTACAAGGATTGGAAAGGTTTAGGAGCTTAGGGGCCAAACATTGGTAAAAGGGAGTAGCTTGGATGGGGCATCTTGGTCAGCATGGGTCAGATGGGCCAAAGGCCCTGCCTTGATAACATTCTACATGCTTTGTTTTAGAAATGACTAGCCCCTTACCTCTGTTGGATTAGGGTGTAGAATTGTTATTTTTCTTGTAGTTTAACTTTTCTCTGCTTACTTGTACTTTTGTATTATCATATGTATCGGTAATTGTTCAGTGAGTTTTCTCATAATTGTATGGTTGCTTCTGCATTTTCCACATTTTCCAGAAGCTTCTCAGTTTTCCTGCAGTAGACATCAACATACTTGTACTGGCTATTCTGTAGGTTAATTGCTATTATTGGAACATTGAAAAGTTCAAAGCAAGTTTATTATCAAAGTGCATATGTCCCTACATACAACCCTGACATTCATTTTTTCTGTGGGTATTCACAGTAAATTCAAGAAACATGATAGAATCAATGAAAGACCGCACCCAACAGGATGGACAAACAATCAATGTGTAAAAGACCACAAACTGAGCAAATACAACTGAGTAAATAAATAAGCAATAAATATCGAGAACATGAGATGAAGAGTTCTTGAAAAAGAGTCCATAGGTTGTGGGAACCTATGCGGTGATGGGATGAGTGAAGTTATCCACCCTGGTTCAGGAGCCTGATGGTTTTGGGGTGATAACTGTTTCCTGAACCTAGTGTTGTGGGTCAAGAGGCTCCTGTACTTCCTACCTGATGGCAGCAGTGAGAAGAGAGCCTGGCTAGGGTGATTGGGGTCCCTGATGACAGATGCTGCTTTCCTGTGACAGCGCTCTGTGTAGTTGTGCTCAATGGTGGGCAGGGCTTTATCCATAATATTTTCTAGGATTTTCTGTTGGAGGGAATCTTTTCAGTTGGAGATAGTTTTTGTAGAGGACAATCATGATTTCTTTGTTCTCGGTCCTTCTTCCATTCTCTGTTCTCGAAACACAATAACACAGCAGTAAGCAACCAGTTTTATGCCTCATTCTTGACTTCCGATCCTTTGAATTAAAAAACAAGAGATTCTGCAAATGCTGGAAATCCAGAGTAACACACACAAAATGTTGGAGGAGCTCAGCAGGTCAGGCAGCATCTATGGAAATGAATAAACAGTCAACATTTTGGGCTGGGATCGTGAAGAAAGGTCTCCTTAGATTCAGGTCTCCTGTCATTTCCTTAGACTCTGCTTGACCTGCTGAGTTCCTCCAGCATTTTGTGCACGTGATACCAGGATCTAACACCTGGAAAAACTGTACTTGCTGATTTCACTGTGTTGTTTGATCCTCATTCCAATCTCTTTTGTTCTTGTTTAAAGAACCAATGATACAGAAGCACATGGAAGTTCTACAGAGCAAGTTTGGCAGTGGCCATGACCTCAGTACCATGTGCGAGCAGCCATCTGTGAAACGACTCACCAACCTCTTGCTAATCGATGGGCTGACGGACGTCCAGCAGAAGGAACATGACGTCATGCAAACAGAGGCCACTAGAGGTGTGAAGAACAGCTCGAGACACACCCCACTGGACAGGCTCTTCCTGCCCTCATCGAAAGTTAGCATGCCACCACGGATCTCAGTGACAGTTGGTGTGGCTGGAATTGGGAAGAGCACTTTGGTAAAAATCCTTGTGTACAAATGGTTGAAGGGGGAGTTGTACAGAGACGTCACTTTTATATTTCCCTTCATGTTTCGGGAGCTGAACTCCTTTGAGAGGATATCTGCAGAAAAGCTGGTCAAGTTGACCTTTCCCCACATTGCTGAAGCCAACCACATTCTGAATGGGTCAGCAAAGGTGGTGCTGGTCTTTGATGGTTTGGATGAGTTCAAATACCCACTGGAGTTCTCAAACTCACAGATCTGCACCGACCCAAAGAAGGATATCCAAATCGACAACTTAATCACCAACATAATACGGGGCAACATCTTCTCTCAGGCAACAGTTTGGATCACCTCACGCCCAACCGCAGCAAGCCAAATCCCAGCAGGTCTTGTCGACAGGATGACAGAACTCAGGGGCTTTGAAGAAGTGGAGATGGAAGACTTCTTGGAGACGCTGTTTGAAGAAAAAGCGGTGGCCACGGAGGTCTTTTCACACATAAAGGCCCATAAGTCACTGAACATATTGTGCTCCGTACCTTCCTTTTGTCTATTGATTGGCCTATCTCTCGCCTACTACCTCAGAACAAGTAATGATGGACACAAAGCCGGCAACTTCCCTCAGACCATGACAGAAATCTACACTCATTTCTTCAAAATGATTCTCAGTGGGGATTGGCAGGAAAAGGAGCAGGAGGCACTGAAGATTGAGCAAGCCTTTTGCAACAACAAGAAACTGATTTCCAACCTTAGCAGGCTGGCATTTTGTGGGTTAGTTAAGCGCAAGTTTGTTTTCTACGAGCAAGACATAAAGGCCCATGGTATTGACCTTTCATCACTACAGGGAGGCTTGTGCAGTAAGATCTTTGTCAAAGATGAATCGACTATCTGCACAGTTTACTATTTCACACACATTACTGTGCAGGAGTACCTGGCTGCCATCTATTATTACACTGCCTCTAAAAGGGCCATATTTGATCTATTTAACGAGAGTGCCATGTCCTGGCCCAAGATTGGCTTCCACAATCACTTTAAGAATGCTGTCAATAAGTCACTGCAGTCAGAGGATGGCCACCTGGATGTTTTTGTGCGGTTCCTCTCTGGGCTTCTCTCTCCCGAGGTGAACCGGCTGCTGCAGGGCCTGCTCCTGACGAAGGATGAGCACAACAGCTACCGGACCCCCGTGGCCCATCACCTTCAGAGCTGCCTCAACACGGACTATGTTATCTCCTCGCGGACGGTCAACATCATGCACTGTCTGCACGAGCTGCAGCACACAGACATCGCCAAAGGGGTGGCGGATGCCCTGCGGACCGGCAGTCTGGCCGGGAGGTTGACCCCCATCAACTGCTCCGCATTGGCCTACCTCCTGCAGGTGTCCGAGGAGTGTATGGAAGAGACCAACCTCTCCAACTGCCTCAGCTACAACATCTTCAAGAGCCTGCTTCCCCGCCTTCTGTACTGCCACAACCTCAGGTACTGGGCCCTTTGCTGAGCCTTTATAAGGCATTGATCAGACTGCATTTGGAGTACGTGGAGGAGTTTTGAAAAGGTGTGCGGGCATTGGAGAGGGCCCAGATGAGATTCATGAGAAACATCCTAGGAATGAGGAGTGTTTGATGGCTCTGGGCCTGTGCTTAGTGGTGTTTGGAAGAATGGGGTGGGGGAAATCTCATTGAAACCTACCAAATATTGAGAGGCCTCAATAGAATGGATGTGGAGAGGATGCTTCCTATCATGGGAGAGCCTAGGATCTGAGGACACAGCCTCAGAATAGAGGGATATCCATTTAGAAACAGAGATGAGAAGGAATTTCTTTAGCCAGAGGGTGGTGAATCTGTGGAATTCATTGCCACAAATGGCTGTGGAGGTCAAATCATGGGTATATTTAAAGCAGAGGTTGATAGGTTCTTGATTAGACAGGGCATCAAAGGTTCCCGGGAGAAGGTAGGAGTAGGGGGTTGAGATGGAAAATAAATCAGCCTTGATGGAATGGTGGAGCAGATTCAATGGGCTTAATGGCCTAATTCTGCTCCTACAGTACTGTGCAAAAGTCTTGGGCACATATATATAGCTAGGATGCCCAAGACTTTTGCACAGTACTATATTTGTCAACGCAGAGTCGAGAACAAGTTTGTAAATCTGGCAGGATCAAAGGATGTTGGGAATGATGAGGGTGGAGTGTCACAGGTGTGGGCGTGGGGTGGGGGTGGGGTGGGGCAGGTGGTAGAGGAGTGCCAGGGTTGGGTGGTGGCCAGGATGCAGAAACACCCAGCCCCGAGACTCCAGGCAAGGTTACGAACAATTGGGTTATTGATCATTACAGAATGTCTCCCTGGTGCTTCCCACTCCTTCCCCTCTCCTTTACCCTTTTGTCAGCCATGATTCCCCTCTCCCTGCCCCATTCCCATTCTGAGTCCACAACAGAGACCTGTGTCAGGATCAGGTTTATCATGTTATTTTGCAGCAGCAGTACAGTGCAATACATAAAATTACAACCGTGCTGTGTCCTTAGGCGCACACGACTTTTGCTCAGTACCATATGTTTTATGGTTAACCAGCCTCTGGAAGTATTTAGGTTAATAAAGATCTGGGAGGGGGAGCTGCACAGTAGCATGGCAGTTAGCCCAACGCCATTACAGTACCAGCACCGACTTCGATTCCCATAGGAGTCCATATGGACATCGCTGTCCATAGGAGCTTGTACTCCCCTCCCATGAACGCTGGGCTTCCAAAGACAAAGGTTGGTAGGCTAATTGATCACGTGAGAATTGGAGGGGCCTGCTACCATGCTGCATCTCTAACAAAACAGAATAGAAAATGGTCAGCAGATCAGCCAGCATCTGTGAAGAGGGGAACAGAGCTAGAATTTCAGGCCATCAAATGAAGACGCTTGAATCTGAAACATTAACTGTTTCTCTTTCCACAAACGCAACCAGACCTGCTGAGTGTTTTTGGCATTTTGTATGTCAGCATTTGTAATATTTTTGATTTTCATGAACGACTGGACTTGTTAATTCCACCCTCTATCCAAGTGGTGGGGAGAAGGGTTTCTGCCTCTGCAGTTTTGTTTTTGTATCTAACAATCCAACATGGAGTCGGCCTTTCTGCCCCTTGAGCCACACTGTTCCAGCAACCACATAACCCTGGTTAAACCTAACCCATCATGGGACAACTTGCAATGACCGATTAGCCTACCTGGTAGTCATTGGGCTGTTAAAGGAAACGAGCAGCCACGGAAGACCACGTATTCTACGGGGAGGACATACGGACTGTACTTCCAGAGGTCGCCGGGATACCACCCCGAGCTCTGGAATAGTGTCACACTGTCTGCTATTATCACACTGTCTGTTGTTCATGTAGAGGGGTGGTTCTTGGGGAACTGAAAGGTCTGAAGGCAGACAAGTTACCTGGACCAGATGACGTACACCCCAGGGTTCTGACAGAGGTGGCTGAAGAGACGATAAGACATAGGAGCAGAATTGGGCCATTCAGCCCATCAAGTCTACGGCCTGACTAGTGTCATTTAAATCCCTAGCATTATCACCTTGATTTTACGTTCTATTCCCCTTGAAATAAATGCCAACATTGTATTTGCCTTCTTTACCACAGACTGAACCTGTAAATTTACCTACTGGGAGTCCTGCACGAGGACCCAAGTCCCTCTGCACCTGATGTTTGAACCTTCTCCCCATATAGATAATATATGCGTTATCATATATTTCCCAATACTGTATTCCATCTGCCACCTTTTTTTGCCTATTCTTTCAATTTGTCTAAGCCCTGCTGCAATGGCATTGCTTCCTCAGCACGACCTACCCCTCCACCTTACCTTTGTATCATCCAGAAGCTTTGCCACAAAGCCATCATCTTCATTTTCTAAATCACTGACAAACAATGTGAAAAGTAGTGGTCCCATACTGACCCCTGAGGAACACCACTAGTCACTGGCAGCCTACAAGAAAAGGCCCTCTTTATTGCCACTCGCTGCCTCCTGGCTGTCAGCCATTCCTCTATCCATGCCAGTATCTTTCCTGTAACCCCATAAAATTTTATCTTGTTAAGCAGCCTCATGTGTCGCACTTTATCAAACATCTTCTGAAAATCCAAGTAGATGATATCCACTGCTTTTCCTTTGTCCACCCTGCTAGTTACTACCTCGAAGAACTCTAACAGATCTGTCAGGCAGGATTTCTCTTTACAGAAACCTTGCTGACTTTGACTTATTTTATCATTAGTCTCCAAGTACCCCGGAACCTCATCTTTAATAATAGTGTAGCACCGGTCTTATCTCGTGTGACTGGTTGCCGCACTCCTCATGAGAAAATCAAATTCCTACACCTAGTAGGCCATCAGAAGTTCCAGATATCGGAAGGAGGTAGTGAATAGAAAACATACACTTCTGGGAGCAAGTTTTGTTTATTAAAAATAGTATGTACAAAATATTTACATGAGTAACAACAATTCAAAATTCTGACATTCTGTTTAGTTTCCAAATCTCAGATATCAAACAAAAGGCAAATTCCTTTTTAGTTAGAATCAGTGAAATTCATTAGAATAACCTTCATTACTCCTATTTCTTTAACTAATTCGATATAGTGTTATTCCCCATTTAAAGTTTTACAGACTAACCTTTCCTTTTTATTTATCCCTAGTTAGTTAGAAAACTAATTGAATTCCTATTCATAAGTACTATGGTTAACTTCAGTTTCAGTTCCAGACAGTATGTTTACAATTCAAATATTAAAATTTATATATATACACACACACACACACTCTCACAGCTTAACTCATTTCACAACAATTCTTCAACATCACAACTTTTAAACAAAGTAAATCTCATTCAGTAACTTAAGGTCTTTGAAAAAATAATCAGTTCTTACAGAAAATCAAATTCAGATCCTTTGAATAAAATAAACTGGTTCATCCAACCATACTAAATCCTTAAACATTTCGTTCCCGTTCAGGTTCTTCGATCTTGGATGGTTGGCCATCTTGTTTCGTTGGATGAAATAGTTGATCATCCACAGAAAGTCGATTGACAAAACTGACACAACAAAAAGCGTGACCAAAATCCCATGGTAATTTAACAGAACTAATTCCCGATTACACAGTAGAGATCTTGGACACTTGTCTCTGCCTATATTGTCTTGTTACACCTGCTGTCTGTTACAGCCACAGCTCCAATAGATCTTTTAATTGCTACTGTCTCTCCTTGAGGGTTTCACTCTGAGATTTTCAAGTAGGGTAGAGATACTCACTACTAATTCCACTTTTAACTGTTTATATCTTTAATAGTTTGCTGCGTTTCTCTTGCTTTCCTGCCTGAGTCAGCCACACCTCCCCCCATTCTAATTTTAAAAAAAGTTCAGTAAACCTCGTTTTCATCTGTCCACAAGTGGAGCTTTCTGACATTACCTCTTTGGGTTACAATAGACTCCAACACTTTCTCAACCACTGAGGTTAGGCTAACTGTCCTATAATTTCCTTTCTTTTGCCTTCCTCCCTTCTTAAAGAGTGGAGCGACATTTGCAATCTTCCAGTCCACCGGGACCATGCCAGAATCAAGTGATTCTTGTAAGATCATGACCAATGCATCCTTAATCTCTACAACAACTTCCCTCAGGGCTCTGGGATGTAGTCCAATGGCCTAGGTGACTTATCCACCCGAAGACCTCAGGGTTGACCGAGCACTTTTTCCTTTGTAATAGCAATGGCACTCACTCCTGCTCCCTGTCACTCGTGGACCTTTGGCACTCTGCTCATGTATTCCACAGTTAAGACAGATGCGGAGTACCCATTAAGTTCACCTGCCATTTCTTTGTCCCCCATTACTATCTCACCAGTATCATTTTCCAGTGGTCCAATTTCAACTGTCAGTATATAACTGAAAAAAACTTCTGGTATCCTGCTTTATATTATTGGCTAGTCTGCTCTCATATTTAATCTTTTCCCTTCTTATAGCTTTATAGTTGCCTTTTGTTGGATTTTAAAAGCTTCTCAATCATCCAACTTCCCACTCACTTTTGCTACCTTATCTGCTCCTATATCTTATGGTTCCATACTCTACCATCCACTGGGTGAAAAATAATTCTCGTCTCTTGTTCTCCTCTTCCTACTGACTGAATTACATGTGTGTTCCAAGATACTGCTCTTTCTGCATAGGGAAATCAGCCCTTTCTGTCACCTATCCAGGTTTCTGATAATTTTATACACCTCATTTAAACATTTTCAGTATCTTTTCTAAACAAAACCCCTGCCATCATATCTATAGTTTTCTGGTTTTGGTATCAGAGTGGTACAGCAAAACAGAGTGGACGTGGAGATGGTGCATGCGATAGTGGGAGAGGCTAGGCCAGAGAGCACAGCCTCAATATACAAGAGTGTATCTTTAGAGCAGAGATGAGGAGGAATTTGTTTAGCCAGAGTTCAAGTTCAAATGCGATTGTCATTCAACCACACACATGAAAACACCCAAATGAAACAGGTTTCCTCTGGGGCCAAAGTGTAAAGCACAGCACGCTTCACGTTTTGCACATTGATGCACTATCAATTACTACAAAAGACTGGAAGTAGAGTAAATACTGAAAGGCTTTTATTAACAGTGAAATGGGTCGTCGTCCATGCTGTGTCTGTCCGGGACTGAGGGGGGAGCAGTTACACAATCGCCTTTATTCAGGGGTCTGTGGGAGGAGCCACAGGAGCAGTCAGCAGAGGGGCCTGTCCAGACAACCTGTATACATGGTTTACCACACGCATAGAATGCCGATTAAAAAGTATTCACCCCTTGGAAGTTTTCATGTTTTATTGTTTTACAGCATCGAATCACAGTGGATTTAATTTGCCTTTTTTGACAATGAACAACAGAAAAGACTTTCATGTCAAAGCGAAAACAAATTTCTACAATTTCGTCTAAAATTAGAATTATTAAACACAAAATAATTGATTGCATAATTACTCAACCCCTTCAAGTCAATATTTAGTCGACGCACCTTTGCCAGCAATTACAGCCTTGAGTCTGTGTAGATAGGTCTCTATCAGCTTTATACATCCGGACACTGCAACTTTTCCCCATTTTTCTTTACAAAACTGCTCAAGCTCTGTCAGATTGCATGGGGATTGTGAGTGAACAGCCCTTTACAAGTCCAACCACAAATTCTCAATTAGATTGAGGTCTAGACTCTGATTTGGCCACTGCAGGACATTAACTTTGTTGTTTTTAAGCCATTCCTGTGTAGCTTTGGCTTTATGCCAGGGTCATTGTCTTGCTTGAAAAACAATCTTCTCCCACATCACAGTTCTCTTGCAGACTGTATCAGGTTTTCCTCCAGGATTTCACCATATTTTGCTGCATTAATTTTACCCTCTCCCTTCACAAGTCTTCCTGGGCCTGCTGCAGTGAAGCATCCCCACAGCATGATGCAGCCACCACCATGCTACACAGTAGGGATGGTGTGTTGTTGATGATGTGCAGTGTTTAGTTTACACTAAATATAGCATTTAGCCTGATGACCAAAAAGCTCAAATTTTGGTTTCATCAGACCATAGAACCTTTTTCCAGCTGACTTCAGAGTCTCCCACATGCCTTCTGGCAAACTCTAGCCAAGATTTCTTGAGAGTTTTTTTTTCAAACAGTGGCTTTTTTTCCAATAGCTGCAATAGGTGATGCACCCAGGCAATAGCTGCACTCTCTCCCATCTCAGCCACTGAAGCTTGTCACTCCTCCAGAGTTGTCATGGGTCTCCTTCTTGCAAAGTCACCCAGTTTTTGAGAACGGCCTGTTCTGGGCAGATTTACAGCTGTGCTATATTCTTTCCATTTCTTGATGATTGACTTGACTGTCCTCCAAGGGTTATTCAGTGACTTGGAAATTTTCTTGCATCCATCTCCTGACTTGTGCTTTTCAATAATCTTTTCGTGGAGTTGCGGGGAGTGACTGCACACAGGTGATCTCCATTTAACTAATTACATGACTTCTAAAACCAATTGGCTGTACCAGTGATGATTTAGTGTGTCGTATTAAAGGGGTGAATACTTATGCAATCAATTATTTTGTGCTTTATATTTGAAATTAATTTAGATCACAATGTAGAGATTTGTTTTCACTTTGACACAGAAGAGTCTTTTTCAGTTGATCAGTGTCAAAAAATATAAATTAACTCCACTGTGATTCGATGTTGTAAAACAATATTCACCCAAGGTGGGGGGGGGGAGTGGATACTTTTTATATGCACTGTAGGATTGCGTTAACAGAAACAACATACAGTTGCATAACTGTAAAAGGTAATGTAGCCCAAGTCCCTGAATACCATGGCATCTGTGGACTTTATTGCCAAAGACAGCTGCGGAGGCCAAGTCATTGGGTATAATTAAAGCAGAGGTTGATAGGTTCCAGGACAGTAAGGTCGTCAAAGGTTATAGGCAGAAGGCAGGAGAATGGGGTTGGGATGGAACATAAATCAACCATGATTGAATGGCAGAGCAGACTCGATGGGCCAACTGTCTTACTTCTGCTTCTATGTCTTAGGGTCCAAACAGGCCATTCAAACCAATCAATCCATGCTGATTCATGGGTACTCTTCTGTATTAATCCCATCTTCCAGCTCTTGGGGTATAAAATCCTCTAAGCCTGAGCTATTCACATGCTCATCAAGACAGTTTTTCCATGTTGTCAGCTTCAACCACTTTCTCAGGCCATGCATTCCAGGTACTCACCACTCACGGATAACAGGCTTAGGGAACCTGGGTTATGAGGGGTATTGAGGCCTGGATTAAGAAGAAGGTGGCAGTGCACTGCAGGTAGAGGCCACAAGGAACAAACGAGGCATTTGAAGAGTATAAGAGATGCAAGAGAACACTTAAGAGGGAAACCGGAAGGGCTAAAAAAAAGCGTGAGGTTGCTCTTGCAAGGTGAAGAAAAATCCCAAGAATGTCTACAGATATATTAAGAGCAAAAGAATAGCAAGAGTCAAAATTGCCCCTGGAGCATCAGAATGGTAATCTATACTTGCAGCCAGAAGAGTTGGGGTGTTTGCAGTCTTGAGACAAATTAGGGTGGATAAACCCCCAGGGCCTGATAAGGTATTCCCTTCCTGTGGGAGGCTAGTGCTGAAATTGCAGGGGTCCTATCAGGGATATTTAAATTGTCCTTGAGGTGCTGGAGGATTGGAATATAGCTAACGTTGTTCTGTTGTTTAAGAATAAGGCAGGAAATTATAGGCTGGTGAGCCTGACATCAGTAGTGGAAAGTTATTGGAAGGTATTCCAAGAGACCGGATATATAAGTATTTGGATAGACAGGGATTGATTAGGAATAGTCAACATGGCTTTGTGTGTGGTAGGTCCTACCTAACCAATTGTTACAAGAATCACCCCTTGTAATAATGATCAGTGAGGCACAGAGAATCTGTATTTACTGACAAGTAACTTTTATTTTTTTCACAACTAGAATGTACATGGGTTCACAAACTACCTACCTGTATGTACAGCACTAGAATCCCTGACCCTCCGTGAACAGTCAGTGAAGAGAAGAGGTATTACCAAGGAAAGGAGACTACGCTGGCCAGGCTTTCCTCATGGTCCCGATCTCCACGTGTCTGTGGGGTCCTCCTTATCCGCGATGGTCGGTCTCTGGTTACCAGAGAGTTATCGCCCCTGCATATTTGGAGCTCCCAACTCTTATAGTGTTCCTCGTCAATTGAGCTGTTGGGTTTCCACCCCATTGGCTCAAGGCCACCTAACCTACCTGGGTCACCTTCTTACTGGTCATTGTACAGGGCTACGACCAACAACCAACATTGTTTCATGGTTCTGTCCACCCCAGCCTTGTGTATTTGTGTCTTTCAACTCTGACTGGTCCGAAGCAGATAAATGAGACAACCCAGACAGCATCTAGCAAGATTACAGATTGCTTCTTTGGTACATACTTAGAGAAGATATGAGAGGGAACTTCTTCACTCAGAGTCATAGAGAACTACAGCACAGAAACAGAATGCTTTCACCATTTAATCATTGTCAGACTTATTCTGTCTAATCCCATTGAGCTGCAACTGGACCATCGTCCTCCACAGCCCTCCATCCATATACTTATCCAAACTTCTCTTCAATGTTGAAATTAAACCTGCGTGCACCACTTAGGCTGACAGCTAGTTCCACATGCTCACCACTTTCTGAGTGAAGAAGTTCCATCTTGGATTCCACTTAAATATTTCACATATCACTTTGAATACATGGCCTCTAGTTCTAGTCTCACCAACCTCAGAGGAAAAACCTGCTTGCATTTACTCCATCTATACCACTCACAATTTTGTATACCTTTATCAAATCTCCCCGCATTCTCCTACGCTCCAGAGAATGAAGTCTGCACCTATTCAGCATTTCCTGATAACTCAGGTCCTCAAGTCCCAGCAACATCCTCGTAAATTTTCTCTATACTTTTTCAATTTTATTGATGTTTTTCCTGTAGGAAGGTGACCAGAATTGCACATAATAGTCTGTAAGTATCTGGTTAAATGTCTTCTTCTTCTTTTTCTTTATTTTTCATTCCTCATGTGTTAGGGCACAGTTAGTGCCGTGAGAATGACTCTAGGGACAATGTTATGTTCGTGGTGTAAGATATGGGAATTCTGTGGGTCCCACAGCCTCCCAGATAACCACATCTGCACAAGGTGCACCGAGCTGCAGCTCCTCAGGGAATGTGTTAAGGAACTGGAGCTGCAGCTCGATAACCTTCGACTCATTTGGGAGAATGAGGAGGTGATAGACTGGAGCTACAGGGAGGTAGTCACCCTAGATTGCAGGAGACAGGTAACTGGGTGACTGTCAGGAGAAGGAAGGAAACTCGGCAGTCAGTACAGGTTACCCAGTGGCTATCCCCCTCAATAATAAGTAAACTGTGTTAGGTACTGTTGAGGAGGACAATCTACCGGGGGTAGCCACAGCGACTTGGGCTATCGGGCTGAGTTTCGCTCTGTGGCTCAGAAGAGGAGAATGGTAAAGAGGACTGCAGTAGTGACAGGAGATTCCATAGTTCAAAGAATAGAGGTGAGATTCTGTGGACACGACAGAGACTCCCGGATGGTATGTTGTCTGCCTGATGCTAGGATCAGGGATGTCTCAGATTGGGTGCATGGTTTTCTAAAAAGGGACGGTGAGCAGCCAGAGGTCTTAGTACACAGTGGCACCAATGGCATAGATAGGAAAGGTGACGACGTCCTGAAGAGAGATTGTAGGGAACTAGGTAGGAAGCTGAAAACCAGAACTGGCTTGCTGACTGTGCCACACACTAATGAGGGCACGAATAGCAGCCCTTGGCAGGTAAATGTGTGGCTGAGTGACTGATGCAGAGGGCAGAGATTCAGATTTATGGATCATTGGGATCCCTTCTGAGGAAGGTATGACCTGCACAAAAGGGACAGGTTACACCTGAACCTCAGGAGAACAAATGTCCTTGCGGGCAAGTTTGCTAGAGCTTTTGTGGAGGGTTTAAGCTAATCTGGCAGGAGGACAGTCATAGTCATAGTCATAGTCATACTTTATTGATCCCGGGGGAAATTGGTTTTCGTTACAGTTGCACCATAAATAATAAATAGTAATAAAACCATAAATAGTTAAATAGTAATATGTAAATTATGCCAGTAATTATGAAATAAGTCCAGGACCAGCCTATTGACACAGGGTGTCTGACCCTCCAAGGGAGGAGTTGTAAAGTTTGATGGCCACAGGCAGGAATGACTTCCTATGACACTCTGTGCTGCATCTCGGTGGAATGAGTCTCTGGCTGAATGTACTCCTGTGCCCACCCAGTACATTATGTAGTGGATGGGAGACATTGTCCAAGATGGCATGCAACTTGGACAGCATCCTCTTTTCAGACACCACCGTCAAAGAGTCCAGTTCCATCCCTACAACATCACTGGCCTTACGAATGAGTTTGTTGATTTTGTTGGTGGAAACCATGTTATAGGGCATATAACAGAGCAAATATTAATGGGAGGTTAGGGGATTGGGAAGCTTTTAAAAGCAACAGAAGGCAATTTAAAAAATCATTAAGAAGGTAAAGATGGGATATGTAAGTAAGCTAGCCAATAATATTAACGAGGGTTTCAAAAGTTTCTTCAGATACATAAAGGTGTAAAAGAGAGGTGAGAGTGGATATCAGACTGCTGGAAAACAATGCTAGGGAGGTAGTAATGGGGGACAATGAATGGCAGACAAACTGAATAAATATTTTGTATCAGTCTTCACTGGGAAAGACACTAGGGGACATTGAGTGTGTGAAATTACAATAAGTAAGTTCTGAAGGTAGATAAGTCACCTGGACCAGATGGTGTACACTCCAGAGTTCTGAAAGAGGTACTGAAGAGATTGTGGAGGCATTAGTAATAATCTTTCAAGAATCACTAGATTCTGGAATCGTTCTGGAAGACTGGAAAACTGCAAATGTCACTCCACTCTTTGAGAAGGGAAAGAGGCAGAAGAAAAATTATAGGCCAGGTAGTCTGATCTCAGTGGTTGGGAAGATGTTAGAGTCAATTATTAAGGATGAGGTCTCAGAGTATTTGGAGGCACATTATAAAATAGGCTGTAGTCAGCATGATTTCCCAAGGGAAAATCTTGCCAGACAAATCTGTTGGAACTCTTTGAGGAAATAACAAGCAGGATAGACAAAGGAGAATCGGTTGATGTGTATTTGGATTTCCAGAAGGCCTTTGACAAGGTGCCCTATATGAGGTACATGAAAGATCCGAGCATGGATAAAGCAGTGGCTGATTGGCTGGAGGCAAAGAGTGGGAATAAATGGAGCCTTTTCTGACTGGCTGCCAGTGACTAGTCATGTCCACACAGGAGTCTGTGTTGGGACCGATTCTTCTTATGTTATATGTGAATGATTTGGATGATGGAATTGATGGCTGTGTTACACAGTTTGCAGATCATATGCAGATAGGGTGAGAGGCAGGTAGTTTTGAGGAAGTAGAGTGGCTACAGAAGGACTTAGACAGATTAGGAGAATGGGCAAAGAAATGGCAGATGGAATACAGAGTCAGGAAGTGTATAGTCATGCACTTTATCAGAAGAAATGAAAGGGTTGACTATTTTCTAAATGGAGAGAAAATACAAAAAATGGAGGTGCAAAGGGACTCGGGAGTCCTTGTGCAGGATTCCCTAAAGGTTAATTTGCAGGTGGAGTCTGTGGTGAGGAAGGCGAATACAATGTTAGCATTTATTTCCGGAGCACTAGAACATAAATGCAAGGATGTAATGTTGAGACTTTATAGAGCAGTGATGAGGTTTCATGGAGAATTGTGAGCAGGTTTGGGCCTCTTATCTTAGAATAAATGTGCTGAAACTGGAGAGGGTTGAAAGGAGGCTCACAAAAATGATTCCAGGATTGAATGGCTTGTCATATGAAGAGTGTTTGATGGCTCTGGGACTGTATTCACTGGAATTGAAAAGTATCATTGAAACCTATTGAATGGTGGAAGGCCTGGATAGAGTGGATGTGGAGAAGATGTTTCTTGTGGTGGGAGAGTCTAAGACCAGAAGAGGACACAGTCTCAGAATAGAGGGGCATCCATTCAGAAAAGAGATGAGGAGGAGTTTCCTTAGCCAGAATGTGGTGAATCTGTGGAATTTATTGCCACAAATGGCTGTGGAGGCCAAGTCGTTGAGTACATTTAAAGTGGAGGTTGATAAATTCTTGATTCGTAAAGGTGTCAAACATTATGGGAAGAAGGCAGGAGAATGGGGTTGAGAGAGAAAATAAATCGGCCATGACTGAATAGTGGAGCAGACTCGATGGGGCAGAGAGCTTAATTCTGCTCCTATGTCTTGTTGGCTTATGGATAGTCAACATAATTTTATTGAGGGGAATCCTGTATGCCTAACCTAATTGAATGTTTTCAGGAGACAAGTCAGTGCATCAATAAGAATGATGAGGTTGGCATAATCTACAGGGACTTCAGTAGGGTCTTTTGGGTGTTAGCTTTTGCAATAGTTATATTTAAGTTCTCAGTAAAGGAATGGTAGATCAATGAGCATCTGATTGGCTGCTGTCTTGATGGTGCAGTGGCTCAGTGTAACACAGATTTCATTTACTTCTTAAAGGCTGGAGAATAACCAGTTCAAGGACAATGTGATGGATCTACTGGGGAGCCTGCTAAGTGCAAAGGACTGTCAGATCAGCAAGATCAGGTATGTCTAGCTCTGAACACCTTCCCCTGGGGCACACTCAGTTATTCCTGTTGCAGCCAGCACCCCAGCCATTACTACCCAGCAGGCAAGGCTGGCAACACACATCAAAGTTGCTGGTGAACGCAGCAGGACAGGCAGCATCTCTAGGAGGAGGTACAGTCGACGTTTCGGGCCAAGACCCTTCGTCAGGACTAACTGAAGGAAGAGCTAGTAAGAGATTTGAAAGTGGGAGGGGGAGGGGGATGGGGAGGGGGAGATCCAAAATGATAGGAGAATACAGGAGGGGGAGGGATGGAGCCAAGAGCTGGACAGGCAATTGGCAAAAGGGAAATGAGAGGGTCATGGGACAGGAGGTCCGGGGAGAAAGAAAAGGGGGAGGGGGGAGAAGAAGCCCAGAGGATGAGCAAGGGGTATAGTTAGAGGGACAGAGGGAGAAAAAGGAGAGAGAGAAAAAGAATGTATGTATATAAATAAATAACGGATGGGGTACGAGGGGGAGGTGGGGCATTAGCGGAAGCTTGAGAAGTCAATGTTCATGCCATCAGGTTGGAGGCTACCCAGACGGAATATAAGGTGTTGTTCCTCCAACCTAATCTAAAAAAAACCTGAGTGTGGCTTCATCTTTACAGTAGAGGATAGCTCACCACAGTCTACAAAGGGAGGCAACAAAGTCAGTACAAATAAAAAGTGCAATTGAAATATCTTAAAACGCAGAATTAGAATTGTCAGAACTTCCCAATAATACACAGGCATTGCAGTAGATGCTAATTTCCTACAAATCTGGACTACATTGTGCTGCACTTAACTCATCTGAACCAACCCTTCCTGCAGGGATCAGATGGCAGTGGGCATTGGCACTGAATTGGAGTTGGCATGGGCACTGGATTGGTGGATGTTGGTACTGGGTTCAAATAGTAGGGCACTGACGATGGACTGACAGTGGGTAAGGATGGCATTAGCACTGGCCACGGATAGCAGAGGGCATGCACAGGCACTGGCCTTGGCTGGGATGGCGGGTGGCATTTACACCGTCTGGGAAGATGTGAGGGCACTGGCACTGGCTGGAATAGCAGAGGGCACAAGGACTGGAGTGGTACTGGGTATTGGATCGGATAACAGTGGGATGGGATTGGCATTGGTCACACAATCTGGGGTGCGGTAGCACTGGCACTGTGCTGGGAGCATGTGGTTGGTCTGTGATGTGCAGGGTACCCGTGGGGTTACTCTAACCCGGTCTCTGGATGTTTTTTGAGCAGCTTGGCTGAAAACCTGATCAGCAACCCGGGGGCAAAGGCCATTGCTCGGTCACTGATGGTGAACCGTACCCTGTCTGCTTTGGAGTAAGTACTCACTACTGAGTGTGTTCAGCTGTTTCCCTCTCCTTCCACCGTGTTTCATCCACTCACTGTTTCCCCACAGCCTGAGGAGCAACTCCATCGGACCCAAAGGAGCCAAGGCACTCGCTGATGCCTTGAAGATCAACCAGGGCCTGACCTCCCTCAAGTGAGTGAGTCTATGGACAGGGAGGGGAGGGTGGAGTGTAAGAGGAGGAAGGGGGCTGGTGAGGAGGGAAAGAAGAAGGATTGATGTCTCTGCTCAGTTTGTGCAGCTTCCTGTGGTGGTTGGGCTGTCTGCCTCTCGTATCATGTGTGGTTTGAACAGAACTGAGCCGGATATACGATATCTGATCAACTGAAACAACAACTAAAGGTTTGCACCACACCTCGTATCGTGGTAGACCGGAAATATACAGTGTTAAGCAATCAGTAGGATTGAAAGAATGCAGAGAACATTTACATGAATGTTGCCAGGACTGCATGATAGAAAAAGTAGAATAGGTTAGGACTTTAATCTCTGGAGTGTAGGAGAAAGATGGGAGATTTGATAGATATACAAAATTATGAGGAGTATAGATAGACCATAGGACATAGGAGCAGATTGGCCCATCAAGTCTGCTCTCCCATTCCATCGTAGCTGATTTTTTAACCCTCTCAACCCCATTCTCCTGCCTTCTCCCCGTAACATTTGACGCCCTGACTAATCAAGAACCTCACCTTCACTTTCATTCAGAGGGTGATGTGAGTGTGGAACGATCTGCCAATCTAAGTGGTGAAAGTGGGCTCGATTACAACGTTCAGCTGATGCTTGGATAAGTACATGGATGAGAGGGATAGGCAGGACTATGGACCAGGTGTGGGTCAATGGGACTAGGCTGAATACAAGTTCAGCATGAATAAGATGGGCTGAAGGGCCTATTTCTGTGCTGTAGTGTTCTATGTCTCTTCTGCTTCCACTTTGACACCCTGGCTCTATCACAGATGTTCCCCATTCTCTCTGCACCGTCCACCATCTCTTTCTTTCAGCTTTTTTGACAAGCTCCTTGACCAAAAACCCTGACTCTGTTTCTCCTGACCTGCCCATGGACAATACCTGACCTGGCCTGTCTGGTTGCACTTGGATCAGGAGGGAGGTCCATCAACTGCCACACTCACACTACTAACGTGCACTTTCTTCTCCCTGCAGCCTTCAGAATAATTTTGTCGGTGAAGATGGAGCGAAGTTCGTAGCCGAGGCGCTTCACGTCAATCGGAAGCTAACCATTCTGAAGTAAGTCTTCCATTCATTGGCCATCTCCTGGATCCCACTATTTACCCTCAACTTCCGGCACAGTAACTTAAAATTCTTTGGCATTTCCAAATGAGAGGATCTGTCCAGGGATAAGCAGGTAAGTGCCATGACAAGGAAGGCAGAGCAGCATCTCTACTCCCTTAGAAGTTTGCACAGATTTGGCATGTCAACTAAAGCTGTGACAGGTTATTTTAGATGCAAGATGGAGAGTATATTGACTGGTATGGAAACGCCAGTGCCCAGAAATGGAAAAGTCTCCAGAAAGTGGTGGATACAGTCCAGTCTATCACAGGCAAAGCCCTCCCCACCATCGAACACATCTACCAGGATCGCTGCCACAAGGAAGCAGCGTCCATCTTCAAGGGCCTCCTCCATCCAAGTCACGCTCTCTTCTCACTACTACCATTGAACAGAAGGTACAGGAATCTCAGGTCTCACACCACCAGGCTCAGGAACAGCTATTACCCTTCAACCACAGCTTCCTGAATCAGAACACTGAAATGATTCCACAACCCAGACTTCACTTTCAAGGACTCTATAATTCATGTTTTCAGTATTACGTAATTTTTATTTGCATTATTTGTCTTCTTGTATACATTGTATTTTGTACATTGGTTGTTTGTCAGAAGTTGGTTGTTTTTCATAAATTCTCTTGTATTTCTTTATTTTCTATAAGGGTAATAAATTTACTTTGACTTTGACTTCCTTGCATGAGCAGGCCCTGACCTGTGGTTCTCCTGGTGGTGCTGGTGAATCTGGTCCTCAGAGGGCGACACTGAATGTCAGCAACCCCTCCCTCCTCGACCCACCATAACCTGCCACCGGTCACTTGGCCACAGGGTGAGGGTGAGGCTCTAGAATCAGCCTGGGACCTGGTGGGTTCCAGATTCCTGATGAACAGGCAGTGAATCTCATCCCTCCTACTGCTCTAGGGCTTGGATAGCTAGATCTGGGCAGTAGGGTGTCAGGGAGGACTGTCCTGATGGGGGTCCACAAGACCATAAAATACAGGATCAGAAATAGGCCATTCAGCCCATCGGGTGTCTCTAAATTTTATTTTGATTACAGCAGGGTAACATGCCTTTCCAGCCCAACGAGCCTGCAGCATCCAGTTACTCCCACGTACATCTGACCTGTACGTCTTTGGACTGTGGGTAGAACCTGGAGCACCCAGAGGAAACCCACACGGTCACAGGGAGAACGTACTGGAATGTGTGGCAACACTTGCGGGCTGCCCCCAGCACATCTTTGGGAGTGTTGGTTGTAAACGCAAATGACACATTTCACTGTATGGTTCGATGTACCTGGGAGAAATAAATCTGACCAGAGTTTGGCTACATAGCCCAGGCACTAAAGGGAAAATGAGCCACTGCTGTTTTACTCACTGTGACCCAGCAGATCAGGCTTGACTGTGAAGCCCTATGGGACACACAAGCGTCTTCCCCTCCTTCACACATCCGCAGGTCACCCACATCCTGGCTTGGAAATATATCCCTGGTCCTCCCTGGGTCTAAATCGTCAAGCTCCCTCCCTGGCAGCGCAGTGGGAGCCCCTTACCCGCAGGGACAGCAGGAGGCAGCCCTCCTCCAACAATTGCTGAAAACACCTGAACCCAGGAGTGAATCACAGATCCTGTCTCTCTTTTCAGCCTTCAGAAGAATTCCATCAACCATGAAGGAGCAAAACGGATCGCAAATGCCTTGAAACGTAACGGGAGCCTAAAGGAGCTAAAGTGAGTCCCAGCATAGGGTCAGGATCTCACTACAGGGCTGGTACTTGAACAGATGCTGAAATATTTCCTACTCTAGTTAACCTATCCTAGACCCCTCACTGCCCATTCACTGCCTCATCACCCAATCACATCGGACCCTTCATCTCGGCACCCAATCACAATCAGTCTTCCTCCTCATCACCCAATCACCATTAAACCCTTGTTCTCATCACCCAACCACCATCAGCCCCTCCCTCTCACCACCCAATCAACCATCAGCTACTCCACCTCACCAACCAATCCCATCCACACCACATCCTCATTGCCCAATCACCGTCAGCTCCTGCACTTCACCACCCAATCACCGTCATCCCCTCTTGGTATGTAGTACCTGAGCCAGGGTGTGGTTTGATACCTGTTCTGTGCCCTGTTTTTCAGCCTGTCCAGTAACTGTATCGGAGATATTGGAGCGAGTGCTATAGCCGAAGCCTTGAAAGTAAACAGAAGTCTTGCTACCCTAAAGTAAGTGCCTGGATACATCCTCCATCAGCACCAATCGTTTAAATACTCTGGTTCTTGAGGGAGGTTGTTTATCCCAGGACCAACTTCAGGGGGAGGGTATGGTGAAGGGGAGGTTCCCTGGTCCTTCTGTAGCACCGGGCCTGGTCCACCCCAGTGTGAGTGGGACAGGGTGGAGGAGAGATTCCCCAGCACCGGGCCTGGTCCACCCCAGTGTGAGTGGGACAGGGTGGAGGAGAGATTCCCCAGCACCGGGCCTGGTCCACCTCTGTGTGAGTGGGACAGGGTGGAGGAGAGATTACCCAGCACCAGGCCTGGTCCACCCCAGTGTGAGTGGGGCAGGGTGGAGGAGAGATTCCCCAGCACCAGGCCTGGTCCACCCCAGTGTGAGTGGGGCAGGGTGGAGGAGAGATTCCCCAGCTCCGGGCCTGGTCCACCCCAGTGTGAGTGGGACAGGGTGGAGGAGAGATTCCCCAGCTCCGGGCCTGGTCCACCCCAGTGTGAGTGGGGCAGGGTGGAGGAGAGATTCCCCAGCTCCGGGCCTGGTCCACCTCTGTGTGAGTGGGGCAGGGTGGAGGAGAGATTCCCCAGCACCGGGCCTGGTCCACCCCAGTGTGAGTGGGGCAGGGTGGAGGAGAGATTCCCCAGCACCAGGCCTGGTCCACCCCAGTGTGAGTGGGGCAGGGTGGAGGAGAGATTCCCCAGCACCGGGCCTGGTCCACCCCAGTGTGAGTGGGGTAGGGTGGAGGAGAGATTCCCCAGCTCCGGGCCTGGTCCACCTCTGTGTGAGTGGGGCAGGGTGGAGGAGAGATTCCCCAGCACCGGGCCTGGTCCACCCCAGTGTGAGTGGGACAGGGTGGAGGAGAGATTACCCAGCACCAGGCCTGGTCCACCCCAGTGTGAGTGGGGCAGGGTGGAGGAGAGATTCCCCAGCTCCGGGCCTGGTCCACCTCTGTGTGAGTGGGGCAGGGTGGAGGAGAGATTCCCCAGCTCCGGGCCTGGTCCACCTCTGTGTGAGTGGGGCAGGGTGGAGGAGAGATTCCCCAGCACCGGGCCTGGTCCACCCCAGTGTGAGTGGGGCAGGGTGGAGGAGAGATTCCCCAGCACCGGGCCTGGTCCACCCCAGTGTGAGTGGGACAGGGTGGAGGAGAGATTCCCCAGCACCGGGCCTGGTCCACCCCAGTGTGAGTGGGACAGGGTGGAGGAGAGATTCCCCAGCACCGGGCCTGGTCCACCCCAGTGTGAGTGGGGCAGGGTGGAGGAGAGATTCCCCAGCACCGGGCCTGGTCCACCCCAGTGTGAGTGGGACAGGGTGGAGGAGAGATTCCCCAGCACCGGGCCTGGTCCACCCCAGTGTGAGTGGGACAGGGTGGAGGAGAGATTCCCCAGCACCGGGCCTGGTCCACCTCTGTGTGAGTGGGACAGGGTGGAGGAGAGATTCCCCAGCACCGGGCCTGGTCCACCTCTGTGTGAGTGGGACAGGGTGGAGGAGAGATTCCCCAGCACCGGGCCTGGTCCACCCCAGTGTGAGTGGGGCAGGGTGGAGGAGAGATTCCCCAGCACCGGGCCTGGTCCACCCCAGTGTGAGTGGGGCAGGGTGGAGGAGAGATTCCCCAGCACCGGGCCTGGTCCACCCCAGTGTGAGTGGGGCAGGGTGGAGGAGAGATTCCCCAGCACCGGGCCTGGTCCACCTCTGTGTGAGTGGGGCAGGGTGGAGGAGAGATTCCCCAGCACCGGGCCTGGTCCACCCCAGTGTGAGTGGGACAGGGTGGAGGAGAGATTCCCCAGCACCGGGCCTGGTCCACCCCAGTGTGAGTGGGGCAGGGTGGAGGAGAGATTCCCCAGCACCGGGCCTGGTCCACCCCAGTGTGAGTGGGACAGGGTGGAGGAGAGATTCCCCAGCACCGGGCCTGGTCCACCTCTGTGTGAGTGGGGCAGGGTGGAGGAGAGATTCCCCAGCACCGGGCCTGGTCCACCCCAGTGTGAGTGGGGCAGGGTGGAGGAGAGATTCCCCAGCACCGGGCCTGGTCCACCCCAGTGTGAGTGGGGCAGGGTGGAGGAGAGATTCCCCAGCACCGGGCCTGGTCCACCCCAGTGTGAGTGGGACAGGGTGGAGGAGAGATTCCCCAGCTCCGGGCCTGGTCCACCCCAGTGTGAGTGGGACAGGGTGGAGGAGAGATTCCCCAGCTCCGGGCCTGGTCCACCTCTGTGTGAGTGGGGCAGGGTGGAGGAGAGATTACCTGGTTCTTCCCCAGCACCGGGCCTGGTCCACCTCTGTGTGAGTGGGACAGGGTGGAGGAGAGATTCCCCAGCACCGGGCCTGGTCCACCCCAGTGTGAGTGGGACAGGGTGGAGGAGAGATTCCCCAGCACCGGCCTGGTCCACCCCAGTGTGAGTGGGACAGGGTGGAGGAGAGATTCCCCAGCACCGGGCCTGGTCCACCCCAGTGTGAGTGGGACAGGGTGGAGGAGAGATTCCCCAGCACCGGGCCTGGTCCACCCCAGTGTGAGTGGGACAGGGTGGAGGAGAGATTCCCCAGCACCGGGCCTGGTCCACCTCTGTGTGAGTGGGACAGGGTGGAGGAGAGATTCCCCAGCACCGGGCCTGGTCCACCTCTGTGTGAGTGGGACAGGGTGGAGGAGAGATTCCCCAGCTCCGGGCCTGGTCCACCCCTGTGTGAGTGGGGTAGGGTGGAGGAGAGATTCCCCAGCACCGGGCCTGGTCCACCTCTGTGTGAGTGGGACAGGGTGGAGGAGAGATTCCCCAGCTCCGGGCCTGGTCCACCCCAGTGTGAGTGGGGTAGGGTGGAGGAGAGATTCCCCAGCACCGGGCCTGGTCCACCTCTGTGTGAGTGGGACAGGGTGGAGGAGAGATTCCCCAGCACCGGGCCTGGTCCACCCCAGTGTGAGTGGGGCAGGGTGGAGGAGAGATTCCCCAGCACCGGGCCTGGTCCACCCCAGTGTGAGTGGGGCAGGGTGGAGGAGAGATTCCCCAGCACCGGGCCTGGTCCACCTCTGTGTGAGTGGGGCAGGGTGGAGGAGAGATTCCCCAGCACCGGGCCTGGTCCACCCCAGTGTGAGTGGGACAGGGTGGAGGAGAGATTCCCCAGCACCAGGCCTGGTCCACCCCAGTGTGAGTGGGACAGGGTGGAGGAGAGATTCCCCAGCACCGGGCCTGGTCCACCTCTGTGTGAGTGGGACAGGGTGGAGGAGAGATTCCCCAGCTCCGGGCCTGGTCCACCCCAGTGTGAGTGGGGTAGGGTGGAGGAGAGATTCCCCAGCACCGGGCCTGGTCCACCTCTGTGTGAGTGGGACAGGGTGGAGGAGAGATTCCCCAGCACCGGGCCTGGTCCACCCCAGTGTGAGTGGGGCAGGGTGGAGGAGAGATTCCCCAGCACCGGGCCTGGTCCACCCCAGTGTGAGTGGGGCAGGGTGGAGGAGAGATTCCCCAGCACCGGGCCTGGTCCACCTCTGTGTGAGTGGGGCAGGGTGGAGGAGAGATTCCCCAGCACCGGGCCTGGTCCACCCCAGTGTGAGTGGGGCAGGGTGGAGGAGAGATTCCCCAGCACCGGGCCTGGTCCACCCCAGTGTGAGTGGGGCAGGGTGGAGGAGAGATTCCCCAGCACCGGGCCTGGTCCACCTCTGTGTGAGTGGGGCAGGGTGGAGGAGAGATTCCCCAGCACCGGGCCTGGTCCACCTCTGTGTGAGTGGGGCAGGGTGGAGGAGAGATTCCCCAGCACCGGGCCTGGTCCACCCCAGTGTGAGTGGGACAGGGTGGAGGAGAGATTCCCCAGCTCCGGGCCTGGTCCACCCCAGTGTGAGTGGGGCAGGGTGGAGGAGAGATTCCCCAGCTCCGGGCCTGGTCCACCTCTGTGTGAGTGGGACAGGGTGGAGGAGAGATTCCCCAGCTCCGGGCCTGGTCCACCTCTGTGTGAGTGGGGCAGGGTGGAGGAGAGATTCCCCAGCTCCGGGCCTGGTCCACCCCAGTGTGAGTGGGGCAGGGTGGAGGAGAGATTCCCCAGCACCGGGCCTGGTCCACCCCAGTGTGAGTGGGACAGGGTGGAGGAGAGATTACCTGGTTCTTCCCCAGCACCAGGCCTGGTCCACTACCATGTGAATGGGACCTCAGGAGTAGGGAACCAGCTACAGCCAATTATCTGGAATAGTTCACCATGGAGAAAGGCCGACTTTAATGGTATCAGAAAAGATCCGGCAAGTGTGGATTGGGACAGGATGTTTTCTGACAAAGATGTACTTGGTAAGTGGGAGGTCTCCAAAAGTGAATTTTTGAGAGTACAAAGCTTGTATATGCCTTTCAGAATAAAAGGTAATGATAACAGGTGTAGGGAACCTTAGTTTGCAAGAGATATTGAGGCCCTGGTTAAGAGGGAAAAAAGGAGGTGCATAGCAGGAATGGACAAGTAGGAACAAATGAGATGTTTATGGAGTATAAAAAATGCAACAGAACACGAGAAGTAAATCAGGAAGGTTAAAAGAAGGCATAAGTTTGCCCTAGAAGACAAGGTGAAGGTAAGGGATTCTACTGATATGTTAAGAGCAAAAGGATTGCAAGGGACAAAATTGGTCCTCTGGAAGACCAGAATAGTAATCCATATGTGGAGCCAAAAGAGATGGGGGAGATCTTAAATAGATTTTTTGCTTTTGTATTTACTCAGGAGTTGGACACAGTCTATAGAAGTGAGGCAAACAGCTTTGACTTCATGGACCCTGTACAGATTACAAAGGAGGAGATGTTTGCTGCCCTGAGGTGAATAAGGGTGGATAAATCCCCAGGGCCTGACAAGGTGTCCCCTTGGACCCTGTGGGTGGTGTGCTGAAACTGCCGGGGCCCGACCAGACATAATAAATCTTCCTTAGGGACAGGTGAGGTACCGGAGGATGGAAGGTTAGCCTATGTTCCACTGTTTAAGAAAGCCTCTAAGAATAAACTCAGGAAATTATTAGCCAGTGAGCCTGACATCAGCAGTGGGAAAGATATTGGAAGGTATTCCAAGGGACTGGGTATAAGTATTTGGGTAGACATGGACTGATTAGGGATAGTTGGCATGGCTTTGTGCGTGGTAGGTCATATCTAACCAATCTTATAGAGTTTTTCGAAGATTTTACCAGGAACATAGATGAAGGCAAGGCAGTGGATGTTGTCTACATGAACTTTAGCAAGGCACTTGACAAGATCCCATATGGGAGGTTGGACAAGAAGGTTCAGATGGTTGCAGTAGGTCCCCCTCGGTCCTCAGGCAACTGCACCTCCCACCTGAACCAGATGGTGTACACCAGTTCTGAAAGAGGTGGCTGAAGAGATTGTGGAGGCATAAGTAATGATCTTTCAAGAATCACTAGGTTCTGGAATAATTCTGGAAGACTGGAAAATTGGAAATGTCTCTCACTTCAAGAAGGGAGAGAGGCAGAAGGAAGGAAACTATAGGCCAGTTAGTCTGACCTCAGTGGTTGGGAAGATGTTGGAGTTGATAGTTAAGGGTGTGATTTTCAGAAGGCCTTTGACAAGGTGCCACAGATGAGCTGCTTAACAAGCTACGAGCCCACAGTATTACAGGAAAGATTCTAGCATGGATAAAACAGTAGCTGATTCACAGGAGGCAAAGAGTAGGAATAAAGGGGGCCTTTTTCATTTGACTGCTGGTGACTGGTGGTGTTCCACAGGGGTCTGCGTTGGGACTGATTCTTTTTACATTATATGTCAATGATTTGGATGATGGAATTGATGGCTTTGTTGTAAAGTATGCAGATGATAAGCAGATGGGTGGAGGGGCAGGTGCTTTTGAGGAAGTAGAGAGGCTGCAGAAGGATTTAGACTGGTTAGAAGAATGGGCAAAGAATTGGCCGATGGAGTGTCTGGAGTGTCAGGAATTGTATTGTCATGCAGTTTGGTCAAAGAAATGAAAGGGTTGACTCTTTTCTAAATGGAGATAAGATGCAAAAATCGGAGTCGCAAAGGAACTTGGGAGTCTTGTGCAATATATGGTGAGGAAGACAAATGCAATGTTAGCATTCATTTCAAGAGAACTAGAATACAAAAGCACGGATGTAATGTGACTCTATAAAACACTAGTGAGGCCTCACTTGGAGTACTGTGAGCAGTTTTGGGTCCCTTAGCTTAGAAAGGATATGATGAAACTGGAGAGGATTCAAAGATTCATGAAATGATTCCAGGATTGAATGGCTTGTCATATGAAGAGCGTTTGATGGCTTTGGGCCTGTATTCACTAGAGTTCAGAAGAATGAGGGGTGACCTCATTGAAACCTATTGAATGGTGAAAGGCCTTGATAGAGTGGATGTGGAGAGGATGTTTCCTATGGTGGGATACTCTAAAACCAGAGGACACAACCTCAGAAAAGAGGGGCATCCTTTTAGAACGGAGATGAGGAAGCGTTTCTTTAGCCAGAGAGTGGCAAATTTGTGGAATTTGTTATCACAGACATTTGTGGACGCCAAGTGTTTATGTACATTTAAGGCAGTGGTTGATAGATTCTTGATTGGTCAGGGCACGAAAGGATATGGGGAGAAGGCAGGAGATTGGGGCTGAGAGGAAAATTGGAGCAGCCATGATGGAATGATGGAACAAATTCGATGGGCCAAATGACCTAATTCTGCTCCTATATCTTCTGGTCTTTCAGCCCCTTTACTGTTCATATGCCTTGTTAAGTTATTTTGGTTCTATTTCTGTCTTTTCCCTGTAACCTTCAATACCCTTACAAATCAAGAACCTACCAAACTCTGCTTTAAATATACCCAATGACTTGGCCTCGACAGCTTTTTGTGGCAACAGATTCCACAGATTCACCATCCTCCGGCTAAAGGAATTCTCCTCAGCTGTTCTAAAGTGATGTCCCTGTATTCTGAGGCTGTGCTCTTTGCTCCTACATTTCCTCTCCATGTCCAGGCCGTTTTGATATTTTATGGGTTTCAATCTTCTAATCTCCAGTGAGTACAGGTCCAGAGCCATCAAATGCTCCTCAAACATTAACCCTTTTATTTCCAGATTAATTTTTGTGAACTTTCTCTGGGCTCTCTCCAAGGCCAGCATATCCTTTCACGGATAAAGGGCCCAAAACTGCTCATAATACTCCGAGTGCCATCTGACCAGTGCCTTATAAAGCCACAGCATTACATCCCTGCTCTTATATTCTAGTCCCCTTGACATGAACATTAACATTGCATTTGCCTTCCTAACCACTGACTCAGCCTGCAAGTTAACCTTTAGGAAATCCTGCACAAAGACTCCCAAGTCCCTTTGAATTTTCCTCTCATTTAAAAAAAAAGTAGTCATATTTATTCCTTCTACTCTTGCCTCTCTGCCTCATAACCTGTCTCAGTGTTAGGCTGCTTGTCCCTTAGAGCTGTGAACGAGGAGAAGCGGTCTGTTACCTGTGGGAATTGTCTCTGGATCTTAAGTGTTGATTGCTGTGTGTGTAATACAGACCATATAGAGTTCACATTCTCAGCCATTGACTCTGACTTGTATATTTTCCTTCCTCCAGCCTCCAGAGTAATTCCATCAGTAACAATGGTGCGACTGCATTGACAGCAGCTCTAAAGCTCAACGAAGGCCTCATCGACCTGAGGTAATTCTACAGATATGGGGATCCCTGTCCCCTTTCTCAGTGGACTCTGGGCAGAAGAGTGACCTGTTGTTGACTGTCACTGAGTGAATGAGGAGTGCTGACAGAATGCATAAAATATAGGAACAGAATTAGGCTGTTCAGCCCATCAAGTCTGCTCTGCCATTACATCATGGCTGATTTATTAATTCGTTTCTCCTGTCTTCTCCCCATTACCTTTGACATCCTGACTAATAAAGAACCTACCAACCTCTGCTTTAAATATACTCAATGAGTTGGCCTCAGCCATCTGCACAGATTCATGAGGGGAGGGTCGGTGGGGATGAGGGGAGGGTCGGTGGGGATGAGGGGAGGGTCAATGGGGATGAGGGGAGGGTCGGTGGGGATGGTCGGTGGGGATGAGGGGAGGGTCGGTGGGGATGGTCGGTAGGGATGAGGGGAGGGTCGATGGGGATGGTCGGTGGGGATGAGGGGAGGGTCGGTGGGGGTGACGGGAGGGTCGATGGGGATAGTTGATGGGGATGAGGGGAGGGTCGATGGATGGTCGGTGGGGATGAGGGGAGGGTCGGTGGGGATGAGGGGAGGGTCGGTGGGGGTGAGGGGAGGGTCGGTGGGGGTGAGGGGAGGGTCGGTGGGGATGAGGGGAGGGTCGGTGGGGATGGTTGGTGGGGGTGGGGGTGAGGGGAGGGTCAATGGGGATGAGGGGCGGGTCGGTGGGGATGGTCAGTGGGGATGAGGGGAGGGTCGGTGGGGATGGTCGGTGGGGGTGAGGGGAGGGTCGGTGGGGATGGTTGGTGGGGGTGGGGGTGAGGGGAGGGTCAATGGGGATGAGGGGCGGGTCGGTGGGGATGGTCAGTGGGGATGAGGGGCGGGTCGATGGGGATGGTCAGTGGGGATGAGGGGAGGGTCGGTGGGGATGAGGGGAGGGTCAGTGGGGATGGTCGGTGGGAGTGAGGGGAGGGTCGGTGGGGATGGTCGGTGGGGGTGAGGGGAGGGTCGGTGGGGATGGTCGGTGGGGGTGAGGGGAGGGTCGGTGGGGTTGGTCGGTGGGGGTGAGGGGAAGGTCGGTGGGGTTGGTCGGTGGGGATGAGGGGAGGGTCGGTGGGGATGGTCGGTGGGGATGGTGGGTGGGGGTGAGGGGAGGGTCGGTGGGGGTGAGGGGAGGGTTGATGGGGATGGTGGGTGGGGGTGAGGGGAGTGTTGATGGGGAGGGTCGGTGGGGGTGAGGGGAGGGTCGGTGGGGGTGAGGGGAGGGTTGATGGGGAGGGTCGGTGGGGAGGGTGGGTGGGGGTGAGGGGAGGGTCGGTGGGGATGGTCGGTGGGGGTGAGGGGAGGGTCGGTGGGGATGGTCGGTGGGGGTGAGGGGAGGGTCGGTGGGGTTGGTCGGTGGGGGTGAGGGGAGGGTCGGTGGGGGTGAGGGGAAGGTCGGTGGGGTTGGTCGGTGGGGATGAGGGGAGGGTCGGTGGGGATGGTCGGTGTGGATGGTGGGTGGGGGTGAGGGGAGGGTCGGTGGGGGTGAGGGGAGGGTTGATGGGGATGATGGGTGGGGGTGAGGGGAGTGTTGATGGGGAGGGTCGGTGGGGGTGAGGGGAGGGTCGGTGGGGGTGAGGGGAGGGTCGATGGGGAGGGTCGGTGGGGAGGGTGGGTGGGGGTGAGGGGAGGGTCGGTGGGGATGGTCGGTGGGGGTGAGGGGAGGGTCGGTGGGGATGGTCGGTGGGGGTGAGGGGAGGGTCGGTGGGGGTGAGGGGAGGGTCGGTGGGGATGGTCGGTGGGGGTGAGGGGAGGGTCGGTGGGATTGGTCGGTGGGGGTGAGGGGAGGGTCGGTGGGGATGGTGGGTGGGGGTGAGGGGAGGGTTGATGCGGATGGTCGATGGGGATGGTCGGTGGGGAGAATGAAATGGGATTGGTGTCAGATCGTGGCAGACAGGTGCTTCATGGCGGCACAGACTAAGTGGACCATGTAACTCTAAGAGGGTGATGAGAGACAGGAACGATATTCCGTGTCTTTCCATTTCCAGTCTGCGAGAGAATTCCATCGGCCTGAATGGAGCCAGGGAAATTGCAAATGCGCTACGTGCAAACAAGGTGCTGAGGAGCTTGGAGTAAGTCTGATAGCCAATCTTCTCCCTCACATCTGTAAAGAATGATCTTTGGGAGTGTCCAGCTCCATCTGTGTATTTGTAGAATGATAGGCCTTTAAAATTACAAATATGACCTGTGTGCTATCACAATTGACATATCCAGGACTGGTCAGGTCTTGCACCAGTTAATTGGGAATAATTGGAGTCTGTGTTGAGAAGAATGGCAGTGAACATTTTGTTGTCTGTGTTGTCTGCCATACTGGTTATTGTAGATGTGATTAAGCTGGAGAAGCTACAGAGAAGATTCATCAGGGACATTACCAGAACTGGAGGGTTTGAGTTATAAGGAGACGCTGGATAGGTTGGGATTGTTATCCCTGGAATGGGGAAGACCGAGGAGACTTTGTAGATGTTTGGGGGGGGGGGCATGGTGTGTAGCAGTTAGCATCAGCAACCTGGGTTCACTTCCCACCATTGTCTTTTAGGAGTTTGTACGTTCTCCCCGTGACTGTGTGGGTTTCCTCCGGGTGCTCAGGTTTCCTCCCACATTTCAAAGATGCATGGGTTAGTAGGTTAATTAGTCGGATGGGTATAATTGAGTGGTGCAGCCTGTATCTCTAAATAAAAAAAATACAAACATGAGGGGCTTAGGTAAAGGGGGATGGTCATCTTTTCACAGGGTAAGGGAGTTAAAAACTTGACGGCAAAGTTGGAGGTGAGAGGGGAACCTGAGGTGCAAGATCTTCTCAGGAGGAGGATGGTATATGGAATGAGCTGTCAGAGGAAGAAGTAGAGCTGAGTACAATTACAACATTTAAAAGATATTTGGACAGGGAAGTTCAGAATCAGGTTTATTAGCACTGACTTATTTCACATGAGATATTTTGTTTTGTGACATTGGCGGCTGGTTCAGAGGGACATGGGCAAAACGTGAGCAAATGGCACTAGCTGGAGAGGCACCTCAGTCGATATGGATGAGTTGGGCTGAAATGTGTGGTTCCAGGCTGTTCCAGCTCCAGGACTCCATATTTTCCCGAATACCTTTGAGAGGGCAATCCTGCTCCTTCCCTCATATCTGATCAAATATAAATAGCACAAAGGGGATAAATTCTGTACTCAAGCTCCCTGCCGAAATGCCAGGAAGGGTCTGAGGTGCCTCTGCACAGTAGACGCTGCTCCCAGTGTCAGTGTTCTCTTTTTTTTGGTTTCAGTTTAACAGCAAATCTGTTACACGATGAAGGGACAGAAGCCATCGCTTCCGCTGTTCAGGAGAACCAGACCCTCACTTCTCTGCAGTAAGTCATGAACCCTCTGCCTTTTGTGTGCGTGTGTGTGTGTCTGGATCACTGGACCAGACCCTAACTGACGAGTCAAGGCTTGTGTTTGTCCCATCACTGGCTGGGCCACTGTTCCAGGAAATGGAGGAGGGTGGGGAGTTGGTGCTGTTGGGGAAGGTGACAGGTGAAGCGAGGCAAGTGGGAAATGCAAAGGGCTGGAGAAGAAGGATTCTGATAGGAGAGGAGAGTGAACCATGGGAGAAAGGGAAGGAGGACAGGAATCAGGGGAAGTGACAGGCAGGTGAGAAGAGGCCAGAGGCCAAAGTAGAGAATTGAAGAGAGAAGTGAGAGAGAATTTGTTTACTAGAAGGAGAAATCGAAGTTCATTCCATCAGGTTGGAGGCTACCCAGATGGAATATGAGGTGTTGCTCCTCCACCCTGAGAGTGGCCTCATTGTGGCAAAAGAGGAGGCTACGAACCGACGTGTCAGAATGGGAATGGAGATAGGACCACTGGGACATTCCATTTTTGGTGGATGGAGCGAAGGTGCTGAACTGAAGGGCCTGTTTCTGAATTGGACAACTCTCCAGCCCCTTGGAACCGCCCCTCCCACCACCTCCACATCATCTTATTTTTTATCTGTTCCCCTGCACCATAAACCCCTCATACTGGGAAACCGCTGGAGAAAGGGGCATTTTGGTTGTGGGCCTGCTAGATGTGCCAGCTCCAGGTGTTGGCCGTTGTTTACGTTGCCAACTCTGGGCCCAGCGTGGCATCTGCAATGGAAACTTTCCAGCCCTGCAGATAGGGGCCAGTCTGAGAGCCTTGACCAGGCAGATATCATAAGGTTAGACTTATAAAGGTGGAAATGGTTTAAATTGCTTTCTTGTGTACCCATGGAACTAGATTTGGAGTTTGTCTATGAGAGGCTGATGAGGTTCAATGTCTGTTCACATTCTCTTTCAGCCTTCAGTGGAATTTCATCAGTCCGGAATCTGCCAAAGCTTTAGCTCGTGCACTACGGTCGAACCATAGCATCACCAGCCTTGAGTAAGTCCCCTCTCCCCCTCCTTATCTTTGTCCACAGCTGAACTGCAGTGAGACCGAAGTCAGAGCCTTTAGCTTGTATACAACTATCCAACTGTACTCTCACCAGCCTTGAGTACGTCCCCGTTCTCCCCCTCCCCCCTCCCCCCCCCCCCCCCCCCCCCCTCCCCCCCTCCCCCCTCCCCCTCCCCCCCTCCCCCCTCCCCCTCCCCCTCCCCCCTCTCTCCCTCCCCCCTCTCTCCCTCCCCCCTCTCTCCCTCCCCCCTTCTCTTCCCCCCTCTCTCCCCCTCCCCCCTCTCTCCCCCTCCCTCCCCCTCCCCCCTTCTCTCCCTCCCCCCTTCTCTCCCTCCCCCCCTTCTCTCCCTCCCCCCCTTCTCTCCCTCCCCCCTTCTCTCCCTCCCCCCCTTCTCTCCCTCCCCCCCTTCTCTCCCTCCCCCCTTCTCTCCCTCCCCCCCTTCTCTCCCTCCCCCCCTTCTCTCCCTCCCCCCTCTCTCCCTCCCCCCCTCTCTCCCCCTCCCCTCTCTCCCCCTCCCCCCTCTCTCTCCCTCCCCCCTCTCTCCCTCCCCCCCTCTCTCCCTCCCTCCCCCCTCTCTCCCTCCCCCCCTCCTGTAGTTGAACTGCAGTGAGACCAAGGTCAGAGCCTTTGCAGAGGTTAATCTCAGGATGTAGGGTTAATCTCGCTGTCTTGTTGCCCTTGGTACACAGTCTCTACCTCAGGCCCCTGCCGGCTGTTGAATGAAGTCATCACTGGGGCAATGTGGGAAATACAGCATGGTCTATGTTCAGCAAGATCCCACAAGCACAGTAATCTGTTTTCCATCATGAATCAGTATTGCCAGAGGTGCTGAGGACTTGAGAGCAGAGGGCAGGGGATTGGGTGGGGATTGACCATGTGGGTTTCCCCTGGGTGCTCCGGTTTCCTCCCATATCCTGAAACCTGCATGTCAGAGGTGTTAAGTGACTATTGTGTGTGGGCGAGGGGTAGATTCTGGAGAAGAATTAAAAATGTGGGATTAGTGTAAAATTGACATAAATCGGTGATGGTTAGCAAAGACTCGATGGGCTGAAGGGCAGGTTAACTCTCCATGACCTGAAATATCAGTGAGAAAGGAAGGGGTTCCAGGATTACTGGAACAGCAGCATGAGAGTTGTGGTCTGTGTCCCGTAACGTTGTATTACTGATGTCCCTGCTGAGGATAGCATATTAATCACATGGGCTTATTTACCTTCCAGCCTCCAGGAAAACAGCATTGGAGATGAAGGAATCATCGCACTCTCGGCTGCACTGAAATATAACTCAGTGCTGACCTCCCTCTAGTAAGTTTCTGTAGTTTGTTCACTTTGAGCACTGGTAGAAGAATATCAGGTCAAAGGAAACAGCAATGGAAGAGGTCGTTCCTTTGTGGTCACTCTCAGATTCAGTAACTAAATAGTAACGTAACCATTAGTGTAAAGCCTTACGCACCAGTGTTTGAGGTTCAATTCCCACTGCTGTCTGTAAGGAGTTCATACATTTTCCATGTCACCACGTGGGTTTCCTCCCACATTCCAAAGACGTTTGGGTTAGGGTGCTGGAAGATGTGGGCATACTACGTTGGTGCTGGAAGTGTGACCCCCCCCACCCCCAGCACATCATTGACACAAACAGACACATTTCACTCTGTGTTGCAGTGTACATGTGAGAAATAAAGCTAATACTTAATCTTAAGTCTTTTATCTTCCACCTCAGTGCCAGTTCTGACACACCTTCATACCCTTTATGTCTTTAATATTCAAACCTGGAACAATGTGTTTTCAATAGAGACGATCCTCTCCCTATCCCAAATCCACAGACCCTCCACAGCCCTTGGGTAAAGAATTCCTAAACTTCTTCCACAAACCTCTCCTCACCTTGTCCTGAGTGGCTGACCATTCAAATCAGACACATGAAACATCCCATGTCTACCTTTAAAAGTTCATCACAGATTTTGCATGTTTCAGTCAGATAACATCTTGTTGAATTAAAGGACCAATGCGACAGTTCCAAGCCAGGACTGTGTCCAGATTGGAAGGAGCAGAAGACAGAAGTGTTCTCCAGCACCCTCGGCCTTTACTCCTCCTAGTTGCCACCCCTGCTCCTTTCCACAGCTCGATGATACTGTTTCCTCGATAAGTGAATGCGTTCAGGCAAGGTTCCTGATCACTGCAGCTTGGTACACTCTTCCCTCCAGACTTCCATAGAGAAATGACCAGTGTGATTTTGAACAGCTCCCTCCTTACCAGGAATCTGGAAATGAGGAGCAGGAAGAGGCCATTTTGAGTCTGTTCCAACATTCAATGTGGTCGGGGCTGATTATCTAACTTCAGTGTTTGTTTCTGCTTTCTCCTCTGCGATATCTAACTTGTTAAACACAGTTAATGTTCGATCTACAGACTCATTTCCTGTTAGAAGAAGAACTTTCTCTTCACCCAGTCCTCAGTTCTGACCTTTGGTTCTGGGCTTCCCACTCACTGGAACATCTGTCCAGTCCTAGCAGTTTATAAATCTCAATGTAGTCCTCTCTCTCCCTTTGAAATGTATGAATATAAACAGTTATAAAAGCTCCCTTCACGTTACAGACATGCTGGACCAAGTATCAATCTGTAGTGACCTTTCACCACACCCTCTCCATTCCTAGATAGAACATAGAATAGTACAGCACAGTACAGGCCCTTTGGCCCACAATGTTGTGCCGACCCTCAAACCCTGCCTCCCATATAACCCCCCCACCTTAAATTCCTCCATATACTTGTCTAGTAGTCTGTTAAATTTCACTAGTGTATCTGCCTCCACCACTGACTCAGGCAGTGCATTCCACGCACCAACCACTCTCTGAGAAAAAAACCTTCCTGTAATATCCCCCTTGAACTTCCCACCCCTTACCTTAAAGCCATGTCTGCTTGTATTGAGCAGTGGTGCCCTGGGGAAGAGGCACTGGCTGTCCACTCTATCTATTCCTCTTAATATCTTGTATACCTCTATCATGTCTCCTCTCATCCTCCTTCTCTCCAAAGAGTAAAGCCCCAGCTCCCTTAATCTCTGATCATAATCCATACTCTCTAAATCAGGCAGCATCCTGGTAAATCTCCTCTATACCCTTTCCAATGCTTCCACATCCTTCCTATAGTGAGGTGACCAGAACTGGACACAGTACTCTAAGTGTAGCCTAACCAGAGTTTTATAGAGCTGCATCATTACCTCGCAACTCTTAAACTCTATCCCTCGACTTATGAAAGCTAACACCCCATAAGCTTTCTTAACTACCCTATCTACCTGCGAGGCAACTTTCAGGGATCTGTGGACATGTACCCCCAGATCCCTCTGCTCCTCCACACTACCAAGTATCCTGCCATTTACTTTGTACTCTGATTTGGAGTTTGTCCTTCCAAAGTGTACCACCTCACACTTCTCCGGGTTGAACTCCATCTGCCACTTCTCAGCCCAGTTCTGCATCCTATCAATGTCTCTCTGCAATCTTTGACAATCCTCTACACTATCTACAACACCACCAACCTTTGTGTCATCTGCAAACTTGCCAACCCACCCTTCTACCCTCACATCCAGGTCATTAATAAAAATCACGAAAAGTAGAGGTCCCAGAACCAATCCTTGTAGGACACCACTAGTCACAACCCTCCAGTCCAAATGTACTCCCTCCACCACAACCCTCTGCTTTCTGCAGGCAAGTCACTTTTGAATCCACCTGGGCAAACTTCCCTGGATCCCATGCCTTCTGACTTTCTGAGTAAGCCTACCGTGTGGAACCTTGTCAAATGCCTCACTAAAATCCACATAGATCACATCCACTGCACTACACCTCCTCAAAGAACTCTATCAGGTTTGTTAGACACGATCTGCCCTTCACAAAGCCATGCTGACTGTCCTTGATCAGACCATGATTCTCTAAGTGCCCATAGATCCTATCTCTAAGAATCTTTTCCAACTGCTTTCCCACCACAGACGTAAGGCTCACTGATCTATAATTACCCAGACTATCCCTACTACCTTTTTTGAACAAGGGGACAACATTCGCCTCCCTCCAATTCTCTGGTACCATTCCCGTAGACAACAAGGACATAAAGATCCTAGCCAGAGGCTCAGCAGTCTCTTCCCTTGTCTTGTGGAGCAGCCTGGGGAATATTCCGTCAGGCCCCGGGGACTTATCTGTCCTAATGTATTTTAATAACTCCAACACCTCCTCTCCCTTAATATCAACATGCTCCAGAACATCAACCTCACTCATATTGTCCTCACTGTCATCAAGTTCCCTCTCATTGGTGAATACCGAAGAGAAGTATTCATTGAGGACCTCGCTCACTTCCACAGCCTCCAGACACATCTTCCCACCTTTATCTCTAATCGGTCCTACCTTCAACTCCTGTTATCCTTTTTTTCTTCACATAATTGAAGAATGCCTTGGGGTTTTCCTTTACCCTACTCGCCAAGGCCTTCTCACGCCCCCTTCTTGCTCTCCTCAGCCCCTTCTTAAGCTCCTTTCTTGCTACCCTATATTCCTCAATAGACCCATCTGATCCTTGCTTCCTAAACCTCATGTATGCTGCCTTCTTCCACCTGACTAGATTTTCCACCTCACTTGTCAGCCATGGTTCCTTCATCCTACCATTCTTTATCTTCCTCACCGGGACAAATTTATCCCTAACATCCTGCAAGAGATCTCTAAACATCGACCACATGTCCATAGTACATTTCCCTGCAAATACATCATCCCAATTCACACCTGCAAGTTCTAGACTTATAGCCTCATAGCCTCATAATTTGCCCTTCCCTAATTAAAAATTTTCCTGTCCTCTCTGATTCTATCCTTTTCCATGATAATGCTGAAGGCCAGGGAGCGGTGGTCACTGTCCCCCAGATGCTCACCCACTGAGAGATCTGTGACCTGACCCGGTTCGTTACCTAATGCTAGATCTAGTATGGCATTCCCCCTAGTCGGCCTGTCAACATGCTGTGACAGGAATCCATCCTGGAAACACTTAACAAACTTTGCTCCATCCAAATCCTTGGAACTAATCAGGTGCCAATCAATATTAGAGAAGTTAAAGTCACCCATGATAACAACCCTGTTATGTTTGCACCTTTCCAAAATCTGCCTCCCAATCTGCTCCTCTGTATCTCTGCTGCTACCAGGGGGCCTATAAAATGCTCCCAGTAGAGTAACTGCTCCCTTCCTGTTCCTGACTTCCACCTATCCTGCTACATTACTCACCCTTTCTGTAGCTGTAATAGTATCCCTGACCAGTAATGCCACCCCTCCTCCCTTTCCCCCCCTCTCTATTCCTTTTAAAGCACTGAAATCCAGGAACATTGAGAATCCATTCCTGCCCTGGTGCCAGCCAAGTCTCTGTAATGGCCACTACATCATAATTCCATGTATGTATCCAAGCTCTCAGTTCATCACCTTTGTTCCTGATGCTTCTTGCATTGAGGTACACACATTTCAGCCCTTCTACCTTATTACCTTTACACCATTCTCTTTCCTCAAAGCCTCTCTATATGTTAGATCTGGCTTTATTCCATGCACTTCTTTCACTGCTCTATCACTCCGGGCTCCATCCCTCTTGCAAATTAGTTTAAACCCTCCCGAACCATGCTAGCAAACCTACCTGCAAGGATATTGCTCCCCCTTGAGTTCAGGTGCAACCCATCCAATCTGTACAGGTCCCACCTTCCCCAGAAGAGATCCCAATGATCTAAAAATCTAAAACCCTGCTCCCTGCACCAACTCCTCAGCCACGCATTCAACTGCCATCTCCTCCAATTCTTACCATCACTATCACGTAGCACTGGCAGCAATCCTGAGAACGCCACCCTTGAGGTCCTGTTCTTCAGCCTTCTGCCTAGTTCCCGAAACTCACACTTCAGGACCTCATCCCTCTTCCTGCCTATGTCGTTGGTCCCAACATGTATCACGACTTCTGGTTGCTTTCCCTCTCGTACCAGGATGTCGTGCACCTGGTCAGAGACATCCTGGACCCTGGCACCCGAGAGGCAACAAACCAGGCGGGTGTCCTTCTCACATCCACAAAATCTCCTGTCTGCTCCCCTGACTATAGAGTCTCCAATGACGACAGCTCTCCTCTTCTCGGTCCCACCCTTCTGCACCACCGGATCAGACTCAGTGCCAGAGGCCCTGCCACTGTGGCTCACACCTGGTCGGTTGTCCCCGCCAGCAGTATCCAGGATGGTAAACTTATTATTCAGGGGAATGGCTACAGGGGTGCTCTGCACTACCTGTCTGCTCACCTTTGCTTTCCCCCCTCTGACTGTCACCCAACGACCTGCTTCCGACAGCCTAGGTGTGACTACCTCCCTGTAGCTCTCACCTATGACTGCCTCATTCTCCCTTATGAGTCGAAGGTCATCCAGCTGCTGCTCCAGATTCCTTACATGGTCTTCCAGATCGCCCAGCCGCATCTGATAAGAGACAAAACTCCACACACTGGTCCAAAAGAGTTTTATGGAATTTTGAGAGGAATAAGTTCCTGTCCTGTGGAAACAAGCTGGGGAATAGCACAAAGGTGTTGTTCAGGAGCCTCCACAGACTTGATGCCTCCTTTTGTGTTCATTCTGATTCTTTCCATGTTAGTTGTTGCTGTAAATGCTGGTATAACTCGTTGTTTTCTGTTGGTTGAGCTGTCCTTCTGTGTTGGAATATGAAGCTGCGTTGTTGACTGGTTCCTTTGCTGTAGCCTACAGGGAACGTCCGTGGGTGAACGAGGTGCCAAGGCCTTGGCCGAAGCCCTCGCAGTGAACAGGAGCCTGACCACGCTGGAGTGAGTACATTCCTGTTAATCTATCTCTGCATTCATGATCGTTTGATGCCCAAGAGACAGGGAAGTTGGGAGAACCTCAGTGGGGGTTGACCCTGAGCCTTGGTGATGTTTCTAGGTCCTCAGAACAGCAACACACACAAAATTCTGGAGGAACCCAGCAGGTCAGACCACAAGATATAGAAGCAGAATTAGGCTATACAGCCCATTGAGTCTGCTCTGCCATTCCACCCTGGCTGATTTATTATCCCTCTCATCCCCATTCTCCTGCCTTCTTCCTGTAACTTTTGATGCCCTGAATAATCAAGAACCTACCAAACTCTGCTTTAAATATACCCAATGACTTGGCCTCCACAGCTATCTCTGGCAACAAAAATTCCACAGATTCACAACCCTCTGGCTCAAGAACTTTCTCCTCATCTCTGTTTTCATTGCTACCACTATTGGAAACATCTCTCCATGTCCACTCTATCCAGGCTTTTCAATATTCGATAGGTTTGAATGAGATCCCACCCTCATTCTTCCAAACTCTAGCAAGTTTAGGGAACCTTGGTTTTCAAGAGATATTGAGGCCCTGGTTAAGAGAAAAAAGAGAAGTACATAGCACGTACAGACAAGCAGGAACAAATGAGGTGCTTATGGAATATAAGAAATGCAAGGGAATACTTAAGAAGAAATCAGGAAGGCTAAAAGAAGGCATGAAGTTGCCCTGGCAGACAATTTGAAGGAGAATCCTAAGGGATTCTACAGGTATGTTAAGATCAAAGGGATTGCAAAGGACAAAATTGGTCCTCTGGAAGATCAAAATGGCAATCCATGTGTGGAGCCAGATCAGATGGGGAAGATCTTAAATGAATTCTTTGCATCTGTATTTACTCAGGAGATGGACACAGTCTATAGAAGTGAGGCAAAGTGGCATCAACTTTACAGACCCTGTACAGATTACAGCGGAGGAGGTGTTTGCTACCCTGAGGAAAATCAGGGTGGATAAATCCCCAGGGCCTGACAAGGTGTTCTCTCAGACCCTATGGGGTTCTAGATGAGATATTTAGATCATCCTTAGCAACAGGGGAGGTACCAGAGGATTGGAGGATAGCCAATGTTGTTTCACTGTTTTAAAAAAAGGCTCTAAACATAAACCAGGAAATTATAGGCTGGTGAGTCTGACATTAGTTGTAGAAAGTTACTGGAAGTTTTTCTATGGGACTGGATATGTAAATATATGGATAGACGTGGACTGATTAAGGATAGTCAGCATGGCTTTGTGCATGGTAGATTATGTCTAACAATCTTATAGAATTGTTCGAGGAAGTTCCCAGGGAAGTGGAGGAAGGCAAGGCAGTGGATGTTGTCTACATGAACTTTAGTGAGGCATTTCACAAGGTCCTGTATGGGAGGCTGGTCATGAAGGTTCAGTCACTCAGCATTCACGATTAGACATAGAAACATAGAAAATAGGTGCAGGAGTAGGCCATTCGGCCCTTCGAGCCTGCACCGCCATTTATTATGATCATGGCTGATCATCCAACTCAGAACCCCGCCCCAGCCTTCCCTCCATACCCCCTGATCCCCGTAGCCACAAGGGCCATATCTAACTCCCTCTTAAATATAGCCAATGAACTGGCCTCAACTGTTTCCTGTGGCAGAGAATTCCACAGATTCACCACTCTCTGTGTGAAGAAGTTTTTCCTAATCTTGGTCCTAAAAGGCTTCCCCTCTATCCTCAAACTGTGGCCCCTCGTTCTGGACTTCCCCAACATCGGGAACAATCTTCCTGCATCTAGCCTGTCCAATCCCTTTAGGATCTTATACGTTTCAATCAGATCCCCCCTCAATCTTCTAAATTCCAATGAGTACAAGCCCAGTTCATCCGGTCTTTCTTCATATGAAAGTCCTGCCATCCCAGGAATCAATCTGGTGAACCTTCTTTGTACTCCCTCTATGGCAAAGATGTCTTTCCTCAGATTAGGGGACCAAAACTGCACACAATACTCCAGGTGTGGTCTCACCAAGGCTTTGTACAACCGCAGTAGTACCTCCCTGCTCCTGTACTCCAATCCTCTCGCTATAAATGCCAGCATACCATTTGCCTTTTTCACCGCCTGCTGTACCTGCATGCCCACTTTCAATGACTGGTGTATAATGACACCCAGGTCTCGTTGCACCTCCCCCTTTCCTAATCGGCCACCATTCAGATAATAATCTGTTTTCCTATTTTTGCCACCAAAGTGGATAACTTCACATTTATCCACATTAAATTGCATCTGCCATGAATTTGCCCACTCACCCAACCTATCCAAGTCACCCTGCATCCTCTTAGCATCCTCCTCACTGCTAACACTGCCACCCAGCTTCGTGTCATCCGCAAACTTGGAGATGCTGCATTTAATTCCCTCATCCAAGTCATTAATATATATTGTAAACAACTGAGGTCCCAGCACTGAGCCTTGCGGTACCCCACTAGTCACCGCCTGCCATTCTGAAAAGGTCCCGTTTATTCCCACTCTTTGCTTCCTGTCTGCTAACCAATTCTCCACCCACACCAATACCTTACCCCCAGTACCGTGTGCTTTAAGTTTGCACACTAATCTCCTGTGTGGGACCTTGTCAAAAGCCTTTTGAAAATCCAAATATACCACATCCACTGGTTCTCCCCTATCCACTCTACTAGTTACATCCTCAAAAAATTCTAAGAGATTTGTCAGACATGATTTTCCTTTCACAAATCCATGCTGACTTTGTCCGACCATTTCACCGCTAGACAATGACTTTATGGGAGATGCCAGAGAGTGGTGGTAGAAGCAACGCACATCAAAGTTGCTGGTGAACGCAGTAGGCCAGGCAGCATCTATAGCACTAACCATCCTGACGAAGGGTCTCGGCCTGAAACGTCGACTGCACCTCTTCCTACAGATGCTGCCTGGCCTGCTGCGTTCACCAGCAACTTTGATGTGTGTTGCTTGAATTTCCAGCATCTGCAGAATTCCTGTTGTTAGTGGTGGTACAGGGTTGCCTCTCTGATTGGAGACCAGTGACTAGTGGAGTGCCACAGGGATCAGTGCTGGGTCTGTTGTTGTTTGTCCTCTATATCAATGATCTGGATGATATGGTTAACTGGATCAGCAAGTTTGCGAATTACACCAGGATTGGGGATGTAGTGGACAATAAGGGAGTCTATCATGGTTTGCAGAGGGATCTGCATCAGCTGGAAAAATGAGCTGAAAAATGACAAATGGAATTTAATGCAGACAAATGAGAGGATTTACACTTTGTTAGGACCAACCAGGGTAGGTCTTACACAGTGAACGGTAGGGCACTGGGGAGTGTGGTAGAATAAAGGGATCTGGGAATACAGATCATAATGCATTGAAAGTGGCGTCACAGGTAGATAGGGTTGTAAAGAGAGCTTTTGACACATTGGCCTTCATAGATCAAAGTATTGAGTACAGGAGATGGGATGTTATGTTGAAGACGCTGGTGAGGCTTAACTTGGAGTATTGTGTGCAGTTTTGGTCACTTAGCTATAGGAAAGACGTAAACAAGGTTGAAAGAGTACAGGGAAAATTTTCAAGGATGTTGCCAGGTCTGGAGGGCCTGAGTTATAAGGAAACATTGAATAGGTTAGGACTGTATTCTTTAGAACATAAAGACTGAGAGGACTTGATAGAGGTATACAAAATCGTGAAGGACATAGAGTAAATACAAGCAGACTTTTTCCACTGAGGTTGGATGGGACAACAACTGGAGGTCATGGGTTAAGGATGAAAGGTAAAAGGTTTAAGGGAACATGAGGGGAAACTTCTTCACTCAGAGGGTCATGAACGTGTGGAATGAGCTGCCTGCACGAGTGGTGCAGGGGAGGTGATTTCCACATTTAAGAGAAGTTTGGATAGGTACATGGCTCTGGTGCAGGCTGATGGGAGTAGGCAGCTTAAGTGGTTTCAGCATGGACTAGATGGGTCGAAGGGCCTGTTTCTGAGCTGTGCTTCTCTGTGAGTATAGGTCTAGAGCCATCAAATGCTCCTCATTTGTCAGGCAGGCAGCATCTGTGCTCAATAGCACTCTCAGTTCCTAACTTTTCAATCAACAGTTCCTATACATTTACACTAGATATTAAAATCCAAGACAGCTCGGGTTATGGGAGCATGTTCTGTTCTCGTGTGTGTAGGCATGTTCCTGAGAGATGAATGTCCTTTGGTCTGTTCCAGTCTCCGAGGGAATGCTGTAGGCGTGGCTGGGGTGAAGGCAATTGCTGCGGGCCTGAAAGTCAACAACAGCCTCCAGACTCTCAAGTACGTGTCCTCTTCTTTACCCAGTTTCACTTACATTCTGGAAAACAGTCACTGTGGTTGAACTAAGTGGGGCCTTCTAGCACCTTGGTGTGTTCCACAGAGCTCCAGGGTTTGGACTAGAATCAGTTCCAGTGGAGCAGGCAGTGTCTGACCTTCTGCAGGTCATATTAACTGAGAGATGAGTAAGTTGTGGTTCTGTACCTGAGAAAAATCTCAGTGAAAGGTGAAATATTTAAGGGGAACTTGAGGAGGAACTTCTCCACAGAGTGTGGAACAAGCTCCCAGCGCAAGTGGTGGATGTGAGTTTGATGTCAACATGTAAGAGAAGCGAGGGTAAGTACATGGATGGGATGGGTTTGGAGGGCTATGGTCCGGGTGCAGGTAGACGGGACTAGGGAGAAGAATGGTTCTGAAAGGCCTGTTCCTGTGCTGCAGTACTCTATGACGAAGGTAAAAGAGACCAATTGGCAAGGTTGGCAGTTTCCTTCTCTGAACAACATCAGAGAACTTCTTTTATTACTGAGGAATTCACCGAATGACAAGAGGCCGCAAACTAGTGTCTGGGATTGGATACCTCAGTGAGACTTGAAGCAGATAGTGCAGTGGACAGATCCCTACCTCAGTGCTGAAAATGCACAGACCTGTGTCAGTGCCTGGATGTGCTGGGCTTAGAGGGCCTTTGCTGATGAGATGGTGAGTGTTTCCAGGATTCTCCCATTTATTGGATTAGAGAAGGAAGTACTGTGGACCAATGATGGAAATGTTTCATTAGCCTTGCCCTTTCCACTCAGATCACGTTAAAGCAGGAAATCCAAGTCCAAATCCAGACATCCATTTGAAATTCTCAACTAATCTTTGTACCATTCTGCTGTTGTTACATTTATTCGGGTTTCTTAGCAGAGTGAAGGAATGGAGGGATTTTTGGGCCCATGTCCATACATCTCTCAAAGCTGCTGGGCAAGTTGAGGGGGTTATTAGGGTTTATGGTGTGTTAGCTTTTATTAATAGAGGAATTGAGTTCAAGTTGTAAGGTGATGTTGCAGCTCTGGCTAGACCATGCTTGGAGTAATGTGTTCAGTTCTGGTTGTCACATCACTGGCTGATTGCCCATGTTGGTGCAGTCTTTCATTGATTCTATTATGGTTATACTGTTATGGATTTGTTGAGTATGTCCGCAAGGAAATGAATCTCAGGGGTGTATATGGTGACATATATGTACTTTTATAATAAATTTACTTTGAACTTCATTATAGGAATGTTGTGGAACCTTTAGAGTATGCAGAGGAGATTTACCAGGATGCTGCCTGGATGGGAGAGCATAGGTTAAGTGAGGTAGGGCATTTCTCTTTGAAGCAAAGGAGGATGAGAGGTGACTTGGTAGAGGCATGCAAGGTGATAAGGAGCATGGGCTGAGTGGACAGTCAGTCTTTTTCCCAGGGTACTAGGAGGGGGCATCATTTTAAGGTGCCAGGAGGGAAGTATAGGGGGATGTCAGAGTCAGAGTGGTGGGAGGTGGTAAAGGCAGATTCATTAGGGACATTTCAGAGCCTCTTAGATTGGCACATGGTTGATAGAACAATGGAAGGGAAGGGGTTGTGCAGGTTTAAAGATTGTCACAAGTCACGGGCCAAAGAGACTGTACTGTGTTGGAATATTCTATGTTCTTATTATTACCATGTACACCGGTTACTCTGGGAACTTCATGCAAACAGGGTGCATTTGACAAATTAATCTGTCTATGCTCGATTGTTGATTCCTGCATCTGTTGCCTTGTAGCCTTCAGGAGAACTCGTTGGGTCTGGATGGGGCGATGTGCATTGCAATTGCTTTGAAGTATAATCCCAGTCTTGCCCACATCAAGTAAGTGTCTCCATGTTCCATGTTCTGACTCGCTTCACACTCGGTCTGTTCCCCCACTGTGAACTACAGAGGGTAAAGAAACCCTGGTGACCTCAGCTCTCTATGCACAGTTGAAGAGGACAGGACTCAGTGTGAGTTGTCTGCTGGGAGGATTATCATATCCCTGTCAGAAGCTCACCCCACACCCACTCCAGCAGCAGAAAGAGCAGTCTGGGCCATGAGATAGGTGTATTCACTCCTTCACCTATCCGTTAGTCTGAGGCCAATGTTGGAGAATGTGCCAACCATTAAGCACCTATGTTAATTCAATTATTCATTCAGCCCACTTTCCATAAGACCACATCACCATAAAACAAATGAGCAGAAAAGGGCCATCTGGCCTATTGAGTCTGTTCCACTGTTCTATCATGGCTGATTTACTATCCCACTTAAACCCTTCTCTCCCATTACCTTTGACACCCTGACTAATCATGAACCTATGAACCTCTACTTTAAATATACCCAACAGCTTGACCTCCACAGCCATCTGTGGCAAAAAATTCCACAGATTCCCCACCCTCTGGCTAAAGAAATTCCTCCTCTCCTCTGTTCTAAATGGACGTCCCTCCATACTGAGGCTGTGCCCTCTGGTCCTAGACTCCCGCACTTTGGAGACATCATCTCCACATCCATTCTATCTCAGCCTTTCAATATTGAGATCCCCCTCTCATTCTTCTAAACTCCAGCGAGTACAGACCCAGACCAGAGCCACCAGATGCTCCTGGTATGTTAACCCTTTCATCCCTGGGATCATTCTCATGAGCCTCCTCTGGACCCTCTCCAATGCCAGTACATCCTTTCTTAGATAAGGGGTCCGAGACTGCTCAGTAACTCCCATCAACTCCCCCCCCCCCCAATGCTACCTTCACGTTGTTTCTGTGTGGGGAAACCAGAGCTCCCAGGGGAAACCCAGAGAGCGTGTAAGCTTCACACAGACAGTGCTATGGGCTCCAATTGATCTTGAGTCTCGGGCTCAACTTACCGCTCCTCCTTCAGTCCAGCCCAGTAACCAAAGAACATAATGTTGTGACAGTTCATTCCATTGGCTCTTTCTCACAGTCTCCAGGGCAACAAGATTGGCGAATCTGGAGCGAAGGTCATCGCTGCTGAGATCAGAAGCAAGTCCCCTCACTGCATTGTTGAGATCTGAGCCAAGCCAGGCTGGAAAAGTAGCACAGTGCGGGCCCCATTCGATTCGGCACAATCCATCTTCTGGTGTGTTGTCCACCTCCACTGACCCTGAGGCCGGGAGAAAAGAATGGTGTTCCCTGACCCCGAGGTCAGTGAGAGACAGTGCGGACGGTGGTGGCCTGTGACCCCTGACCCTGTGACCCTGAGGTCAGTGGGAGCGGTGTGGGCAGTGGCGACTCCTAACACCTGAATTCTCTGGGAGCATAGATAATGGTGACCCCTGAGGAAGGAGGCGCAGACAGCGATAACCTGTGGCTTCACTACCAGTTACTGCATGAAGATGTGGAACCGTTGTGGGAGTCGGTTCACACACTGATGGGAACTCGTGTTGCACTTGTACATAATTGAGTTGTTTCATAGACTGAGGGAAATTGTGTTCCATTTGTAGATATGTTATTTACAGTATAACTGCTTATATTTATCAATGATTTCAAAAGCAACTATTAAAAATAATATTCCAGTGCTGAGTAACTGGGACACAGTGATCGGTTTGTGTTCTTGTACTTCACTCATCCCAAGTACTCGACCAAATGCCACACCTCAGCTGGAACAGAATGAGCCCACACTTTATAAGCAAAGTGCTGGAGTTTATTTTCCACAAGGCAGCGAATCACTCACACCCGCGTATGTAACTTATAGATAAGGTGACAGTAACGTGTGTGTTTTAGTTGGGGCTCTAGTTATAAGATATTAAATCGAACACAAAATAAGTACAGTACAAATGGAAGTCAATGAGCCAGACTGGGCTGTGAAGTGGACTGTGCTCCAGCATTACAAGGCTGCTGTATACTGTGGTACCCCCAGCTGTGTCACACCGTCCACCGATGCAGTGACTCTTTGTATCAAATACAAACTCTCACCCCAGTGAGACTTGCGCTGGCCAGCAATAATCTCCATTGAACTCAGGGTGTTTAGTTTCTGCTGTTCCTTGAACTGAGCTAAATGAGGAAAGTCCATTGTCCACAAGTGGAACGATAAGGTTTTGTGATCCTGTCATTCTGACTCTCCCAAGGACATTTCCCTGAAGATGTTGGATTCCTGTCTCTGCCTTGGAGAAGCTGAATTGAATACCATCCATACAGAAACCCCAGGTCTGTGTTTACTCATTCATCAGTTATTACTGTTGGAGCTCATCATGCTGAGTGAACACAGGGTGCCAATAGTGAGGGAGAAGGGTGTGCATTACTGTAGGAGCTTGGTGGTCAGATACCAGCTGAGAGGCAAGCAGCATCAGTGACTGTGAGCAGACCCAGCCAAACGTTGACTAGTTACTGTCCAAGCTCTTTTGCTGCTTGGGTAGTGACCAATTACAGAGTAATAAATATAGGGAGGGGAGATAAATTCAAACAATGAGAAGTCAGAGATAGGGGATTTAACATTGATCCTCCTGGTTGCCCTGTTGCGGGATCAGGGGCTGGAGCCGTGGCAGTGAGAAGTGCTGCCCCTTGCACAGCCCAGAGTCTTGGAGCACAATCCGGTGAATACTGCAGGGAGCCAGGGTCTCAAAGAGGCAGCTGAGTAACTGATCCACCTGGTTAAGAGAAAACACAGTGACTGGTGACCATTCATTCACTAACACAGAGGCTGAGTTACAACAGCGGTCTCTGCTTCTCCCAGGGTGGGGAGGTGATTAGAGAGATTGAGGTGAAGGAACCCTTAGGAGGCAGTGATCATAACATGATTGAGTTCACTGTGAAATTAGAAAAAGAGAAGCCGAAATCTGATGTGCCGGTATTTCAGTGGAGTAAAGGAAATTACAGTGGCATGAGAGAGGAACTGGCCAAAGTTGACTGGAAAGGGACACTGCCGGGAAAGACGGCAGAGCAGCAGTGGCTGGAGTTTATGCGAGAAATGAGGAAGGTGCAAGACAGGTATATTCCAAAAAAGAAGAAATTTTCGAGTGGAAAAAGGATGCAACCGAGGTTGACAAGAGAAGTCAAAGCCAAAGTTAAAGCAAAGGAGAGGGCATACAAGGAAGCAAAAAGTAGTGGGAAGACAGAGGATTGGGAAGTTTTTAAAACCTTACAAAAGGAAACCAAGAAGGTCATTAAGAGAGAAAAGATTAACTATGAAAGGAAGCTAGCAAATAATATCAAAAAGGATACTAAAAGCTTTTTCAAGTATATAAAGAGTAAAAGACAGGTGAGAGTAGATATAGGACCGATAGAAAATGATGCTGGAGAAATTGTAATGGGAGGTAAGGAGATGGCAGAGGAACTGAATGAGTATTTTGCATCAGTCTTCACTGAGGAAGACAGCAGTATACCGGACACTCAAGGGTGGCAGGGAAGAGAAGTGTGCACAGTCAAAATTACGACAGAGAAAGTACTCAGGAAGCTGAATAGGCTAAAGGTAGATAAATCTCCTGGACCAGATGGAATGCACCCTCGTATTCTGAAGGAAGTAGCTGTGGAGATTGCGGAGGCATTAGCGATGATCTTTCAAAATCAAGGAAGGTAGTGCACCCATGGCTGATGAGAAATTAGGGATAGTATCAATTCCAAAGAAGAAGCATACAAATTAACCAGAAAAAGTGGCTTACCTGAGGACTGGGAGAAATTCAGAGTTCAGCAGAGGAGGACAAAGGGCTTAATTAGGAAGGGGAAAAAAGATTATGAGAGAAAACTGGCAGGGAACATAAAAACTGACTGTAAAAGCTTTTATAGATATGTAAAAAGGAAAAGACTGGTAAAGACAAATGTAGGTTCCCTACAGACAGAAACAGGTGAATTGATTATGGGGAGCAAGGACATGGCAGACCAATTGAATAATTACTTTGGTTCTGTCTTCACTAAGGAGGACATAAATAATCTTCCAGAAATAGTAGGGGACAGAGGGTCCAGTGAGATGGAGGAACTGAGCGAAATACATGTTAGTAGGGAAGTGGTGTTAGGTAAATTGAAGGGATTAAAGGCAGATAAATCCCCAGGGCCAGATGGTCTGCATCCCACAGTGCTTAAGGAAGTAGCCCAAGAAATAGTGGATGCATTAGTGATAATTTTTCAAAACTTGTTAGATTCTGGACTAGTTCCTGAGGATTGGAGGGTGGCTAATGTAACCCCACTTTTTAAAAAAGGAGGGAGAGAGAAACCGGGGAATTATAGACCGGTTAGCCTAACGTCAGTGGTGGGGAAACTGCTGGAGTCAGTTATCAAAGATGTGATAACAGCACATTTGGAAAGTGGTGAAATCATCGGACAAAGTCAGCATGGATTTGTGAAAGGAAAATCATGTCTGACGAATCTCATAGAATTTTTTGAGGATGTAACTAGTAGGGTGGATAGGGGAGAACCAGTGGATGTGGTATATTTGGATTTTCAAAAGGCTTTTGACAAGGTCCCACACAGGAGATTAGTGTGCAAACTTAAAGCACACGGTATTGGGGGTAAGGTATTGATGTGGATAGAGAATTGGTTAGCAGACAGGAAGCAAAGAGTGGGAATAAACGGGACCTTTTCAGAATGGCAGGCGGTGACTAGTGGGGTACCGCAAGGCTCAGTGCTGGGACCCCAGTTATTTACAATATATATTAGTGACTTGGATGAGGGAATTAAATGCAGCATCTCCAAGTTTGCGGATGACACGAAGCTGGGTGGCAGTGTTAGCTGTGAGGAGGATGCTAAGAGGATGCAGAGTGACTTGGATAGGTTGGGTGAGTGGGCAAATTCATGGCAGATGCAATTTAATGTGGATAAATGTGAAGTTATCCACTTTGGTGGCAAAAATAGGAAAACAGATTATTATCTGAATGGTGGCCGATTAGGAAAAGGGGAGGTGCAACGAGACCTGGGGTGTCATTATAAACCAGTCATTGAAAGTGGACATGCAGGTACAGCAGGCGGTGAAAAAGGCGAATGGTATGCTGGCATTTATAGCGAGAGGATTGGAGTACAGGAGCAGGGAGGTACTACTGCAGTTGTACAAGGCCTTGGTGAGACCACACCTGGAGTATTGTGTGCAGTTTTGGTCCCCTAATCTGAGGAAAGACATCCTTGCCATAGAGGGAGTACAAAGAAGGTTCACCAGATTGATTCCTGGGATGGCAGGACTTTCATATGAAGAAAGACTGGATGAACTGGGCTTGTACTCGTTGGAATTTAGAAGATTGAGGGGGGATCTGATTGAAACGTATAAAATCCTAAAGGGATTGGACAGGCTAGATGCAGGAAGATTGCTCCTGATGTTGGGGAAGTCCAGAACGAGGGGTCACAGTTTGAGGATAAAGGGGAAGCCTTTTAGGGCCGAGATTAGGAAAAACTTCTTCACACAGAGAGTGGTGAATCTGTGGAATTCTCTGCCACAGGAAACAGTTGAGGCCAGTTCATTGGCTATATTTAAGAGGGAGTTAGATATGGCCCTTGTGGCTACGGGCATCAGGGGGTATGGAGGGAAGGCTGGTGCAGGGTTCTGAGTTGGATGATCAGCCATGATCATAATAAATGGCAGTGCAGGCTCGAAGGGCCGAATGGCCTACTCCTGCACCTATTTTCTATGTTTCTATGTTTAAAAGTCTATAGATTCTGGCATGGTTCCAGAAGACTGGAAGATTGCAAATGTCACTCCGCTATTTAAGAAGGGGGCAAGGAAGCAAAAAGGAAATTATAGACCTATTAGCTTGACATCGGTGGTTGGGAAGTTGTTGGAGTCGATTGTCAAGGATGAGGTTACAGAGTACCTGGAGGCGTATGACAAGATAGGCAGAACTCAGAATGGATTCCTTATAGGAAAATCCTGCCTGACAAACCTGTTACAATTTTTTGAGGAAATTACCAGTAGGCTAGACAAGGGAGATGCAGTGGATGTTGTATATTTGGATTTTCAGAAGGCCTTTGACAAGGTGCCACACATGAGGCCACTTAACAAGATAAGAGCCCATGGAATTACAGGAAAGTTACATATGTGGATAGAGCGTTGGCTGATTGGCAGGAAACAGAGAGGGGGAATAAAGGGATCCTATTCTGGTTGGCTGCCGGTTACCAGTGGTCCACAGGGATCAGTGTTGGGGCTGCTTCTTTTTACATTGTACATCAACGATTTGGATTATGGAATAGATGGCTTTGTGGCTAAGTTTGCTGATGATACGAAGATAGGTGGAGGGGCCGGTAGTGCTGAGGAAACTTGGATAGATTGGAAGAATGGGCAGAGAAGTGGCAAATGAAGTACAATGTTGGAAAGTGTATGGTTATGCACTTTGGCAGAAAAAATAAACGGGCAGACTATTATTTAAATGGGGAAAGAATTCAAAGTTCTGAGATGCAATGGGACTTGGGAGTCCTCGTACAGGATACCCTTAAAGTTAACCTCCAGGTTGAGTCAGTAGTGAAGAAGGCGAATGCAAAGTTGGCATTCATTTCTAGAGGAATAGATTATAGGAGCAGGGATGTGATGTTGAGGCTCTATAAGGTGCTGGTGAGACCTCACTTGGAGTACTGTGGGCAGTTTTGGTCTCCTTATTTAAGAAAGGATATGCTGACATTGGAGAGGGTACAGAGAAGATTCACTAGAATGATTCCAGGAATGAGAGGGTTAACATATGAGGAACGTTTGTCCGCTCTTGGACTGTATTCCTTGGAGTTTAGAAGAATGAGGGGAGACCTCATAGAAACATTTCGAATGTTAAAAGGCATGGACAGAGTGGATGTGGCAAAGTTGTTTCCCATGATGGGGGAGTCTAGTACGAGAGGGCATGACTTAAGGATTGAAGGGCGCCCTTTCAGAACAGGAATGCAAGGAAATTTTTTTAGTCAGAGGGTGGTGAATCTATGGAATTTGTTGCCATGGGCAGCAGTGGAGGCCAAGTCATTGGGTGTATTTAAGGCAGAGATTGATAGGTATCTGAGTAGCCAGGGTATCAAAGGTTATGGTGAGAAGGCGGGGGAGTGGGACTAAATGGGAGAATGGATCAGCTCATGATAAAATGGCGCAGCAGACTCGATGGGCTGAATGGCTGACTTCTGCTCCTTTGTCTTATGGTCTTATGGTTTGTGGAGCTCATTTGGCCGTATTCTATCCAAGGAAGCTGGACATTAAAATAAGCTGTGATTTACATCAAATGTTGTGTAAAGGATGTAGCTACTATTGGTTTACCAGGGAAATATAATAAAATTCTAAAACAGCCCGTTCTCAGTCTACAGCAGACCTTAGAAGAAAGTGGCACGGCAATGACTGCTGTTACCTCACCGTTCCTGGATCCCAGAGTCAATTCTGAATTTGGGTGTTGCCTGTGCAGAGTTTGTACATTTTCTCCATGACTACCAGTATTCGATATTTGACAGCACCAGTGGAAGGCTAGCACCAGAGGGCACAGCCTCAGAATAGAGGGACGTCCCTTTAGAACAGAGATGAGGAGGAATTTCTTTAGCTAGAGGGTGGTGAATCTGTGGAATTCATTGCCACGGACAATTGTGGAGGCTAAGTTATCGGGTATATCTAAAGCAGAGATTGAAAGTTTCTTGATTAGTCAGGGCATCAAAGGTTATGGGGCAAAGGCAGGAGAATGGTTTGAGAAGAATAATAATCAGCCATGATGGAATGGCCTAATTCTGCTCCACCATCATGGCTGATTACAGTGAGTTAATTCTTTTCCTTTGATTCATTCAGTTTAATATTAATGTCATAATTGAAAAACTCCCTGTGTGAGTGAGACACAAGACACAACCAGAGTCAGTGGTTCCATAAATGAAGCAGGCACACATTGGAAAGTCTATGTGCGTGTGTGCACGCGTGTTTGTATGGAGTTGACTACTTGCCTGTGACTCAGTCCTGGGATAGATGAAATGCTGCAGACAGTCCTGGAGGTTCAGTTTTTCCCAGTCAAGACTGAAACACAAGGCAGCCAATTTGTGATTGCTACATTTCAGTTATTGAGTTAAACTGCTACATTTCTGTCTTGAGAGTTGCCTTCTCTGAGAGTCTGGATTTTGAATGAGGAAGGGATGGATTAGAAGGGGCTGCCTTGGGTGATGAAAAATTACATCCATTGGCATTATTTTGCTGTGGGACAGTTACATTTTGTGAGTTCTAATCATTCACTGGGGGAGGCTTGTAATCTCATTAGTCTGTCTTGTTTGGGATTGAGGGAAAACCATATGGGAGCCCTGTAATTCTGGAGTGAGGCAGGAGAACACAGCAATGGCAGAATTCTGGGCACTATCTCTGCAGGCAGAGTGCCACCAGTCACAGCCATGGGTATTGAAATTTCTGGATTAAAACCAGCAACATTCCCACCTGAAACAATATTCAGTGAGAGCCCGGCACATCAGGTGGCCTTGTACTGAGAGGCACAACCAGTGTGTCATTAACTCTGCTGGAGTTTCCATTTCTCTCCACTTAGAAGGAAAAGCCATGCGACTAGGACTTTATCCTCTGGAACACAGCAGATTGAGGGGTGACTTAATAGATCAAAAAGAGTTTAGATAGGGAGGATGCACAGTTGTTTTCCCAGGGAGGAATTGCTAAAAACAAGAGAACATGGGTTTAAGATCAGAGGCGAGAGATTTAAAAGGGTCATGTGTATTTGGAATGAGCTGCCAGAAATAGATGGCACATTAACAACATTTAAAAAGTATCTAGATAAGTACATGGATAGGAGAGTTTTAGAGGGATGTGGGCAGATGGGACTAGTTTATTGGGCAACACAAGTCAGCATAGATTAGTTGGGCCAAAGGGCCTGTTTCCAAGTACAGCCTCTCCCAATCTCTTCATCCTTACGTAGAGGAACTAAAGGCTACAGTGCAGCTAAAAGATGTGACAGCTTTCCTCACCTTTTCAGCAGTGGATCAAAGCAGCAGACACCATTGTCCCTCTCCAGAGCCAGGATCAGACAGGGGCCGCTTGTGAGCAGAGCACACTAGAGGGAGAGAAGAGTTATAGGTATGTGGAATTAAACAGTGACCCAGCAGCACAACCTATACACATCCCCAATACACAGGCACAGGAGGTAAAGTTTTCTGGGTCAACAGTAATTAATGTATCAGACAAGTTGTCTGTTCCACCTACTACAAGTCTCCTGGTCGAGAATGGACTTCCCTCTACTTACAACTTGGAGCTGAGTGCACTCTCAAAACAGTGACAAACATTTAACAATGCCATGTAAATTCAGAAAAGTCAACTAGAGTAACTAACACAAGATCAAGAAATAAGAGTGCAAGGAAAGGCAACGAGGATGAATTTGAAGAAAAGCAAGGTTACACCTTCCAGAAAGAGCAAATTACACCAGGAGGCTGAGTAGTGAGCTGCCCACGTGTCTGAGTGCATCTTTAGAGCAGGAGCTGTGTTTCCATGTGGAGCAGAGAAAAGCTGGAGGACATTCTAGTAAGGTGGACACCTAAAAATCAGTGTGGGGAATTCAGGACAAATCTCTTGGCCTGAGAGCAGGGATCACATGAAGCTCACTCATACTTGCAGTGCTCATCAGCATAGATCTGAGGAGAGGCTACAAAGGCAGGAGGGGATAGGACAGACTGAGCTGGACTGTGGACCAGATGGTTTGAGTGTCTTGTCTCTGTACTCTATCTGTAACAGTCAGGCTGACATACAATTAACAGAATGGAAATACTAGTTTTGCAACTTCCCCAACACCATGGAAACTCCAGTTACATAGAACAATACAGCACAGCAACACACATCAAAGTTGCTGGTGAACGCAGCAGGCCAGGCAACATCTCTAGGAAGAGGTACAGTCGACGTTTCAGGCCGAGACCCTTCGTCAGGACTAACTGAGGGAAGAGTTAGTAAGAAATTTGAAAGTGGGAGCAGGAACAGACCATTTGGCCCACAATGTTGTGCTGAACCAGCTATAAAGCAAATCAAAAACACCCGAACACTAATCCCTCCTACCTATACCATGTCCATATCCCTCCATCTTCCCTACGTCCATGTGCCTATCCAAATGTCTCTTAAAAGCCTCTAATGTATTTGTCCCTATACCATACCAGGTGGTACAGACCAGGCATTCATGACTCTCTGAGTAAAAAAGTTACCCCTCACATCCCTCTTGAAACATTGACTGTACTCTTTTCCTAGATGCTGCCTGGCCTGCTGAGTTCCTCTAGTATTTTGTGTGCGTTGCTCAGATTTCCAGCATCTGCAGATTTTCTCTTGTTTGAACATGGAAACTGCTCCGTCTTTGCCCATCCCACACCTTTCTCCTGCCTTGTGAATGGCATCTTTCAGAGTCTAAAGTTTGCAGCAACAATCAACCTGCTGGAGGAACTCAGTGGGTTGAGCAGCTTCTGTGGGAGGGGGAAGGAAATGTCACATTAAGGGCCAAAAAACAAACATCAGCAATTCCTTTCCTCCCACAGACACTAGTCGACCTGCTGAGTTTCTCCAGATCCCAGCGTCTACTGTAGCCAGTATCTCCTGTTTTGACGTTTTGTGCTTAGGATTTCTAGGTATGAATGGCTCACTACCCTTCCACAGATCCTGTGCACTGCCTACAGTTTTCTGAACACTAACATTTAGAATATAAAATGTCTCTGGTAGAACATAAGAGAGGCTTACCGTGGCTGAAATATTGTCCATGGTGATGAGCTTTGCCACGTGCTGAGCCTGTATCTGGTCAAGGATGCTCATCCTTGCCCCGGTGACCTGGAAGCCACAGCTGGCCAGCTGGTCCAGCACCTCAATGTAGGCTGGGTGGTGGCAGCTACAGATGAGAGGAGCAGCTAACAGCAGACACATGGTTTGGCAGAGAGCTCGGGACAGCAGTATTCCTGCCAGGTAGGGGAGAAGAGAGAGGATCAGTGCTTAAACCTGATACAACTGGCAGGGAAATTAGAGTAATGTTCCAGCTTCGAACAGCTGAGACCCGGTCTAAAAACATCACAATATAAAGATGAATGATTTGCTTTACTGTATTTGTCACATGTACATTGAAACATACAGTGAAATGCAATGTTTGTGTCCACAACCAAAACAGTCTGAGCCTGGGACCATCACAGCATGCTCACAACTTGATACCCCAGCCCGTAAGACCACAAAACTATCAAACATCAGAGCAAAATTAGGCCACTCAGCCATAAGACCAGAAGATATAGGAGCAGAATGAGGCCATTTGGCCCATCGAGTCTGCTCCATCACGTCATCATGGCTGATCCAATTTTCCACTCAGCACCAGTCTCCTGCCATCTCTCTGTATCCCTCAAGCCCTGACCAGTCAGGAATCTATTAACATCTGCCTTAAGTATACACAAAGATCTGGCCTCCACAGCTGCCTGTGGCAAAGAATTCCACAGATTCACCACCCTCTGGCTAAAGAAATTCCTTCCCATCACTTTTCTAAAAGGACGTCCCCCTATTTTGAGGCTGTGTTCTCTGGTGTTAAGGCTCTCCAGCTATAGGAAACATCCTCTGCACATCCACTCTATCAAGGCCTTTCACCATTCGATAGGTTTAAATGAGGTCACCCTTCATTCTTCTGAATTCGAGTGAATACAGGCCCAGAGTCATCAAATGCTCTTCATATGACAAGTCATTCAATCTGGCCTATAGTTTCCTTTCTTCTGCCCCCCTCCCTTCTTAAAGAGTGGTGTGACATTTGCAATTTTCCAGTATTCTGGAACCATTCCAAAATCTATTGATTCTTGAAAGATTATTACTAATGCCTCCACAATCTCTTCAGCCACCTCTTTCAGAGCCCTGGGATGTATACTATCTGGTCCAGGTGGCTTATCTACCTTCAGGCTTTTCAGTTTCCCAAGAACCTTCTCCCTAGTAATGGTAACTTCACACAATTCTGCCGCCTGACACTCTTGAATTTCTGGCATATTGCTAGTGTCTTCAAAAGTGAAGAATTGCACAATATACTTATTAAGTTTCCAGCGGTCCTATAGCCACCCTCATCTCTCTTTTACTCTTTATACTGTACATAGAAAACCTACAGCACAATACAGGCCCTTCAACCCACAAAGCTGTGCTGAACATGTACTTACTTCAGAAATTACCTAGGGTTACCCATAGCCCTCTACTTTTCTAAGCTCCATGTACCTATCCAGGAGTCTCTTAAAAGACCCGATCGTTTCCGCCTCCATCACTGTCGCTGGCAGCCCATTCCACGCACTCACCACTCTCTGTCTAAAAAATTTACACCTGCCATCCCCTCTGTACCTACTTCCAAACAAACACCTTAAAGCTGTGCCCTCTCATGTTAGCCATTTCGGCCCTGGGAAAAGGCCTCTGACTATCCACACAATCAATGCCTCTCATCATCTTATACACCTCTGTCAGGTCCTCTCTCATCCTCCGTTGCTCCAAGGAGAAAAGGCCGAGTTCACTCAACCTATTTTCATAAGGCATGCTCCCCAATCCAGGCAACATCCTTGTAAATCTCCTCTGCACATTTCTATAGTTTCCACATCCTTCCTGTAGTGAGGTGACCAGAACTGAGCGCAGTGCTCCAGCCCACGGTTGATGAAGGCCAATGCATAGGACACTCAAAACTGCTGCACAAGTTGACTCTGTGGTTAAGAAGGCATACAGTGCGTTGGCCTTCATCAACCGTGGGATTGAGTTTAAGAGCTGAGAGGTAATGTTACAGCTATATAGGACCCTGGTCAGACCCCACTTGGAGTACTGAGGCTTTTTCCCAGGGCTGAAATGGCTAACACGAGAGGGCACCATTTTAAGGTGCTTGGAAGTAGGTACAGAGGAGATGTCAGGTGTAATTTTTTTAATGCAGTGAGTGGTGAGTATGCCAGCGATGGTGGTGGAGGCGGGTACGATAGGTTATTTTAAGAGACTCCTGAATAGGTACATGGAGCTTAGAAAAATAGAGGGCTATGGGTAACCCTAGGTAATGTCTAAAGTTAGTACCTGTTCAGCACAGCATTGTGGGCTGAAGGGCCTGTATTATGCTGTAGGTTTTCTATGTTTCTAAGTATCTCTACTATCTCCCCTGGTTCCATACACATTTTTCCACTGTCACACTTGATTGGTCCTATTCTTTCACGTCTTATCCTCTTGCTCTTCACATACTTATAGAATACCTTAGGATTTTACTTATTCCTGCTCACCAAGGCCTTCTCATGGCCCCTTCTGGCTCTCCTGATCTCATTTTTAAGCTTCTTCCCACTAACCTTATATCTGAAAAAATTTTTGGTATCCTTTTATATTATTGGCTAGCTTACCTTCATATTTCATTTTATATCTCCTTAAAGCTTTTTAGTTGCCTTCTGATGGGTTTTAAAAGCTTCCCAATCCTCACACTTCCCACTAATTTTTGCTCTACTATATGGCCACTCTTTTGTTTTTATGCTGTCTTTGTCTTCCCTTGTCAGCCATGGTTGCCTAATCCTCCCTTTAGAATAATTCTTCATCTTTGGGATGTACCTATCCGGCCTCTGAATTGACCCCAGAAACTCCAGCCATCACTGTTCTGCCACCGTCCCTGCTTGTGTCCCCTTCTAATCAACTTTAATGAGCACCTCTTTCACGCCTCTGTAATTCCCTTTACTCCACTGTAATACTGATACATCTGACCTCATCTTCTGTCTTTCAAACTGCAGAGTGAATTCTACCATGTTATGATCGCTATCTCTAAGATACCTTAAGCTCTCTAATCAAATCTGGTTCATCACACAACAGCCAATCCAGAATTGCCTTTCCCCTAGTGGGCACTCCACCATAAGCTGCTTTCAAAAGAAATCTTGTACAAATTCCCTCTCTTCAGAATCAGCACCAACTTGATTTTTCCTATCTACCTGCATACTGAAATCCCCCATGACCATCACAACATTGCCCTTATTACATACCTTTTCTATTTCCTGTTGAAATGTATGTCCTATATCCTGACTACTGTTCAGAGGCCTGTATATAACTCCTATCAGGGTCTTTTTACCCTTGCAGTTTCTTAACTCTGCCCACAAGGATTCTACATCTTCTGATCCTACGTCACCTCTTTCTAAGGATTTCATTCCAATTTTTTATCCAACAGAGCCACCCCACCTCCTCTGCCTGTACTTTTGATACATGTATCCTTGAATGTTAAGCTCCCAACTATGATCTTTCAGCCACAGCATGGTGATGCCCACATCATACCTGCCAATCTTTAACAGCGCTACAAAATCATCTACCTTGTTCTATATACTGTGTGCATTCAAATACAACACCTTCACTCATCACCCTTTTCGATTTTGCTATCATGTTACACTTCAACATCCCACTGACTGTATTTTTGTCCAATCAGATGCCTGTTTGTCCTCTCAGTCTCACTACATAATGCATAAAATTCTATACCAACTGCCCCATCCTCAGCCCTATCGCTCTGGTTTCCATCCACCTGCCAAATTTGTTTAAACCCTCAACAGCTCTAACAAACCTGCCCACAAGAATATTGGTCCCCATCAGTTTCAGGTGTAACCCGTTCATTTTGTACAGGTCAAACCTTCCCAGAAGAGATCCCAATGATCTAGAAACTTGAAACCCTGCCCCCTGCACCACTTCCTCAGCTACTCACTCAGTCATCTGTATTATCATCCTATTCCTGTCCTGACTAGCTCGTAGTATTGAGAGTAACTCAGAGATTACCACCTTCACCCTCTTCACTATCTGTCCATACTCACTGTGCAGGACCTCCTCCCCCTTTCTACTTTTGTCATTGGTGCCAACATGCACCACGGCCTCTGGCTGCTCATGCTCCCTCTTGACAATCTTCTGCAGGGTTTGAGTCTGTCTGAAGCCTGCACTCCAGGTGTGAACACCCCAGAAAAAGTCTCATTAGTGACAGGTGAGGCACAGAGAGTTGGGGAAAAGCCAACGTGGTTCTGCTGTTTAAGAAAAGCTCTAAAATACTCCAGGAAATTATAGGCTGGTGAGCCTGACATCAGTAGTAGGAAAGTTACTGGAAGGTATTCTGAGAGACTGGATACATAAGTGTTTGGACAGAAGAATAGTCAGCATGGCTTCATGCGTGGTAGGTCATGTCTAATCAATCTTAGAGAGTTGTTTGAGGAAGTTGCCAAAAAGTGGATGAAGGCACGGCAGTGGATGTTGTCTACATGGACGTCAGCAAGGCATTTGACAAAGTCCCACATGGGAGGCTGTTCAAAAAGGTTTAGTTGCTTCACATTCAGGAGGAGGCAGTAAATTGGATTAGACATTGGCCTTGTGGGAGAAGCCGGAGAGTGGAGATAGAGGGTTGCGTCTCTGACTGGAGCTTTGTAACTAGTGGAGTGCTGCAGGGGTTGGTAAACATAAGAAATAGGAGCAGGAGTCGGCCATCCAGCCCATCGAGCCTGCCCTGCCATTCAATAAGATCACGGCTGATCTGTCCGTAAACTCAGCTCCATCTACCTGCCTTTTCCCCATAACCCTTAATTCCCTTACTATATAAAAACCTATCTAACTGTATCTTAAATATATTTAGTGAAGAAACCTCAATTGCTTCCCTGGCCAGAGAATTCCACAGATTCACCGCTCTCTGGGAAAACAGTTTCTCCTCATCTCCGTCCTAAATCTTCTCCCCTGAATTTTGAGGCAATGTCCCCTAGTTCTAGTTTCAACTACCAATGGAAACAACTTTCCTACTTCTACCTTATCTATCCCTTTCAAAATTTAGTATTTTTCTATAAGATCCCCTCTCATTCTTCTGAGCTCCAGAGAGTATAGTCCCAGGAGACTCAATCTCTCTTCATAGGTTAACCCCTTCATCCCTGGAATCAACCTGGTGAGCCTCCTCTGCACTGCCTCCAAAGCCAGTATATCCTTCCTCGAGTATGGAGACCAGAACTGCACACAGTACTCCAGGTGCGGCCTCACCAGTACCCTGTATAGTTGCAGCATGACCTCCCTGCTCTTGAATTCAATCCCTCTAGCAATGAAAGCCAACATTCCATTTGCCTTCTTAATAACCTGTTGTGCCTGCAAGCCAACTTTTTGCGATTCATGAACAAGCACTCCCAAGTCCCTCTGCACAACAGCATGCTGCAATCTTTCACCATTTAAATAATAATCTGCTCTTCTATTATTCCTTCCAAAATGGATGATCTCGCATTTACCAATGTTGTATTCCATCTGCCAGACCTTGGCCCACTCACTTAACCTATCTATATCCCTCTGCAGACTCTCCACATCCTCCGTACAATTTGCTTTTCCACTCAGTTTAGTGTCACCAGCAAATTTTGCTCCGCTACACTCAGTCGCCTCTTCCAAATTAACGATGTAAATGGTAAACAGCTGCGGGCCCAGCACCGACCCCTGCGGCACCCCAGTCAGCACTGACTGCCAACCGGAGAAACACCCATTTATACTAACTGGCTGCCTTCTATTGGTTAACCAATCCAGTACCCATGCCAATACATTTCCTCCGACTCCATGAATCTGTATCTTATTTATAAGTCTCTTGTGCGGCACCTTATCGAACGCCTTCTGGAAATCCAAGTATACAACATCCACCTGTTCCCCTCTATCCACTGCACTCATTATGTCCCCAAAGAACTCCAGTAAGTTTGTCAAACAGGACCTGCCCTTTCTGAATCCATGCTGCATCTGTCTAATGGAACCACTCCTTTCTAAATGTTTCGCTATTTCTTCCTTAATGACAGCTACAAGCATTTTCCCGACTACAGACTTTAAGCTAACTGGCCTATACTTGCCCGTCTTTTGCCTACATCCTTTTTTAAAAAGTGGCGTAACATCTGCTGTCTTCCAGTCCACCGGGATCTGCCCAGAGTCTAGAGAGTTTTGATAAATGATTACCAACGTGTCTACTATAACCTCTGCCAATTGCCTCAGCACCCTGGGAAGCATCTCATCAGGACCAGGGGACTTATCTACCTTCAGGCCCTCTAGTTTGCTCATCACTATCTCTTTAGTGACAGCGATTTTATCGAGCTCCTCAACTCCCATTTCATCCATAACATCCTTTTTTGGCATATTAGACGTGTCCTCCACCAGGAAGACCAATACAAAATAGTTATTCAATGCCTCAGCCATTTCCTTATCACCCAATATCAATTTCCCCTTCTCATCTCCCAGGGGACCTACATTGACTTTAGCCACCCTCTTCTGCTTTATATATTTATAAAAACTTTTGCTATCTGTTTTTATATTTTGTGCTAATTTACTTTCATACTCTATCTTCCCTTTCCTTGTTTCTTGTTTAGTTGTTCTCTGTTGCTCTTTAAAGTTTTCCCAATCCTGCAGTCTCCCACTACTCTTTGCAACTTTGTACACAAGAGCTTTTAATTTGATACTATGTTTTATTTCCTTAGTTATCCAAGGCTGGCTCTCCCCACACTTACTATCCTTACTCTTGACTGGAATATACTTTCGTCGAGCACTGTGAAAAATCTCTTTGAAAGTATTCCATTGTTCCTCAGCAGTCCTACCAAATAGCCTGAGCTCCCAATCCACATTAGCCAACTCCTCCCTCATCCTATTGTAGTCTCCCTTGTTCAAGTATTATAGAAACATAGAAACATAGAAAATAGGTGCAGGAGTAGGCCATTCGGCCCTTCGAGCCTGCACCGCCATTTATTATGATCATGGCTGATCATCCAACTCAGAACCCAGCCTTCCCTCCATACCCCCTGACCCCTGTAGCCACAAGGGCCATATCTAACTTCCTTTTAAACATAGCTAATGAACTTGCCTCAACAGTTTGCTGTGGCAGAGAATTCCACAGATTCACCACTCTCTGTGTGAAGAAGTTTTTCCTAATCTCGGTCCTAAAAGGCTTCCCCTCTATCCTCAAACTGTGACCCCTCGTTCTGGACCTCCCCAACATCGGGAACAATCTTCCCGCATCTAGCCTGTCCAATCCCTTTAGGATCTTATACGTTTCAATCAGATCCCCCCTCAATCTTCTAAATTCCAACGAGTACAAGCCCAGTTCATCCAGTCTTTCTTCATATGAAAGTCCTGCCATCCCAGGAATCAATCTGGTGAACCTTCTTTGTACTCCCTCTATGGCAAAGATGTCTTTCCTCAGATTAGGGGACCAAAACTGCACACAATACTCCAGGTGTGGTCTCACCAAGGCCTTGTACAACTGCAGTAGTACCTCCCTGCTCCTGTACTCGAATCCTCTCGCTATAAATGCCAGCATACCGCTCGCCTTTTTCACCGCCTGCTGTACCTGCATGCCCACTTTCAATGACTGGTGTATAATGACACCCAGGTCTCGTTGCACCTCTCCTTTTCCTAATCGGCCACCATTCAGATAATAATCTGTTTTCCTATTTTTGCCACCAAAGTGGATAACTTCACATTTATCCACATTAAATTGCATCTGCCATGAGTTTGCCCACTCACCCAACCTATCCAAGTCACCCTGCATCCTCTTAGCATGCTCCTCACAGCTAACACTGCCGCCCAGCTTCGTGTCATCCGCAAACTTGGAGATGCTGCATTTAATTCCCTCATCCAAGTCATTAATATATATTGTAAACAACTGGGGTCCCAGCACTGAGCCTTGCGGTACCCCACTAGTCACCGCCTGCCATTCTGAAAAGGTCCTGTTTATTCCCACTCTTTGCTTCCTGTCTGCTAACCAATTCTCCACCCACACCAATACCTTACCCCCAATACCGTGTGCTTTAAGTTTGCACACTAATCTCCTGTGTGGGACCTTGTCAAAAGCCTTTTGAAAATCCAAATATACCACATCCACTGGTTCTCCCCTATCCACTCTACTAGTTACATCCTCAAAAAATTCTATGAGATTCGTCAGACATGATTTTCCTTTCACAAATCCATGCTGACTTTGTCCGATGATTTCACCGCTTTCCAAATGTGCTGTTATCACATCCTTGATAACTGACTCCAGTTATAAACTAGTTTTAGATCTAACTATTTCATCCTCCATCTGTATGCGAAATTCAATGACACTCTGATCACTCTTTCCAAGAGGATCCCTGACTACAAGATCGTTAATCTTACCTGTCTCATTGCACAGGACTAGATCTAAGATAGTATTTTCCCTTGTAGGTTCACTAACATGCTGCTCCAGAAAGCCATCACGGATGCATTCTATGAAGTCCTCCTCAAGACTTCCTTGACCAGCCTGATTCACCCAATCTATGTGGAAGTTAAAATCCCCCATGAACAACTGCCGTTCCGTTCTTACAAGCCTTAGTTATTTCTTGGTTAATTGCCTCTGTCACTGCAATATTTTTATTAGGTGGCCTATAGACAACTCCCACCAGAGATTTTTTCCCTTTACTGTTCTTAATCTCTACCCAGATGGACTCAACATTCTGCGCCATAGATCTTATATCATCTCTCACAATTGCCCTGATCTCATCCCTAATCAAGAGCACCACCCCACCTCCTCTGCCTGCCTGCCTATCTTTCTGTGTTACCTGATACCCTTGGATATTTAATTCCCAGTCATCTCCACCCTGCAACCAGGTTTCTGTAATGGCCACTAAATCATATGCCTTGGTACTGATCTGTGCCACAAGTTCACTAACCTTGTTTCTAATACTACAGGCATTTAGATAAAGTGTCCTTATACTCATTGTCCCTTTAGAATCTAGTGACCAATGTGATTTTTGCTTTTAGGTGCTGGGTCCATTGTTGTTTGTCATCTATATCAATGATCTGGATGATAATATCGTTAACTGGATCAGCAAATTTGTGGATGACACCAAGATTGGGGGTGTAGTGGACAGCAAGGAAGGCTATCATGGCTTGCAGTGGGATCTGGACCAGCTGGAGAAATGGGTTAACAATGGCAGTAGGGCCAACCATGCTATGTCTTTCACAGTGAATGGTAGGGCACTGAGATGTGCAGTAGAGTGTCTGGCAGCTCTTGGGCTGTATTCCCTAGAGCTCAGGAGAATGAGGGGGGATCTCATAGAAACATTCCGAATGTTAAAAGGCCTGAACAGATTAGATATGGCAAAATTATTTCCCATGGTAGGGCAGTCTAGGACAAGAGAGTGTGACTTCAGGATTGAAGAATGTCTATTTAGAACTGAGATGCGGAGAAATTACTTTAGTCAGATGGTGGTCAATCTGTGGAATTTGTTGCCAAAGCGGCTGTGGAGGCCAAGTCATTGGGTGCATTTAAGGCAGAGATAGATAGGTTCTTGATTAGCCAGAGCATCAAAGGGTATGGGGAGAAGTCAGGGAGTAGGGATGACTGGAAGAATTGTATCAGCCCACGATTGAATGGCGGAGCAGACTTGATGGGCTGAGTGGCCTAATTCTGCTCCTATATCTTATGGTCTTACAGAACAAAGGGATCTGGGAACACGGGTCCATAAATTCATTGAAAGTGGTGTCACAGTTAGATAGGGTTGTAAAGAAAGCTTTTGGCACATTGACCTTCGTAAATCAAAGTACTGAGTACAGCAGATGCGATGTTATGTTGAAGTTGTATAAGACGTTGGTGAAGCCTAATTTGGAGTATTGTGTACAGTTTTGGTCACCTACCTACAGGAAAGATGTAAATAAGGTTGAAAGAGTACAGAGAAAATTTACCAAGAATGTTGTTAGTTCTGGAGGACTTCATTTATAAGGAAAGATTGAATAAGCTAGGACTTTATTCTTTGGAATGTAGAAGACTGAGAAAAGATTTGATAGAGGTATACAAAATTATGAGGGGTAAGTGCAAGCAGGCTTTTTCCACTGAGGTTAGGTGAGACTACAATGAGAGGTCATGGGTTAAGGTGAAAGGTGAAAGGTTTAGGGGAACATGATGGAAAACTTCTTCACTCAGAGGGTCATAAGAGTGTGGAAAAAGCTTCCAGCACAAGTGGTGCATGCAAGCCTGATTTCAACGTTTAAGAGAAGTTTGAATAGGTACATGGATGGTAGGGGTATGCAGGGTTATGGTCCTGCTGCAGGTCGATGGGAGTAGGCAGCTTAAAAGGTTAGGCATGGACTTAATGCCGTTTTTCTGTGCTGTACTTTTCTATGACTATGACTCATCACTGGTTTTCAGCCTCCTGGATCCAGCTCTAGGTTTAATTCCTTAACCTTGTTAGACAGGAGCTGAAGTTGGGTGCACTTCCAGTAGATTTAGTCATCAAGGTACAATGAAGTCCCACATCTCACACCAGACGGACTCTACCAACCTATACTTGTTATACCTCTGACTTCTCTAAATTAAGTTCTAGCCCATGTCTGTTTTCATCGAAGCTCGTTGAGCCAAAACCTGACCACTCTAGCACAGCCTACTCACACAATGGATGCTCTGCTTACACCTCGTTGCTTTTTATTGGCTGTTGCTAAATTACTATTAACCAAAGTGATCTCCCGCTCCACAGACAAGTCCCAACAGGCCCCAAGTGCTTTTTAAAACCGGCACGTAAAGTCCACAAGGAATCGTCTCCAACTCACTCTGCAGTCTGCTGCTCCACAGACAAGTCCTGAAAGGCCCCGGTCACTTCCTTTTTTATGACGTACATCTGTATGCCTTTGGGATGTGGGAGGAAACCAGAGCACCAAGAGGAAACCCACACAGTCACGGTACACACGTGGGCCCAGGAAAGAGCCCAATCCCACTGGTGGCATTACCAGAAGCAGGTCAGAGCATCGACAAGCAATGTTGACTCTGAAACTGAGATGCTGGGTGGGACTTTTACTTAGTTCAAAGTTCAAAGTAAAACTTATTATCAGAGTACATATGTAAATGTAACCACATACAACCTTGGGATTCTTTTTCCGGTGGGCATACTCAGCAAATCTATAGAATAGTAACTGTAAACAGGATCAATGAAGATCAAGTACAGCATAGAAGACAACAAACTGTGCAAATGCAAATATAAATGAATAGTAATAAATAATGAGAGTTGTGGCGGGAATGCCCCATTAAGCTGGTTGCCAACCGCTGTAAAACAAGACGGAGAAGAAGAAGAATAATGAGAGTATGAAATATCAAGATAAAGAGTTCTTAAAATGAGGTCATCGGTTGTTGGAACACCAGAAGAAGAGTGAGTGCAGTAGTTATCCTCTTTTGTCCAAGAGCCTGATGGTTGAGGGGTCGTAACTGTCCTCGGAGGTGCAAGTCCTGAGTCTCCTGTACTCTCTACCTGATGGCAGCAGTGAGCAAAGAGCACGGCCTGCAGTAAAAGAGGCTGGGCTGCAGTAGTGACTGGGTTGGTACTCTCAGCAGCGGTACTGACATGAATGGTTGAAGGATTGGGCAGTGCTGCTGTAGCAGTGAACACAGTATCCATAAGTTAAAGTACAGATAGTGAGTCATGAGTGTGCACTCTCCAGCTGGAAGGCTCTAGTTGGTGCTGATCCAGCTTCTGGAGAGTTGGTCAAAAGTACCTTGTCTTAGGCTTTGGCTGGGTGCTCCAGGATCCGAGTGAGGGAAGGCAAAAGAATTGACCAGCTTGCGTCTCGGTGGGAACTCCAAGCTGATGAGGCAGTCTCCCGCACAACCGTCAATCTGTGAGTGAAAATCAGGCAGAGAGTCACGCATTAACGTAACAGCAGAGTTAACGGACCCGCACTCTCACCCATAGAAACCTCTTCTTTGTAACCTTCTGCAACGCTGTACCAGCAACACCCTTCACATCGCCAGATCTCTGGGCTTCTTTATTGCTGCTGTGACTTCAGGCATCATGGCCTTTGGTTTTGGACACCCTCCCCACCAGATCCTCTCCCTCTCAATCTTCTCCATGTTGACCTTGGATAAGATGTTGTTGGAAGCATAATTTGGAGTATTGCATACAGTTCTGGTCACTTACCTACAGGAAAGTTATCAATAAGATTGAAAGAATGCTGAAAGTTTTTTTTAGGATGTTGCTGGAACTTGAGGACCTGGGTTGTAGGGAAAGGCTGAGCAGATTATAGAACATAGAACATAGAATAGTACAGCACAGTACAGGCCCTTTGGCCCACAATGTTGTGCCGACCCTTAAACCCTGCCTCTCATATAACCCCCCACCTTAAATTCCTCCATATACGTGTCTAGTAGTCTCTTAAACTTCACTAGTGTATCTGCCTCCACCACTGACTCAGGCAGTGCATTCCACGCACCAACCACTCTCTGAGTAAAAAACCTTCCTCTAATATCCCCCTTGAACTTCCCACCCCTTACCTTAAAGCCATGTCCTCTTGTATTGAGCAGTGGTGCCCTGGGGAAGAGGCACTGGCTATCCACTCTATCTATTCCTCTTATTATCTTGTACACCTCTATCATGTCTCCTCTCATCCTCCTTCTCTCCAAAGAGTAAAGCCCTAGCTCCCTTAATCTCTGATCATAATGCAAACTCTCTAAACCAGGCAGCATCCTGGTAAATCTCCTCTGTACCCTTTCCAATGCTTCCACATCCTTCCTATAGTAAGGCCTAACCAGAGTTTTATAGAGCTGCATCATTACCGCACGACTCTTAAACTCTATCCCTCGACTTATGAAAGCTAACACCCCATAAGCTTTCTTAACTACCCTATCTACCTGTGAGGCAACTTTCAGGGATCTGTGGACATGTACCCCCAGATCCCTCTGCTCCTCCACACTACCAAGTATCCTGCCATTTACTTTGTACTCTGACTTGGAGTTTGTCCTTCCAAAGTGTACCACCTCACACTTCTCCGGGTTGAACTCCATCTCCCATTTCTCAGCTCACTTCTGCATCCTATCAATGTCTCTCTGCAATCTTCAACAATCCTCTACACTATCCACAACACCACCAACCTTTGTGTCGTCTGCAAACTTGCCAACCCACCCTTCTACCCCTATATCCAGGTCGTTAATAAAAATCATGAAAAGTAGAGGATCCAGAACAGATCCCTATGGGACACCACAAGTCCCAACCTTCTAATCCAAATGTACTCCCTCCACCATGACCCTCTGCTTTCTGCAGGGAAGCCAATTCTGAATCCACCTGGCCAAACTTCCCTGGATCCCATGCCTTCTGACTTTCTGAATAAGCCTACCGTGTGGAACCTTGTCAAATGCCTTACTAAAATCCATATAGATCACATCCACTGCACTACCCTAATCTATATGCCCAGTCACCTCCTCAAAGAACTCTATCAGGCTTGTTAGACAAGATCTGCCCTTCACAAAGCCATGCTGACTGTCCCTGATCAGACCTTGATTCTCTAAATGCCCATAAACCCTATCTCTAAGAATCTTTTCCAACAGCATTCCCACCACAGACGTAAGGCTCACTGGTCTATAATTACCTGGACTATCCCTACTACCTTTTTTGAACAACGGGACAACATTCGCCTCCCTCCAGTCTTCTGGTGCCATTCCCGTGGACAACGAGGACATAAAGATCCTAGCCAGAGGCTCAGCAATCTCTTTCCTTGCCTCGTGGAGCAGCCTGGGGAATATTCCATCAGGCCCCAGGGACTTATCTGTCCTAATGTATTTTAACAACTCCAACACCTCCTCTCCCTTAATATCAACATGCTCCAGAACATCAACCTCACTCATATTGTCCTCACCGTCATCAAGTTCCCTCTCATTGGTGAATACCGAAGAGAAGTATTCATTGAGGACCTCGCTCACTTCCACAGCCTTCAGGCACATCTTCCCACCTTTATCTCTAATTGGTCCTACCTTCACTCCTGTCATCATTTTGTTCTTCACATAATTGAAGAAAGCCTTGGGGTTTTCCTTTACCCTACTCGCCAAGGCCTTCTCATGCCCCCTTCTTGCTCTTCTCAGCCCCTTCTTAAGCTCCTTTCTTGCTTCCCTATATTCCTCAATAGACCCATCTGATCCTTGCTTCCTAAACCTCATGTATGCTGCCTTCTTCCACCTGACTAGATTTTCCCCTCACTTGTCACCCATGATTCCTTCACCCTACCATTCTTTATCTTCCTCACCGGGATAAATTTATCCCTAACATCCTGCAAGAGCTCTAAACATCGACCACATGTCCATAGTACATTTCCCTGCAAAAACATCATCCCAATTCACACCCGCAAGTTCTAGCCTTATAGCCTCATAATTTTCCCTTCCCCAATTAAACATTTTCCTGTCCTCTCTGATTCTATCCTTTTCCATGATAATGCTAAAGGCCAGGGAGTGGTGGTGGTCACTGTCCCCCAGATGCTCATCCACTGAGAGATCTGTGACCTGACCCGGTTCGTTACTAATACTAGGTCTAGTATGGCATGCCCCCTAGTGGGTCTGTAAACATACTGTGACAGGAATCCGTCCTGGACACACGTAACAAACTCTGCCCCTCTAAACCAGTGGAACTAATCAGGTGCCAATCAATATTAAGTTAGGACTTTATTTCCTAGAGCATAGGAGAACAAGGGGAGAGTTGATCCAGATATACAAAATTATGAGGAGTATAGATAGGGTAAATGCAAGCAAGCGTTGCCACTGAGGTTGGGTGTGTTGAGAACTAAAGGTCATAGGTTAAGGTTGAAAGGTGAAATGTTTAATGGGAACCTGAGGGGGAATGTCTTTACTCAGGGGGATGAGCTGCCAACGCAAACGGTGGATGTGATTTCGATTTCAATGTTTGAGAGAAGTTTGGACAGGTACTCAATATACCCCTTGTCCATCCTCTGGTTTTCCCCTTTCCCCCTTTTCTTTCTCCTAGGCCTCCTGTCTCATGATCCTCTCATATCCCTTTTGCCAATCACCTGTCCAGCTCTCGGCTCCATCCCTCTCCCTCCTGTCTTCTCCTATCATTTGGATCACCCCTCCCCCTCCCACTTTCAAATCTCTTACTAGCTCTTCCTTCAGTTAGTCCTGACGAAGGGTCTCGGCCCAAAACATCGACTGTACCTCTTCCTAGAGATGCTGCCTGGCCTGCTGCGTTCACCAGCAACTTTGATGTGTGTTGCTTGGATAGATACATGGATGGAAGAGGTATGGAGAGCTATGGTCTGGGTTCAGGTTGATGGACTAGGTAGATTAATAGTTTGGCATGGATTACTGGGCTGAAGGGCCTGTCAGTATTCTAGGACCTTATGCCATTTCTGAAAACTTCCATCTTTGACCAAGATTTCAGACATTTTTTCCACTATTCCATCAGACATTAGGCGTGAGATTACCCTGTGTGGGACAGTTCGCTACATCAGTGGTGCCCTGTGTGTACAGGCTGGTGCTGACCCTGTGGTCCCACTGATGAGATGTGGTTTTACTGATTCTACAGTACATCGGTTACAAGTCACATGACAATTACATTCAGTGGAAATTGGCCATCGAATCTGTGCAGTTGTAAAGGAGCTCCCCAGCGTAATTCAAGCCCTAATTGTGAATAAGCGAGAGGGCCACCAGTCCCCATTCTGGACACCGACACCTCGAGTTTCTCTGTGCCTCAATCAACTGTCACCAGCAGAGAAAAGTGGCGGGAGAGACAGACGCAGGCTTGTTATGGAGACTGTTAGTAAAGAAAGCTGTTGAATGCAAGTATACCAGAGAGATTGACTTACTGAAACCATGTTGGGGATGTGATGAATGCACTGCCATGATTAAGGTGACAATCAGACAATCAGAAAGTAAATGTTCATTTTCCAGTGTCACAGATTGTTATCTCATCTCCATATTCCCTCCTACCCACCGTAATCTTTCACCCCCTCACTTATCAACAGTCTGTCCTCCTCTGCATTCAAAATATCCAAAGACTCTCATTTCTTCTGCCCTTTGAGATAGAGACTTCCAGAGATCTGTGAACTCTGAGAGACAGAATTCACCTTATCTGTGTTTGTGTTTATGACAGGAGGCCTGGCGGACTGTTCGTGTGAGGGTGGGGAGGAGGGAATGGGGCTTGTTTTGCTGTTGCTAGGTTTTGTTGTGTTCTGTGTTGTTCTGCTGAACATTGTGGACGTACTACGTGGTGACACTTGTGGGCTGCCCCCAGCACATCCCTAGATGTGTTAGTTGTTAACACAAACCAAAAGACCATAAGATACAGGAGCAGAATCAGGCTATTTGGCTCATCGAGTCTGCTCCGCCATTCCATCATGACTGATCCATTTTCCCTCTCAGCCCCAATCTCCTGCCTTCTCTCCATAAGGCGAATGGTATGCTGGCATTTATAGCGAGAGGATTCGAGTACAGGAGCAGGGAGGTACTACTGCAGTTGTACAAGGCCTTGGTGAGACCACACCTGGAGTATTGTGTGCAGTTTTGGTCCCCTAATCTGAGGAAAGACATCCTTGCCATAGAGGGAGTACAAAGAAGGTTCACCAGATTGATTCCTGGGATGGCAGGACTTTCATATGAAGAAAGACTGGATGAACTGGGCTTGTACTCGTTGGAATTTAGAAGATTGAGGGGGGATCTGATTGAAACGTATAAAATTCTAAAGGGATTGGACAGGCTAGATGCAGGAAGATTGTTCCCGATGTTGGGGAAGTCCAGAACGAGGGGTCACAGTTTGAGGATAAAGGGGAAGCCTTTTAGGACCGAGATTAGGAAAAACTTCTTCTCACAGAGAGTGGTGAATCTGTGGAATTCTCTGCCACAGGAAACAGTTGAGGCCAGTTCATTGGCTATATTTAAGAGGGAGTTAGATATGGCCCTTGTGGCTACGGGGATCAGGGGGTATGGAGGGAAGGCTGGTGCAGGGTTCTGAGTTGGATGATCAGCCATGATCATAATAAATGGCGGTGCAGGCTCGAAGGGCCGAATGGCCTACTCCTGCACCTATTTTCTATGTTTCTATGTTTCTATATCCCTTCATGCCATGACCAATTGAGAATCTATCAACCTCTGCCTTAAATATATGTAAAGACTTGGCCTCCACAGCTGCCTGTGGCAATGAGTTCCATCGATTCACCACTCTCTGGCTAAACAAATTCCTCCTCATCTCCATTCTAAAAAGATGGCCCTCTATTCTAAGGCTGTGTCTTCTGGTCTGAGACTCTCCCACCATAAGAAACAAACTCTCCACATCCACTATTCAAGGCCTTTCAATATCCAATAGGTTTCAATGAGGTCACCACTCAATCTTCTGAGTTCGAGTGAATACTGGCCCACAGCCATCAAACGCTTTTCATATGACAAGCCATTCTTTCTGCTTTGAATCCTCTCCAATTTCAGCACATTCTCACAAGTGCTTTATTAAGCCTCAACATTATATCCTTGCTTTTATATTCTAGTGCACTTGAAGTGAATGCTTACATTGCATTTGCTTTCCTCACTACAGACTCAACCTGCAAAGTAACCTTCAGGAAATCCTGCACAAGTACTCCAAAGTCCCTTTGTACCTTGGTTTTTTTGTATTTTCTCCCCATTTAGAAAATAGTCAACCCTTTCATTTCTTCTACCAAAGTGCATGGCCATATACTTCCCAACAATGTATTCCACCTGCCACTTCTTTGCCCATTCGCTTAAGCTTCGATCCCAACACAGACCCTTGTGGAACACCACTAGTTACTGGTAGCCAACTAGAAAAGACTCCCTTTATTCCCACTCACTCCCTCCTGCCAATCAGCTGCTAGAATCTTTCCTGTAATACCATGGGCTTGTAGTTTGCAAAGCAGCCTCATCTGTGGCACCTTTTGAAGATCCAAATACACAACATCAACTGATTCTCCTTTATCTATCCTGCTTGTTATTTCTCAAAGAATTCCAACAGATTTGTTAGGCAAGATTTTCCCTTGGGGACCCATACCTATTAACCATGTGCCTCCAAGTACCCTGAAAGCACATCCTTAACAATCGAATCCAACATTTTCCCAACCACTGAGGTCAGACTAACTGGCCTATAATTTCCTTCCTTCTGCCTCTTTCACTTCATGTATTTGAAGAAACTTTCGGTATCCTCTTTAATATTATTGGCTAACTTACTGTTGTATTAAGAAGGTAAAAGAAGGTACATTCTTAATGACTTTGCAGTTGCCTTCAATTGCTTTCCAATCCTCTAACTTCCCACTAATTTTTGCTCTTCTCTTTGGCTTTTGTTAGCCACAGTTGTGTCATCTTGCCTTTAGAATAATTCTTCTGGGCCGGTGGTACAATGACATCAGCACTGGACTCTGGAACGGAGGTTCCCAGGTTTGAATCCAGTCGGGTCTGCTCCTGAGTATATTTTCCATCCGTGCCGGGTTGAGTGTCGAGATCACAACTTGACCTCATAAAATAAAGGGAAAAATGCTGCAAAATGTCTGTGTGGGGAGTGGCGCGCCACACAGTCTCTCTCTCTCTCTCTCTCTCTCACTCCGTGCCTTGTAAAGGCATGAAAAAGACATCGTTCTGCCATCATCGCACACGCACGGACGCACGCACACACCAAAAAAAAGAATAATTCTTCCTCTTTGAGATGTACATATCTTGTGGAGTACTGCACACAAACAACAGAAGTATTCCCGTGCAGGTCGGGCAAAGAGCTTTAAAAACAGTCTCTGTAAAAGAGAGGTATCGCCTAGCGGAGTGGTCATCATGGGAGATGTCATTGTCGGAGTAGTCTGAATCAGAATAGGAAGGCTTTGGCTCAACAGGGCTTCGGCGAGAACAGGCTGAGGTAAGTTAAGTAGGTAAATTCATTCCGTTTTTCTTATTTCTTTTTTTCTGAATTAGAGAATGGGGGCATGTCTACATAGCCAGTGTTCTGTTCTGGGTGTCAGATGTGGGATTTCCAGGAGACTTCCAGCCTCCCTGACGGCCACATCTGTGCCAGGTGCATTGAGCTGCAGCTCGATGACCTTCGGCTTGATAAGGAAAGTGAAGCAGTGATAGACAGGAGCTACAGGCAGGTAGTCACCCCAAAGCTGCAGGAGACTGTCAGGAGAGGGAAAGGAGAGTGGAGAGCACCCCTGTGGCCATCCCCCTCAACAATAAGTACTCCTCTGACACAGAGTCTGGCCCTGTGGCTCAGAAAGTAGGGAAATGAAGAGGATGGAAGCAGTAATAAGGGACTCTATATTTAGGGGGACTGATAGGTGATAGAAAATTAAGGAAATTACTGGAATTAAGAAAACCTCCTCTACCGGATGCATAAGATCAGCAGACGGATCCATACTAACAGATCTAGATAAAGTATGTGAGAGGTGGATTCAGTATATAGAGCAGCTTTTTGAAGATAATACAGGGAAACCCCCAGATATTAAACACCCTAATTCTGGCCCACCTATTAGCAAAGAAGAAATAACTAAAGCAATGAAAAGCTTGAAACATGGTAAAGCCACTGGACCTGATGAAATTTTGGTGGAAATGATACAAGCTCTAGAAGATCTGGGCAGAGATTTTTTTTTGAATTGCTTAATGGTATATAAGAGTCTGGTGTACTGCCTGACGATCTCTTGAAATCAGTATTTATAACTCTGCAAAAATTCCTGGAACTATTGACTGTGAAAATTATAGAACAATCAGTCTTATGAGTCACATAATAAAGATTTTGTTGAGAATTGTTCTGAGTCGAATTAAAAACAAATTAAAACCAGAAACTTCTAAACTGCAATATGGGTTTATTGAGGATAGAGGAACTAGGAACGCAATTTTCATACTACGAATGCTTTCAGAAAGGGCAATTGAATATCAAAATGACGTCTTTTTGTGTTTTATTGATTTCACTAAAAGCATTCGACAAAGTGCAACATGAAAAATTATTTCAAATTCTCACTAAACTAAACCTAGACAGAAGGGACCAACAACTGCTTCAAAGTTTATCTTGGAATCAAACGACGGCGGTAAAAATTGATGATAATATAAGCAGTTGGACTAAAATTCAAAGAGGAGTTAGACAGGGATGCGTTGCCTCACCGGAATTATTTAATATCTATAGTGAAATGATTCTCAGAGAAATAGAAGACCTAGATGGGATAAAAATTGGAAGTGTTAACATCAACAGTATAAGATATGCAGACGATACCATCCTAATAGCAAGTGCTGCAGAAGACCTACATATCCTCCTAGACAAAGTAGTACAAACATGTGCAGATTTTGTTCTAACCATCAACTGTGAAAAAACCAAATGTACGGTAATATCAAAACAGCAGGATACTCCCAACTGCTAATTGTACATCAGTAATTAAGAGATTTAAACAAAAAAACAGCTTTAATTACCTTGGTAGCTCTATATCACAAGATGCTAGAAGTAAAGTAGAAATAAAAAGAAGAATTGCCATTGCCAAAACCAACTTCCAAAAAATGAAACTCATTTTTACCAGCAGACACATTTCTATGACAACAAGGCTTAGGCTACGAAAATGTTACGTCTGGTCAATCTTGCTGTATGCTTCTGAAACATGGACTATAACACCAGAACTCCAAAGAAACTGAGAAGCAACAGAAATGTGGTTTCTTAGAAGAATGCTGAAAATATCATATAGAGATAGGGTAACTAATGAGACAGTACTCCAACGTGCCCATACAAAAAGATCTTTAATCAGAACATTAAATGAGAGGAAACTTAAATTCCTGGGACATGTCATCGGAAAGGGAGAAATAGAATGCCTTACATTACAAGGCCGTATGCCTGGGAAACACGGAAGAGGAAGGCAAGGAAGAAAATATATGGACACTGTGAAAGAACTAACGGATCTAAGTGTGTGAGATGTCATTGACGCTGCGAGGGATTGTTCGATGTGGAGAGCCATGATCGCCACGCAAGGCACATGAAGAAGAAGATAGGTGATCATCTGGATGCAAAAGGGAAACATGGATGGTAGTTTGCCTCCCAGGGGCCAGGGTCGGTGAAGTTTCTGAACGCATCCACAATATCCCGAAAAGGCAGGCCAGAAGCCATGGTACATATTGGTACCAAAGACATAGGAAGAAAAAGGGAGGAGATCCTGAGAAAAGAATATAGGGAGTTAGGAAGGAAGCTGAGAAGCAGGACCTCAAGGGTAGTAATCTTGGAATTGCGGCCTGTGCCACGCGGCAGCGCGGATAGGAATAGAATGAGGTGGCAGATAAATTCATGAAGAGTTGGAGCAGGGGACAGGGATTCAGATTTCTGGATAATTGTGCCCTCTTCTGGGGCAGGTGTAACCTGTACAAAAAGACGGGTTGCACTTAAATATATGAGGGGACCAATATCTTTGCAGGCAGGTTTACTAGAGCTGTTGGGAGTGGCTCAGACTAATATGGCAGGGGGATGGGAACCAGTATGATAGAGCTGAGGATGAGCCAGCAGGTTTATAAGTAGATGATGGATGTAACATGAACGTAAGGAAGGACAAGCCAATCATTGGGTACATATGCAGACAGGGCAAAGAGTTAACTTGTACCACAGAGACAAAATTCAAAAAAGGAAGAAGAATACAGAATTGAAGGTGTTGTATTTAAATGCATTTAGTCATAGGTTATCATACAGGTGGATAAGTTACAGGACCAGATGGACTATATCCTAGAGCAGCGGTTCCCAACCACCGGGCCGCGGACCGGTGCCAGGCTGCAAAGCATGCGCTACCGGGCCGCGAGGAAACAATATGATTTGGCGATATGAGTCAGCTTACCTTTCCTCATTCCCTGTCACGCCCACTGTTGAGCTTGAACGCACGCGAGGTCATTACCCGCGCGTCGTCCATGTCAGCGCGGGAAGGAGATCAACTCCTCGAGCTTGTAAGTGACGGCGGGCTGAAAAGTATGTTTGACATAACATCTCTGCCAGCATTCTGGATCAAAGTCAAGGGCGAATATCCTGAGATAGCCTCGAAAGCATGAAAACATTGCTTTCATTTTCAGCATTTTTCTGCGAAGCAGAGTTTTCTGCGTTGAATGCAACGAAAACTAAATTGCGGAATAGGCTAGACATAAGGAACCCATTCGAGTATCGCTGTCTCCTGTCACCCCTTGACGGGACTGTCTTGTTGCAGGGAAACAAGCCCAGGGCTCCCACTGATTCAGCGATATTGGTGCATTGCAATGATTTTATATATTCATACGGGGAAAATATGCACTGTGTATTTAATATTCAAATGTTACTTAAAATATTATGCTATTGACTTATATAACCATATAACAATTACAGCACGGAAACAGGCCATCTCGGCCCTTCTAGTCCGTGCCGAATGCTACTCTCACCAAGTCCCACCGACCTGCACTCAGCCCATAACCCCCCGTTCCTTTCCTGTCTATATACCTATCCAATTTAACTTTAAATGATAATATCGAACCTGCTTCTGCCACTTCTACTGGGAGTTCGTTCAACACGTATTTCAAGACCCCCTGTCCTCCCCTGATAATTGACTTATTGCTATATTCATGCGAGGAAAATATGCGCTGTGTGTTTAATATTAAATTCGTTAGATAAACCCTTTTAGATACGAAATTGAGTCTATTAGCCACTTATCACCGATATTCCGGTCGTGATTCACACTCCCGGCCTCCCCCGAACAGAATCGCCGAAAATGATTTGTAGAAGGAGGGGAGAGGAGAAAAATAGGCTGGTCACACATGCACACTGGTGCCTGCGCAAGGCTTCATGGTCATTGCAGTCTTTCTCGGGGTAAACTCAACGTATTTGACGCTACTCTTGTCCGTTGGCAACCCTACCCCCCCTCCCGCCCGGTCAGCCGGTCCACAAGGATATTGCCAATATTAAACCGGTCCGCGGTGCGACAAAGGTTGGGGACCCCTGTCCTAGAGTCCTGAGAGAGGTTGCTGAAGAAATAACAGATGCATTGGTCATGGTCTTTCAAGAATCACTTGATTCTGGCATGGTCCCGGAGAACTGGAAAATTGCAAATATCACTCTATTCTTTAGGGAGGGAGGAAGGGAAGAAGGCAAAAGAAAGGAACTTATACACCAGTTAATCTCACAGTGGTTGGGAAAGTGCTGGAGTTTAATATTATGGATGAGGTTTCGGCGTACTTAGTGATAAAATAAATCAAAATCAGTATGGCTTCTGTAAAGGAAAATCTTACCTGACAAATATGTTAAGTGTTCTTTGAGGAAGTATCAAGCAGGGTAGACAAATGAGAGGCAGTGGATGTCATTTACTTGGATTTCCAGAAGGCGTTTGATAAGGTGCCACATATGAGGCTGCTTAACAAGATAAAATCCTATGGGGTTACAGGAAAGATACTGGCATGGATTGAAGATGGCTGAGAGGCAGGAGGCAGCAAATGGGAATGAAGGAGGCCTCTTCTGGTTGGCTGCCAGTGACTAGTGGTGTTCCTCAGGGGTCAGCATTGGGACTGCTACTTTTCACATTGTTTGTCAATGATTTGGATAATGGAATTGATGGTTTTGTTGCAAAGTTTGCGGATGGTACCAAGATCGGTGGAGGGGTAGGTAGTGCTGAGGAAACAATGCGATTTCAACAGGACAGACAAATTAGAAGAATAGCAAAAAGTAGCAGATGGAATACAGTGTTGGGAAATGTATGATAATGCATTTTGGTAAAAGGAACAAAAGTGTGGACTATCTAAATGGGGAGAAGGTTCAAACATCAGAGGTGCAGAGGGACTTTAGAGTCCTCATGCAAGACTCCCAGAAGGTTAATTTACAGGTTGAATCTGTGGTAAAGGAGGCAAATGCAATGTTAGCAATTATTTCAAGGGGAATAGAATATAAAAGCAAAGAGATAATGCTGAGGCTTTATCAGACACTAGTCAGGCTGCACTTGAAGTATTGTCAACAGTTTTGGGCCCCATATCTCAGAAAAGATGTGTTGTCATATGAATTGTGAATAAGACAAGTTATTATGAGCCAACCAATCCACTATTTATTCAACTAAACACTTTAAAATTCAGAGATTTCGTAGATTTTAAAATAATACAAATTATGTATAAAGTAAAAAATTGAAAGCTATCACAAAGTATCCAAAGGTTGTTTAAAATGAGAGAAGGTCAACATGATTTGAGAGGAACATGTATATTTCAAAAACAAAGGATAAGAACAAATGTAAAAAATCATTGTATTTCAGTCAGAGGGGTGAGTCTATGGAACAGTTGTAGTGAGAAATTAAAAACATGCACCACACTTAACAAGTTTAAAAAATTATTCAAAAATAAATTAATGAACAAATATAAAATACATGATTTAAAATGAATGGGAGTAACGTAAATAAATGATACTTGGAATTGGATTTTGTGTTAAAAGATTATGAATTTTTTTGCTTTGATGTGATGATTGATGCCAAATATGTTGTTGTATAAGTAAGAGGCGTAATAAGCTGTAACTTCAGCCGACACCCTTTCGGTCTGTTTTAAAGAATATCTATGTTTTTTTGTTGCAATTTTGTCCTATGAAATCATCGTTGAAAATGATGCTTTTTGTTATGTTTGTACTGACCGAAATAAATTTCACTCATTCATTCGTTCATTGTCATTGGAGAGAGTCCAGAGGAGGTTCACAAGGATGACTCTGGGAGTGAATGGGGTTAACGTTCAGCTTTGGGCCTGTGCTCACTGGAATTTAGAAGAATGTGGAGGGATCTCACTGAAACCTACTGAACATTGAAAGGATTATAGATAGGGTGGATTGTGGAGAAGATGTTTTCTGTGGTGGGGGTACCCAGAACTAGAGGGCACAGCCTCAAATTTGAGGGGCAATCTTTTAGAACAGAGGTAAGGAGGAATTTTTTTAACCAGAGAGTGGTGAATCTGTGGAATCTGCGGTGGAGGCCAAGTCAATGGTTATATTTAAGGCAGAAGTTGATAGTTTCCTGATAGGTCAGGGCATCAAAGGATATGGTGAGAAGGCAGATGTATGGAATTGAGTGGGATCCGAGATCAGCATGATGAAATGGCACAGCAGACTCGATGAGCTGAATGGCTAAATTCTGCTCCTATGTCTTATGGTCTTATCTGACTTTAGCTTCTCCTTCTCAAATTTCAGGGTGAATTCAATCATATTATGATCACTTTCCCCTAGGGTTCTTACACCTTAAGCTCTCTGATTAATTCCGGTTCTTTGCACAGCACCCAATCCAGAATAGATGATCCTCTAAGGGGTTCAACCATGAGCTGCTCTAAAAAGCCATTTTGTAGGCATACTAGAATTCAGTACCAACCTGATTTTCCCAACCTAGCTGCATATTGAAATCTCCCATGACTACTGTAACATTGCTAACTATTTTAACTTTTGGCATGCATTTTCTATCTCCCGTTGTAATATTTAGACCACATCCTTACACTGTTTGTGGGTCTGTATATAACTCCCATCAGGGTCTTTTTACCTTGCGGTTCCTTACCTCGATCCTCAATGATTCAACACCTTCCGACCCCATGTCACCTCTTTGTAATGATGTCATTTCATTTTTTACCAACAGAGCAATGCCACCCTCTGCCTTCCTGCCTGTCCTTTCAATACAATGTGCATGCTTGGACATGAAGCTACCGTCACTTTCAGTCATTATTCAGTAAAGCTGACAACATCATCCGTGCCAATCTGTAACTATGTTACAAGTTCATCTACCTTATTCTATATACTGCGCACAGTCAAATATAACACCTTCCACCCTGATTTCACCCTTTTTGATTTTGTCCACCTTTTACATTGCAACTCATTCTGTTGACTGCAATTCTGCCCTATCGTCAGCCTCTCCTTGCGAGGAGCCTCACTACACACTGCCTCTGGTTGTAAACTAACTACTTCATCTTCAGCACTATCACTCCGATTCCCACCCCCCTGCCAAGTGAGTTGAAACCCACCCAAAGAATGCTAACCTGCCCGCAAGAATGTTGGACCCTTGGCTTCAAGTGTAACCCATCCTTTTTGTACAAGTTGTACCTACCCCCTGCACCAGTTCCTTAGCCACACATTCACCTGCCAAATCATCCTATTACCCTCACTGGCATGTGGCACAGACAGCAATCCAGTGATTACGACCCTGGAGGTCCTGTTTCTCGACTTCCTACCTAGCTCCCTAAAATCTCTCTTCAGGACTTCCTCACCTTGTCTACTTATGTCATGGATGCCAATATGTACCAAGACTTCAGACTGCTCACTCTTGCCCTTGAGGATGCCATGGACCCGATCAGAGACATCCCTAATCCTGGCACTAGAGATATAGAGAGCAACATACTATTCGGGTGTCTCTATCATGACCACAGAACCTCATCTCTGTTCCTCTGACAGGAACCTCCTATCAACACTGCAGTCCTCTTCCCCTCTCTGCTCTCTGAGCCACAGCACCAGACTCGGTGCCAGAGACCCGGTCACTGTGACTCCCCCGGTAGATCGTCCCCCTCAATAGTATCTAAACTTAAATTATTGAGGGGAACAGCCACAGGTGTACTCCCCACAGGTGTACTCCCCACAGGCGTACTCCCCACAGGCTGTGCATTTCCCTTCCTTCTCCTGACAGTCACCCAGTTGCCTGTCTCCTGCAATCTAGGGGTGACTACCTCCCTGTAGCTCCCGTCTATCACTTCCTCATTCGCCCGTATGAGTCGAATGTCATCGAACTGCAGCTCCAGTTCCTTAATATGTTCTCTCAGGAGCTGCACTCAGCACATCTGGTGCAGATGTGTTCACTTGGGAGACTGGATGTCTCCCAGACTTCCCACATCCCACACACAGTACAAAACACTGTCCCTGGAGCCACTCTCACTGAACTACTATGTCCTAAAGATGAGGAATGAACAAATAAGATCAGAGAGAGAGATTTCACTGTGTGTTTTGATGTATATTAGATAAATAAATGTATCTGAATCTGTGTCTCAATTGGAATCAGAATCAGGTTTAATATCACTGACACATGTTGTGAGATTTGTTGTTTTGTGGCAGCACTAAAGTGCAAGGTCATGAGAAAAGTTATGTTGCAGTAATAAATAAATATTGCAAAAGAGGAATAATGAGGTATTTTTCATGGGTTCCTTGTCCATTCAGAAATCTGCTGGCAGAGGGGAAGAAGCTGTTCCTGAATCGCTGAGTGTGTGACTTCAGGCTCCTCTACCTCCTCCCTGATGGCAGTAATGAGAAGAGGGCATGTGGAGGATAGTGAGGATCTTTAATGAATTATTTAAATGGGGAAAGAATTCAAAGTTCAGAGATGCAACGGGACTTGGGAGTCCTCGTACAGGATTCCCTTAAGGTTAACCTCCAGGTTGAGTCAGTAGTGAAGAAGGCGAATGCAATGTTGGCATTCATTTCTAGAGGAATAGAGTATAGGAGCAGGGATGTGATGTTGAGGCTCTATAAGGCACTGGTGAGACCTCACTTGGAGTATTGTGGGCAGTTTTGGTCTCCTTATTTAAGAAAGGATGTGCTGACGTTGGAGAGGGTACAGAGAAGATTCACTAGAATGATTCCAGGAATGAGAGGGTTAACATATGAGTAACGTTTGTCCGCTCTTGGACTGTATTCCTTGGAGTTTAGAAGAATGAGGGGAGACCTCATAGAAACATTTCGAATGTTGAAGGGCATAGACAGAGTGGATGTGGCAAAGTTGTTTCCCATGATGGGGGAGTCTAGTACGAGAGGGCATGACTTAAGGATTGAAGGGCGCCCATTCAGAACAGAAATGAGAAGAAATTTTTTTAGTCAGAGGGTGGTGAATCTATGGAATTTGTTGCCACGGGCAGCAGTGGAGGCCAAGTCATTGGGTGTATTTAAGGCAGAGATTGATAGGTATCTGAGTAGCCAGGGCATCAAAGGTTGTGGTGAGAAGGCGAGGGAGTGGGACTAAATGGGAGAATGGATCAGCTCATGATAAAATGGCGCAGCAGACTCGATGGGCCGAATGGCTGACTTCTGCTCCTTTGTCTTGTGGTCTTATGATGGATGTCATTTTCTTGAGGCACTGCCTTTTGAATCTGTCCTTGATGGTGGGAGGATTATGCCCATGAACAATTTCAGCTAGCTTCCTCATGTCTCTGCCCTGCCAGGCACAGTGGTGGGGGGGTTGTATTTACTACAGCCACTGGATGGTGCAGATGTGGGTGAGGACATGACACACTCACACAAGCATCGTTCAGATCAAATGCTTTTCTGCCAAGGTGACACAGCAGCTAGAACATGGGAATGTGAACATATAAATATTTCCAATCCACCTTACAAGTTTAGAACAATGTAGCCAGATCAGTCCCACCAGCGACAGTATGCAGTTACAGGCAGCACAATAATGTTACACAATGGACTCGTGTAGAGAAATGTCTGCATTTACCTTCTCAGCTTTCATCAGTTCTGATTCCTCACAGCAAAGTCCTTCAGGGAAAAATGCCTTCACATCGCGGACTGCATTTCCAAAGGATGAGGAAGCTGTAGAAGAGAGAGGCAGGTGTGTGTTAGGAGTAGGAGTAGGAGTAGAGTGTGTTCAACAAAACCTTGGCTAATCCCTCTGTAACTTCTCAGTCGCATTTGGTAACCTTTCACGTTTTGGTTTAGCAAGTAGCTATCAGATCCTTTAGAATATTCAACAACCTTCCTTCCATTGCCCTTGGAGCAAGAGACACCCAAAGGCTCACAACTCTCTAAGAGAAAACCAATTTGGCGCGGCATGATAGCTTAGTAGTTAGTGCGACACTATTGCTGATCGGGGCGTTGGAGTTCAGAGTTCAATTCCAATGCTGTCTATAAGGAGATCGTATGTTCTTCCTTGTGAATGCATGGGTTTCCTCTGGGTGCTCTAGTTTCCTCCCACAATCCAAAGACATACCAGTTAGTTGGTTAATTGGTCATTGTAAATTGTCTTGTGACTAGGCAAGGGTGAAATAGATGGCTTCCCAGGCAGTGTGGCTCATTAGACCAGAGGGCTCTTTTCTGCAGTTCCACTAAATAAATAAAAATAACAATTTCACCTCAGATCAGTCTTAAATGGACAACCCATTATTTTAGTTCTGAATTCTCTGACAAGGAACATCCTCTACACATCCATTGGTCCAGACCCCTCAGGGTCCCATAAACTGCCTAACTGTACAATGTTCCTTCACAAGACAACCTGCTATTCCAGGTTTTCCAGGAGATAGGAATTGGAGAAAGCGTTTCGATCAATCTTAATGATAATCCAAATTTAGTTCCCAGTCCTGCTTTCTCCCCATCTCCCTTCACCTCCATAATTGTTACTGCAAGATCTGAATGCTTCTTGAATTATCCAGCCTCAGCTGTCTTCTGTGGTAGGGAATTCCACTCTTAAACTCAATGCTAAACAGCCTAGTCATATGCTTAGGCTGTGATTCCTGTTTCTGGACTAGCAGACACTGGAACATCCATCCTGCATCCAATCTGTCCAATACCACAAGGGCTTATGGTTTTAAACACAGTCTCTTACTATTCAGAACTCCAGTGAAGATGAGCTTTGTCCTTCTGGAGTCCCCCACAGATCTGTCCGATCACCTAAGGGCCCTGTCTAGACCAACCTGTGACCCTCTGCTGCACTCCCTCAATTGCCACAAAATCCTTTCTTTAGAAAAGGAAATGAAACTGCACAAAATGGCTGCACTACAACATGGAGACAAACGAGACTGCAGATATGGAATCTGCAACAAAAATAATCTATTTGAGGAACTTGGTGGTTCAAGTAGCATCTGTGGGAGAAAGGAATGTCGAGACTCTGCAAAAGGGCCCTGACACATCATCAATTCCTTCAACCACCTCCCCCCATTGATGCTGGTTCACCCTTTAAGAAGCTGGAACATGATAGGTGGGAAAGGTGAAGGACTGAAGAAGATGGAATCTGATAGGAGAGGAGAGTGGACAATGGGAGAAAAGACTTCTTCTTTAAAGTGTTTCCTCCTTGGAACTAGGAGCATGGTTTCCTTCAGGGAAAATCTTGCCTGACGAATCCTTTGGAATTCTTTGAGGAGAGTACAAGGAGGATAGACAAAAGGGATGCAGTGTATGTTGTATATTTGGACTTTCAGAAGGCCTTTTACAAGGTGCCACACATGAGGCTGATTACCAAGTTAAGAGCCCATGGTATTACAGGAAAGTTACTGCCATGGTTAGAGTATTGGCTGACTGGTGGGAGGCAGTGAGGATCCTTTTCTGGTCGGCTGCCAGTGACTAGTGGTGTTCTGCAGGGGTCGGTGTTGGGACCACTTCTTTTCGTGCTGTATATAAATGATTTAGATGATGGAATAGATGCTTTTGTTACCAAGTTTGCAGATGATACAAAGGAGGGGCAGGTAGTGTTGAGGAAACAGGTAAGATGCAGAAGGACTTGGACAGATTAGGAGAACGGGCAAGAAAGTGGGAAATGAAATACAATGTTGGAAAATGCATGATCATGCACTTCGGAAGGAGAAATAAATATGTGGACTATTTTCTAAATGGGGAGAAAATCCAGGAATCTGAGATGCAGAGGGACTTGGGAGTCCTTGTGCAGAACATCCTGAAGGTTAACTTGCAGGTTGAGTCAGTGGTGAGGAAGGCAAATGCAATGTTAGCATTCATTTCAAGAGGTCTAGAATACAAGAGCAGGGATGTGATGCTGAGACTTTATAAAGCACTGGCGAGGCCTCACCTTGAGTATTGTGAACAGTTTTGGGCCCCTCACCTTAGAAGAGATGTGCTGGCATTGGAGATGCTCCAGAGGAAGTTCACAAGGATGATTCCAGGAATGAGAGGGTTATCATACGAGGAACATTTAACGGCTCTGGGTCTGTACTCACTGGAATTCAGAAGGATGAAGGGGGATCTCATTGAAACCTTTTGAATGTTGAAAGGGCTGGACAGAGTAGATGTGGAAAGGATATTTCCCAGGGCGGGAGAGTCTAGGACAAGGGGGCACAGCCTCAGGATAGAGGGGCGCCCTTTCAAAACAGAGATGTGGAGAAATTTCTTTAGCCAAAGAGTGGTGTATTTGTGGAATTTGTTGCCACATGCAGCTGTGGAGGCCAGATTGTTAGGTGTATTTAAGGCAAAGACTGATAGGTTCTTGATTGGATGGCATCAAAGGTTATGGGGTGAAAGCCGGGAACCAGAGTTAAGGAGGAGATTAAAGAAAATAGGATCAGCCATGATTGAATGGTGGAGCAGACTTGGTGGGCCAGATGGCCCAATTCTGCTCTTATTGTCATATAGAAGTAGTGCAGGTGTTCCTAATCCTTTTAATGCCATGTACCCCTACCATTATCCGAAGGGTCTGTGGACCCCAAGTTGCAAACCCCTGATCTAATGGGATCTGAATTGGCCACAGTAGAGACACCCCTGCTATGTCTGTGGTAGACGAGATTTAATTTTTTTTATTGTTCATCCCTGTACTCCTTAAACATTATCACTGCTGAAGCACTTTCAAACTCACAGGTCATGTTCTCCAACCCATCTTAGCCAACTCGCACCTTACACGTTCATGGTAAACCAGTGACTTACCATAGAAACCATTGTGGAGCAAATCTGTACCCCAGTGACCCCGCCAAAGGAACTGGTCCAGTCTCCTGGCCTCTTGAGGATCTTCAGGGCCGAGCAAGTCGAGCAGTTTTTTCACCGCATTATCTCGCTGGAGACACAGAATGACCAAAGGACCAGAGATGAGGGAGTCAATGCTGGACTTCACCAGGACTGGGTCCTGAAGGAAACACAGTTCAGTTAGAGTTGTAGAGTTGTAGAGTACAGAACAGACCCTCCAGCCCAACTGGTCCATGCCAACCAAGATCCCCATCTGATCCAGTCCCATCTACTGACTTTTGGCCAATATCCCTCTCAACCATTCCTATCCATGTACTCGTCCAATTGCCTTTTATAGCAGATCATTAACCTTGTATTGAACAATGGGTAGTGCCTCTGTTTCATTAGGAATTTGAAGAGATTTGGTACGTCACCAAAGAATATAGAACAGCACAGCACGGTACAGACTCTTAGGTCTATAATGTTCTGCCAATCTTTCAACCTACTCTACGATCAACCTAACCCATCGCTCCCACATCATCCTCCACTTTCGTACAGCAAAATTACACAGATGTACTGTGCAGAACATTCTGACTGGTTGCATCGCTGTCTGATATGGAGGCTTCAATGTAGAGGATTGGAAAAACATGCAGAGGGGTATAATCTCTGCCAGCTCCGTCATGGGCATTAGCCTCCCCACCTTCAATAGGCAATGCCTCAAGAACGTGGCATTCATCATTAAGGACCCTCACAATCTTGGACGTGCCCTTTTCTCATTACTACCATCACAGAGGAGGTACAGGAGCCTGAATACACACACTCAACATTTTAGGAACAGCTACTTCAAAGCACTCCAGCGTGTGGTGAAAACTGCCCAGCGGATTATCGGCACCCAATTACCCACCATTGAGAACATCTACCATAAACGCTGCTTGGGCAGGGGGAAAAGCATTATCAAAGATGCATCTCACCCTAACCATGGACTTTTTACTCTCCTCCCATCCGGTATGCGCTACAGGAGCCTCCGCTCCTGCACCAGCAGGCACAGGAAGAGCTTCTTCCCTGAGGCTGTGATCCTGCTGAACCTCACATCACAGCACTAAGCAGTATTGCACCCATATTGTACTGCCTCAGTACTTTTATATTTGTGCGCTGTAGCACTTTTTATTCGTAGCTATTTGGAAAATAACACTGTTCTTTGCATTTCTGGTTAGATGCTAACTGCATTTCATTGGCTTTGTATCTGTACTCAGTACAATGATAATAAAGTTGAATCTAATCTAAAAAATCTAATCTAATATGCAGGTAGATTGGGAAAATCAAGTTGGTGCTAGATTACAGGAAGGAGAGTTTCTAGAATGCCTATGGGATGGGTGTTGTGCAATGAACCAGAGTTAATTAGAGAGCTTATGGTAAAATAATTCTTAGGAGAAAGTGATCAAAATATGATCAAATTAACCCTGAAATTTGAGAAGGAGAAGCTAAAGTCCAATGTATCAGTATTACAGTGGAGTAAAGGGAACTGTAGAGGCATGAGAGGAGTTGGCCAGAATTGATTGGAAAAGAACACTGGCAGGGATAATGGCAGAGCAGCAATGGCTGGAACTTCTGAAAGCAATTTGGAAGGCACAAGACATAGACATCCCAAAGAGGAAGATGTATTCTAAAGGAAGGATGACACAAGCATGGCTAACAAGAGAAGTCAAAGCCAACATAAAAGCTAAAGAGAGGGCATATAATAGAGCAAAAATTAGTGGGAAGTTAGAGGATTGATGATGACGATGATGATGACGACGTCTACTCAGGCCTGAGAGGCCAGCGTCAGGCATTTTCATACCCTACAAGGCGTGGAACGAGAGCCTGTGTGGCACGCCACTTGCCACACAGACATTTCGCAGTACAGTATTTTTCTTTATTTTTACAAGGCCGAGTTGTGAGCTCAACACTCAACCCGGCACGCATGGAAAGCGTACTCGGGAACGGCCCGACTGGATTCAAACCCGGAAACCTCTGTTCTGGAGTCCAGCGCTGACATCACTGTGCCACTAGAGGATTGGGAAGCTTTCAAATACCAACAGAAGGCAATTAAAAAGTCATTAAGAAGTTAAAGATGGAATATGAAAGTAAGCTAGCCAATAATATTAAAGAGGATACCACAAGTTTCTCTAGATACATAAAGTGTAAAAGAGAAATGAGAGTGGATATCAGACCACTGGAAAATGACTCTGGAGAGGTAGTAATGGGGGTAAATGAAATGGCTGATGAACTGAAGAAGAGTATTTTGCATCATTCTTCTCTGTGGAAGACACTAGCAGTATGTTGGAAGTTCCAGGTGTCAGGGGACATGAAGTGTGTGAAGTCATCTTAACTAGAGAGAAGGTTCTTGGGAAACTGAAAGGTCTGAAGGTAGATAAGTCACCTGGACCAGATGGTGTACACCTCAGGGTTCTCCTGAAAGAGGTGGCTGAAGAGATTGTGGAGGAATTGGTAATGTTCTTTCAACAATCACTAGATTCTGAAATGGTTCCGGAAGACTGGAAATTTGCAAATATCATTCCACTCTTCGAGAAGGGAGAGAGGCAGAAGAAAGGAAATCATAGGCCAGTTAGTCTGACCTCAGTGGCTGGGAAGATGTTGGAGTCAATTAATAAGGATGAAGTTTCAGGGTACTTGGAGGAACATGATAAAACAGGCCGTAGAGAGCATGGTTTCCTCAAGGGAAATTCTTGCCTGACAAATCTGTTGGAATTCTTTGAAGAAATAACAAGCAGGATGGACAATGGAGAATCGGTTGATGTTGTGTACTTGGATTTTCAGAAGGCCACACACGAGGCTGCTTAATAAGCTACAAGCTCATGGTAGGACAGGGAAGATGGATAAAGTGGTGGCTGATTGGCAGGAAGCAAATAGTGGAATTAAAGGGAGACCTTTCTGACTGGCTGCCGGTAACTAGCGGTGTTCCACAGGGGTCTGTGTTGGGACTAATTCTTTCCGCGTTACATATCAATAATTTGGATGATGGAATTGATGACTTTGTTGAAAAGTTTGCAGACAATATGAACATAGGTGGAAACCATAGAAAAACTACAGCACAAAAACAGGCCTTTTGGCCCTTCTTGGCTGTGCCGAACCATTTTCTGCCTAGTCCCACTGACCTGCACACGGACCATATCCCTCCATACACCTCCCATCCATGTATCTGTCCAATTTATTCTTAAATGTTAAAAAAGAACCCGCATTTACCACCTCATCTGGCAGCTCATTCCACACTCCCACCACTCTCTGTGTGAAGAAGCCCCCCCTAATGTTCCCTTTAAACTTTTCCCCCCTCACCCTTAACCCATGTCCTTTGGTTTTTTTCTCCCCCTGCCTCAGTGGAAAAAGCCTGCTTGCATTCACTCTATCTATACCCATCATAATTTTATATACCTCTATCAAATCTCCCCTCATTCTTCTACACTCCAGGGAATACAGTCCTAACCTATTCAACCTTTCTCTGTAACAGAGTTTCTCAAGTCCTGGCAACATCCTTGTAAACCTTCTCTGCACTCTTTCAACCCTATTTATATCCTTCCTGTAATTTGGTGACCAAAACTGAACACAATACTCCAGATTCGGTCTCACCAATGCCTTATACAACCTCATCATAACATTCCAGCTCTTATACTCAATACTTTGATTAATAAAGGCCAATGTACCAAAAGCTCTCTTTACGACCCTATTTACCTGTGACGCCACTTTTAGGGAATTTTGTATCTGTATTCCCAGATCCCTCTGTTCTACTGCACTCCTTAGTGCCTTACCATTTACCCTGTATGTTCTACCTTGATTTGTCCCTCCAAAGTGCAATACCTCACACTTGTCAGTATTAAACTCCATCTGCCATTTTTCCAGCCAGTCCAAGTACCTCTGCAAGCTTTGAAAACCTTCCTCACTGTCCACTACACCTCCAATCTTTCTATCATCAGCAAATTTGCTGATCCAATTTACCACATTATCATCCAGATCATTGATATAGATGACAAATAACAATGGACCCAGCACTGATCCCTGTGGCACACCACTAGTCACAGGCCTCCACTCTGAGAAGCAATTCTCTACTACCACTCTTTGGCTTCTTCCATCGAGCCAATGTCTAATCCAATTTACCACCTCTCCATGTATACCTAGTGACTGAATTTTCCTAACTAACCTCCCATGCGGGATCTTGTCAAAGGCCTTACTGAAGTCCATGTAGACAACATCCACTGCCTTCCCTTCATCCACTTTCCTGGTAACCTCCTTGAAAAACTCCAACAGATTGGTCAAACATGACCTGCCACGCACAAAGCCATGATGACTCTCCCTAATAAGTCCCTGTCTATCCAAATGCTTGTAGATTCTGTCTCTTAGTACTCCCTCCAATAACTTACCCACTACCGACGTCAAACTTACCGGCTTGTAACTTCCTGGATTACTTTTTGATCCTTTTTTAAACAACGGAACAACATGAGCCATTCTCCCATCCTCCGGCACCTCACCTGTAGACACCGACATTTTAAATATATCTGCCAGGGTCCCTGCAATTTCAACATTAGTCTCCTTCAAGGTCCGAGGGAATACCCTGTCAGGTCCTGGGGATTTATCCACTTTAATTTGCCTCAAGATAGCAAGCACCTCCTCCTTTTCAATCTGTACAGTTTCCATGATCTCACTAGTTTCCCTTAATTCCATAGGCTTCATGCCAGTTTCCTTAGTAAATACAGACGCAAAAAACCCATTTAACCCCATTTCTTTTGGTTCCGCACATAGCCAACCACTCTGATCTTCAAGAGGACCAATTTTATCCCTTACATTCCTTTTACTCTTAACATACTTGTAAAAGCTCTTTGGATTATCCTTCACTTTGACTGCCAAGGCAACCTCATGTCTTCTTTTAGCCCTCCTGATTTCCTTCTTAAGTATTTTCCTGCACTTTTTATACTCCTCAAGCACCTGTTTCCTATATATGTCATACAACTCTCTCTTCTTCTCCCCTACACCAGTTCCTCAGTCACTTGTTCATCCTCCAGAGCATCCTATTCCTACCCTCACTGGCACGTAGCACAGGTAGCAATCCTGAGATTACCACCCTCGAGGTCCTGCTTTTCAACTTCCTACCAAGCTCTCTATACTCACTCTTCAGGACCTCCTCACTCTTCCTTGCTATGTCATTGGTACCGATGTGCACCACGACATCTGGCTGATCACCCTCCCACTTCAGAATGTCATGCAATCAATCAGAGACATCCTTGACCCTGGCACCCCAGAGGCAACAAACCATCCTGGATTCTCTGTCACGACCACAGAACCTCCTATCTGCACCTCTAACTATCGAATCCCCTATCACTACCGCTCTCCTCTTTCTCCCCCTCCCTTCTGCACTGCAGAGCCAGATTCAGTGCCAGAGATCCGGCTACTGCAGCTTGTCCCAGGTAAGTCATCCCCCCCAACAGTATCCAAAGCGGTATACTTGTTGTTGAGGTGAATGGCCACAGGGGAACCCTGCTCTGCCTGCCCTTTCCCCTTCCCTCGCCTGACAGTGACCCAATTTCCTGTCCTCTGCTCCTTTGGTGTAACTACCTCCCTGTAGCTACTATCTATAATCTCCTCATTCTCCCGAATGATCCGCAGGTCATCCAGCTCCTGCTCCAGTTCCCTAACGCTATTTGTTAGGAGCTGCAGCTAGATGCGCTTCTTGCATGCGTCATTGTCAGGGACACCAGAGGGCTCCCTGACTTCCCACATCCTGCAAGAGGAGCATTCCAACATCCTGCCTGGCATTCTCTCTACGCTAGACAATCTGAACAAAAAAACTTACCGGAACCTACCCTGGCCTCTGCCTGTTCTCGCCAAAGCCGTCCCACTCTGCTCCCTCTCACTCCGCCGCCCGTTCACAATGCTGCCTGCTGTATATGGTGGTCTGTTTTTAAACCCTGGCGCGCTACGTCACATGCCTGCGCAGTGCAGACCCTTCTCCCCGAGCAGTGTTTAAAAAAAAAAGACTTTTTGCACCCGATTTCTTCACTCCCTTCTTCTCAGCTGCTTGCTTCGACTGAAATATGGGCCAGGTAGGCCCAGGTAGTTTTGAGGAAGTGGAGAGGCTGCAGAAGGACTTAGATTAGGAGAATGGGCAAAGAAATGGCAGATGGAATACAGTGTTGGGAAGTGTATGGTCATGCACTTTGCTGGAAGAAATCAAAAGGATGACTATTTTCTAAGTAGAGAGAAAATACAAAAAAATGAAGTGCAAAGGGACTTGGGAGTCCTTGTGCAGGATTTCCTAAAAGTTAATTTGCAGGTTGAGTCTGTGGTAGGGAATGCAAATACAATGTTAGCAGTTATTTGAAGAGGACTCGAATATAAAAGTAATGCTCTAATGGTGAGGACTCACTTGGAGTATTGTGAGCAGGTTTCGGTCCCTTATCTTAGAAATGATGTGCTGAAACTAGGGAGGGTTCAAAGGAGGTTCACGAAAATTATTCCAGGATGGAACAGCTTGTCATATGAAGAGCGTTTGATGGGTTTGGGTCTGTATTCACTGGAATTCAGAAGAATGAGTGGTGACCTCACTGAAACCTATCGAATGGTGAAAGGCCTTGACAGAGTGGATGTGGAGAGGATGAATGCAGCTGAGGAGAAATTTCTTTAGCCAGTGAATGGCGAATCTGTGGAATTCTTTGCCACAGGCAGCTGTGGAGGCCAAGTCTTTATGTATATTTAAGGCAAAGGTTGATAGATTATTGATTGGTCAGGGCTTGAAGGGATACAGGGGGGAAAACAGGAGTAAAATTAGATCAGCCACAATGAAATGGCCTAATTCTGCTCCTATGTCTTAATGGATTCTGATTCTGAAACGGCAGCCAGCAGGTGGCAGTACTGAGCCACAGAGCAGTCGTCATAATATTCTGCATGACCAGTTCACAGGCTAGATATTCCAACCAGCCTACATGTGTCATACACTAACTATCTGTTGATGCAGTTGAATGTAGTTTTTGCTCTGGCTCAATTTTCCCTCACACTAAGACAGTAGTGAAGGAGTGCTACACTCTACAGAGTGTACAGGCCCCTTCTGGCCCAACGAGCCCACACAACCCAATTATACCCATGAGATCAACTGACCTGCTAACCCATACAATGAGCACATGAACATTACATCACTATTGTTTGCATTTCTTATTTAATTTATTTATATATATATATATATATATATATACACACTTTATTGTCATATATAACATATATACAAGGTAAATGTTAAATAAGAAATGTATATATATATTTCTTATTGTAATTTATGGTTTTATTATTATGTTTTGTAATGTACTGCAGCTGCAAAACAAATTTCACTACATATGCCAGCGATATTAAACTTGATTCTGATCACAAACAAGGGCAAATCTGCAGATGCTGAAATCCAAGCAACGCACTAAAAAATGTTGGAGGAACCCAGCAGCTAGGCAGCATCTATGGAAAAGAGTGAACAGTCCATGTTTCGGGCCAAGACCCTTCATCAGGACTGGTCCACAGCCCTTCTGTCCAAAGGACATGGAAGATCCCATCCAATAATAGGAAAGCGTTGACCTGACCGGTACTCACAGCTCATCGGGAGAACACAGGAAGGGCTGGTGGAATTCTGTTACTGCCTGTGATAAATAAATACCACAAACTGCTGAGCACAGTTCACCCCACAGCCACCCCCAACCCCAAACTACCATCACTAGCCCCACACATCTGTCAAAAAATAGGAGCAGGAATGAAGTGTGGAGGTCAGAGAGAGGATCTGAGGCATCAAGAAGAACAAAAATGCCAAAAGCCTGGGGGAGACTCTGGGAAGGCAGCATGTTCTGATGAGTGGAGGTGGGCAGAAGAGGTCTCTCAACATCTCTTGAAAGGGCATTATGGTAGCATAGTAGTTAGTGCTATACTATTACAGCTCGCGGGGTAGGAGTCAGAGATTGTCAGGGGTTTCTGGGTGCGGCTCATTGGGCCTATTCCACGCTGTGTCTCTAATAAATAAATACATAAATCTGGGTTTGCTGATACAGACATACAAAATGCAAAGACACAGAACAGAACACCAGTTGTGGTTTTACAAATCACGGCTTTTGAGAATCTCCCCACGTTAGGAAACATGACACCCCATCATTGGAAAGTGGACTGACAGACATCACAACCAACAAGATTCAACATATTCAACAGGGGATGGCACAGTAGCGTATGGGATGGCACAATGCTTTACAGTACAGGCTACCTGGGGTTCAATTCCTGCCACTGCCTGTAAGGAGTTTGTATATTCTGCCCATGACTTTTCTCCCACATTCCGAAGACGTACTGGTTGTTAGGCTAATTGTTCATTGTAAATTGTCCCATGATTAGGCTAGGATTAAATAGGGGGATGTAAATTGAAGGGCTGGAAGGGCCTATCCTGCGCTGCATCTCAATAAATACATACAAGGGAACAATTGAGGACTGAATGTACTGGGTCCATTCCTTTATGGGTGGAGACACAAAGGCTGCAGATACTATAATCTGGAGCAATGCAAGGTTTCAACCCATCAACCATTCCATTCCCCCACAAATGCTGCCTGAACCAATCTTTCAGCAGAACGCTTGTTGCCTCTGCTGTGTTGGCTGATGGTTTCAGGAGTCTGAGTCAAATGGAGCAATTCTGTCAGGAAGCTCCAGAGGTCTCTATCAATTAGGTCATCACAAAAGTAACTTCTCTCAGCTAAATGTACCTGCTGAATACTACACGGAGTGAGGAGTGAAGCTTTTTCCACGTCCAAGGTGACAAGTTTCAAACCAACAACACAGAAGTGCTCTAGATCAAGTCTACGGAGTATCTTGGGGAGATGATTTTGCCACGTGGAGGGTTTGATAACCAGTAACGTTAACAGAGGCTGGGGTCCTGCACCAAAATGGAACACAATCATGGACGTGTAACCAAATACAGTCGTGGCACCTCATAAGCTGAGAAGTTGAGGTTGGTCTTGGATAGACAAGAGTTTGGTACACAAGTTCACAGCTCCCTGAAATTGGTAACTCAAGTCGAGATAGTGTTAAAGTATGTGTACTGCATTGTGTACAAAAGTCAGGAGGTCATGTTGCATCTGTATAAAAGCTTGGCTCATGTATGGAGTGCTGTGTGCAGTTCAAGTCACCAGTTACAGGAAGGACGTGGAGACTGTGGTCAGGGTGCAGAAGGTATTGACCAGGATGATTGGAGAATTTTAGCTATAAGGAGAGATTGGAAAAATTTGGGTTGTTTTCTCTGGAACAGTGGAAGCTGAGGGGGAGACCTGATGGAAGTCTAGGCAATTGTGAGAGGCAGAGATAGGGGGCATAGCTTTAAGGTAATTGGAAAAAACATATGGGGGGGGGGATGTCAAAGGTAGTGTTTTTTTCACACAGAGTGGTGGGTGCACGGAATATCCTGCATGGAGTGGTGCTAGAGGCAGATATGTTAGGGGCATTTAAGAAACTCTTAGATAGGCACAGGGATGATAGAAAAATGGAGGACCATGTGGGAGGGAAGGATTGGATTGATCTTAGAATAGGTAAATTTGTTCAGGAAGGGAATTAGTTGCACTAGATATAATCCACAGAAGATTCCCCAGGATGGATAGCTCATTGTCCCACTACATTTAATAGAAGAATAAGATTGGGCTGAAGGGCCTGTATCTGTGCTCTATAACACTGAAAGGTGATCGTATTAAACCATATTTTATTTTGAAGAAGCTGACAGGGTAAAGATGGAGAGGACATTTCACCTCGTGGGGTAAAGGAGGAATTTCTCTTGGATCATCATGAACTATTGTAGTCCTCTACTCTAGAAAGCTGTGCAGTCTGTGTCAGTGAATATTCCAGAATGAGAACCACATGTGTGGACCATAAGGGTCAAGGGTTATGGATTACAGGCCGGAAGGTGGAAGTGCAGCCAAGATCAGATTAACTATGACCTTACAGTGGTATGGTCCACTGTTACTGTTTCATATGTGTGCACCTGAATTGAATGGCGTGTCGAATACGAAGGCAAGAAATATAAACACTCGGCACTTACCAAGAAGCATGAAGCTGAATATGGACTCCACATTGTCAGTACCTGAAACAGAATGCAGGGTGGTGACAGGTCTGCTGGATGCACAGGGGATGCAGACCCTGCCGTCTTATTTATTTATTTAGAGATACAGGACAGTAACAGGTCCTTCCATCCCAACAAGCCTGAAAGTCACCCAATTACACCCGTGTGACGAACCAACTAACCCGCAAGTCTTTGGACTGTGGGAGGAAACCAGAGCACACGGAAGAAACATACACAGTCACGGGGAGAATGTACAACTCCTTACAGACAGTGGCAGGAATTGAACCCAGGTTTCTGGCTCTGTAATAGCTACCCCATACTGTGACAAACTCGGTGGGTTGGGCAGCATCTGTGTGGGATGGGTTGTGTGGTACTGTTGTGATCCATGGGCATCTGCTGTGAAGGTATGTGTCTTATACAAGAGATAAGCGTGTAAATGAGTAATGCTGCCAGTGAGATGTTCACTCTGAATAGATTGGTGAGGTATTCCAGCAGTGATGCGGGCATTTTAAGCCACAGTCAGTGATATGCATCTGTTCTATTCGCCAGGGATAATTCCTCTTATCAAGCCTCTAGCCCAGGGGTCCCCAACCCTTTTTGCACCACGGACCGGTTTAATATTGACAATATTCTTGAGGACCAGCCAACGGGGGGGGGGGCGAAGGGGGTTGTTAATCATGACTTATAAGTGGCTAATACACTCAAAATCGTTTCTAAAAGGGTTTGTCTAATGAATTTAATATTAAACACACAGCGCATATTTTCCTCGCATGAATATAGTGATGAGTCAATTATAAGTCACTTATAAGTCAATAGCATCATAACATTTTAAGTAACGTTTGGATATTAAAAACACAGCGCGTATTTTCCTCGTATGAACATATAAAATCATTGCGACACACCAATATCGCTGAATCAGCGGGAGCCCTGGGCTTGTTTCCCTGCAACAAGACGGTCCTATCGAGGGGTGATGGGAGACAGCGATACTTGAAGGGGGTTCTTTATGTCCAGTCTATTCCGCAATTTAGTTTCGTTGCATTCATTGCAGAAAACCCCACTTCACAGCGATATGATGTTGGGAATGGAAGCAACGTTTTCAGTGCTTTTGTGGCTATCTCAGGAATTCAGCCTTGACTTTGATCCAGAATGCCGGCAGGGATGTTATGTCAAACATACTTTTCAGCCCACCGTCACTTGCAAGCTCGAGGAGTTGATCTTCTTCCCGTGCTGACATGGATGATTCACTGGGGACATTCACAAATGGGTCACGGACCCATTCCTTTGCACGTCTTGGGTCATCTGCGGTTGGGAAGTGACGTTTGAATTCTGCCGACAGCGAAGATAGGTGAGAAGGACAGTGCAGGCTCAGTCTCTCCCAAAATCCCAGCTAGTGCTGGGAACATGTCAAATATGCCCCTGTCCACTCACCGTCCCCACAGTTCCAGTTTAGCTGTGAAAGCAGACACTTTCTCTGCCAACTTGAAGACAGTTGTCATTCTCCCCTGAAGTGACAAATTGAGTTCATTGAGCAGGTTGAAGATGTCACACAGATAAGCGAGTTTTGCTATCCACTCCTCATCACTGAAGTGTGCTGCCAGTGGTGACTTTTTTCCTGAAAGAAATCTCTGCAGCTGCTCTCTTAACTCAAAAACCCTGGCCAGGACTCTCTCCCTTGATAGCCACCTGACTTCAGTGTGTAAGAGAAGGCGTTTGTACTCTGCATTCATTTCCTCGCAAAGCTGCTCAAACAGATGTGAGTTAAGCGCTTCGTCCTGACGAAGGGTCTCGGCCTGAAACGTCGACTGCGCCTCTTCCTATAGATGCTGCCTGGCCTGCTGCGTTCACCAGCAACTTTGATGTATGTTGCTTTTGCTTTGATGTGATTGATAACTTCAACAACGTCACTCAATATGCTGTTAAGATCAGGTGACATTTTTCAGCTGCCAGCATTTCCCTGTGTGTGACACAGTGTGTAGACTGACGTTCAGGAGTAACCTCTGACTCGGGTAGTGAAACCAGACGGCCGTCCGGTCATAGCTGCAGCCCCAACTGTGCATATTCCAACACAGAATGGCCAGTCCAGTTTGCCTGACATGTAGTCATTCAAAGACTTGAATAGTTCTGCCCTAGTTGTGTTAGTTGGCAGCGGCAGCGCACTCAACATATCCCCATGCACACTGTCTTGAAATATATATCGCACATAAACCTTATTGTCGACATTGGTAGACTCGTCGACCTGGATAGCGTACCATGGTCACTCATTAAGCCGTTCCAACAGCTGTGCTTCGATGTCCTCCGCTATGTCATTGATTCTCCTTGATACTGTGGTAGCTGAAAGAGAAATCTGTGCCATCTTGTTAGCTGCAGCTTCTCCCAACAGTTCACAGCACATGTCCTTGGCAGCAGGCAGAATCAGCCCTTCACCAACAGTGAAAGGCTTCTTAGCCGTAGCAATACGGCTAGCCACTAAGTACGACGCTCTCAGAGCAGCAGCGTTTGTGGAGATGGTGACTCTCAGCACTTGCTTCTGTCCCGCTTGCTCACGTTTCTTCCGCTCAAAAAACTACACGGGTTTGTCTGTAAGTGCAGGGTGCTTGGACTCAAGGTGCCAAAGCAGTTTTGAGGGCTTCATTGCCTCATTAGACAGCTTGTCTCCACATATCACACACAGGGGGCTTGGAGCGTGCGAGTCACCGGTCGCAATAAAGCCATATTTTATGTACAACTCGTTGTATTTTCTGTTGAAGGAAGCTTTCTTTTTTTTGCAGTCTCGGCCTCAGCTGTCTCTGCGTTATCATCATCGTTAGGCCTTTTATGTCCCCTACCACCTCTTCCAAAGAAACTCTCAAACGACATTTGTTTTTTACTCATCTTAATGACCGACTAATGACTTTGTGAGGGTAATGACCTCGTGTGCGTTCAAGTTCAACAGTGGGTGTGACAGGGAATGAGGAAAGGTGCAGCTGACTCATATCGTTTCATACCGCCAAATCATATCGTTTCCTCGCGGCCCCGTAGCACATGCTTTGCGGCCCGGTGGTTGGGGACCACTGCTCTAGCCCATGGTGGTTATACTTACCGGCCACAGTGATCCCCGACCTCAGAGAGGGAGACAGGTACTTCAGGAGAGGCCGTGCACTCGGATCTGAGAAGAGCGCAATGTGAAACGTCATTTATGCATTGGCAATACAGTGAGTATATTATCCAATCCACTACCAGCTCTTCTATTACTGCACCATGAACCCTTATCAACCAACAGCAGTGTAGTTCAACATCGACCACCCCACATTCTCAACTCCCTGCTTGGGTTTTGTACACATGGAAAATGTCAGCTGAAGCAAAGGTCTTAGGCACATACATGTAGCTAGACTTTTGCATAGTTCTGTAAGCTGTTTTTTATTTCCTGCATGGGTAAATTTTAATGTGATCCGAAGCACATGGTGGAAAGACAGCAATATAAGACTATAAGATATGTATAGGAGCAGAATTAGGCCATTCGGCCCATTGAGTCTGCTCTGCCATTTCATCATGGCTGATCCAATTTTCCTCTCAGCTCCAATCTCCTGCCTTCTCCCCGTATCCCTTCGTGCCCTGACTAGTCAAGAATCTATCACCTCAGCTTTAAATATACCCATGACTTGGCCTCCTCAGCTACCTGTGGCAATGGATTCCGCAGAGTCACCACTCACTGGCTAAAGAAATTCCTCCTCATCTCCATTCTAAATGTACATCCTTCTACTCTGAGGCTGTGTCCTCTGGTCTTAGACTCTCCCACCATAGGAAACATTCTCTACACATCCATTCTTTTGGGGCCTTTCAACATTCTATAGGCGCTAATGAGATTCCACCTAATTTTTCTGAATTGATTGTTCCCGATGTTGGGGAGGTCTAGAACGAGGGGTCACAGTTTGAGGATAGAGGGGAAGCCTTTTAGGACCGAGGTTAGGAAAAACTTCTTCACACAGAGAGTGGTGAATCTGTGGAATTCTCTGCCACAGCAAACTGTTGAGGCCAGTTCATTAGCTATGTTTAGAAGGAAGTTAGATATGGCCCTTGTGGCTACAGGGGTCAGGGGGTATGGAGGGAAGGCTGGGTTCTGAGTTGGATGATCAGCCATGATCATAATAAATGGCGGTGCAGGCTCGAAGGGCCGAATGGCCTACTCCTGCACCTATTTTCTATGTTTCTATGTTTCTATATGACAAGCCATTTAATCCTGGAACAATTTTCGTAAACCTCTTTCGAACAGCACATCCTTTCTTGAAAAATGGATCCAATAATGCTCACAATACTCCAAGTACTCACCAGTGTCTTATAATAATGTGGGTCACATCTGGAATTTTCCTGGGTAGTGGACGACTTCCCCCCATGCTGTTCTGACGTAGTTGGAATTTGTGTACGAGGCAAGTTACAGCAGCCTTCTTCCGGGTGAGTTTTTTTTTCAAAAAGATCACCAACTCTTAACCCCGCACGGTTGGAAAGTGTGCCGGAGGGACCCGGCTGGGTTTGAACTTCAGAACCTCCACCCCGCAGTCCAGCGCTGATGCCACTATGCCACCAGTCTTATAAAGCCTCAGCATTACATCCTTGTTTTTATATTCTAGTCCTCTCAAAATGAATGCTAACATCTCATTTACCTTCCTCGCCACTGACTCAACCTGTAAATTAACTTTCAGGGAATCCAAGACCCTCTACACCTCAGATATTTGCATTTTCTCTCCACTTAGAACATAGGCTATGCTTTTATTCCTTCTGCCAAAGTACACAGCCATATACTTTCCGATACTATACTCCATCTGCCATTTCTTTGCACATTTAGCCTCTCTACTTCTTCAAAACTACCTGTCCTTCACCTATCTTTGTATCTTCTGTAAACTTGGCCACAAAACCATCAATTCTGTCATCCAAATCATTGACATATAACGTAAAAAGAAGTAGTCCCGACACAGATCCCCTTGGAATACCACTAGTCACCGACAACCAATCGGAAGAGGTTCCCTTTATTCCCACTCGCTGCCTCCTGACAATCAGCCACTGCTAGTATCATTCCTGTAATCCACAGGCTCTTCACTTATTAAGCAGCCTCTTGTGCAGCACCCTGTCATAGGTCCTCTGTAAATCCAAGTACACGACATCCACCAATTCTCCTTTATCTATCCTACTTGTTATTTCTTCAAATAATTCAAACAGATTTGTCAGGCAAGATTTTCCTTTAAGGAAAGCACGCTGAGTTTGGTCTATTTTGTCATATACATCCAAGTACCCTGAAACCACATCCTCAACAATAGACTGCAACATCTTCCCAACCACTGAAGCCAGACTAACTAGCCAATAATTTCTTTTCTTCTGCCTCTCTCCCTAATTGAAGATTGGAGTGATATTTGCAATTTTCCAGTCCTCCGGAACTATGCCAGAATCCATTGATTCTTGAAAGATCATTACTAGTGCCTCCACAATTTCTTCAGCCACCTCTTCAAACCCCTGGGGCGTAAACCATCTGGTCCATGCGACTTTCAGACCTTTCAGTTTCCCAAGAACTTTCTCCCAAGTGATGACAACTTCACACACTTCTGGTTCCTGACACTCTCCAACATCTGGCACACTGCTGGTGCCTTCCACAGTGAAGACTGATGCAAACTACTTATACAGTTTGTCTGCCGTCTCTTTGTCCCCTATGACCTGGATGAAGAAGTGGAGGGATGGGTTAGTAAATTTGCTGATGACACAAAGGTTGGAGGTGTTGTGGATAGTGTGGAGGGCTGTCAGAGGTTACAGCAGGACATCAATAGGATGCAAAACTGGGCTGAGAAGTGGCAGATGGAGTTCAACCCAGATAAATGTGAGGTGGTTCATTTTGGTAGGTCAAATATGATGGGAGAGTATAGTATTAATGGTAAGACTCTTGGCAGTGTGGAGGATCAGAGGGATCTTGGGGTCCGAGTCCATAGGACACTCAAAGCTGCTACGCAGGTTGACTGTGTGGTTAAGAAGGCATACAGTGTATTAGCCCTCATCAACCATGGGATTGAGTTCAAGAGCCGAGAGGTAATATCACAGTTATATAGGACCCTAGTCAGACCCCACTGAGTACTGTGCTCAGTTCTGGTCACCTCACTACAGGAAGGATGTGGAAGCTATAGAAAGGGTGCAGAGGAGATTTACAAGGATGTTGCCTGGATTGGGGAGTTTGCCTTATGAGAACAGGTTGAGTGAAATTGGCTTTCTCTGCTTGGAGTGAAGGAGGATGAGAGGTGACCTGATACAGGTGTATAAGATGATGAGAGGCATTGATCATGTGGATAGTCAGAGGCTTTTTCCCAGGGCTGAAATGGCTAACACAAGAGGGCACAGTTTTAAGTGCTTGGTAGTAGGTACAGAGGAGATTTCAGGGGTAATTTTTTTTACACAGAGAGTGGTGAGTATGTGGAATGGGCTGCCAGCGATGGCGTTGGAGGTGGATACAATAGGGTCTTCTAAGAAACTCCTGGATAGGTACATGGAGCTTAGAAAAATAGAGGGCTATGGATAATCCTAGGTAATTCCTAAAGTAAGTACATGTTTAGCACAGTGTTGTGGGCTGAAGGGCCTGTGTTGTGCTGTAGGTTTTCTATGTTCTATGTTCTACTACCTCTCCAGTATCATTTTCCAGTGGTCCAATATCCACTCTCACCTCTTTTCTACTCTTTATATATTTAAAGAAACTTTTGGTATCCTCTTCAATATTATTGGTTAGCTTACCTTCGTATTCCATTTTTTCCTTCTTTGACTTTTTTAGTTGCCTTCTGTTGGTCTTTAAAAGCTTCCAAATCCTCAAAGTTCCCAACAATTTTTGCTCTATTATATGCCCTCTCTTTGGCTTTTATGTTGGCTTTGACTTCACTTGTTAGCCACAGTTGTGTCATCTTTCCTTTGGAATACTTCTTCATCTATCCCATGCCTTCTGATTTGCTCCCAGAAATTCCAGGCATTGTTGCTCTGCCATCATCCCTTCTCGTGACCCTTTCCAATCAACTTTTCCAGCTCCATGCTCATGGCTCTGTAATTCCCTTTACTCCACTGTAATACTGATACATCTGACTTTAGCCTCTCCTTCTCAAATTCCAGGGCGAATTTTATCATATTATGACCACTGTCCCCTCAACAGCCAACCCAGAATAGCTGATCCCCTACAGGGGCTCAACCACGAGCTGCTCTAAAAAGCCACTTTGTAGGCTTTCTACAAATTCTGCCTCTTGGGATCCAGCATCAACCTGATTTTCCCAATCTACTTGCATATTGAAATCCCCCTTGATTATTGTAACATTGCCCTTTTGACATGCATTTTCTATCTCCTGTTATAATTTGTAGACCACATCTTTTCTACTGTTTGGACGTCTGCATATATAACTTCCAATGGGATCTTTTTTACCCTTCTAATTTCTTAGCTTTACCCACAGCAATTCTATACCTTCTGATCCTATGCTACCTCTTTCTAATGATTTGATTTCATCTTTTACTAACGGAGCTATCCCACCTACTTGGCCTACTTGCCTGTCCTTTCGATATAATATCTATGAGTCTTTATTAATATTGATAATTTTAAAGTTTTCATTAATATTGATAAACATTTAGTAGATAGAGTACTGTGCAAAGGTATTAGGCACCCTGGCTATACATGGAATTGAAAATACACATGGACAAAGATGTTAACTGTTCTGTGCTATCACCAGTGGGATCATCAGTTGATCTGCCACCTGCCTTCAGGAGTTTTGGCCCACTTATGATCAAGACTCCCTCGAGGTGCTGGGCTAAAGCACGACCTCCCACTGGTGAGCTTAAAAACTTGGCATCTGCCTCTATCAGAGTTGTTGGTCACTTCCATCCAACAGATAGTCTGCTCTTCAGGTGTCTATGCAACTACTGAAGGGTTTGCAAAAGATGTATACACTGTCTGACTATCTGCCCCTCTGGACGTACTTGGTCCACACCCATGCTGATCCTTTCTCTGCTGCCTCAGCTACAGCCCTGCTGGTTGACTTGATCTCTCTTCTAGTGAAGCCAAGGTCATGCAGCCACTTCTGGAAAATGAATGCAATAAACCCACGGCAGCCTACTTCGAATGGATAGCATGAGACCTTCCACTCTCTGTCTCTGCACTCTGAACTTAATTCTGCATACTTGGTTAACTTGCGCTCATGGGCTTCATCGATGTTGTCTTCCCAGGGGACTGTGAGTTCACCAATAACCACTTCTCTACTGGTGTCAGACCATACGATTATATCTGGACGCAATGTGGTGAAAGCTATTTGCTCCGGGAAACTACATATATACACCCCCTACTGCCTATAAAAAGTATTACCCTCCCTTGGAAGTTTTCATGTGTTACTGTTTTATAACATTGAATCACAGTGGATTTAATTTAGCTTTTTTGACACTGATCAACAGAAAAAGACTTACTTGTGTCAATCTGAAAACAGATCTCTACAAAGTGATCTAAATTAATTACAAGTACAAAGCAAGAAATAATTGATTACATAAGTATTCACCCCCTTCAAGTCAGTATTTATTAGAAGCAGCTTGGGCAACAATTACAGTCTTGAGTCCGTGTGGATAGGCCTCTATCAGCTTTACACATTGGACATTGCAATTTTTCAAGCTCTGTCAGATTACATGGGGGTTGTGAGTGAACAGCCCTTTTCAAGTCCAGCCACAAATTCTCAATTAGATTGAGTTCTGGACTCCGACTTAGTCACTCTGGGACATTAACCTTGTTGTTTTTAAACCATTCCTGTGTAGCCTACAAACACAAGATCTGTAGTGTAATGGCTGGAAGCAGAATACAGAGTTCAAAATCCATAAATAATAGCATATGGGTGAATTAGACCCATCGAGTCTGCTCCAACATTCAATCATGACTGGTTTATTAACCCTCTCAATCCTATTCTTCTACCTTCTCCCTGTAACTTTTGTCTCCATAACTAATCAAGAACCTATCAACTTCCCCTTTAAGTATAGCCAATGACTTGGCCCCCACAGGTGTCTCTAGCAATGAATTCCACAGATTCACTACCGTCTGGCTAAAGAAATTCCTCCTCATCTCTGTACTAAATGGACATCCTTCTATTCTGAGGCTGTGATCTCTGGTCCCGGACTCCTCCACTACAGGAAATATCCTCTCCATATGCACTCAATGGAAGCTTTTCAATATTTGAAAGGTTTTAATGAGATCCCCCTTATTCTTCTAAATGCCAATGAGTCCAGGCCCATGGGTAAAAAAAAAACACTCTTCATACATGAATCCTTTCACTCCCAGAATCATTCTCAGAACCTCCTCTGGATCTACCCCAATGCCAGCACATGTTTCTAGGTAAGGGGCCCAAAACTGCTGACAATACTCCCAGCAAGTCTGTCAAATGCCTTATAAAGCCTTAACATTGCATCCTTGCTTTTACAAACAAGAGAAAATCTGCAGATGTTGGAAATCCAAGCAACATGCACAAAATGCTGAAGGAACTCAGCAGGCCAGGCAGCATCTATGGAAAAGAGTCCAGTCGACATTTCGGGCCGAAACCCGAAAGGACTGGAGAAAAAAAGCTGAGGAGTAGATTTAAAAGGTGGGGGAGGAGAGGGAGAAAGTCAAGGTGAGAGGTGAAACCGGGAGGGGGAGGGATGAGGTAAAGAGCTGGGAAGCTGATTGGTGAAAAGGACAGAAGACCATGGAAGAAAAAAAAGGGGAGAGAAGCACCAGAGAGAGGCGATGGGTGGCAAGGAGACAAGGAGAGAGAGGAAGAGGGGAAGGGAAGTGGTGAAGTAGAGGGGAGGTGGGGTGGATGGGGGGGGGGCATTACTGGAAGCTTGTGAAATCGCTGTTCATGCCATCAGGTTGGAAGCTACCCAAACGGAATACAAGGTTCCTTCCAGGTGAGGCGACACTTCACCTGTGAGTCTGTTGGGGTCATTACTGTGTCCAGCACTCCTGGTGTGGTCTCTTGTATATCGGTAAGACCTGACATAGATTGGGGGACCACTTCACTGAGCACCTATGCTCTGTCCACCAGAAGAAGTGGGATCTCCCAGAGGCCAACCATTTTAATTCCACTTGAATTTAATTGAATTGACTTCATTTCTAACATCCCTCACATACATGAGGAGTAAAAGTCTTTGTCCCCTCTCCAGTATCATTTTCCAGCAGTCCAATATCTACTTTCATCTCTCTTTTATTATTTATATATCTGAAAAAAATCATTTGATATTACCTTTTATATTATTCGCTAGCTTACCTTCATGTTTCATCTTTTTTTCTCCTTGTGGCTTTTTTAGTTGCCTTCTGTTGCATTTTTACAAGCTTACTATCCACTAACTTCTCACTAATTTTTGCTATATTATATGCCCTCTCTTTTGCTTTAATGTTGTCTTTGATTTCCCTTGTCAGCCACTGTTGCCTCATCCTCCCTTTAGAATACTCCATCTTTGGGATACATCTATCTAAATTGCCCCCAGAAACACCAGCTTTTGCTGTTCTGCTATCATCTCTGCTAGTGTCCCCTTGCAATCAACTCTGGCCAGCTCTTCTGTAATTTTCTTTACTCCAGTGTAATACTGATACATCTGACTTTACCTTCTCCCTCTCAAACTGCAGAATGAATTCTATCATATTATGATCACTGCCTCCTAAGGGCTCCTTTACCTTAAGCTTCCTAATCAAATCTGGTTCATTAATCAAAACCCAATCCAGAATTGACGTTACCTGAGTGGGCTCACCGCAAGATGCTCTAAAAACCCATTTTGTACACATTGTACGAATTCCCTCTCTTGCAATCCAGGACCAACCTGATTTTCCCAATCTACCTGCATATTGAAATTCCCTATGACTGTTGTAACATCACCCTTTTGACTTGCCTTTTCTATCTCCCATTGTAATTTGTAGCCCACATCCTAACTACTATTTGAAAGGTTGTATATAATTCCCAGCACAGTCTTTTTACCTTTGCAGTTTCTTAACTCTACCCACAAGAATTCTATATTTTCTGATCCTATGTCACCTCTTTCTAAGGATTTGGTTTCAATTTTTAACCAACAGAGCCACCCCATCATCTCTGCCTACCTGCTTGTCCTTCCGATATAAGATGTATCTTTGGATGTTAAGCTCCCAACTATGAACTCAAGAGATTCCCACAACATGCCAATCTCTAACTGCGCTCCAAGATAATCTACCTTACTCCGTATACTACGTGCATTCAAATATAACACCTTCAGTCCTGTACGTAAGTCAACCCTAACACTGTACAACTGCTGTCAGCTCTGCGACCACAACTAAGAAAAGATTCCAAAGGTAATTTCACAGCTGGTCTACAATTTTTTGCATCAGAGAGCCAAAAAGGAAGATGTTCCTGATGACTGGGGAAAATGCTGCTGACCGTGTTGATCTGTGCACCGTACCTGATATCAGTTCTTTGTTAGTGAAGAACAGAGCAGCTTGTCTGAAGGCCAGCTCTGGGGTTGGTGACATCACCTTCTCTAGGTTGTCCATGCCTCCCTTGAGCTGTCTAACATTAACATTGAGGATCTCAGCCAAGGCATTGAAGGCGTCCACACGGCGGAGAACACATACGAGTGCAGGGCTGGATAGCAGGCAGTCAATGCTTTCCTGCCAATGTCGGTCGCCTACCTCGTAGGGAGTTAACTCCTTAGCCTGGCTTCGGCTCAGACGTGGCACCCATTTCAACCCCAGGAGCTCAAAGCCTCCATTCCCCTTACTGTCACCTGAGAAAGGAATGACAGGTTAAAGGCACGTGTTTTGAAGTTAACACTTTTTCCTTTTCTTGAAGTTCAAAGTTCACAGTAAATTTATTAACGAAGTACAAATATGTGACAGTATCGAACCCTGAGGTTAGTTTTCTTGCAGTCAGACACGTAAATCCAAGAAACACAATAGAATCAATGAAGGACTACACCCAACATAATGGACAAACAACCAATGTGTAAAAGACAAGAAACTGTGCAAATACAAAAGAATATATATATATATTAGTAATAATAATAATAATTATTATTAAATAAATAATAAATATCAAGAACATGGGATGAAGAATCCTTGAAAGGGAGCCCATAGGTTGTGGGAACAGTTCTGTGATGGTGATTGAGTGAAGTTACCCCTCTGCTTCAAGAGCCTGATGACACTGGTTGATTGTCTATCCTGTTGGGTGTGGTCTTTCATTGACTCTATTGCCCCTGAACCTGGTGTGTGGGTCCTGAGACCTTCTTCCTGATGGCAGCAGTGAGAAGAGAGCAGAGCCTGGATAGTGAGGGTCCTTTAAATTCCTCAAATAGATGCATCAGCCCATCAATGCCCTCTCCAAACTGTACAATCCAGTATTTTCCAGTCCTTGGACTGACATGTCGATCAGCACTCCTTCACAAGTATCACGGCGTTCTGACTGGGGTTCTCTTGCTATGCTTACCAAAGACCACGCTCCCTTCTTCAGAGGCATCTGCTGGAATGAGTCATTGTTCACCTCTCCCATTTGGAGTCAGAGTCATACAGCATTGAGGTGGGTCCTTAACCTGTCTCACTCATGACAATCAAGTTCTTTCTAGAGTGAGTCCCATGTGCCTGTATTTGACCCAAATCCCTCTAAACTTTCCTATCCATATACATGTCAGAATCAGAATCAGGTTTATTGTCACTGACATAATTTGTGAAATTTGTTGTTTTGTGGTAACAGTACAGTGCAGGCCTAACAATTTATTGTAAGTTACAATCCAAATAAATAACTAGTGCAAAAGAGGAATAGTTCATGGCTTCATGGACCGTTCAGAAACCTGATGGCGGAGGGGAAGAAACTGTTTCTAAATCATTGAGTGTGTGTCTTCAGGCTCCTGTACCTCCACCCTGATAGTAGTAGTGATAGTATATCCCAGGTGGTGGGCATTCTTCATGATCAATGCCACCTTCTTGATGCACTGCCTTTTGGAGATGTCCTCAGTGGTTTTTTAATGGTTAAAATGTCTTTTTTAATGTTGCAATTGTACCCATCTCCATCACTTCATCTGGCAGCTTGTTCCAGCACCCTCTGTGTGAAAACTTCAGCTTTCTGAAACATCAATCTTCTTTACATTATTTTTTGAAACTCTCTGGGGAATTCCTCACACCGAAGGCTCTGAAGTGGGGTAAACCTCCTTACATTAGGAGCTGTGCAATAACTAGCCTGGTGGAAGCACCTACCAGCAAGCTCAAGGGTAGCTTCTAATCCATGTTATCAGACTATTGAACAGTTCCTCGTATGATAAGATGGGCTCTTGACCTCACACCTACTCCGTCAAGGGCCTAAAACCTTATTGTCTACCTGCTCTGCACTCGTCTCTAACCCTTTATTAAAGAGGCTAGGCGTGAGGAGGTTAGTTCACAACAGAGGGATGGGAACCAGTGCAGAGAGACAGAGGGGTGTAAAGTGAGGGTAGAAGCAAAAAGTACTAAGGAGAAAAGTACAAGTGGCAGGCCGACAAATCCAGGGCAAGCATTAAAAAGGGCCACTTTTCAACATAATTGTATAAGGGCTAAGAGAGTTGTAAAAGAGCGCCTGAAGGCTTTATGTGTCAATGCAAGGAGCATTCGTAATAAGGTGGATGAATTGAAAGTGCAGATTGTTATTAATGATTATGATATAGTTGGGATCACAGAGACATGGCTCCAGGGTGACCAGGGATGGGAGCTCAACGTTCAGGGATATTCAATATTCAGGAGGGATAGACGTGAAGGAAGGGGAGGTGGGGTGGCGTTGCTGGTTAAAGAAGAGATTAACGCAATAGAAAGGAAGGACATAAGCTGGGAAGATGTGGAATCGATATGGGTGGAGCTGCGTAACACTAAGGGGCAGAAGACGCTGGTGGGAGTGGTGTACAGGCCACCTAACAGTAGTAGTGAGGTTGGAGATGGTATTAAACAGGAAATTGGAAATGTGTGCAATAAAGGAACAGCAGTTATAATGGGTGACTTCAATCTACATGTAGATTGGGTGAACCAAATTGGTAGAGGTGCTGAGGAAGAGGATTTCTTGGAATGTATGCGGGATGGTTTTTTGAACCAACATGTCGAGGAACCAACTAGAGAGCAGGCTATTCTGGACTGGGTTTTGAGCAATGAGGAAGGGTTAATTAGCAATCTTGTCGTGAGAGGCCCCTTGGGTAAGAGTGACCATAATATGGTGGAATTCTTCATTAAGATGGAGAGTGACATAGTTAATTCAGAAACAAAGGTTCTGAACTTAAAGAGGGGTAACTTTGAAGGTATGAGACGTGAATTAGCTAAGATAGACTGGCAAATGACACTTAAAGGATTGACGGTGGATATGCAATGGCAAACATTTAAAGATTGCATGGATGAACTACAACAATTGTTCATCCCAGTTTGGCAAAAGAATAAATCAAGGAAGGTTGTGCACCTGCGGCTGACAAGAGAAATTAGGGACAGTATCAATTCCAAAGAAGAAGCATACAAATTAGCCAGAGAAAGTGGCTCACCTGAGGACTGGGAGAAATTCAGAGTTCAGCAGAGGAGGACAAAGGGCTTAATTAGGAAGGGGAAAAAAGATTATGAGAGAAAACTGGCAGGGAACATAAAAACGGACTGTAAAAGCTTTTATAGATATGTAAAAAGGAAAAGACTGGTAAAGACAAATGTAGGTCCCCTGCAGACAGAAACAGGTGAATTGAATATGGGGAGCAAGGACATGGCAGACCAATTGAATAATTACTTTGGTTCTGTCTTCACTAAGGAGGACAGAAATAATCTTCCAGAAATAGTAGGGGACAGAGGGTCCAGTGAGATGGAGGAACTGAGCGAAATACATGTTAGTAGGAAAGTGGTGTTAGGTAAATTGAAGGGATTGAAGGCAGATAAATCCCCAGGGCCAGATGGTCTGCATCCTAGAGTGCTTAAGGAAGTAGCCCAAGAAATAGTGGATGCATTAGTGATAATTTTTCAAAACTCGTTAGATTCTGGACTAGTTCCTGAGGATTGGAGGGTGGCTAATGTAACCCCACTTTTTAAAAAAGGAGGGAGAGAGAAACCGGGGAATTATAGACTGGTTAGCCTAACGTCGGTGGTGGGGAAACTGCTGGAGTCAGTTATCAAGGATGTGATAACAGCACATTTGGAAAGCGGTGAAATGATCGGACAAAGTCAGCATGGATTTGTGAAAGGAAAATCATGTCTGACGAATCTCATAGAATTTTTTGAGGATGTAACTAGTAGAGTGGATAGGGGAGAACCAGTGGATGTGGTATATTTGGATTTTCAAAAGGCTTTTGACAAGGTCCCACACAGGAGATTAGTGTGCAAACTTAAAGCACACGGTATTGGGGGTAAGGTATTGGTGTGGGTGGAGAATTGGTTAGCAGGCAGGAAGCAAAGAGTGGGAATAAACGGGACCTTTTCAGAATGGCAGGCGGTGACTAGTGGGGTACCGCAAGGCTCAGTGCCGGGACCCCAGTTGTTTACAATATATATTAATGACTTGGATGAGGGAATTAAATGCAGCATCTCCAAGTTTGCGGATGACACGAAGCTGGGTGGCAGTGTTAGCTGTGAGGAGGATGCTAAGAGGATGCAGGGTGACTTGGATAGGTTGGGTGAGTGGGCAAATTCATGGCAGATGCAATTTAATGTGGATAAATGTGAAGTTATCCACTTTGGTGGCAAAAATAGGAAAACAGATTATTATCTGAATGGTGGCCGATTAGGAAAAGGGGAGGTGCAACGAGACCTGGGTGTCATTATACACCAGTCATTGAAAGTGGGCATGCAGGTACAGCAGGCGGTGAAAAAGGCGAATGGTATGCTGGCATTTATAGCGAGAGGATTCGAGTACAGGAGCAGGGAGGTACTACTGCAGTTGTACAAGGCCTTGGTGAGACCACACCTGGAGTATTGTGTGCAGTTTTGGTCCCCTAATCTGAGGAAAGACATCCTTGCCATAGAGGGAGTACAAAGAAGGTTCACCAGATTGATTCCTGGGATGGCAGGACTTTTATATGAAGAAAGACTGGATGAACTGGGCTTGTACTCGTTGGAATTTAGAAGATTGAGGGGGGATCTGATTGAAACGTATAAGATCTTAAAGGGATTGGACAGGCTAGATGCAGGAAGATTGTTCCCAATGTTGGGCAAGTCCAGAACGAGGGGCCACAGTTTGAGGATAGAGGGGAAGCCTTTTAGGACCGAGATTAGGAAAAGCTTCTTCACACAGAGAGTGGTGAATCTGTGGAATTCTCTGCCACAGGAAACAGTTGAGGCCAGTTCATTGGCTATATTTAAGAGGGAGTTAGATATGGCCCTTGTGGCTACGGGGGTCAGGGGGTATGGAGGGAAGGCTGGGGCGGGGTTCTGAGTTGGAGGATCAGCCATGATCATAATAAATGGCGGTGCAGGCTCGAAGGGCCGAATGGCCTACTCCTGCACCTATTTTCTATGTTTCTATGTTTCTATGTTTATTCTGCAATTGGGTGATTGAATCAGGATCAGAATCTGGTTTAATATTACTGGCTAAGTCATGAAATGTGTTGCTTTGTGGCAGCAGTACAATGGAATGCATAACAATAAAAACTATAAATTACATAAAAAATAAATTAAGTCGTGCAAAAAGAGAGAGAAATAATACTGTTCATGTGTTCATGTCCATTCAGAAAACTGATGGTGGAGGGAAGAAATTGTTCCTGAAATGTTGAGTATGTGTCTACAGGCCCCTGTAGCTCCTCATTGATGGTGAGAAGAGAGAACGTTCGAGGAGATGGGGATCCTCGATGATGAGGCATCGTGAGGTAATTGTTCACCTTAATGCAGTCTTACAACAAATGCAACTGGATGAACAACATGCAAAATAGGTTTTTCACTGCTACTCAGTAAATGTGACAAAAACAAAGCAATTTACCAATTTTGTTTGAGACGGGGCGCAAGAGGTTTCGCAGGCAGCTCCCAGCAGTTTTCACAGCACTGTGCCCCGTTAGTGTGAGAACAACAACTTGCTCAAGTTCAGGGTTGGGCACGACGTTGTGTTTATACAGCTCATCCAGAGCCAGGCTGGAAGCTTGGGGCACAGCACTGAAAGATCCCCCTACACACAACCAGAAAGCAGATTATTAATATCAACCGTATTGTTTTAAAAGAAAACAAATATGCTGCTTACAGTTTTGGCATGAAGCAGTGAAGCATTGTACAATGCAACTTCAAAACCAACTACAAGACATGGTAGTGTAGTGGTTGGCATGATGCTCAGGGTGTTCCAAAGTTTGGAGTTCAGTTCCGCCGCTGTATGTAAAGAGTTTTTATCTTCTCTCCCAAAACTGCATGGGTTTCCTCTATGTGCTCCAGTTTCCTCCCACATCCAAAGACGTACTGGTTAATGGATTAACTGGTGATTGTAAATTGCTTTGTGATTAGGCAAGGGTTAACTCGGCAGGTTGCTGGCTGGTGCAGCTTGGTGGGCTGGGAGGGCTTGCTCCACACTCTATCTCTAAATAAATAAAATTAAGCCATTGATACTGGAGCAGACCACTACTACAGGCACCCCTCACCAGTGGCTTTCCTACTTACTGTCGATTACAAAACCATACCTAAAGCCTGCAGTATTTGATCCGTGTAGGGAGTCACATGGAAACAGGATAGAATCTCATATTCAGGATCTGGGGGAAGTTTGCTGCGCACATCTCCGACGAGCCCCTCTTCGGCCAGCTCGCTCACCAACCCTATAGTACGATAGAAGCATAAAGTGAGTACAATGTAGAATGAAGTTTGATACATGAATAGCCAATAGTATGCAGACTAACCCACAAACATAGATAAATTGGGGCTGGCCCTGCCCTCCAGTGGTTGCTCAGTGGCATGACCAGCTGCATTGTGTTCGTCCGTGGCTTCACTTGCGCGAGATGAAGAACTGCTGCATGAAATGTGGCTCAGGACAACAGACCATCAATCTACAGGCCAAGGCACTCAGGTTCTTAGGCAATGTCATTATTTTTGTATTTTTTGTAACTGTATGTTTTTCTGCTATCATAATTATATGCACGATATGTGTTTTGCACCTTGGCCTCAGACGAACACTGTTTTGTTTGGCTGTATTCATGTGTATGGCAGAATGACAATTAAACGTGAACTTGAACTTGTAGTGGCAGAAAACCTCAAACAACAGTTTTCCAACAGAACATTTGGTGAAATATTCTGAGCATTGTACCTGTCAATAAGCTTGCAGTCTGGTGACTTGTATTTTCTTTCCTCACATGCAACAGAAAGCAAGGGTAGGGCAGCTGAGCAGTGGAAGGGCCAGGAGCAGACAGCTGAGGGTTCAGGGCTCCAAACCAACCTGTTCGACAGAACACTGGGATCTGCAATGACAATGGGGATTCCATGAGTTATTCCGATGCATCCAGCATTCTACAGTCTATTCAGTACGTTACCATCTCAAACCCTGTGTCCCAGTGAGGTCTCAATTCTGATGCATGTTGGTATATTCAACGAGTGTTCCGCTGTCTACTCAATATTCACTGTTGGTTGGGGTCGACCATGGATGTTGCATCCGAGCTGCCGATGTGAATGTAGACAGGTAGGCAAGGCAGAGCAGTACCAAATGGAGACCATGCAGGCTCCCTGTCTCCACACAGCTGTTGAATCCAAAGGAACAGCAGAGACCAATACAGTTTGGCCCCAGAGGCATTGCAGGAGTTAGCAGTCAGCGTTGAACTCAACCAAGGACTGCCTTAGGGATTCCAGCTCCAGATTTTTCCTCAGGGTTTACATAGTCATAGTCATACTTTATTCATCCCGGGGGAAATTGGTTTTTGTTACAGTTGCACCATAAATAATAAATAGAAATAAAACCATAAATAGTTAAATAGTAATATGTAAATTATGCCAGGAAATAAGTCCAGGACCAGCCTGTTGGCTCAGGGTGTCTGACCCTCCAAGGGAGGAGTTGTAAAGTTTGATGGCCACGGGCAGGAATGACTTCCTATGACGCTCTGTGTTGCATCTCGGTGGAATGAGTCTCTGGCTGAATGTACTCCTGTGCCCAACCAGTACATTATGTAGTGGATGGGAGACACTGTCCAAGATGGCATGCAACTTAGACAGCATCCTCTTTTCAGATACCACTGTCAGAGAGTCCAGTTCCATCCCCACAACATCACTGGCCTTACGAATGAGTTTGTTGATTCTGTTGGTGTCTGCTACTCTCAAGCCTGCTGCCCCAGCACGCAACAGCAAACATGATAGCACTGGCCACCACGGACTCGTAGAACATCCTCAGCATCGTCCGGCAGATGTTAAAGGACCTCAGTCTCCTCAGGAAATAGCGACGGCTCTGACCCTTCTTGTAGACAGCCTCAGTGTTCTTTGACCAGTCCAGTTTACTGTCAATTCATATCCCCAGGTATTTGTAATCCTCCACCATGTCCACACTGACTCCCTGGATGGAAACAGGGGTCACCGGTGCCTTAGCTCTCCTCAGGTCTACCACTAGCTCCTTAGTCTTTTTCACATTAAGCTGCAGATAATTCTGCTCTCACCATGTGACAAAGTTTCCTACCGTAGCCCTGTACTCAGCCTCATCTCCCTTGCTGATGCATCCAACTATGGCAGAGTCCTCAGAAAACTTTTGAAGATGACAAGACTCTGTGCAGTAGTTGAAGTCCGAGGTGTAAATGGCAGACATCCCACCCTGCAAAAACTCATTTCAGGGAGGTAGCACCATCAATTTGCAGGAGACTTCCAGGAGAGGTGGGATGTCTGCAATAGAGTAGCTCCTTAGCAGCTAGCCAGCTAGTGTAAATAATGTTAGCTATGCTAATGAACGAATAACACCTGTTAAACTCACCTCAACATGTCTTTTACAGTCTTAACCCAACACAGCAATAGAAAAGTCACTGTTGCAAACAGTGCAGCGAGCAACACTGTCATTATTTTTGACCCCTATTAGGCAGGGGTACACTTTAGTGTAGTCTGGGGTGATGTACGCTTTATATTTTTTTGCAACACTGCCACTCTGACTTTTTTTTAGAACTCTCTCGCTCTCGATCTTGCTCGCTCTCTCTCTCTCTTGCGCTTGCTTTCTCACTCTCGCGTGCTCTCTCTCTCTCGTGGCCGCTCTCACTTGTGCGCGCTCTCTCTCGTGCTTGCTTTTTCGCTCTCTCTCGCGCGCTCTCTCTCTCTCTCTCTCGTGGTCGCTCTCACTCGTGCTCGCTCTCTCGCGCTTGCTTTCTCGCTCTCGTGCTCTCTTGCTCTCTCTCTTGTGGCCGCTCTCACTTGCACTCGCTCTCTCTCGTGCTTGCTTTCTCGCTCTCTCGCGCTTGCTTTCTCGCTCTCGCGCTCTCTTGCTCTCTCTCTTGTGGTCGCTCTCACTTGCGCTCGCTCTCTCGCGCTTGCTTTCTCGCTCTCTCGCACACGCACTCTCTCTCTCGTGGTCGCTCTCGCTCACGCTCGTTCTCTCGCACTTGTTTTTTTGCTCTTGCGCTTGCCCTCTCGCTCTCTCTCACGCGTTCTCTCAAGCTCGCTCTCAAGAAATTCAATTTCTGGGACATTGTATATAATTTGCGGGCATCAGGGAGCCACTATTAATATGCGGGAGACTCCCGGAACTTCCGGGAGAGGTGGGATGTCTGAAATGGTGAAGAGAAAGAGAGACAAGACAGTACCCTGTGGAACCCCAGTGCTGCCTCATGATTAGATTAGATTAGATTAGATTCAGCCTTATATCATTGTACCGAGTACAGATACAAAGCCAATGAAATGCAGTTAGCATCTAACCAGAAATGCAAAGAATAACAAAATAACTGTGAATAAAAAGTAAGTGCTACAGCACACAAATATAAAAGTACTGAGACAGTACAATATGGTTGCAATACTGCTTAGCGCTGTGATGTGAGGTTCAGCAGGGTCACAGCCTCAGGGAAGAAGCTCTCCCTGAGCCTGCTGGTGCGGGAGCAGAGGCTCCTGTAGCGCCTACCAGATGGGAGGAGAGTAAAAAGTCCATGGTTAGGGTGAGATGCTTTTCGCCCAGCCCAGGCAGCATTTATGGTAGGTGTTCTCAATGCTGGGCAATTGGGTGCCGATAATCCGCTGGGTAGTTTTCACCACATGCTGGAGTGCTTTGTTGTCTGATATGGGATAATTGCCATACCACACTGAGATGCAGTTGGTGAGTATGCTCTCAATGGTACAGCAGTAAAAGTCCGTCAGTATCCTGGGACAGAGGTGAGCTTTCTTGATGCTCCGCAGGAAATAAAGGCACTGTTGCACCTTTTTGATCAGGATGGAGGAGTTCAGGGACCAGGTGAGATCCTCGGAAATGTGGACACCAAGGAATTTGAAGCTTGATACACGCTCCACTACAGCTCCGTTGATGTAGATGGGGATGTGAGCGTGGCTCCTAGCATGACTGAAGTCCACAATGATCTCCTTGGTCTTCTGGGTGTTAAGGGCCAGGTTGTTGTCGGCACACCACACGGCCAGGTGCTGGACCTTGTCCCTGTAGGCCGCCTCGTCATCCCCTCTGATCAGGCTGACCACCGTGGTGTCGTCTGCGAACTTGATTATGGAGTTAGAACCATGTACAGGAACGCAGTTATAGGTGAAAAGGGAGTACAGAAGAGGGCTCAGCACACAGCCTTGAGGCACGCCAGTGTTCAGGGTGAGAGTGGAGGAGGAGAGGTTGTCTAACTTAACTGATTGGGTTCTGTTAGTCAGAAAGTCCAAGGTCCAATTACAGAGGGATACGCTGATACCAAGCTGGCGAAGTTTGATGGTCACCTTGGAGGGGATCATAGTATTGAATGCCGAACTAAAGTCAATGAACAGCATTCTGATGTAAGAGTTGGGGCTGTCCAGGTGGGTCAGGGCAGAGTGAAGTGCCGTGGAGATGGCGTCCTCTGTCGACCTGTTGGTGCGATAGGCAAATTGATGGGGGTCCAGGGTAGTGGGCAGACAGGATTTCAGATGTGATAGAACCAGTCTCTCAAGGCACTTTGTAATGATGAGGTTGAGTGCAACTGGGCGGAAGTCATTCAGGCTCGTGACAGTGAAATGCTTCAGCACTGGCACGATGGTGGTGATCTTGGAGCTTGTGCGGACAACTGCTTGGGCCAGGGACAGATTAAAAATGTCCGTGAAGACCCCAGCCAAATGCCCTGCACAGACTCTGAGCACATGGCCAGGTATTCCATCCGTACACTCACCCGGCTCAGGGTGGTGCGAACATCGGAGGTGGAAAGTGAGAGAGGTAGTTCACCAGCTGGGAGATCCGCTTTGAGGGTGACCTCCTTGTTCTCTCGGTCAAAGCGAGTGTAGAATTAACTGAGCTCATCAGGGAGGGAAGCAGAGCTGGAAGGGGGCACAGTACTAGGTGGTTTGAAGTCTGTAATGACCTGTATGCCATGCCACATGCGCTGGGGATCCGAGGAGTTAAAATGCTCCTTGATTCTCTGTTTGTATATGTGTTTAGCCTGAGAGATTCCCCTCCTCAGGTTGGCCCTGGCTGAGCTGTAAGCCTCCCGGTCTCCAGACCTGAAGGCTGAATCTCTGGCTTTGAGCAGGAGGCGAACCTCTCTGTTCATCCATGGTTTCTGATTGGGGAGAACTTTTATTTGTTTTTGTGATGTCACTCTATCTACACACTGTTGATGGGCTCAAGGACAGAGTTGGTATTTAAGTCAATGTTAATCTGAGAGTCTGTGGTGGCGTGGGCAGCAAACGCACTCCAGTCTGTGTGCTGGAATTGGTGCTGAAGAGCAGAGTCAGAACTTAATAGTCTTCACTGTGGGTTTCACTCGGACTGTCCCAGGTGAGGGAGGGTAGTGGCTTTGTAAGCGTCAACCACATTTGTGTAGACATGATCTAACGTTTTATTTTCCTTTGTGGTGCATAATACATTTTGGTAAAATCTTGGAAGCACGGTACGTAGGTTACAATGATTAAAGTCCCCAGCGACAATAAAGGGGATAGTCACAAGGCAGTGGAGGTTTGAGATCCACATCTTCCTTGTCCTAGATGAGCTGCCAACCACGACTGACAAGCCCCATCTGATTGAACTGATTGGCTTTAAGGCGTCAGTAACCCAGCTTTGCACCTTCTCCTGTCAGTAGAAACGGTTCTTTGGGGCTTAGAAGCTAAGCCACATGTGAAGACGAAGAGCTGGAGTCTACAGAGGCTATTTGAGACACACACCATTGGGAGCATTTAAGAGAGGATGGGAGATTATCCCTATTAAACTCCACCAACCCCGCAACCCCTGGCTCGGACAACCTTATGGAACTACCAGCCAAACTACATTATCTTAACATAAGAGGTTCTGCAGATGCTGGAAATCAAGAATAATACACACAAAAATTGCTGGAGGAACTCTGCAGATCAGGCAGCATCTATGGAGAGAATAAACAGCCAACGTTTCAGGCCGAGACTCTTCCTGATTGTCCTCTCCATGGATGCTGTATGACCTGCTGAGTTCATCCAGCATTTTCTGTGTGATACATTACCCTACACTCTCACCTTACTGACCACCTCTTATCACTCAGGTTCCATCCCAAATTCTCTGCACTAGTGAGGCCTCATAACCTCAGAATTATGGAGTGTTTGAATGTTTGTTAAACTTTCCCTTAAAAAATGCAATAGTCTTCCACCATGCAAGCACTCACTCTCTGCAGGCACAAGTACAGATAGAGTGGATGTGGAGAGGATGCCTCCTATAGTAGGGAGTCTAGGACCAGAAGGCACAGCCTCCGAATAGAGAGGGACATCCATTTAGAACAAAGCATGGGGTCGAGAGGGATAATAAGTCAGCCATGATGCAATGACGAAGCAGACTTGATGGGTCGAGTGGCTGAGTTCCGCTCCTACGTTTTATGGTCTATGTTCGCCAAAAATTCTACCTATCGAGCCAATAGAAACCACAAAGATTTTTAAAGCAACTTTAAGCTTGTAATATTGAATAACTCTAAATTGTGGTTTTACAAGTTGTTGGTGAGAACCCATATGGTCATGGGGATAACTTACAAACACCTTACAGGCAGAAAATCATAAACACAAGAGCTTCTGCAGACGTTGAAAATCCAGACCAATGCTAGATCTCAGCAGGTCAGGCAGTATTAATGGAAAGGAATAAATGTCTTGGCTGAGTTCTGATGAAGGATCTCTGCCCTAAGCACTGACTATTTATTCATTTCCATAGATGCTGCCCAACCTGCTGAGTTGCTCCAGCATTCTGTGTATGATCCCTACAAACAGTGGCAGGAATTCAGCCCCAATTGCTGGTGCTGTAGAAGTGTTACTCTAACTGCTATGATACAATGCTACCCCTCAAGTAACTTAGATCTTCTCCTCCCTCTCTGGAACAACATGTACTGTATCGACTTGCTGTGACCTCTACCAGGTTCTTGCCATAGTCTTATCCCCTGACTCTGTATCAACACATCACACAATTGCACTGTGACCCCTGACCTTCTTCCAGAGGGTTTTACCTGATCACTTGCAATCCCCAAGCTCTCAGCTCGCTTTGCAGACAGGCGAAGGCGTTGAAGTCCCTGCAGAACGAATCCTCGCCTGACACAGATGGATATTATGTCTCCATAGTAACGTGTAGGCACAACAGGAGACACCAGTAGAAATAAGTCAGCTGGAATGCAAAAAAAAGTGGAAAATTAAATGTCTTCTTTAGAGTATGAAGAGTGGAGACTGTTTAACCTGTGTGCGATTGCCCTCAATACTATAATTCCAAATAAATTCATCGCCAGACTGACACCAGGGATCAGCACAGAAAATTTACAATGATGTTATCAGGACTTGAGGACCTGAGTTAGTTAGTTATTTCATTTAGAAACACAGCATGGATCAGGCCCTTCCAGCCCAATGAGCCGCACACCCTGCAACCACCCGGTTTAATCCTAGCCTAATCACAGGACAATTTACAATGATCCATTAACATAGTAAACTAGACATGTTTGGACTGTGGGAGGAAACTACAGCACCCAGAGAAAACCCACATGGTTCATGGTACAAACTCCTTACAGATGATAGAAACATAGAAACTTAGGAAACCTACAGCACAATACAGACCCTTCGGCCCACAATGCTGTGCCAAACATGTACTTATCTTAGCAATTACCTAGGTTACCCATAGCCCTCTATTTTTCTAAGCTTCATCTTTCTTTCTCTTTCATAAATTTTATAAACTCATAAGGCAAACGTAATAAATTTCCGTTAAATAACTGGCTTAAGCCAAAATGGGATTTATTTTTCTAAAGGTAGGCTCAGCAGATTTAATTTAAATAAAGGTTATAAATTGATTTTAATTAATGCTAATTTCAACATGAACATTTGTTGACAATGTTGAATAATAAAAGTTACTAAAAAACCATAAGCCAAAGCCTGAGATACAGTGCTATACAAGACTTCGAAAAAAATTTTCTTACTAAATTACATAATCATGATTGTCTCAAGTATAGGCCAAGCATGTGAAACCTGTGCTCGTTTTTTACTAGACACAATGGAACAGGACAGCTTGGTTCACCAGTCCATGTAAAATCCATTGATAAAGTAGCTTTCACTGTAAAGATGGACTGTTTTGTGATGCTGGAATTGAAGTCTGAACTGGGGAATGCCCTGAACTGTAATAACATCATGCTCATCACTATCCGCGGTGTCCAAAGATATAGGGAAATATATTAGGAGAGCTATAGGGGAAGATTGAATAGATTAGTACTTTGTTCCGTGGAGTATTGGAAAATGAGGAGAGATTTGAAAGAGGTATAAAAAATAACGAGGGCATAGATAGGGTAAAAGCAAGCAACCGTTTTTAACCGAGGTTAGAGAGACTAGAAGTAGAGGTCATAAGTTAAAGGTGAAAGATGAAATATTTAAGGGGAACTTCTTCAGTCTGAGGGTGGCGGGAGTGTGGAATGAGTGGCCAGGGGAAGTGATGGATACAATATTTATTTCTTTCTTTTTCCAATATTTTTATTAAATTTCATATACACAAATACAGAATTTGTATTATAAATCAAAACATGGTAGCACAAAATGCACTATATATAAATCACACTGATACAATCACGGTACAGTCTATCCCATATTCATGATCAATCAAATAAAACAAAATGAATTATAAAATATGATAATATGGACGCAATATTTAAGAGAGGTTTGGGATGGTTATGGAAGGCTATAATCCATGCGTGGATCAGTCAGACTAGGCAGAATGCTTTAGTACTTTGTGACTCTATGACACTGGTGGATGTGTTATTATGTGTACACAATAAAAGAACTTCATTTCCCGGTGGGCAATGCGGGCAGTTCACCCAGAACCAGAAGCGATGTTGGTGAGACAGCTGCATGCACTCAAGTTGAACTGAAGCCATGATTGGAGTGTTCTGTAAATAAATAGATGTGTTAGTTTTTACGCACGCTGTTTGTCTTTATTAAGAACAAACATAAGATGGTGTTAGAAGTTGGTGTGAGAAGTAAACATGGAGACTAAATGTACTGTGAGCGATTGAGAGACGCTAGGTCCGATGGAGAGAAGCTGCCAACCAGAGTGCACATTACATCCTGAAGGTGCCATTGTTCAGCAAATTCACCAAGACAGATTCGGGTGAGAGAGCTCAAAAATTTGGTCATGGATAAGTTAAGTCCTCCTGCAGGTATGCAGTTTACTGTCAATCCATCTGATAGCTAGGAACACTTCAAACAGCAATTCAATATATATTTAGTGGCCAGCAGAGGAAAAATTGAAAGCGTCTACCTTTCTACATGTAATTGGTAAAAATCGATAATAGTTTTCAAATTGATGAGACTGCCTTGACATTGGACACTCTGATGATAAAATTTGAAAAGTATTTTGTCCCAAGTAAAAACATCACATTTAAAAGAATTATGTTATTTTCCTATGGCCAGAAACAAAGTGTTAGCTTTGATCAATACTTAGCTGAGTATGTTATTTTCCTATGGCCAGAAACAAAGTGTTAGCTTTGATCAATACTTAGCTGAGTATTGGTTCACACACTAAGTAAGTCTTGTGAGTTTGGAGATGTGAGAGATTCATTAGTTATAGACAAAATTGTTTGCGGAACTTCAAATAATGGGCTCAGAGAAAGAGTGCTCTGTGAAAAAGATCTGATGCTGGAAATGGCTGTGGATATGTGTAGGGCAGCAAAGACCACACGATCATACGCTAAGGAGCTGCAACAGGGCAGAAACAATAGTGCTTGCTGTGAAAACAGAGGGGCAGAGCACAAGGCTTTTCCCAAAGCAACAGCATAGCAAAGAGGTAGGCTCAAACAGTAAATGCAGCAAATATCGAGGTAGGCACATCCCAAAAACATGTCCTGCTTATGGAAAATCCTGCAATAATTGTGGGAAGAAGAATCATTTCACAAAATGCTGCAAAGCCGAGGCTACCAAGAGAAAAATGCACTCAGTTGCTGAGGAAATGGAGGAAGTCTTTGTGGATTCTCTACAGACTGCTGGCGCTGGTAAAACAGAATGGATTGTTCCTGTGTCTGTGAATGAGCTTGGCACCAGAGCCCAGAGTATATGTTATCCATGGATGATTACAATATTCTCAAAGTGAAGAACAAGACTTGCCCAGTGAAGTTAAAAGTGCCAGGCTATACAGAGAGAACGTACCAGTAAAAGGGGCCTTCAGGCACAAGGGGCAGCACCTAATGGTGCAGCTACTCATTGTGGAAAAGAGAGTACAGCCAATATTGGGACTGAGTGCATGTGAAAAGCTCAACCTGGTGGAAAGAGTTTTCGTAGTGGCTTCAGAGGCCAAAGGTGACCACCCAGTACTCACAGAAGAGTACACAGATGTCTTTGAGGGGCTCAGATGCTTACCTGAGGTAACTCGAGAAACTTGTAACAGCATCTGTGAGAGCTCCAGATAGGTGATGCAAGAGAAGCACAAGAACTCCATTTTCCATAGACATCCATACCAGCTGCAGCAGCGTGACAGTCAGGATGCCAGTACTAAACAGTGTGATCATGATGACAAGGTTGCCAGTTTTGCTTCCACATCATGAAGGGTTCTGGCCCGAAACGTCGACTGAACTGATCGTTTCCACGGATGCTGCCCGACCTGCTGAGTTCCTCCAGCTTGTTGTGAGTCCCACATCATGCAGCTTTGATTCAAGCTCTGAATCTCATCAACTTCCAGTTGAAGACTGGAAATCAAAAATATCCCCACAATACTCTCCAAAGTTCAAGAGGAAAAATAAAAAGGAAGATTGGGAGATCACACAGACCCCAAGGTCAAAATAACAGCACCAATTGAACACAAAGCAACAGGAGGAGTTGCTATCTATGATATGCAGCTCTATGAATTGAGACAGAAGAAGTTGGAACTTGTATAAAGGCTCGCTGATCACATTGATGCAGTCCAGGGTTCCATCGGAAGTGAATTATGATCACACAGCAAGAACAGAGATGAACAGATAGGATCTTGGTAGAAGGATGTGAAAGAAAGGAAAATATTGATCAGAATTCTCAAAAAGACACTAATATTAACACAGCAAGTGAAAGCAAAAAGGGTCATCAAACCACCTCAGAGACTGATGTAGAGAATTGCTGAGTGAGGGACTGCTCTTGTTCATTACAATTGAAGTTAATGCAAATATCTTTTTGGAAATGCAAGAAATATCTTATTGTTTCTTGCATGTTTCTAAGGACATAGTATTGTGTTTGTTTTCTTTAAAGGGGGAAGATGTGCTACGTGTACATAATAAAGAACTGCAGTTGCCAATGTGCAACGTGGGCGGTTCACCCGGAAATGGAAGTGATGTTGGTGAGCTGGTTGTATCCCCTCAAGTCGAGCTGAAACAATGACTGGAGTGTCCTGTAAATAAATATGTGCTAGCACTTTTACCCACGCTGCTTGTCTTCATTTAGAACAAACATACAGTGGGTACCAAGGTGAATCTCCAGTCCCTCGCTCCTTTCTTTGTTCATGTTCTCAGCAGTTAACCAGGTGGCACTGGCTGACTGCCAGACTCTCCTCTGGAAGTCGGGATTTACTCAATGCACAGATCTTGACATGGAGACCAATGCTGCCAATGCCAACACAGGCTTGACAAAGGCAACTGTGATGGGTGGTAAGGGTGCACAAGTTATTGAAAGAGGAAATAAAGGTGAGACAATGTGGTGCTGAATTTAGGGGGGAAACAGCCAGTTACCATGAGAATGGACACAGTGCAGCATACCTGACAGCACGACATGAGATTTAACGCAGAGAAGGCAGGAAGGTGGAGTTGAAAGGGAAAATAAATCAGCCATGACCGAATGGTGGAGCAGAGTCAATGGGCTGAATGGCCTACTTCTGCTCATATGTGTTATGGTTTTAATGTTTGTGGCAGCTCAAGGCTGTGGCCATCCAGAAATTAGTGCATCAAAACCAACAGCATCATATCTGGGAGCTGTAATCTGGGAGTTAGTTACTCGTAATACTGATGTCTGCTACCCGTGTGGTGGGTTCCAGAACAATTACCTTTAATGGTTGCCACAAGTGTAGCAGGAGGTCGGCAGGTCTCTCTGAGATTGTTGCACTGAGGAGCATTTGGTCTGTGAATAGAAGATTGGTACACACAATAGTGAATAGAGGCTAGGGCAATGGAGGTTCTTAAAGTTCAAGTATAAGTTTGAAGTTTAATTATCATTCAATCATACATGTATATAGGGACAGGGTTCCTCTAGAGCCAAGGAGAAAAACACATTACCAACAGCACACAGATGTAACAACAAGATATGGAAACTATCTACAGCTAATGCTGTCTACAGCAGGCTTGCAACATTGTGATGGAGTCATCCTGCCCCAGTAGCCTCCTGTACAATCTCCTACCATCTGGCAGGAGATACAGAAAGATCTCTACATGGATATCCAGAATGAAAAACAGCTTTTTCTCCAAAGCTATCGTGCAACTGAACAATGCTACCACCACCCACCTGTAGTCCATAGGTACTATGGACAATCTCTGTGTGCAATACATGGACGTAATTCTTGATGCTGATTTCTATTTAATAATAGAATTTTATAACATGAACAGGTGCAATATTTGAAAGGGGCAGCCACTGTTTCTTTTAATTTTAGAGATGTTTGTTTTTAATTCAGTTGTAACTTAGGTGAAATTCTAAATAACTCAGACATTACTTTAAATTTACTCATTGTTATTTTAGTGATTGAATGCCCAGTCTGTTTTGCACTGAGTGGAATAGCACTGCAATCTCATGGCCCTCAGCAGTGACAATAAAGCCCTAAATGACTAACTCTACTAACTAACTAACCAACAGCACATATGGTTACGAATTCAGAAAAACATAACAGTCAAAAAGAGAGAAAAAATATATATAGCCCAAGTCCCTGGGTTGTTCTGGTCACCTTGTTCTTCTATTGAGCGAGCACCAGCTTTGAGAATCAGCTAACTGTTTCACAGATTGAGGAGAATGAGGGCTAAGAACTGGCATTAGAGATGAGGCCAGAGACAGATCAGCCATGATTGTAATGAATGTGGGGCAGGCTTAAAGGGTCAGGCAACCCACTCTCACTATTTTTCAGTTTTGGACTCCTTAACGGCTGTTCTTCAGACTAGAGAACGATAAATGGTGTTGATCCCGATGAATTGGTGCTTTTTTTATCATCAGTATTAATGAACTAGTCTTGGAGGTACAAACCACAATTTCTAAATTTGCAGATGACTTGAAATTTTGCAGAATTATTAACTGTGATAAACTGCAGCATATTGTGGTGAACTATTGATGCAGACAGTAAGGAGGCAGGTGGAGGCGAGGCTGGTTCGGGGGATGAGACATGAGGGATTGCAAGGCGCAATGTGTTCACAGCCAGAGTTTGTATTGTTACCGTAAATGGAGTGAGCGATTTGGGAAGGAGTTGATGCAGAAGAGATTCGATGCCCTTCCACTTAACTCGGGTGCGAGGTTGGATTGTTGCAAGTGCTGAGTCGATTCGGTGAGATTGAGAACAGCTTCAGGCAGAGTGGCCCAGGCATATCAGGCACTGGGATCCAGGTCCTAGAACGTGACCATACCAAATGCTTGGACAATTTAAACACCGGCACTGATAGACTGGAAGCCCAAGTGTCAGGTATGGAGGCGAGAGTCGGACTAATTTCGCTTACTCTCCTGTGAATGTTCGTGTAGACAGTAGAATAAGGAGAAATGCAAAGTGATGCATTTTGTGGGAGAAAGAGGACAGGTGTTATAAAATAATGACCACAAGCAGGTGTAGGGAAACTTGGGTGTCCATATGGGTGCACGTCATTGAAATTCTGGATTTGATTGATAGCAGGATAAATAATAATAGCAATGAAATCATGCAGAACTTTTACGAAGTATTGATCTGGTGTCAAATGAAGAACTGTGCTCACTTCTGATTGCCTCACTATAAAAAGGATATGAAGGCATCAGGAAGGGGGCAGAAAATATTTATGACAATTATGCTTCTAGTATGAGGAGGTACAGTTACAAGAATGGTTTTCTTTAAGAAAGTGAAGCATAAATGGAGATCTGATAGAACAATGATAGTTGAAATTAGGAATGAATTGTGGTGGAGGTATTGTAGGTTCCATAATGGCCTTCAAGAAGAAACGGCAACATTTCTAAGGGACCAGAAAAAGGGCCAGAGTGGAAGCAACAAGATGTTCTGGTTGATACTGGCATGGACATGATAAATGAATGGCCTTCTGTTCCTTAACAATTCTGTCATATAGATCATCATATTGATAGAATAGAAGTATTCCCAATGACTGAATTTATTTGTCTGTCTGTCTGTCTATTTAGAGATACAGTGCGGAACAAACTCTTCTGGCCCACTGAGCTGCAATGCCCAGCAACTCATCTATTTTACCTAGCCTCATCACAGGACAATTTACAATGACTATTTATCCCACTAATCAGTATGTCTTTGGACCGTGGGAGGAAACTGAAGCATCAGGAGAAAACCCATGCGCACACGGGAAGGAATGTGCAAACTTCCTTACAGAGGACACCAGAATTGAAATCTGATCTGATGCCCCAAACGGTAATACCGTTGCACAAATTGCTATGCTACCGGAGCATCCTACCATAACTTCTGGCACGGATAGTTACACTTTCACCTGTCTCCAAAGATCAAGTCTTCAGGACCGCTACAGGCACCACACATCTATAGAAGACTCTTGGAAATTTCTCTAGTGAAGACTTACAAAGTTCTATAGATGTACAGTGGAGAGTATTCTGAATGTGTGTCACAGCCTGATATGGAGCGTCCAATGCACAGGATCACAAAGGGCTGCAAGGTGTTACACTCAGCCATCTCCATCACAGGCACAAACCTCCAGCACTGAGGACATCTTCAAGAGGAGGTACTGCAAGAAGGTGACATCCATCATTAAAGACCCTCTTTATCCAGGACATTCCCTTTTTTTGGTACTACCATCAGGGAGGAAACACAGGAAGTTGAAGACCCACACTCAATGATTTAGGAACAACTTCTTTCCCTCCACCATCAGATACCTGAATGGCCCATAAACACGACCTCATTTTGTGTTTTTTGTACTTTTTATTTTGTAATTTGTGATAATTTTATGTTTTTATACTGTACTGCCACCCCAAAACAATAAATTTCACATCTTATAGGACGGTGATAATAAACCTGCTTGAGATTCTGAACTGAGCACATAATGAAAAGTAGCGAGATTATGTATGATTTTGAGGGAATGCGACACTGTGGTAGAACCTCAGTAGGATCTCCTCTTGATACACACCTGGAACTCAAGCTGCTCTTCTCGGCTGGATTCTGAATGCCAACTTGTACAATCCCATTCTCAGGAACCCTTCCACCAAACCACACACACAGCTCCCACTGGATCCGGCTCTCCTGGTGGGGAGAGTAGAGGAGTGGCTCGTCACGATGCTTGCAGTAAAGAGCATTGATGGAGTGACGGTCTGTCACAATGGCCAGCTGGGGGTCAGATGGCCCAACGATGTCTGTCCACAGTGTACCAGCATTCACACCTCTCAGTGCCAGTGCCAACACAGATCTGGGAGTGGTATTACCATCAGGACCGTACGTGGAAGGCAGCTTTCCTGCAAACAGAGAGAACACAATTCAGATCAGAAACACAAGGAATCTGTAAATGCTGGAACTCTATAGAAACACACACAAAATGCTGGAATAATTCAACAGGTTAGAAAATATCGATGCAAATGAACAAACAGTTGATATCTCTGGCCAAGATTCTCCACTGGAAAGGAAGGGGGAAGAAGCCAGAATCTTTCTTCCCCTTCCTCTCCAGTCCAGATGAAGGATCTTGGCCAGAAACGTTGACTGTTTATTTCCACAACTCATATGAGGCTGTAATGTAAAGGATTCAGCAGCAGCTCAGAGTATGACACTGATGCCTTCACATCACTGGATTGTGCGGTCAGTTCCCACTCCAGCGACTACATTTAGACTAATGGCTGTGTTCATGAATGACAAAATGCTGCATTGTTGAAGTTGCAGACTCTGGAGGGGATGATAAACCATGATTCAGAATTAGGTTTAATATCATGAAATTTGTTGTTATGTGGCAGCAGTACTTTGCAATACGTAATAATAAAAATTGTGAATTACATTAAGTGCATATACATATTTGTTTTAAGTTAAATTAAATTAGTGCAAAAAGAGGAAAACGTATTGAGGTAAAGTTAATCGGTTCAATGCCCATTCACAGATCTGATGGTGAAGGGTAAGAAGCTGTTCCTGAAACACTAAGCGTGAGCCTCGGATTCCTGTACTTCTCCCCTGATGGTAGCAACGAGAAGAGGGCATGTCCTGGGTGCCGGATGCCGCCTTTTTGAGGATTCGTAGCTTGAAGATGTTGTGGATGCTGGGGAGGCTAGTGCCCATGATGGAGCTGACTGATTACACAGCTTTCTGCAGATTATTTCAATCCTATGCAGAGCCTCCCTCTACCCCATCATATCAGATGGTGATACAACCAATTAGAATACGCTCCATGGTACATCAATAGAAATTTACAAGTGTCTTTGGTTGCATACAAAACCTCTCAAACTCCTAATGCTGGAGTCATACCTTCTTTGTGACTGCATCGATATATTGTGTCCATGATAGATCCTCAGAGATGTTGACACCTAGGAACTTGAAACTGCTCATCCTTTCCACTTCGGAATCCTCCAGGAGGACTGCTGTTCCCTCGTCTTACCCCTTCTGAAGTCCACAATTAATTCTTTGGTCTTACTGATGCTAATGCAAGGTTGTTGCTGTGACACCACTCAACTAGCTGATATACAGTATCTCGTTCCTGTACGCCTTCTTGTCACCATGTGAAATTCTGCCAATAGTTATGTCATCAGTGTAGCATTCCCTCATTGGAAGAGGTATAAAATAATATGATTACGAATAGTCAGCATGGCTTTGTCAAGGGCAGGTCATGCCTTACGAGCCTGATTGAATTTTTTGAGGATGTGACTAAACACATTGATGAAGGTAGAGCAGTAAATGTAGTGTATATCGATTTCAGCAAGGCATTTGATAAGGTACCCCATGCAAGGCTTATTGAGAAAGTAAGGAGGCATGGGATCCAAGGGGACATTGCTTTGTGGATCCAGAACTGGCTTGCCCACAGAAGGCAAAGAGTGGTTGTAGACAGGTCATATTCTGCATGGAGGTTGGTGACCAGTGGTATGCCTTAGGGATCTGTTCTGGGACCCTCTTCTCTTCGTGATTTTTATAAATGACCTTGATGAGGAAGTGGAGGGATGGGTTAGTAAATTTGCTGATGACACAAAGGTTGGGGGTGTTGTGGATAGTGTGGAGGGCTGTCAGAGGTTACAGCGGGACATTGATAGGATACAAAACTGGGCTGAGAAGTGGCAGATGGAGTTCAACCCAGATAAGTGTGAAATGGTTCATTTTGGTAAATCAAATATGATGGCAGAATATAGTATTAATGGTAAGACTCTTGGCAGTGTGGAGGATCAGAGGGATCTTGGGGTCCGAGTCCATAGGACGCTCGAAGCAGCTACGCAGGTTGACTCTGTGGTTAAGAAGGCATACGGTGTATTGGCCTTCATCAATTGTGGGATTGAGTTTAGGAGCTGAGAGGTAATGTTGCAGCTATATAGGAACCTGGTCAGACCCCACTTGGAGTACTGTGCTCAGTTCTGGTCGCCTCACTACAGGAAGGATGTGGAAACCACAGAAAGGGTGCTGAGAAGACTTACAAGGATGTTGCCTGGACTGGGGAGCATGCCTTATGAAAACAGGTTGAGTGAACACGGCTTTTCTCCTTGGAGTGACGGAGGATGAGAGGTGACCTGATAGAGGTGTATAAGATGATGAGAGGCATTGATCGTGTGGATAGTCAGAGGCTTTTTCCCAGGGCTGAAATGGCTGCCACAGGAGGGCACAGGTTTAAGGTACTGGGGAGTAGGTACAGAGGAGATGTCAGGGGTAAGTTTGTTTTACGCAGAGAGTGGTGAGTGCGTGCAATGGGCTGCCGGCAGTGGTGGTGGAGGCGGATACGATAGGGTCTTTTGAGAGACTTTTGGATAGGTACATGGAACTTAGAAAAATAGAGGGCTATGGGTAACCCTAGTAATTTCTAAGGTAGGGACTTTGGGGGCTGAAGGGCCTGTATTGTGCTGTAGGTTTTCTATGTTTCTATCAGCAAATTTACAGATGGCATGTGAGCTGTGCCTGACCACACAGTCATGAGTATAGATAGACTAAAGCAGTGGGCTAAGCACACATTCTTGAGGTGCAGCAGTGTTGAGTATCAGCAAGGGGGAGATGTTAATTCCAATCGGCATAGATGGTCTTCTGGTGAGGAAGTCAAGGATCCAGTTGCATTGGAAAGTACAGAGGCCCAGGTTTTGGAGCCTTTTGATCAGACATGTAGGAATAATTGTGTTAAATGCTGAGCTGTAGTCAATAAACAGCAGCCTGACGTATGTATTAGTATTGTCTAGGCATTCTAAGGCCACGTGAAGAGTGAATGAGATCACATCTGTTGTAGACCTATTGCAGCGATGGGTAATTGCAGTGGCTCCAGATCCTTCCTGAGGCAGGTGTTGGTTCTAGCCATAACCAACCTCTCAAAGCACTTCATCACCATAGATGCGAGTGCTACTAGACAACAGTCGTTAAGGCAGATCACCCTTTTCTTCTCTGGCACTGGTATGATTGTTGCTATTTTGATGCTGAATGCCCTCTTAAAATATTCCATGGTTCTTTCTCAACAATAAAGGAAAATTCCCTCCAATTTCCTTAGGGCAATATTTACCATTCTATCAGCACAATAGAAATAGATTATCTGGACGTTGTTGTTCACAGTATCTTTATGTATACAGTACCGACTGGCAGCCAAATTTCTTGCTCTAGTTAACAGTGCAACTAACTGGTGATTGGACTGTTCTGTCCATGACTGCAAGAAACTGCAGAGATTTCTGGACACACCTCGGCACATCACAGGAACCAGCCTCCCCTCCATGGAATCTGTCTATATGTCAAAGGCCCCACCCACCTTGGCCATTCTCTCTTCTCCCCTGTCCCACTGGGCAGAAGATACACATCCAACTGGGCTCAAGGACAGTTTCTATCTCATTATTACAAGACTATTGAATGTTTTCCTAGTATGATAAGATAGACCCTTGACCTTGCAATCTGCCTGGTTATGGCCTTGCACTTTATTATCCATCTGCACTGCACTTTCTCTGTAATAGTAACACTATTCTGCATTCATTTACTGTATTTACCCTGAATGACCTCAGTCCACAGTGTAATGAATCGATATGTGTGGATGGATAGTATGCAAGTCAAATTTTTCACGTGAAATAATAAATCAATTTAATTTAAACCAGTTAAATATATTATTAGAACATAGAACAGTACAGCACAGGAATAGGCCCACAATGTGATGGGTGCCTGGAATGTGTTGCTTGGAATGGCGGTAGAGACAGAAACATTATAGACTTTAAAGAGATGTTTAGATAGGCACGTGGTTGTGAGGAAAATAGAAGGATATGGACATTGTGAGGGCAGAAGAGATTAGTTAACCATTTGATGACTAATTTAATTGGCTGAGCATAACATTGCGGACCTATTCCTGTGCTGCACTGTTCTATGTTCTAATAATTACCCCTTCTCACCTTACATGCCTGCCCTCTGGTATTAAGGCATTTCAACACTTGGAAGAAGATATTGTCTGTCTACTCCATCTATGTCTTTCATAAACTTTTAAACTTCTATCAGATCTCCCCTCAGTCTTTGGCGCTCTAGAGAAAACAACCCAAGTTTGTCCAACCCCTCGTTATAGCACATGTCCTCCAATCCAACATCCACCATCAGATCTTTGAGAGGACAATATATCTTACAGTAATTTGTAATTTTCTTATTATTAAGTACTATAATGTGCTGCTGCAAAACAACAAATTCCATGACATATGGCAGTGATATTAAACCTAATTCTGAAGAGGATGCGCCAGATGGAAATGGAACTTATGATATACATACACTAGCAGTACTTGTGAGACCCAAGACCAAAAAATATAGGAGCAGAATTAGGCCATTTGGTCCATTGAGTCTGCTCTGCCATTTCATCGCAGGTGATCCAATTTTCCTGTCAGCCCCAATCTCCTGCCTCCCGCCACCCCCATATCCTTTCAAGCCCTGACCAATTAAGAACCTATCCAACTCCTGCCTGAAATGTACATAAAGATCTGGCCGCCACAGCTACCTGTAGCAAAGAATTCCACAGATTTTCGACTCTCTAGCTAAAGAAATTCCTCCAATCCCTCATTCTAAAATGATGCCCCTCTATTCTGAGGCTATGTCCTCTGATCTTAGCCTCTCCCACCATAGGAAACATCCTCTCCGCATCCACTCTATCTAGGCCTTTCACCATTTGATAGGCTTTAATGAGGTAATCCCTCATTCTTCCAAATTCTAGTGAATACAGGCCCAGATCCGTCAAATGCTCTTCATGTGATAAGCCATTCAATGCTAGAAACATTTTCGTGAACCTCCTTTGAACCCTCTCCAATTTTAGCACATCCTTTCTAAGATAAGGGGCCCAAAACTGCTCACAATACTCCAAGTGAGGTCTCAACAGTGCCTTATTATGCCTCAACATTATATCCGTCCTTTTATATTCTAGTCCTCTTGAAATAAATGCTAACATTGCATTTGCCTTTCTCACCACAGACTCAACCTATAAATTACCCTTTAGGGGATCCTACACAAGGACTTCCAAGTCCCTATGCAATGCAGTTTTTTTTGTATTTTCTCTCCATTTAGAAGAAGTCAACCCTTTCATTTCTAACAAAGTGCATGACCACACACTTCCCGACACTTTTCCACCTGCCACTTCTTTGCCCATTCTCCTAATCTGTCCAAGTCCTTCTTTAACCCTTCTACTTCCTCAACAGTACCTGCCCCTCCACCTATCTTCATATCATCTGCAAGTTTTGCAGCAAAGCCATCAATGCCACTGTCCAAATTATTGACATATAACATAAAAAGAATCAGTCTCAACATTAGTGGTGTACTAGTCAACCGGCAGTCAACCAGAAAAGGTTCCCTTTATTCCCACCTGCCCATCAACCACTGCTTTATCCATGCTAGAATCTTTCCTGTAATACCACGGGCTTGTAGTTTGTTAAGCAGCCTTGTGTGGCACCTTGTCAAAGGGCTTCTGAAAATCCAAGTACACGTCAACTGATTCTCCATTGTCTATCCTGCTTGTTATTTCTTCAAATAATTCCAACAGATCTGTCAGGCAAGATTTTCTCTTGAGGAACCATGCTGACTATGGCCTATTTTATCATGTGCCTCCAAGTACCCTGAAACCTCATCCTTAATAATCAACTCCAACATCTTCCCAAACACTGACATCAGACTAACTGCTCCATAATTTCTTTTCTTCTGCCTCTCTCCCTTTATGAAGACTAGAGTGACATTTCCAATTTTCCAGTCTACTGGAACCATTCCAGAATCTAGTGATTCTTGAAAGATCATTACTAATACCTTCAGAATCTCTTCAGCAACCTCTTTCAGAACTCTGGGGTGCACACCATCTGGTCCAATGACTTATCTACTTTTCAGTTTCCCAAGACCCTTCTCTCTAGTAATGGTACCTTCACACACTTTATGTCCCCTGATACCTGGAAATTCCACCATACTGCTGGTGTCTTCCACAGTGACAAGAGTTGCAAAATACTCATTCAGTTCATCCGCCATTTCCTTGTCCTCCATTACTACCTCTCCAGCATCGTTTTCCAGCAGTCCAATATCCACTCTCACCTCTCTTTTACACTTCATGTATCTGAAAAAACTTTTGGTGTCCTCATTAATATTATTGGCTAGTCTACTTTCATATTCCATTTTTACCTGCTTAATGACTTTTTTTATTTGCCTTCTGTTGGCTTTTTAAAGCTTTCAAATCCTCTAATTTACCACTAATCTTTGCTCCTGATATGCTCTCTCTTTGACTTTTATGTTGGCTTTGACTTCTCTTGTTAGCCACAGTAGCGTCATTTTTCCTTTAGAATGCTTCTTTCTGTTTGAGATCCTGTGCCTTCCAATTTGCTTCCAGAAATTCCAGCTATTGCTCCTCTGCCGTCATCCCCACCAGTATTTTGTTCCAATCAATTCTGGCCAACTCTTCTCTCATGACTCTGTAATTCTCTTTACTGAACTGTAATACTTATACATCTAACTGTAGCTTCTCCTTCTCAACTTTCAGGGTGAATTTGATCATATTATGATCATTTTCTTCTAAGGGTTCTTTTACCTTAAACTCTATAATCAATTCTGTCTCATTGCACAACACCAAATCCAGAATAGCTGATCCTCTAGTGTGCTCAACCATGAACTGCTCTAAAAAGCCATCTCATATCATTCTAGAAAATCCCCCTCTTTGGATCCAGCACTAACCTGATTTCCTCAATCTACTTGCATATTGAAATCCCCCATGACTATTGTAACATTGCCCTTTTGGTATGCATTTTCTATCTCCCATTGTAATTTGTAGACCACATCCTTACTACTGTTTGGGGGTCTGTATACAACTCCCATCAGGGTCTTTCTACCTTGTAGTTCTTTGGCTTGATCCACAATGATTCAACACCTTCCAACCCTGTATCAATCTCTTTCTAATGATTTGATTTCATTTTTTTTACCAACAGAGCAATGCCACCCTCTCTGCTTTATTGTCTGTCCTTTTGACACAACGTGTATCCTTAGACATTAAGCTCCCAGCTATAATCTTCTTTCTGCCATGATTCAGAGATGTCTACAACATTATACATGCAAATTTGTAATCACCTACCTTATTTCATATACTGTGCGCACTCAAATAAAAGGCCTTTAGTCCTGTATTCACGCTTATCGATTTTGTCTGCCTTTTACATTACAACTCATCCTGTTGACTACCGTTTTGCCTTATCAACAGCCTCTCCTCACTACACATGGCCTATGTTGTAAACCAGCTACCTGACCTTCAGCATTATCATACTGATTCCCATCCTCCTGCCAGATTAGTTTAAACCCTCCTGAACAATGCTAGTCAACCTGCCCAGCTAGCCACAAGGATATTGGACCCCTCTGTTTCAGGAGTAACCTGTCCCTTTTGTACATGTTGTACTTCCTCCAGAACAGATCCCAATGATCCAGAAATTTGAACCCCTGCCCTCTGCACCAGTTCCTCGGCCATGCATTCACCTGCCAAATCATCTTTTTCCTCCCCTCAGTAGCATGTGCCATAGACAGCAATCCAGAGATTACTACCCTGGAGGTCTTACTTCTCAGGTTCTACCTAGCTCCCTAAAATCTGTCTTCTAGACCTCCTAACTTTGTCTACTTATGTCATTGGAGCTAATATGTACCAAGACTTCTGGCTGCTCACTCTCGCCCTTAAGAATGCTATGGACCCAATCCAAGACATCCCTGATTCTGGCACCAAGGAGGCAACATACCATCCGTGTGTCTCTATTGCACCCACAGAACCTCGCCTGTTTCTCTGACAATGGAACCTCCTATCAACACCGCAGTCCTCTTCCCCTCTCTGCTCTCTGAGCCACAGCACCAGACTCAGTGTCAGAGACCCGGTCACTGTGGCTCCCCCTCAATAGTACCTAAAGTTCTATACTTATTATTGAGGGAACAGCCACAGGTGTAGTCTCCACAGGCTGTGCATTTCACCTCCTTCTCCTGACAGTCATCCAGTTACATAGCTTCTGTCTATCACCTCCTCATTCTCCTATCTGAGTGGAAGATCATCGAACTACAGCTCTAGTTCCTTAATATGCTCTCTCAGGAACTGCAGCTCAGTGCACCTGGTGCAGATGTGTTTATCCGGCAAGCTGGAGGTCTCCCAGACTGCCCACATCCCACACACAGTACGAAACACTTCCCCTCGAGCCATTCTCATAACATTACTATGCCCCATCAGATAAGGATGAACAAATAAGAACAGAAAGAGAGAAACCTATCAAATACTACCAAAACCTGCCAATGTGAGCTGCCTTAACGGTCATCGCCCAGTAGAACTCACATCGACAGTGATGAAATGCTTTGAGAGGTTGGTCATGACTAGACTGAACTCCTGCCTCAGCAAGGACCTGGACCCATTGCAATTTGCCTATCGCCACAATAGGTCAATGGCAGATGCAATCTCAATGACTCTTCACACGGCTTTAAACCACCTGAACAACACAAACACATACAACAGGATGCTGTTCATTGACTATAGTTCAGCATTTAATACCATCATTCCCACAATCCTGATTGAAAACTTACATAACCTGGGCCTCTGTACCTCCCTCTCCAACTGGATTCTCGACTTCCTAACTGGAAGACCACAATCTGTGTGGATTGGTGATAACATATCCTCCTCGCTGACGATCAACACTCGTGCACCTCAGAGCTGTGTGCTTAGCCCACTGCTCTACTCTCTATATACCCATTACTGTGTGGCTAGGCATGACTCAAATACCATCTATAAGTTTGCTGATGATTCAACCGTTGTTGGTAGTGTCTCAGGTGGTGAGGAGAGGGCGTACAGGAGTGAGATATGCCAACTAGTGGAGTGGTGCCACAGCAACAACCTGGCATTCAAAACGGAAGAGCTGATTGTGGACTTCAGAAAGGGTAAGACGAAGGAACACATACCAATCCTCATGGAGGGATCAGAAGTGGAGAGAATGAGTAGTTTCATGTTCCTGGGTGTCAAGATCTCTGAGGACCTAACCTGGTCCCAATATATCGATGTAGTTATAAAGAAGGCAAGACAGCGACTATATTTCATTAGGAGTTTGAAGATATTTGGTATGTCAACAAAAACACTCAAAAAACTTCTATAGACGTATCGTGGAGAGCATTCTGACAGGCTGCATCACTGTCTGGTATGAGGGGCTATTGCACAGGACCAAAAACTGCTGCATAGGGTTGTAAATTTAGTCGGCTCCATCTTGGGTATGAGCCTACAAAGTACCTAGGCCATCTTCAAGGAGCAGTGTCTCAGAAAGGCAGCGTCCAATATTAAGGACCCCCAGCACCCAGGGCATGCCCTTTTCTCACTGTTACCATCAGGTAGGAGGTACAGAAGCCTGAAGGCACACACTCAGCGATTCAGGAACAGCTTCTTCCCATCTGCCATCCAATTGCTAAATGGACATTGAACCCATCAACACTACCTCACTTTTTTAATATATATTATTTCTGTTTTTGCATGATTCAACATACATATAATGTAATTGATTTACTTATTTATTTATTTTTCTTCTATATTATTTATTGCATTGAACTGTTGCTACTAAGTTAACAAATTTCACGACACATGCCCGAGATAACGAACTTGATTCTGATTCTGAAATCCTTAACCTCACCCAATCCCAATCCTGGTGCGTCAAAGCCACTCCAAACACTGGCACACTCAAGAGTGGCCACTCTGCTAGCTCCTGTGCTATTTTTATTGGCTGTTTCTAATGAATCCCTCTTGCTGATTGGTCACTCCTCAACTAGAGAAACTGCTGCATAGCTCTGCTTTTAAAATCTTGAACACTGTCGTGATTGAAAGGTAGCTCTTTTTATGCACTGCCTCCTACTGATTGGTCACTCGTCAACGCAGAGAAACTCCCGCGAAGCTCTGCCTTTAAAATATCGATCGCCACCCTGATTGAAAGCTAGCTGTTTTTACACACCTCTGATGTCAACTGTCTAACTCAGAGAAAACTGCCGCCAAGTTCTGGCTGTCAGGGATTGGATTCTAACAAAGAGGTTGCTACTGTTCACGTTTAGCTTTGCATTAGCTTTACCTGCACTCTCTGCCAGGAGAAGTGGTGAAGGGTAAAGCAGGCGAAGGCCGCAGATATCCATACCAGAGCCAAGGGTCAGCTGCAGTGTGTGGTGAAGGGCGACAGGATTACTGAATAAATTTTCAAAAACTAGGGCCATGGTGACCTGAAAGAGTGACATTGGCACAAATCAATTCATTCTCCTTTGATTCACAACAAATTAATATCTCATTCTTCAGACACAGAGAAAAAAAGTCATAATTGGGCTGTTCTGCCTGGATGATCTAACCTGGACCCACAATACCTGCTCATGAGTCAAGAAGCCACAGAAGTGTCTACACTTTGAGGACATTGGGGCGTGCAAAGCTCCCCTCCCCCATTCTAACAACTTTCCACAGGAGCAGCATTGAGAGTGCCCTGTCTGACTGCAACATTGTGTGATACTGAAGTTGGAAGACATCAGACTGGAGGACAGTAAAAACTGTCTCCTTGCCCCTGTTTGTGACATTTACCGGGAGCATAGCAGATGACGGACCTGAAGCGTTGTTGAAGGTTGCCACCACTCATCCCACAATCTATTTGACCCACTACTGTCAGGAAAGAGGTATAGGAGCATCAGGACTAGGACTGCCAGACTGGGTAACAGCTTCTTCCCTCAAACTGTGAGACTAGTGAATATCCTGCGACCACTGAGGTGTCATCACTAGGACAGTGACCTGTTTACTATTTACCATTTAAATGCATTTTAGAATTATATTTTGTTAACTTATTTATAGTAATGTTTTGTTTGATGTGCTGTGTGTGATATATGTTTTGTGGGTCCACTGTAGTCTGGAGGAACGTTATTTTGCTTGGATGTATATATAGTGCCTGAAGTTTTCATGTTTTATTGTTTTACAATATTGAGTCACAGTGGATTTAATTTGGCTTTTCTGACATTGATCAACAGAAAAGAATCTTCCGTATCAAAGTAAAAACAAATTTCTACAAATTGGTCTAACCGTATTCCAATTATCAAACAAAATAATTGATTGCATAATTACTCACCCCCTTCAAGTCAGTATTTAGTAGAAGACCCTTCAGCAACAATTATAGCCTTGAGTCTCTGTGGATAGGTCACTATAAGCTTTGCTCATCTGGACACTGCAATCTTTCCCCATTCTACTCTACAAAACTGCTCCAGCTCTGTCAGATTGCCTGGAAATCATGAGTGGACAGCCTTTTTTAAGTCCTGCCATAAATTCTCAATTGGATTGAGGTTTGGACTCTGACTTAGCCACTCCAGGACATTAACTTTGTTTGTTTTTAAGCCATTCTTGTGTAGCTTCGGCTTAATACTTGGGGTCATTGTCTTGCTGGAAAACAAATCTTCACCCAGTTCTCTATTTGCTGCATTCATTTTACCCTCGACCTCAAAAGATGACTCATCCCCCACATGAGTCATCTGTTGTTGGCCCCCAACCAACACATATTACACTTTCCCCTCCTACCCCTCCTCACAGTCCCCCACCCTGCTCTCATGACGATACCCCTTCCCCACACGAAACCACCACGGTGGGCTTCACAGCTGAACAGGTGAGAAGACAGCTTAAACGTCTCAACCCAAGCAAGGCTGCAGGACCGGATGGTGTCAGTACCAGGGTGCTCAAAGCCTGTGCCCCTCAGCTATGTGGAGTACTTCGCCATATATTGAACCTGAGCCTGAGGCTCCGGAGGATTCCTGTGCTGTGGAAGACGTTCTGCCTCGTCCCTGTGCCGAAGACGCCGCGCCCCAGCGGCCTCAATGACTACAGACCGGTGGCATTGACCTCCCACATTATGAAGACCCTGGAGAGACTTGTTCTGGAGCTGCTCCGGCCTATGGTCAGGCCACACTTAGATCCCCTCCAGTTCGCCCACCAGCCCCGACTAGGAGTTGAGGATGCCATCGTCTACCTGCTGAACCGTGTCTACGCCCACCTGGACAAGCCAGCGAGCACTGTGAGGGTCATGTTTTTTGACTTCTCCAGTACGTTCAACACCATCCGCCCTGCTCTGCTAGGGGAGAAGCTGACAGCGATGCAGGTGGATGCTTCCCTGGTATCATGGATTCTTGATTACCTGACTGGCAGACCACAGTACGTGTGCTTGCAACACTGTGTGTCCGACAGAGTGATCAACAGCACTGGGGCTCCACAGGGGACTGTCTTGTCTCCCTTTCTCTTCACCACTTACACCTCAGACTTCAACTACTGCACAGAGTCTTGTCATCTTCAAAAGTTTTCTGAGGACTCTGCCATAGTTGGATGCATCAGCAAGGGAGATGAGGCTGAGTACAGGGCTACGGTAGGAAACTTTGTCACATGGTGTGAGCAGAATTATCTGCAGCTTAATGTGAAAAAGACTAAGGAGCTGGTGGTAGACCTGAGGACAGCTAAGGTACCGGTGACCCCTGTTTCCATCCAGGGGGTCGGGATGGACATGGTGGAGGATTACAAATACCTGGGGATACGAATTGACAATAAACTGGACTGGTCAAAGAACACTGAGGCTGTCTACAAGAAGGGTCAGAGCCGTCTCTATTTCCTGAGGAGACTGAGGTCCTTTAACAACTGCTGGACGATGCTGAGGATGTTCTACGAGTCTGTGGTGGCCAGTGCTATCATGTTTTCTGTTGTGTGCTGGGGCAGCAGGCTGAGGGTAGCAGACACCAACAGAATCAACAAACTCATTCGTAAGGCCAGTGATGTTGTAGGGAGGGAACTGGACTTTCTGATGGTGGTGTCTGAAAAGAGGATGCTGTCCAAGTTGCATGCCATCTTAGACAATGTCTCCCATCCACTACATAATATACTGGTTGGGCACAGGAGTACATTCAGCCAGAGACTCATTCCACCGAGATGCAACACAGAGCGTCATAGGAAGTCATTCCTGCCTGTGGCCATCAAACTTTACAACTCCTCCCTTGGAGGGTCAGACACCCTGAGCCAATAGGCTGGTCCTGGACTTATTTCCTGGCATAATAGGTGGGAGGAGAAGATGGCAGCGCGCCGCGCGTGCACAGCTCTCCGGTGAAAAATGATGTCGTATCTGTTAAATAGGTGCCGTGGGCAATTCTGATTTGATGGAGAATGGACGTGAAAGCACAGAGGTAAATCTGGAGAAATTTCTGAAACGCTCGTTCGCTGCTTTCGTTACTACGCAGTCGGGAATCTTTCGGAGGGTAGGCCTCAAAATCCCCGGCCTTGCCTGCTTTTGGCGACCTAGAAAGAGGTCGAATCGCTCAGACAGAGATGGCGCTCGGTACTCGGTGTCGGAGAGCTGATCAGAGCTTGAAGTTTTTGGATGACTGAGAGTCGGATTGTGGTCAGCATGGCAGGGAGAGTTTTTCTTCCTTCTCCCATCTGCGTGAGATGTGGGACATTTGAGAAACTTTGAACTTTTACTGTGCTCATGGACTTCTTCATCAAGTTACGGTATTGTGCACTGTTGTAACTATATGTAATAATTATGTGGTTTTGTTAGTTTTTTCAGTCTTGGTTTGTCCTGTGTTTTATGATATCACACTGGAGGAAATAATGTATTGTGGCGACCCACTTTCTGGCACACACGAACCGGCTCACAACAGCGCGCACAGGCAGAGGGCCGGCCCCAAAAAGGGCGCCAGGCCATCTTCACCAGCAGGGGGAAAATCCCGCGCGCGGAAAGGTTCTGGGAAGATGCATTCCCCGCAGCAGTCCCGCCCAGGGAGGGCAGGCGGGAACGGGAAGGCTTTAAAGCAGGCCGCGAAGTTTGAATAAATCTCTTTATCGCAACTCCAACTCACCGACTCCGTGTGGTTATTCTAGCGCTGTGTGTAGCGCACCGCTACAGTATCATTTCTTAATGCATGCATTACTAAATGACAATAAAAGAGGACTACGTGTCTTCATAATCTAAATTTACATATTACTATTTAACTATTTATGGTTTTATTACTATTTATTATTTATGGTGCAACGGTAATGAAAACCAATTTCCCCCGGAATCAATAAAGTATGACTATGACTACTACTACTTATCCTTAGAACTGATTGTAGCTGCAGATAGCCATTTGCTCTCCTACCTCAGGCTCCTGCGCACACCACACCACATCTTCAGTGGCAGTCAGACAACAACTTTCCTCTGTCTCCAATGTCTGCCAGAAAAACCCAAACTCAGCTTCAAATATCCTCGGAACATCCTGTGTAAAGATCAAGAGATGAAAAAGCCAGGTCCAGTTTGCAATCATGCACCCTGAGCAGTGTTTCTCCACATCCATTCACTGGACGTGTTCATTCCACCCAGAGTGATCATGCTCACCTTGGAGTCAGGCTCGACAGAGATCATGGAGTTGAGGTGTGTTGCAGGAAGGCAAACCCATGGAAGGAACCTGTGACCTTGAAGAGTATCATTCAGCTCTCTGCTCCACCAGATTACTTCCCTCAGGGATGTCTGGGATAAAAAGTTCACAACGAGCTGGTAGAAGATGGATGTTTCTCCCAATTCCTCCTTCACCTGCAAATCAGAGAGAGAGGATATTGGAACAGCAGATCGCCACGAAAAATCCTACATTTGCAACAGTCTTCTCATAGTTAAAGCAAGTGCCTTGGTGTGATGCTTGGTCTAACAGGACCAGGCAGGATGAACACAAAGCAGAGCCAGTTAAAGGACTGAAGCTGGATCACAGTGGGGACCATGGTGGCAACAGCGGTTAGTGCGATGCTATCGCAGCTCAGTGCATTGGGGTTCAGAGTTCAATGCTGGTGTCCTCTCTAAGGAGTTCATACCATGGAATGTGTGGGTTTCCTCCCACAGTGCAAAGACGTACTGGGTAGGTTAATTGGTCATTATAAACTGTCTGTCGGTTAGGCTAGGGTTAGGTTGGGGTTGTCAGGTGCTGCTGGGCAGTTCGGCTCGAGGGGTAGAAGGGCCTATTCCACACTGTATCTCTCAATAAATAAATAAATGTCTTTATTGTCAATGAGACAAAGCCCTCGCGCACAGAGTATAGAGGGTCCTGCATATTTCATGTGCTGCTAAGTTTACACCACTGTCTATAGATAATACAGGTGGTTAGAAAGCATACATGCTCTATAACACTTCCCTTACACCATGCAGAATGCCTGCTTACATTCACGTGTTGCATACAACTTTTGAACACAGTCCTCAGTATTGAACACAACTGTCCACATTCCAATGCCATATACAGATACCGTTCACAATTAATTCCTATCCCTATTCCCGTCCCAACATGTGGGTCCATGGCCTCCTCATTTGCCAAAATGAGGCCACTCTCAGGGTGGAGGAGCAACACCTCATATTCAGTCTAGGTAGCCTCCAACCTGATGGAATGAACTTCGATTTCTCCTTCTGGTAAATTTTTGTCCCTCCCCTTCCCTTTTCTTCAATTCCCCACTCTGGTCTTTTACCTCTCCTACTCACCTGCCTAAAATAAGACCATTAGACCATAGACATAGGAGCGGAATTTGGCCATTTGGCCCATTGCGTCTGCTCTGCCATTTCTTCATGGCTGATCATTTTCCCTCAGCCCCAATTTCCTGTCTCCCTTCATGCCATGACTAATCAAGAATCCATCAACCTCTGCCTTAAATGATTGGCTTTCACAGCTGCCTATGCCAATGAATTCCACACTCTCTGGCTAAAGAAATTCCTCCTCGTCTCCATTCTAAAATGACACTCCTCTATTTTAGCTGTGTTATCTGGTCTTAAAATCCCACAAACATCCTCCCCACATCCACTCTATCAAGGCCTTTCCACATTCAATAGGTTTCAATGAGGTCACCCCTCATTCTTCTGAATTCCAGTGAATACAGGCCCAGAGGCATCAAAGCCTCTTCATAAGACAAGCTTTCGTCTCCACCTGGTTCCCCTCCTTCTTCCCTTTCTCCTGTGGTCCACTCTCCTCACCTATCACATTCCTTCCTCTCTGGCCCTTTACCTTTCCCACTCACCTGGCTTCCCCTATCACCTTCTAGCTTTGTCCTCCTTCCCCTCCCCCACTTCTTATCCTGGCATCTTCCTCTTCCCTTTCCAGTCCTGAGGAAGGGTCTCAGCCTGAAACATTGACTATTCACTCCCCTCCATAGATTCTGCCTGACCCCTGCTGAGCAACTTCAGCATTTTGTGTGCATTAATGTTCACGCTTGTTCATGTTTCACACAAGTACTCCCCTCCCACACTGGCCTATATGTGACTCTTGCCCATACAATATAACAAGTCATTTTCATCCTCAAGCAACTTAAAAATGAGAATTTCAAGATCGTAACAACAAGAAGATAGGGCGCAGGACTATGCAGTTCACTGCAAGAATGAAAAGGCATCACGTGCTACAACGATTTTTCCGTCTGTATATCCAATATGAAGTTAGCACAGGTTAGGAAGAGGCATAGAGAGACTCAGGAGAAGATCACTACTGACCGTATTTCTCCAACTCTTGCTGTATGTGGGCTTGGTCTGATCAAGACTCTGACACTTTGGTGCCACACAGGCATACAACGCCAGGCCCTCTTCATGCCAGACTTGTTGGAGACCCACCATCTGAAATGGTGCCCTTGCCTTAACACTGTTGTCATGTGGTCGATCCACAGGAGGCAGCTCAGTGGGTACCTGGCAACAGAAGAAGATGTGTGTTTATAAGGGCATTAGATTTTGAAGCGTGGTAATGAATCAGCATATAGGAAGGAGACTGAAAATCTGGCTGAGTGGTATCATAACAACAACCT